>NC_090444.1:1181651103-1182296936 GCF_031143425.1 Pleurodeles waltl
CTTTATCAACTGTCCTCAGCTCACAATTACTAGTCATATCCTCCCAATGGGGGTGAAAGAAAAAGAAAGGCATACCATATCAATACATTCCTGCTGTGCATTATAACAGAAATGCTTAAGATATGTATTCTTGCTTGAGCTAATCTAATAAAAATGCAAAATAACACAAAAGCTCGACTCTTTTAGTGCTATGATGCAACACAGTCTGTAATAAGGGGGTGAATCATTAAAAACAAGGAACAAATAGATGAAATTTCGAATTCACTTTATTGATGAGAATAGGTTATCTGTTTCTAAAGCAATTTATGAAACTCACTCCTCCTCTAAAGAAAAGAACAACACATTCATCTGCAACAAATCTAAGATGTTAAAATGAACATAAAATAAGCCCCGCAACACTAGGTTTCTCATACGTGGGCTGGCATAAAATCATTCAAATAATTTTAAGACTGAAATGTATGATTTTAAGAACTTGGTTTGGTAAGCACGTTGAAAAACGTAAATACATTTTATTTCAGGATTTATTTACTGCAGCAGTAGAAATGCCATTTCATTTGATTTTCATTTAAATTCTGGTGAGTGCAAAATATTTTCAAAGCCCAACATCAGAAAAATAGGTTTGCCTCTAATGAACATGTAAATATCATCAAGTGTGATAAATACAGCGGGTAATGCTTGGCAGTATGCACATACTATTTCTAAAATTTCCTGTATTTGATGTTTATTTGCCCTGTCTGTTGCATTTATCTTTCTCTGTAATATCTTCGCAATTTCAGGAGATCACCAGGCGCGACATGGTGCGCACACCCTTGAAATTACCTGTTTAAAACAAAATGCATCAATAAAATGAGGGCAAACACCTAAAAACCAGTATGGTCACCATTCACATGTTGTGACTCTGTTTCTCTTGGCATCTAAATCTTTACCGAGGCTACATTTTACTAGCAAAAAAGAGATCCCATCAAACTGCTATGGTATAATGCCGTGAGTTTCAGGCACATCAGATGAGTCTTTCAGTTAATACACAATTACATCAAGGTGAATGAAGCGGTTCCATTGTGATACAGTCCTCAACCATGCTGCTGGGTTAGTGGAATATCCCAGAACTCAGCTTCCATTGTCTTGAAAAGTGGAAATAGCAGTTAGTAAGTGCTATCTCCATTAGGTATTTGGATGCAGCAATTTCAAGGATTTGTCCAAACCATGGATCTTTCAGGAGTTCCACATTTATTACCTGCATAATGCTTTCAAATCTGAATGGATTGAGCCTATCAGAAACATAAAAAAGACTCTGACAATGAATACTTCTCCCAGTCACTGGTCTGGAAATTAAGAGCATGTTATAAAATAATAATATACTTAATATGTTTTTCATGTACCACTACTGGCAACCGTTTGCAAAACTTTGTTTGACAAACGTACTCTATGAATTGGCTAATCCATGATGCTTCACAATTTTCCAGCTGTCAATGTGATGAGAATGAGGCAATTAAAAGTATTCAAACAGATGGTACGTCTTCCTTCTCGTTGCAAAAATAAAATCTGACATCTCTATGGGAAGGCTACACAATTAAGAAAGGTGGCAGACAAAATAGCCAACTAATTCCTTAATTCAGTCATGACAAGGTCACAGAGCAATCCATTTAGGAACTGTATAATAATCTGCATTTAATAGCTGTCTCTAACACTCATGTTTGTGAACTGTGCAGAAATGGGCACTGATGGCTGAGATGGGCACAACCTGCCAATCGTTATGAGGTTAAGACTTCCTGCAAAAAGCATTACATCCTTCAGATCTTCATAACAATAAAAATCCATATCTTATTCCAATTTCAGTAAACATGACATTAACGTTTGCTCTACTCATTGCTTTTCACGAATATCTATAAGGAACGAACCCTGAAATCTTGCAGTTTAAAAACAATAATTGTACTCAATTGCTACATTATGTAAGGTGGGAAACAGAAGAGAGTAAGCAAAGCCAATTAATTTACAGTACGTGAAAACATATCCCAATCAAGAATATGGCAAATAACACTTCAAGTCAGCATTGAGTTCACCATGAATTAATATCCAATGATGCTGATTGTTCGTGTGTCCCATAAAAAGCTGGGATTAATAGAGGCAGAACTGAAGAGCAGCAAGTCAAAGCAAGTTGGGTGTGCTTTGTCTTGGTGAACTTTTGTGCAATTGTTCTGTTAAGTGCTGATCAGTCGAATCCGGTACTGCTACATGGTAGAAGTTGGGTAACCTGATGTCGAATCGTAGTCCCTTCCCCACGTGAACCTTGTCATTCAAGGCATAAAGTTTGTCTGCAATGTCACTTCTGATCAAAATTGAAAAGAGTCGTGAAATGTAGCGGTGTTTTGCAAACAACAAGTACAGTTTCTTTCTCCTCCATGCAATATATCGACAGTCTGTATCTGCGATGAGGGTCACCTGCAAAACAGTATATTACACATGGAATTATTTCTAATGCAGTGCAACGTGGATATTCATGTTATTTTTAAAACTTTGTATCTGCTCCGCACCATTTAAGAAATTAAGAAATCAAGAAGTGCTAGAAACAGTAAAATATTGAAAATGGATATTTACAGTGCTTGATGTTATGGCCATAGCTGCAAACGTCTAATAGGCTGTACCCAATGTTTTGTGGTTTCTCACTAAAATTGTTGCCTCATTTCACTTTCCAAAATAGTTAGGGCCGAATTTAAGAAAAATGGTGCTGCATCCAATGCAGCAGCACTTTTCTTGCGCCCCCTAATGCCACCATGTGTGCGCATGCCACAGGGTAGGGGCAATAGTGTAAAAAGTTTTGACGCTCTTGATGTACTGTGCAGGATCCTGCAGAGTACATAGGGGACCATTGAATACAATGTTATGCCCCCTTTTAACGCCTGCTCTGTGCAGGTGTTAAAATTAGCCGCAAAAAATGTCACAATGGAATCTCTTAGACTCCACTGCACCATTTTTGTGGTCCCCTTAAGGGGGAAAATCCCCTTGCATCGGTTATGCCTAACGCAGGCATAATATGGTGCAAGAGGTTGCAAAGTGGTGCAATGCATGCATTGCGTCACCCCCTAAATATGGGGTGGTGAATTTGGTCTTTTGGGTCACATTAATGTAATAAAAAATTACGCTAATGTGGCGTAAGGAGGCGCTAGGCAGTCTTTAATCTGGGCCTTAATCCTTTGTCATTTTCTCTTTTTGCCTACCACAATACTTCCTTCATTATGCAGGATTTCTGGGTCACACATTGGAAGGGATATGGAACATCTGGCTGAGACAGGATGAGCCATTTTACCTAAAAGGCTGTTATTACGAGTTGAGTGCAGTGGTACGCCAGGGTGGTTAAGGCTTAATTATAAATGTCCCAGTGTTCCGCCACCTGGATTTCCCAGGTGCAGGAAAATCAGACATGAGTTTACTGGTTGTTAAAGTCACTTGGAGCTTGGGCTGCAAGTGCAGCCACGACGGCAGGGCCAGCTTTAGCGCTGGTGGCGCCCTGTGCGCCACTCTTTTTTGGCGCCCCACCACCCCATGGCCACCTCCTCGGATTCACTCACTACCACCTGAAAAATGTGCCCCTCATCTTTCCCTCTCTCACACACATTCATTTGTTTTACAGCGCTTGTAAAAGTTGGCTTTACTAATCCACTCAGTAATCCACATAAAATATAATTCTGTTTTTTGAAGCAGGCACTTTAACCCTCCACCTTACTTTATGGCCAGTCAAAACTGCTGCTAGACAAAACTCCAATCTCTCTCTCTCCCTAGCAGGAACATTAATCACACGAGATAACTTGAAATTGTAATTGTTTCCTCAAGGCTGGACGAGCAAGGAACTTTTCAGCAGGTGCTTTTAAATCACAAGTTTCGAAAGCTATTGCTCAACACAGCACCCCCTCCCCCAGGTCAGCGCCCCCCAAACCAGGTCAGAACCTGATGAGGCCGCACCGCTCTGCTGGACGGGGTCCCTGCCCAACTCTTTAAGGAATGGGGGAGCATTTAATGTTGATGTGTCAACTCTGCTGAGTAAATTACGGTCCATACATAATCAAGACTGAAGAAGGTGGAGGCTAAGCACAGACACCCAAAATAAAAAAAACTGGAAGCAATATTTCAATGGATGAATAAAAAAACAAGTATAGTGAGGAATGAGCAGAAATACGTGTACATGCTGATTTGTAAAGATAAAAAGTGTAGGCAGCCATTCACATAGTTCTAGGAAAAAGATACATGTCTGAAACTCGGCGACAATCATGCATGTGGACAACCCACATGTGAGAGCCTACTTACAGGGTGGTGGAGGAGGCACACCTAAGAAAAAGGTGACAACTTAATACAAAATATGGGTAGAAGTACAACAAAAAAGATAAGAGCACAAAACTCATTACTTACATTCAATGGACAAAAGGTTCCAGAAAACATGAGTAGATTGCCAATGTGAGGTCCTGACAAGCAATTGTAACTGTATAGCTCAAGGTTTGAAGATTAAGTACTCTAGATAAAAAAGACTACTTGCCCATTCCTAATACTAAAAGAAAGTGTGCTTACTGATTCTGCATCAGTTAGGCAATTCACACAGACTACATGAGTCGACGTTGCCTCTTTAGATTGGAAAAATAAAAATGTGGTCTGCGCATCAAAGCCTTGCTGAAAGGGTCAGCGAGTGAGCATAGTGACGTGCCCGAGCATACGTGTGGATGTTTGAGTGAGTAGTTAGAATTCTAGATGTAAACGTATAGCCTCAAAAATAACTTTCAGGCAGCACAAACTTCGAGCTCAGTGATATCAGAAGGTACGCAGGCTGACATCAAAAGCAAGAAGCGGCAGATTAGTGCTCTAGAAGTGTACATGTAATCTACAGAGGGCACTCATAAGTGAAAGAACAATTTTTAATGTAAATAATGAAAAAAGGAGCCCATCCAAAAACGCAAATCATTTCAGGGGACAAACCTGGACAAGAAGTAATAATACCAGAAATACACTCACCACCAGTGTAGAGAAGTCAGGCAAAGTACCTGCTGACATCAATGTCCGAAAGGGCAGCCAGCATTATAAAACAACTGAGCACAGTTACAACTGGTGCAGATCCAAACAAAAGAGATTTCTTACTTGCTCTGAAGTTGATTCTGAACCCTTTAAATACATCAGCAGAAAAACTAACCCCATGGGTGTGAAACGACAATAGGAAATAAAGATGAAGAAATTCCCATCTTCAATTTTCTGAACATATTTTGTCATCAATGATAATTTTTATCCTTAGGAAAGGGTTATCGTTTCTAACAACTGAAGTAAAGTATTCAATATACAAATAAATGTTTTATTTTTTCAAGAAAATCATATTCAAAACCTTTTTCTGCAGAGAAACCAAGTACCACCTGTGATAATAACAGAAGCTTGAGGCCCCCTTCCATATTTAACCTACCTGTCACTCCTATGCAATCCAAAAGTTTGACTTTTAAAAACCTTATTATCAAGGAAATTTCAAAACAGAAAGTGTCCCATTAATTGTAGGCTACAACATTCATAAAGAAGAGAGAATAGTCCCCAAGGCCCTTAAAAACAACATCACAATAATTATCAAACCATCTACTAATGGACTCAAACACTGATACAGGACACAGCAAAATGTAAGACATAAATACTCAGAAAACTAATCAGTCAAACTCAATACCACGTGCTTGTGAAGAATAAATGTCACAAGATTTGAAGAAAGAGATTTTTGAACTCACAACCCAGGCTAAATAAGGTAGTATCATCAACAATAAAAAAAATCTTGTTTTTAAAATTCCAACCCCACATGCCCCGGAACTCTACACCCTTTAAAAAATTCGTTAAAATCCTGATTAACCACCTGGGACAGCTACTTCTTTCAGGCTGTGGTTTCATCTTAGAACCTACTGGGAAATAAATTGATTTGTTTTTAATTAAGAACATAGCTTCCTCAACTCTCACTTATGTCAGAGATAGTAGTGCCTTTATCAATCAAACTGAAGATTTGTATTTTGATACAAGTCAAGAATTGTTACTCTGTATAGACATTGACTCGTTTTACAACAATATTCAGAAAGATGGCAATTTTGCCATGGAGTGCAATTTGGATGCTGCATTGTTAAGGCTTCCGGCTATCTCTTATTAAAATAGCACTTACTAAAATGATCTACAGTTTGCGAGTACTATCTACAAGTGAACAGGACTTCTACTTTTACTTGTTTTGTACCAACCTTTCCCATTACATATGTGGATAAATTAGAGAGATAGAGTCAATGATATGAATCCTTTCCTCAAATATATTTGGTTATGGTTTGTTGGTGATTCCTTCATGATCTAAAATGAAAATTAGAACATTTTCAACTAGTCTATGAAAGGCCCAATTCAGCATCCCTGGTCTTAAATTTACCATACATTATTGTAACACTTCCAATGAATTCTTGAATCTTACTATAAAATGAGTATCAAGTTTATTAAGCACTTCTCATTTTAGAAAACCTACTGAAAACAAGACCTTTTTATAAAACACAAGTAAGCATCAGGTTGCTCTGAGGCAAAGGCCCTCATTACGAGGCACTCGCTGTGGTGGTCCTTCCGCCGCATAGCCGGCGGTAAGGACCGCCACATTAAGAGTTGTGTGGCTTGGCAGATGGCAAGCTTCCACAACCCCGCCTGGCCCGCTAGTGCGGTCGCACCACCGCGGCTGGTGGGAGCACCTCCAACCCGGTGGCAGGCCTCAGTCTGCCGTCCGGATTATGAGGTTGCACACTGCCTGGCTTTCCATGGCAGTCACTCCGCCACAAAAACCCTGCTGGTCATGTACCCGGCGACAAGAATCTTCATTCCTGTCATCGGCACACACATACACACATGTCCCCACACATCCCCCCACCCGTCCAAGCACTCTAAACCTCCACCCCTTCATGCTCGCATGCCTTGACATACACACGCATGCAGCACAGGCATACATGCACTCAGACACCCTCACTCACTCGCATCCATCCACACAGACACCCCCAATCACTCGCATTCATCCACGGACACCCCCATAAACACGCACATTCACACACACACACATTTACATTCACTCGCAGAAATGCACGCATAAAGCACCTTCCTCCGCAAACACACACCCAAACACACAGACCCTCTCCTCCCCCCTTTTCGGACGCCCACTTACCTTCTCAGTCGATGGGGACACCCAGGAGGGGATGGGTCCTGGCAGTCTTCCCTCGCAGTCACCACCACAGCAGCAGGACTCCGCCAGGCCATATTACGGTGGTGGTGCGACCGAGGGAACCGCCCCTGCAGCGCCGACCGCCAGCACGACTGCTGGTTGCTTTCTGCCTCAATAATGGCAGAAAGCAGCCAGCACTCGTAATATGGTGGTCTGCTGACCGGCAGCACTGGTGGTTGTCTGGCGGGTTGGGCTTTGGCGGTCAGTGAAATTGACAGCCAAAGTCCAAATGAGGGCCACAGCCTTCCTTTTGGTCAATTCCTGCATATTTGCAAGAACTACAAGTGGTGAGTTGATTACTCACTTACTATCATGCAAGGAATTAGAAGAGAGAAGGTACCCAAGATGTCTGGTAAAGAGTTCTATGAAGCTTGCGACATATTATCCACATGAAACATTACTTATCACTAAAGAGAAACAACCGGACAGACTAGCCAATGAAAGTACTTTTTACCCAGTACCAAAACAAATTGTGAAAACCATAAAAACTGGAATACCTGGACCACTAGTGGCAGTAGCGTAATGCAAAATGATGTGCATTCCCTGCAGGATATGATGAGTGGCCATGAGTGTCCCATGTCTCATGGGTATACATTGTACTTGGAATGAATGTGGTGGCCTTGCTGAAGGGTTGGAGGCGTCTTAAAGAGTTTGGGCCACAAGGACTGCAGGGGCCTGTGTTAAGCCGCTGTCTAGTGGCCTATAGCTAGATCCTCCTACATTGCCTTTAACCATTTAAAAAATCTCATGTGCCACCTTGCCCATGGTCGTAACCCTACACTTGGGGATCCCTCTATTACGGGTAGCTGGGGTCTCTCCACAATTTTGGGTCACTTTAATCATGGCCTTTGTACTGTTTACATGCAACATTGTGGGCCTGATTCATAAAGGTAAACCTAAACTTTTGTGTAAGTTTACGATTGTTTGGGATTCACAAACGTATTTTACTAGTAGTATCTTTACAGCTGTGGAGTCCTCACACATAGGCAAACTTATAATTTACACAAAGGTAAACATACACGTTTGCATAAGTTTACGATTGTTTGCTACTCACAAAGGTGTTTTACTAGTAATATCTTTACAGCGGTGGAGTCTTCGTACATTGAAAGATAGGACAGTCCTATCTTTTTATATGCGGAGACTCCACAGCCGTTAGCATACTACTAGTAAAATACATTCGTGAATAGCAAACAATCTTCAACCTACATAGAAGTGTAGGTTTACCTTTGTGAATCAGGCCCTAGGACGTTTACATAAAGCAGTGTCACAAACATGGTTACTCACTTTACTACCTGTAATTCCATCAATGTGATTTACACCATATTGTGCTCTTGTAAGCTAATATATGCAGGACACACAATGCAAAAAAGTTGAAATATCAATTGTTTAATGTAGGAGCAGGATCAGATACCTTAAATAAGACTCCAAATGATAACAAGTGACAAGTTATTGACCAGGTGTAAATGCAGCACATAGGCAGTACTTTGTTATCAATGCCAGGAATCCTGGAGTGCAAGTGGATCAATCAGTGTGGCTCTATTTATCATGGGTTGAGTTCTACAGAGGATTAGAATAACATTATTATTTTTTAAAGAAACATGGGTAGAAATGGGATATGCTGATTTCCTTCTTAATTCATATGGAATAAAATGGTCATCAATTATTCCCTTTGTTTAAATTAAGGCATTGCAATTTAGATGTAGATGTATGGTTTTCCATCATTATGATATATGTGTATCAAACATATTAACATCACTACTTTCTACTACTTGTGATCCTAGGGATGGCTTATTTCCACTCATATGAATCAGTCAAACCAGTCCTGTAAACGGTAGCTTAAAAAAACAATATTTTTGTTCTATACAAATTAAAAAAAACTCATGAATGCTGATCCTTTGACCCTAACCCTTAGGTCCATGCTGTTCCCCCAAAAAAATCCCCTTGTGATTTATCAATCAGCATGTATGTCCATACATGTTACCGCTTTGACACACTGACTTTTCTGAAGTAGTTTTTGAACTGAAAACCAGTTTTTGCACATTTTCCTGTTTTTGGTTTCCTTGAATAGTTTTCTTTTTGATTGCTCAAGTTGCCAACAGTTGGGTCCCCTTAATGGTCACACTCTGGTATCTAGAACCCTGACCCCCTTCCAAGCCGTAACTTCAACATGTATGTCATCTGACTTTACAACACTGATGCTTTGTTTATTTTTTATATTATAAATTGTCGAAATCCATGTTCGTTCCGTGAAATGATCAGCATTTTGGATGGGATTTTCTGGGTATCCATGTTATTATTTGTTGTTTTTCTATTTATTTTCTTAAATAGGTTAGATATTCAGAATGATAACCTCCTCATTCTGCCTTTTGATGTCAGCAAGCTTATCATTTGATGTCACTGTACTATCCAGTTACTGGACTCAAAGTTTGTCCCTCACTGAAATTCCGTCTAAGACTTGACATGTACATCTAAAATGCCAACTACTTACTCAAACATCAGCCCATAACTCGGGGGACATCACTAGGCTGATGTATCAGCCAATTCAAGGAGGCTCTGATGCTCAGGACACCTTGTTTTGTTTCCAGATTATGGAAGTAATGTTCACTCATGTCGCCCTTTTGAATTGCATCAATGACTTCACCTCTTTTAGTAACTAGGAATGGACAACCCACACATTCTATCAAGTATAATTAATACGTTTTACTCCTGAACTACACAGTTAAATTGCTTATCTGGACGACGCATTGGCAATCAAATCAACAACATTTTGTCAAGCATTTTTTTCCTTAGATGTGAGGAATGAGCATTATGGGTTACCGTTTTTTGTTGTACTTACGCCCATCTTTTTATTGACTTGTGTCAATTTTTCTTACATATCCCTCCTTTGCCACATTGTAAGCAGACTCTTATATGTGTCGTGCACCTGCATGACTCTCGCTCACCTGATTTATGAGTTTCATAGAAGTATTTTTTTATAGGACTGTGTGAATGACTGACACACTCCTGAACTCCATTAAACAGCACATGTTTACTTTTTCAGCTCAATTGTTACTATACTAGTTTTTTACTGATCCATTGAAATACTACTTCCTCATTTCTAATTTTTGGAAATCCGTACTGATTCTCCACCTTCGTATGTTTGGATGATGGCCCAAAAATACTCAGCAGAATTGAAACGAGATAAAAACATTAGTAAAAGAAGTGCAATTTTATTTCAACTTTTTGCATTTGAATACTTTATTGGGCACGTTTGGCACCTGTATCACTCACAATCTGTTCATATGAGCATTGGGCATGTTTGTTATATTTTTTAATGTGTAGCACTTCTAAATAAATGTTCAAAATCACCTAAACCGATGTTTAGACTTCCTTTATCAAGCAGTTTTGTTTGTTATACAATGAGATTTTTTTAACGTATAAAATGATGTTTCTTTCCTAAACTGGAGCAGGATTAAGACCATCTTGATAGATACAGAGATGTTCTCTCGGATACTAGGTCCTTTGAAGAAGTAGACCTGGCTGCAGATATCGAAGGGTCACCGGAGACGGTGGCCTTGTTAGCCAGATAATAGTTAAGAGTGCTGATCGTGTTGGATTTGTAAAATATGCAGCTGGGTTTGAAGATGGTGTGGGTGGACAAGGGAAGCCGGTGAAGTTTAATTCAAGTGACTTGGCAATGGGTATTTCAAGCTGTCAATGTTCATATCATTGAGCCAATTTGTGTTCAAATGTCATTATAGCTTGATAACAATGCCACAGACTGTGTTGCATAAATTGCTTCTTTTACAACGTAATCCTGTCAATCCTGTGTCACAGTCTGATCACACATTGCTGCACAACACACTGCACAATTAGCCATTGTTACTTGTAGCATAATTCTAGAAGCCCTCTGTCAAATGTAGGTCCTGCATGGTTGCATAATTCCAGTAGCCCTACATTGAAATCTTCATGATGCTAGTTGTGGTACCAGAAGTGAGCATAGAAATCTCATACTCTCAGATGAAATTACTCGATGGGAAGTTATGACTGTTCCATCCTGGAATGTTATGAACTCTACCTTGAGAACAGAATCCAAACAGCTCTTATTCTGGAAACGTCTGGAAATTGAACTTTTTTGGCTGACATACAGTAGAAAACATGAGATTACTAGGGTAGTCATTATAAATACTGGTAATAGGTAAAAACCTTGCATTCAACAGATTTTCAAACTCTCAACTAACCCCAACAATTGCTTTGCGGAGCTATATGTCAACATGTGGACTTTTATAAGAACTCAAAATCCTCAATAAGAAAATAGACCTTTGTAAAGGCCCCACATTGACCCTGGGAAGACTATATGGATGATAATGACTACAGTTTGTGTGGCACTGGCCTTCTGTTTGGCTAGAGTGGTCAGAGTGAATGTGTACCTCTGCCTGGTATCCCCATGGCACAATCAGTATACACACTGTGCCAGCTAGTACGTTAGCTGGCGAGATTGTCTGTGGGTGGGAGCTGAGGTGGAGATGTGTGTCAAACGATAGTTTGGTCTCATTTAAAATGCGGAATTTGATGCACTTCTGTTTAGTGATCTGTAATTGTTAATCAAATACTCTACCCTAGAAAAACAAAAATGTCTCAGTTGATAGTACAACATTAACAGATAAAAAGGGAACATACAAATTCAAACTTTAATAACATAACCAATAGGGAATTCTAAATTGACTGTTGGGACAAGTAATAGTAATATAATATTTCCTGTATTTTCAATGTGGTAGCTGGCTGTAATCTTTTCAAACGTAATGCACATTGCTAATTTAGTATGCAAGCGGCTCTAAAATCAGCCCTTCTAATGGTAGTTGCTAATGGCCAGCATGTGCATTCAAAAACATTTCTCTATGAGTGCATTGCCTATTATATGTATTTTCTGACATGCTACCATAGAAGATATTGTTCACAATCGGAGTACAATTCACACAATGTAAAAGCTTATAACAGAACTATTCATGAATGTCGGTACTAAATAGGTAAACCTATCTTCTAAGGAACCCACTACGAAAAGCTGCTAGCCAACAGAGTAGTTTTTCATTTGCTGATTAATGGTAGTATGCATTGTTCATTTTATAGTAAAATTAGAAGGCAAAAATATTTTTGTTGCTGTCATTTTGCAAAGAAATTAAAGTTAGACCCAGTAGGATCACAGAGCTAATTTGTTCCACTCATAGGCATGCCTTGATTTCTCACTTTCAAATACTGATAATACACCACCACAGTTTCAGAATCGCAGTGCCTCTAAGTGAACCTGGTCTCTCACATTGCTTTAGCTCTGGGTGTTTGATAGCCAGTGCAATATTTTTATATTATCTTTGCAGTGCAGATTTTCACTTTGCCTAAAATGAGTAATTTGTTGATAACTCATTGCTTATGCCAGTTTGTTAAGATGAATGATCTTAGAGCTAGGGAAAACCCAGCTGCGGCCAGTCCTTTGGGGCTGAGGGGCAACACCCCCCACCTTTTGCCCATCAAGAAGCATGTCAGTGAGGCTGAGCAAAAGTTAACCTGACAGACACTCTTCATTTTCAGGTCAGGCAACTGGGAGTTAGACATGCGCTATTACAGGCTCCCGGCTGCCTGAGCTGAACTCTGCGGGCGTGACCTCTTCAGCCTAGCAATGGTGCCTCGAGGCCCGCTTCCTCATGATGACGGGGGACGTCACTGAATGCTTTGGACCCCGTTGCTTCAGTTTCAAGCCCTGAAGTGCCCAGGGCCGAATGTCAAGCAGTAATACCTTGTCACAGAGTGGGGTGGGCTCAGCAGTCTCATTGACCTTATCCCACTCTGTGACGAGTTGGGATTGCTGCCTTCCCTCATTGGCTGACCTTAGGTTAGCCAGTGAGGGAAGGCAATAGTCCCAACTCTCCTGGGACCTCCGAGGCAGAGCTGAAGTTAAGTGTGTGTTTTTTAAAAGAATGTTTGGTACATGCATGTGTGTTTGAATATTTGATAATGCATGTTGTGAATGGATGTGTGTGCACACGTGTAAATGAATGAGTGCAAGTGTGCATTTGTGCCTGTGTGTTCCATCCAACCCCTCCCACCTAATATTACCGACCGCCACTGGGAAAACCCCAAGTCGTCCACCAATTTACCCTTTATGTTTGACATAACCTCGAAATAATGTGAGGATATTCAACATATTGGTTTTCTGTGCAGAGAAAAAACACATTAAAAACCTATTTAAATTAGTGCCTTGTAAAACTTTGAAGCTGGAAAACTGTTTCTAACAATTATTATAAATAAATAATAGTTTTTTGCATATGACTTATGCCCATTTATTCGGTAATGCATACTCTTGGGCAATAAAATACAATGACCAAACAAAATTCATTGACAAATGTACTATATAGACTCAGTGACAGCAAGTGAAACACTTGATGACTTTTGAATGTTTATGGTAAAACCTTCAGTCATCAGTTACACATTGTTAACAGTAGAAAATGAATAAATACACGGAGTTTGTTCATTATTCCTAAATTCCTATTGTATCCTCAAGTATCTTTGAAAAGGATTAATCTAGCACTCTAACATATATATTTGAAAAATGCATAAATGTAAAATACAATAGTACACACACTCATTAAAGAAGACACAATAGACCAGTTATGGAACAAATGAATAAGTGAAGATGAACATGAATTAAGACTGAATGTACTCAAATATGACAAATTTTGGAGACATATGACCCTTCTAAACAGTCTCATAAATTACCTGAAAGATTCCTTCTTCTGACGGTCTAAGTGAATCCCATTCAGGAGAATCCAGAAACTGGAGTGGGAATATATAATGCAGAAACTCTCCATCAACTGTCACTCTGATCCTAGCAAAATATAGTAGTAAGGATTAGCAGTATATAATTGGAAAATTGACAAGACTAAGGTATAATTATATCTGGTCTAACACTTCATATAACACCCTAAACAAATCATAACAAGTTAGGTTCACAACTGTTAACATTAAGCAAGTCCTAATCATCTAAACCAGGAAATGTAGCTAAGCAAGAAGCTACAGGGCAAGAGAAGTTATTCTGCAAGCAAAGTCTAGAAATGTTAGACATTAGGATCCTTGGCATTAGTAAAACCTGGCAATCCTGGAGACAGGATGGCAAATGAGACACCTCGTTCATGTGCTCCTCTGCACATTACCATGCCTCTGTTCCCATGTTGCACCACTCAATAAATTCCCACTCAATAATCACTGTTTTCCTACACAACCGACAAAGCAATAGCTACATCTTTACTTCAGAAGCTATGACCTAAATGTAACAGTATTTCTCTGGTGTGTAATGTTCCTTCATCTGTCAATGGATTTCTTTGAATTTCTAACTCTTGGTGTTGTTTTAGGGTCTGATTCAAAGATGTGTTTTCAAATCAGGGTATTTTCACATGAAATGCAAAATTTTACAGTTTCAGGAAACTTGATTTAAAGCATGGTCTGAGTTTATTTTTGTTAGGTGTCTGGGCTATGCCCAGGTACTTTCAAATCGTTTGTAATGACTAACAGCATAGTCAAATAGGGGTGAGGCAATCTTGAGAGGTGAGGTGGTATATATTTCATATGCTCACATGTTTCCTTGGTGTACAAGCTGGCTCTCTCCCTTCTTGGTGTATGTACAGAGATAAAAGCAGAGAAGTGTTACTGCAAAGGAAGGCAACACAGCAAATAATCAAAAATAATTCCAATTCAGTTAGATGTAATCACAAACACAGTTCAAATTCAAATGTCATAAATCTTTATTTGGTCAAGGGCTGACCATAAAATAAAATAAAACAATTTCATCACACAATAAACGGTAAAATTCATAACAAACTCAACTACAGTTCATAGTTAAATACAATAGCAGCAATACTCATCACAACCATATTCGCTCACAGATCCCACATCTGTACAAGGCACACATATAAATAAAACCAAATAAAAGTCTAAAAAAGGTAACCTAAAATGGACAGTAATCCAAACATTCCATAAGGGCACCTACCATTGCGAATGACTAACTATATTCCATCCTCCCCTTCCATGGATTTTCTGCATCTTAATGCAGAAAGGAGAAAGGAACTTACACTCAGGCATATTTCCTCATCAGTCAACATTTGTAGATGAAAACACGCTTCTCTACACTTACGGCGCCCCAACTTTTTTAACAAAGGTTTAAGAAAAATTCTCAAATGAGAGTTAAAAAATCTACAAAAGAACATAATATGTAACAAAGGCTGCTCCCCCAATCACCACACGGACAAGGTAGGACAGGATCCCCAAATGGGCTACTTTTGCCACGAAAGTACAGTAACCTTCACACTGTGCCCGCTCTAAAGCAAAACAAAAGAGACTTCTCCCAATTCATGACGGGTAAGGACATATATAAATAACATGGGCTCACAAGTTTCAAAGGATCTGTAAAAATGTAAGATATTAAAAAAGAAATTTAGATTTCAGTCTATTTACGGTACAATACTTGAAAAAATGAAGCCTTAATTTCAACTTGTCGCCTCTTCTAATAGTTGCCCGAGCCGTAAAAAGGTCCTCCAATCCCAGTAAACAAAATGTTCTGAATAAAGTTGATCCACGGATGGAACGACCCTTATCTAAGGCAATCCATTATTCTATCCCTGCATAGGGATACTGCTAACACTATCTGCAATAAATTGTAAGTTAAGCTCTGAATGCATAATGAAACTTGATCTAGATAGAGGTGCCAAGAGCAGCAACCGACAAAAGTGGGATTCCTCAGTGTGAAGGGACCAGCTATTACAAAATCCCCAAATCTCAGCCCCATACATAGCAGCGGGGATGCACTGAGCATCGTAAATATTTAGAAGAGGGAGATTAGAACCCTTCATCCCTCTACTGGGTAAATTAAATAGTGCACCAGCCGCTCTACTCAGTTTTAGACATGCTTGAAACACCTTAGAGTTAAAATTGACAGCTAAACAGCTAAAATCATTAACACTACACAGAGACTGACCCTTAATTGTGAGCCTGGCGATGTTACTCTTGCCTGACCCACAGGCCTTCATGTGAGAATTCCCATAATTAGAGTTAAAATCTAAACTACTCATAAAAGAAACAAAACAGCCAACTAGCTGAAGCGCAATTGGAGTATGTTCCAGCAGCACAGGAGCATCCGCATATAAGAGAGCCGGGACCGGAGTATGAGCCAATCTGGGGACATCCACGGGTGTCTAGGTCAACTTGGAACATAGTTTTTGTATATAAATGGAGAAAAGTAGCAGAGCCATTTTGCAACCCTGTTGAAACCTTCATTTGAGGGAAAATTCAGTGGTCATAGCCCCACAGGCATTCAAACAGACTCTGGCTACGAGGTCTACATGAAGCATATGTAGGAAATTAGAGGGCGAGGCTGGACTAAAAAAGCACGCCAAGCCCTCGCATCACATCAGATCTGAACCCCAGATCTCCTGTAGGGCGATTATATCATACCTAGGAAAAAAGCTTGCCAATCCTTATTTTTAGCTTCCACCTTACACCCGCAACATTCCAACTGAGTATTGTAAAAGATTGAGCCCCGCAAGAACTAGCCAAACCGCCCTTAAAACCACTCTTTGGTGTAGCCACTACCAAAGACAGGCTAGAATCTACACTTTTACTGGTCTTTAACAGATATCAGTCTATTGTTGAAAGTACTTCAAATCAACTAAATGTTGGAATGGCAGGGGAGAAGGCTATACTTGCAGGTAACCTTAATGGCCTCTGGCTAATTGTATTATTTGGGGGGACTAGAGAAGGACACAAAGAGGGCCATAGCTGAGCCCTGCAACAGAAGCCAATCGAACAAACTGGGTGCCCTGGGGGGCGGACTGAGAGTACAAAGGACAGGAGAGGCACCAGAGAGATCTTACTTCTCCCTAAAGTATAAACACTCAGACTGAACAGGAGATTATGCCCCAAGAGTGGAAATCTGAAATTTACAATGACACAATCTCTAGGGGAATCACTAGGGTCAGGGCCTAACCACACATATCTCTGAACCATCAAGATGTCACTAGCATGGTGTAGAGGCAACACTCTGTGACGTGTGAGCCAATCTAAGGTCTTGGTATAAATCTCACCGTCAGACTTGTGCATCCCTTGTTGGAGGGGTGGTGCCTCTAGCAAGACTACCACGTAAGGGCAAGCTGCTGAGGGGAGGTTAACAACAGCCTTATCAGATACCGGTGAAATAGAATCCCTTCCAAGACTCGCCTTGCTTAGCTCCCTTGGGACGTGGTCATCACCGCCCATGTCAGCACCAGAAAAAAGACCCCGTGGCAGAATGGGGCCTTACTGGCAACTTGATATTAGTGAGGGCCCTTTCCCCAAGTATGGAAGTGTTCTGTTTAGTAACCTGTGCTATTGCTTGAGTTTCTTTGTTGGCCTCACTGTCATTTATCCAAACACTACCACCTTCTCTCTGTTCACCATTCAACTTGCGCTGGTATCTGGATCGTTCGAAGAGACCATCCCCATGGCAAGGGTTGCTAACTTTTCCTCAATGGTGTTTAAAAGTGAGACCAAAGATGATACCTCTATTTTCAAAAATTTCATTAATCTCATGAAACGCCCTGCCAGTAAGCTGACCACACTACCTTTTACCACCTTAGCAATATCCTCCTTAGTTATTTGCAAGATCGGTGAGAGAAGGAAGCTTCCATGTCCACAGTCAGCTGTGCCGCAGGGTTACTATTCTATTGCCTGAATTATTTGGCTGATTTCTACATTTGGCTCTCCTAGGAGCGATCGAGGATAAAACATGCCCAGCTAGCAATGGGGGGGTGGCTACCTTTTGACAAAAAGTCTTGTTGACAAGAGGCGATATAGTGGAGATGGAACCACTAGAAAGTAACGACCGCAACTCAACAGCTGAGTCCTCACAAGGTAGGATGCAATCAGACCCAACCCCAGACCCTGACCAAGATTCAATGAAAGCCTTCTCTCAGCTAAGGCAGTTACAGTGTATATGATGCCCACAGCACGTTCCAGCATGCAGTCAATTGTAGTTCGTTTCGCAGGGGGTGCTGGGGCAAGGGCATTCCAAATCATCTTCTTCTTCCCCATACTGTGACCTCTATGTCGGCAATTTTCGGGGTAACCAAGTTTGTCCCAAAAAACTGGCTAGTTCTTTATAGGTTGAAGGCGGTAAAACCTCTCCCTCCACCTGTAACTGCCAACAGTACCTTTCAGAGGGTTCAGAGATAGAGGCCAAGAGTTGTAGACCAGCCCAGCCTAATCCGGATGAAGACGGTTGTAGATGGGCCACGTGGAGGCAGCAAGAGCTTAAAAGCATGCACAACAGGGCTCTGTCTCTCCTAATACTGAGGGTGACTGGGGGACATAGTTCCACCCCACCCTGAGTCTCCAGCAGCCCCTCACTTTATTGCAGTCCACAAAAATGTTCCCACCCCACGGGAGGCACTAATCGCTTAAAAGAACGTGGAACAGGACTCCGCCTCTCCTAATACCGAGAGTGGCTAGGGCACATAGTCCCACCCCGGCCTGGGTCTCCAACAGCCCCTACCGTTGCTGCAAACACAGTTATTTGGCCTGCATGATTCCCTTTAACATATCCTAATAGCAGTCCTGGCTAACTATTTCTGAGGACCATACATCTGACACTTGGCTCCTAATGCTCAAAACCTGACTTTAACCTGCTTGTATCCATTAAAAGTAATGTGGTTCTACTTGTGCTAAGTTTTAGACACAAACTTATTTCCAAAAACTCATTGACAATCCCCACCTGAAAAATTAGTGACAGAGATATAATGATTGCATGTGACTGAGAAGAAAGTAAACTTAATTCACTGACCATGCAATCATGTAACTTCACCATTATGAGATCCATAGAAGCACACCAAAAAACATCCTGCCGATGCCCTTTAGGCTAAAAAGTAGAAGAAAGAAACAGTAACCTAATGTGATGGGGGCCTACTCTGGAAGGCTCAGCCCCTGGGTCATGGGAGATGCTTGGTGGGTACACAGTTCTATGGTAAGCAGCAGAAAGAAAGTTAATTGACCAATTCATTTGATGTATGGAATCTTGTGTGCCAAGGAATACTGTTTTGACATGAGTCCTGTGGAAAACCCACACTGTATCTACACACCTGCCACATCGCTTGCAAAGTAGTCAGTTTAAGAGCAACCTGAATTGCTACTGAGGTTAACCAAAAGATGAGGGGTCTAATGGGTTACCTCTCAACAGTACCCCTTTGTACAGGAGCAGACCTGTATACGGGGTCTGTGTAATGAGCAAATTGTAACATAATGGAGTACATGTGAACTTAAGAGAGATTTAATCAACCTTTATCGGTATGTTCCTATAGGAGTGAAGAAAGAGTTGATGACACACCTCTTTAAAGACCACTACCTCATAACACAGTTAATAATTAATCTCTTTTCTCACAACCTATTAATCCCTTCCTAATCATACGCTTAGACTCAACCTCTGCCTTTAATCCAGTGCAGAGCATTGCTGCTTTTTGTCTAGGTTCATGCTATACAGTACTACATATGTACAGATGTGCATGACTATTTTTCATGGAAGGCTTATGAATAAATCACAGACAGCTTAGAAAAAACTGGAGGGGTCGCATTCACAGCCACATTTTTGAGTAAGTTTATGACTTTTCAGTAATCACAGACAGCACTTTTGTAGTAACTTACACTTTTGTAGTAAGTCCAGCACTACACATGCCAACCACTGGCATTGCAGCACCCTCCCATAGAAAATAATGGTGGTATGGACTTAAAATAAAACCCCATTGGAAATACTGTTAAATTAATTTAAATGATTCAAAATGGCTACAAATATAAACAAATTAATGTGTGTGTGTATATATATATATATATATATATATATATATATATATATATATATATATACACACATCAGCTCCAACAGGTCAAAAAAAGGACACTCATTTCTTGTCGGTGCCTGCATCAGGGAAGGACCTACTCCCATTAATACGGTACCGTGATCAAGACCGGGAAGGTCGAAACGCGTTGGTGTTAGTTTGTTGGAGATCTTTTCATGTAATAAAAGAAGTTTGACGGAATTCTGTGAGTGCTGCATCCTTGACTTAATTCTCAAACAGGTGTGAAGATATATATATATATATATATATATGTATATATATATATACATACATATATATATTTATATATATCAGGAGATATTACATATTTAATTATAAAATATGTACTAACCTACTTTATATTTAAAAAATATTGTAACAATAGGAACATTTATTCTTACATTCATTATAAATGCAAACATAATTATTGAATATTTTATATTTAAATAATGCATTGCAATTTAATTATTAAATAAAAGGTGGGATCATGCACAAAATTACCATTATTGCGAGGTGAAAGAGAAATACTCCTCTGGAAGGAGTGAAAGCCCACGCGACAAATACTTTTAGATATTGATAACTGTAAATCACAGCAGTTACGTTTTTAAGCCAGACTAAAAATTAACCAAGAGCTAATAACTGTTTCTCTTTAGCTCTTCAATAGTTTCAAGGGTCATTTAATCGAAAAGGAATATAAATGTGAAGGGATTTATAATATATATTCTATATCGATAAAAACGTTTCTATCTCAATCCATCTTATCACCCAGTTGGCTATTAGGTGGGATCCTGCTGCAGATGTCCAACTTAGCTTTTACAAGTATAATGTTCAGCCACAGTGAAACAATTTCCATACCAGATTCATTGTGCTGTGAAATGATAAAGACTTCAATGGTCACTGAAAAACTCTGGAAGATCCTGAGAAAGAACATATATTTCAGTCTTCAGAGGTGAGGTAAAAAACCTACCGGGACCAGAAGTAGCAATGGCATGCTCAAAATACATAGAATGCCTGTAGGTGTATATCACAATCTTTGTTCTTCCTACAAAGCAAGTCCCTTGAACAATCAGGGATGATGACATCACGCATTTCTGATACTAAGAACTTCAATCAGATGCACACATCATTCCTTTCATGTGGAGCACACAAACAATGAAAATAAATGGAAAAAAACTGGGTGGGAGCCTGGACGATTCCAACTCACAGTCATCACTGGACTATTGCCTCTCAGGCACAAATGCACATTACAGCATCAGAACATTAAGTGACAAAAAGAAACAAAGAAACAAAAAGGACTTAATTCAGTGACCATGCAACTAAGCAACTTTGCATTATCACACTTATCACATCCATATGAGCACATCCATCTTAATAGTCATAAGCCACCACCAAGATGCCCCCTCACAAGTGGAAGGAAAACCTACCTAACGTGCCATAGATCTGTCCCTGTTGCATACTCCTGCAGCCATGGTCCAGGTTGTAGAAACAGAGCTGGCATGGATGCTTTACACCAGAAGCCTAAACTGTGCTTTCCATTTTTTGTGTAAAATGTAGCATTATTACCTCTGGTCAGACTTGTCCTACCAATACCAAACAAGCTTAAAAAGTACATACTGCTTTTATCAGAACGCATTGGGTATTTTATACTCGATCAGTTGATCGCATCACTCTTGCAAATCCATCAGCAATTTATTGACAACCGCGCTCATTGGTCTCTTACAATACTTATCCACCGTATCGGTGGTATCCTTTCACCTTCAAACAGCGGCACATTGTTGCCCTTCCATTGTAATATGGGTGACAGATTGCTATAGAATGCATTTTTGTGTCCATCAGGAAGCCACTACTGTTTATTTAAATGCATACCGCCACTTCTCATAAATGAGTAATCATTAGTACATAACTTGAAGCTTGTGATGATATTTCAGAAATTAAGGCAAGTGTTAGTGTTGGTTACTGCTCGCCATATCAGCATGCATGGTAAATTTGGAACAGTAGCAATAATCTGTCAGATTAACACTCTCAAACTCCTGAATATATTCAGTGGCCTTTAATGTTGAATTTTTGAATGTGTGCTCAAAACAAAAGCCAGATCTGTCCTTGGAAAGAGTTTCTATTTCATACAAAATCTATTTTCCACCACTTTGCTATAAAGAAAGATTGAGAACAATGTGACAGGTTTGCCAGAAACTATCCAACCCGAGAAAAAGTAAATCTGTTTCAAATAACAATGTAAGCCTTGATGACTGGTCACATGCTGGGCAGCAAAACATATAATAACCAAGGATGGGCACAGCATTCTGGATAATGGTAATGCTTTTTTAGTACAAATTCATATATTGGATCCTATAGGAGTAACTTCGTGGTTACTGCATGAGTGCAAAATATGTCAAGTAAATCAAATCCTTCTGGCATCTCATCGAATAACATACAATGGACATGGTGATGTAAGTAGACACATTGCTTCCAATAACATGGGTGATGAGGGCCCTTATTGGGTGTGTGCTATTTACCTATGCATAGAAGGCAGCTGCTCAGCCCTCCCACAACATGCACCTCCTCTTTCATAGGGCACAACGTGCATGACATTGCTGTCTGGTGGCATCACTATGAAATGCTTGCTATGTTATCTATAATCTATCATTTATGGAGAAATGTCCAGGTAATTTTAAACGATCATGGCCATTACTATGTAAATAGTGGAGTGAAAAGTCCTGGACTAGTGTGGCGACTACTAACAGTGCTAAAAGACACCTTAAATTAAATCCACTCTATTGTGGTAAAGTTACTGTTTATGGAAAATACTTTAACACTTATTGTAAAGGCATTCCCACCAGAGGTAATTGTCCCAATCAGGAATCTACACTGTCGAAAATGAAAACCATTTACCATAGGAAAGTCAAAAATGGGCTGGCCATAAACCATTACCAAGTGCTGCTACATGAAATTTAGTTTAGGTAAGGGCACCAAACATTCAAGTTATAACAAAGTAGTGTTTTAGGGGCATAATCAATGTTGGTGGTATTTTAGCAATTTCCATATTTAATGATGGAAGCAATAACAACCCCACAGCAAAAATATAATATATAACTGAAGTACCACCAAGGAAACCACCACCAAGTATTCCACCCTGTGCAGTGGTATTCTCTGCAGAGTAGTAATGAAGTCTCAGATTTTAAGATTACTAAGGTAAAAGTTTAGAAGCCCTTAGGCTCACAGCAATTTCCAATTAAAAATGCAGATTGAAAAACATGTACAGAACATAACAGTAATTGTACATACAATTTAACAATATGCTGCAATACTGGTCATAATGTACATGTTAAAAATATCATGAAAAAAGGCTCACAGGTAGAATACGCACTGGCAAAGACAATAGACTGCCATTGGAAGCCAGCTTTTTGGCTTTGTGAAGTTTTGTTTTGCTTTTGCATAACTATTATCAGGAAAGATTCTGTGACCTTCTCAATTAAAACAAGCATTTGCAATGCAACGGGTCTCGCGTTTTCTCATGTTAGAGCTGATAGCGTTGTAAACTCCTAACCCGACTTTTCACCTGCCGGCAAAAGTGCATTTATGCACGTAACCCCAAAAAGTGCAATTAACTGTGTAAAGCGCTCGACTTCTGCCAAGCGAAATCGCGCTAGTAAAATAGAGAAAAAGAAGTCCACGAGCCGGACAGAAAACAGCAAGCCTCGCTTGTTTTCTGAACTTGGTCGATGCGCTCGAGGAGGGCTAGCCACTGGAAAAGGCATGACGTATGCATGCCTTCGACTAATGAAAGCACGCAGATTTTAATAGGCAAGCCCACGAACCAATGAAAAACACTGACGTGACGCCGACAGGGCTCCGAGCCCTTTTCTAAACCCTAAAGCGTCTTGCTGCGATACGCATGCGCAAGCGCATGCAACGCAGGCTCGACCCTAAAAATGGCTAAAAGCAAACATGCAATAGGCTCAAAAGCACACATCACCATAAAAGTTACTGGCACTGTAGGAAACTACTTTGTATGAGGGCGTGCTCTTTGTGAAAGAGCAGAGTGCCATCACTCACGGTGAAGTTAGTCAGCAGCTGAAGTGAGCTGACCATTTGCGCATTTCTGCTGAGTATGGAAGCAAAATGTGAATGATACAATAAACAAACTAATACTTGAAGGGGACTGTCTGAAAGCACCCCCAGGTAAGAATATTCTTCATATAATATTAGTAAAATAAAAAGGTCTTCGCTAATGCCAGACTTAAAAGCAGTTTCCATATAACAGGAATGCCAGAAATAAAAATGCACAACCATAGTCTGGTCAGAGATCTTTAGACTACAATCAGTGGACATGTAGACAAAAATGTCAGTGTATTAGTTAGGGATGAAAGCCCAGATTTACTAACATTTGGGGTTGGAGGTGCGTCACTTTTTTGACACACCCTGAGGAAAAACAAAATGTATTTCCGAACCTACTATGACACACAAAGATCGATTTGCGTAGCTTAGTTAAAAAACAAAAGGGACTGTGCTTCAGGGAATCGTTCCGGGGTGGAGCATGGGCATTCCTGTGCACCCACCCATGGATTTTGACGTAAATCCAGTTTTACTGAAGTCTGTGTACCTGGGTTTGCACCAAAATGGTTTGCCTACCTGAGGCTGGCATAATGAGGAGAAATGTATTTATTTATTCTTGTTGCATGTATGCTGCATTCTGCAGCACATATACAAAGATGAATAAGGCTCTAAGAGTAGTTTTTGTGCAGGAAGGTATACCGTCCTGCACAAAAACTAGACTCTGACCACAATGCAGCACCCTTTGGGCGTGGGACAAGGGTGCCTGCATGGGTGCTAGTCTGCAACAACTGTGCCAGTGCAAGAAGAGAGCTAAAGTGATTCATATTTTTGAAAATATTACACATTTCTGTTGTCTCTAATAGAGGCAACGTAGTGCAACACGTTCCCTTGCAATGTTATGAGAACATTTTGTAAATCCAGGCCTATGGCCTAAGTCCACTTGAGATACTACATACGTCTAGACACACAACATGACTGATGAGGATTTGTAAAAAAGTCAAACGAATGAGCAGTATTTGATTGCAAAAACGTAGAGCAGACTCTCTGTAGCACGATACTAATGGGCTGAACAGCAGAAATTAATTATATCAAATGTGCCGAAAGACTATAATAGGTCACCAAAACCATTATTAACAGGTTTCAATCAGATATATCTGGCAGAGAGACTGAAGGAGCAACAAAGTCGGGGAGAGGTTTCTTAAGGTAAATGTCTGAAACTGATATAATCAGTAACCACTTACTTAAATGAAAAAAAAAAAAAATATTTAATAAAAGTAACAGCTGCTTGCTTAAAGAAAAACTGATACAGAACCCTTTATGGTGGGTCAAGCCAGAACGGATTGTTTTCTAGAGAATCAGAAACAGAACTGTTAATTTTGCTTAATGTGTTATTTTCGAGAAAAGAAGTAAAGTAGGAAAATGTGTTTTACATTAAACCAATAACCATTTTTTCTGGATGAAAACAACGACTGATTTTGGTTAGTACTAAGGCAGGATCGCCCACAGAGGTATGTAGGCTAAGCTGCTTTGGAAAAGACCATTGTCTGTTCTCAAGTATTTTAGAAGACTTTCAGCCCAAGATATGAAGTAAACAGCATTTGCCTTTGCTGTTCAGGTTCCGCAAGACTCCCAGTAAAGATAGACTATGGCAGAAATATCTCCGAGTGTGGATGTTTACAGTTTTGTAATGGAGTTATGACGTTTGTATGGAAAAGCATGCCTCAATTAGAAGCTATATTAAGGACACAGATTAGGAGTGATAATGGCCGCCTTTTGGTTGTTGAGTAGAAACCATGCACCAACATGAAGGACAGCTTGAAATAGGGCTTGAAATATAGCAAGTCTGGTTTTCAGGTGACCATAAAGAAGGTAAAATCAGGTTAGGAGATCACCAAAGACTCAAATGCTAATGCCAGATATGGTGTGAGGGAGGTGTAGCTTTTGGTCAACAGGAAACCCCAAGGATTTTGTCTGTTGGCATGTTCTGAAGTAACGTCATCATTCTTGATGGTTATTACCTAATATTGTTTGGTAACTGGTTTAAACTTGGTATTAGGAAAGAAATTTAGGCCCTCATTACAACCCTGGCGATTGGCGGAGAAGTGGCGGTTTTACCGCCAACAGGCTGGCGGTAAAAACAAATGGAATTATGACCATGGCGGTTACCGCCCTGGTCATCCACCACTTCTCCGTTCCGACTGCCAGGGCGGAGACGACCGCTGGGCTGGAGACTTGGGTCTCCAGCCCGGCGGCCGCCACAAGACCACCGGCAGTATCATGACCCAGCTGACCGCCGTGGATTTCATGGGGTTGGGAACCGCCATGAAATCCATGGCGGTAAGCACTACCAGTGCCAGGGAACTCCTTCCCTGGCACTGATAGGGGTCTCCCCCACCCCCACCCCTGAGCCCTCCCCCCACCCCCCTCCACCCCCCTGCCACCCCCAAATGTGGCAGGACCCCCCTCCCCACCCCTACCCCCAATATCACAACCCAGACACACACTGTACACGCATGCAGACACCACCAACACACATACCCGCACACATATCAACAAACATGCCAACAGCCACACACACAGACATACACGCACACATCCATTCAGACATACATGCAGACATGCACACATCCATTCAGACATACAGTACATACAGACAGACACACACACATTTCCAAACACAACACCCCCGCATGCATACACGCACTCACACACCACGTCTACATACTCACACGCACACCTCCATGCACGCACACAACACACAACACTCCCCCACCCCCTCCCCTAACGGACGATCAACTTACCTGGTCCGTTGATCCTCCAGGGAGGGGATGGAATCCATGGGGGCTGCTCCGCTGTCAGCACCCCGTCATCAGAACAACCTCTACTTCCCCGCTGACCTGTCGGTATGGCTGCTGGCGGCTCTCCGTCCACAAAAGGATGGAGGGCTGCCAGCAGTCATAATTCGTTGCGCGGAAAACCGCCTGCACTGGCGGTCTTCAGCACGGCGGTCCCTCGGCGGTGTTGCAAAAAGACCGCTGAGGTTGTAATGACCACCTTAGTTTTTAGGGTGTTACTTTTAAGTTGTTTTTGTTCCAGCCACTATCGAATGCAAGTCAAGGATTACATGACACAGGAAGTGGATTCAGGAGAGTATGATTTAAGATAGATTTGATGATTGGTGATAGTTGCTGATGAAAGGACATACCAAGATCTTTAAGTATACTGAGATCCTTAAGTATGTCACCTACTGGTTTGAACTGGAGTTTGGAAAAGGGGGCCACTGTAGTGTCATGAGACTATGTCCATTAGGACCCTTGCAGTTCTGGGCGGACTTAGCAGGGGAATTACCTAACTTTGGCAGAAATATCTCCGAGAGTGGAGTGTGTGATCGTATACTGAGGAATAAAGATGTCTGTTATAGGGCTTCTTGTGTGACGTGGTCCTTTGCATGCTCCTGGGCTGGGGAGGAGGCTACAACTGGCGACGATTAGTGGCTATGTGCCCTGAAGAAACAAGACTACTCTTCATGAGAGTTTTCAACAATACAGCAAATTGCTCGTGCATGACACATGCACCCAAATCCATGAGAAGCAGTTCGAAGATGACATGCGTGGAGTCCAAGCCAAGCCCTGCTCCAGCCTATATACGGCCCTTGAAGGAGTTGAAGGCCCTACGCATTCGAAAAGCCCACCAGAACCGGTCAGTAACGTTGAAGGTTGAAAGAAGAAATATGACCATCATCACTGATGCAGAGCGAACCGCTAATGGCAGTGACAACCAGGTATGATGCAAAAAACTAAACACAACAATGATCAAATGCAAGAAATAGAACCGTTACTCACCATCAAGGAAGAAGACGATGATAAATGACCTCAGATTGGGCGTGATGACTCAAGTGCAAGCACACAGCCAGTGCTTGCAGAAGTTGCAGGTCCAGGTGAACAGCGGCAGCCATCTAAACAGTATATACTCACAATGGTAGCACAAACGAGCATGGAGTACAATGCAGATGAGTTTCTGAAACCCCCACCGTCTTTCAACACCGCCAAGAAGCTAAATATGGGCAATAGGTGGACCGCATGGATCAAGATGATTGATGACCTCATAGATGCCCTAGAAAAAGTAGATGATAATAAAATAATTCGGTGTTTGGAGCACCTTGCCAGTGACGGAGTAAAAGAAGTGCTGAAGAAAATCTTGCAGACTATGCAATATTGCACTGTCAAATCAAAGAAGCACTGGGTACCAAATGCTATCTGAAGCCGTATGTCGACTATGAAAGGTACATTTTCAATCAAGTGAGACAGCAAGCTGGTAAAACGATGGATGAGTTTGTTGAAAGAGTTGATGTGCTTATCAAACACTGTAAGTTTAGTGAATTTAATGATAAAGAAGCCATACGAGTCATTGATGGCTGTCTTTCACACTCTTTCAGAAAACGCATGTGGAGAGAGACGCTCAGTTTAGAGAAAATATTAATGCCTGCAACAGCAGATGAAAAAGCAGATCAACAAGCTGCTGATTAGGAAGTTGGAACTGCGAAAAATGAGTCAGCGTTGGTCACGAAAAGCAAGCACAAGTACAAGGTAGATGCATGCTAGAGGACGTCTTCAAAGAAGAAAAAAGTTGTGTTTCCGATTTGGGTTTCCATTTCCCCGTGAAAGTAAATGTCCAGCCATAAGACAGAAGTGGAAAGGTTGCAGGAAAGAAAACAACTTCATAACAGTTTGCAAAGCGCTTCATAAAGGTTTGCACAGCGAAAGAGAAACCCAATACATCACCGTGAGAAGAAAAAATGGGCACAAGAAGGTTCCAGAAGCATTCTTTCCACACCCACAAGGCAGAAAAGCAATGTCAGTTATGACAAATAGAAACCAGGCAAATTTGAGCGTTGTCAACCTCATCGTACAAAGGCTGGAATGTCATTATCAGGTGCCAGTGAAGAAGATGGGTAAGCGATGATGGTATTGACCAAGGAACGACAGGCACATGTCTATTTGGCTGCTTTCAAGGAAGAACAAAACACAAAGGCAAACCATCAAATGAAACAATTGAATTTATTTGGACACTGCCCCACAATTAAAATAAAGGTTAACAGTTTCCCCATAACCTTTATCATAGACAGTGGTGCGTCGATTGACATCATGCAAATCAAGAAGTTCAATAGCCTGTCTCCTGTGCCACGTCTCAACCCGTCAAACACACAGGTATACACCTGGGCTGCTTCTAAACTATTGCAGAGTTAAGGGCCATTTCCAGCGAGAATGTGACATAAAGCAATATTAGTACACGTGCCAATTCACGTTCTTCTAGGAACTTCGTCCATGCATGCCTACTAAAGTTTTACCACTGCTGCTGACATGGGACTGATCTCTCAATTTCAATCTCCACACTCAATCTGAAATTGTCTCCACTGTTGTGTCATAGCCAAGGAAGACCCAGGACAATGAAAATGCAACTTCACATTAATGGGGACATTCGCCCTGTTGCCCAGCAGCACAGCAGAGTCGCTTCTCACTTGCAAGAAGCTGTTGAGAAAGAGCTAGAAAGGCTGTAAAAGCCTGACATCATTGAGCGCTCCACCGGTCCTTCACCATGAGTTTTGCTCATAATGGCGATGCCAAAAAAGGACAGTGGAGTTGCAGTGCACATCTTTGTTGATATGCACCAGACCAACAAAGCAATTGAGAGAGAAGACATCCTGGGCCATTTATAACTGTAATTGAGTTCACTAGTGAATCTTAGGAGTTCTATTTTTTGGTCCTGAAGAAACACCACTGGATCCATTTTGGACTTCACAGACGTGAAACATGTCGACCATCATTTAGGGTTGTAGGACCAATCCTCCTTTTCCCGGTCCTATCTGGTAGAGTGAAGGAAGATTATTTCCTTGGTCACTCCCTGTGTTTTTCAACTTGACCTAGACCCTTTCTAAGGAAGTAATAAATTGATGCAAGGGTTTAGAGTCAATTTTATCCCTTGTCTCCAGCTTCTTTCTTTTCTTGTAGGTTTGAATCTACCCTTACATACTATAACGGCATCTCTTCATAAAAGATCTCTGGCAAAGAGTCCCTTTGAGAGGCCCGCTGGATATTGCATGCACAGCCCGATGAGGAGCAGACCCTATGATAAAGCAGGACACCCACTGGTTGCGTGAGGGCTCTGTCTTCTACTTTAAGAGTGCCTTTCTGATCTGTAGTCCTTCAGTGGAACAGTGCATCTTACTTTTTTGTATTTAGGAGTGCCATCGGCATCAAACTGCCACATTGTACAGCAGACAACCCACTGAATGCTGCTAAGGTTCATGTCACAGGCAGTTCCCGAAAGTGCAAAATGAAAACATATGCCAATCGGCATCAACAAGCCCAGAAAACAGTCTTCAATGAAGATGACTGGGTCTTGGTCAAGGGGAAATTAAAGTGGAAAACAGACACTCGGTTTGCAGTCAATCCTCTGAGGGTTGTGACGTGCAAAGGACACATGGTGACGGCGCATCGTACACGGACGTTGATCACATGGGACTCATCACACTTTAAGCACCTACCTTGACATGTGTCAGATCCTACAACTATGAATGAGGCGATCCACCTAAAAGTCAAGATCAAGCATTAGAACCTGTGCCATCAGAGCCCAACCAGAGTACATATCAACAACTTCATACCACTCAATCTAGCCGACTAGTGCACGCGCCTCAACAACTTATTGAAGACATATAATGTGACTGTTTATTTAACAAATGGGGAGATGTAGTGTCCGGAGACTATGTGCGCTAGGACCATTGCAGTTCTGGGTGGACTCAACAGAGGAATTACATAACTTGTGGGAGGTGTTAAGGTGTGGTTATTAACGCTTATGACGTAATCAAAGTGGAGTGTGTGATTGTATGCTGAGGAATAAAGACATCTGTTCTAGAGCTCCTTGTGTGACATGGTCCTTTGCATGCTCCCAGGCTGGGGAGGATGCTACAGTAACTAAACCGACAGTTTGTAGGATACCATGAGGTAAAAGAGTAGGACAGAGATACATTTGGCAGTTTAAGAGGGTGCAATCTGAAAATGATGCTTTGGATTTATGCCTGACTGGAACCATTGCAAGATGAATCCGTCCGTGCCCATCCAGTTTTTAAGAGCATACAAGACAAATTAATGGTTGACAGATTTTGAATGTCACAGCTAAATCCAGAAAGACCCATGTAAACTACTATTGTTAAAGCCATTTCCCTATCCCATACTTAAGATAGTATACATTTTCCTGCGATCTGCACACACAAACCTCTGGAAATGACCAATTCTGTGAATAGGGGTCTGCTATTTAAGTTCACAGCTTGCACTATTTGCTCAAGTTAGTCTAACTTCTAGGTGCAACCACGTTTACAAATTTGAAAACTGGATAAACTGAAAGAACAGGATAGATTCAAACATAAAGCAAATGACAGATAATCTTGTCAATACGTATATGTTTTAAAAGGTGGCAAATGTTTTTAAAAAATGAGTAATGCACATTACACACTTTCTACAGCAAGTGTTATTAAAAATCAGCTGGCCAAGTTTTGTTCAAATTAAAGCGTAACGTGAAAAAACAATGACTGAATGTGTGGAACATTACCACAGTATGAAAAATCGGGTATAAACACATACAAGAGAAATGGAACATAGATGAAATAATATATCCTTTCAAAGAATTTGAGGGAGAATGTGTACTGACATTGAGGAGCTGTCTAATGCTCAGAACGGAATTAGATTGCATAATTCAATAGAACCTTGTTTTGATGTGGACAACATGATATAAGTTGTGTGGCCTAGAGTAATGTGCCTGCTCGACTGAACCATACTTCACAGTGAGAATAACAGAAATAAGCATATTTATGTCTCTATATGTAACATATCTTCAGCAGTCACTTTTCACAGCCTTGTTCTCACGTTCCCAACTCTACCACTTTATAAAATCAGAAAATATGAACATTGTCACCAACAAAGCAGACCATTTTCAGTTATCTGTCATATTACACCTGCATGGACTTAGAGTGACATATAGAGCTGTGGAAATAAACATGTGAAGACAAGGTGTGCATTTTGATGGGCGGGGGCAGCAGGTTTGCCTAAAAGGTGATGTTTGGAAAGTACTTAATGTCTCATTTTACACCACTGATTCCCTGTTTTGGGTTCAATAATCATTTGCACTATGACTAATTTTTAATTTCCCTGACAGACAAGGATTAATGTCTTTCATTTTCAGTGCTCAGTACACACACAGCTGCACACAAATATCCTGGATGTGCTTTCATTTGTTAACATTTCAAATCTACCTGTCAAACGTTGCTTCAATTTTCAGTGTAATTCATATCAATTTCATAAACCGTATAATGATTAGCCAGCAGACACAAATACTTTGATAAAGCATAAAATCAATAACCAGTTTCTTAAAGCAATAACCTCCCCCATGTGCTTATTATTCTACTGCAAATAAGAACAATGCTGCATTTATTTTATAACACTGTGAAAACAATTCATATGTTTTATTGATATTGAAAGTGTTTGTCTACATTCTGAATGGTTGAATTCTGGGCCTAAAACGAAAAAAACATAATTTACTGTAGTATGAGTCAGTCAAATAAATATAACGAAAAAAGTACCATCTTCATACTGTACTAAGAACAGTTAACAGAGGAGGCAGACTATCAGGCGGCTGAAGTGGTATTTCTAGGTGGGATACAGCTCTGCCCAACACAAGGGTCTGGTGTTCTCTATCTCCCCTCCACCCCGGATTTTCTGGATACGGGAACATCGAGTCAATTTTTACTAACTAGAAAATTCAGCCTGTAAAATGATGTCTTCCTGCCACCCCCCACCCCCCCCCGTCCCTTTCAAGGGCACGGGGGGAAGCCTTATCTGCCAGCCCACAGCCTGTCCTGATGTGCTCCCATCCCTCCTGCAGGACTCCACATGAGGGATTTGGTCCCAGTAATTTTGTGTCTACATGTTGGTGACCAAATACTCAGAACAGTTATATTTAGGTGTTGGTGATACTGGCTGGGAATGTTGTTTCTGGCCAAATTATATCCCTGCACCGAATTTCCACCAACTCGTTATCAGTGCCTTAATGGGGAGTTGAAATCTTATGGATATAAAATGAGTCCCCAGTACTGTCAACTTATGAAGAGGTAATGTGTACGTTTAGACGATTGTGTGCATGAGTCCCTGTCCCTCAATATGTCTTGCAAAGTTATTTGCCATAATGATTAAGGCTGACCTTGTTTTGGCATTCATTTTTGTCCCTGATTCCTTCTCTCCTGTTCTTTGGAATGGCTCTTTGCCTGTTGCTGTATAAAGGTTTAAGACCAGATGAGACTGAAATGTCATATTCTGTAAACAATTTTTCAAAATGTATAATCGGTATCACTGCACCTTTTGATGGCGTTTTACGTTGCCAAGTGTCTCTGCTGACACTACTAGTATCTACTCTACTAAATTTCAAACTTCAAATTCGACAATCTCACTTCATGGAGGAATTTAATTTTCCTTCAAGACAACAGTCTTAATGTAATCACCTTTCCCATAAAATTAACTTCTCCTTACATACGCCTGAAATGAAATATGGGTTTCTACAAAAACGGTGTGTATGAGGATGGAAGCATGCTAGTTTCAGCTTGTCACCTTCCCAGGCCATTCCTGCAAAGTGAAACTTGTTATTGCGGGACCTCTATACATTCCCCTGCCTCATAATCTAAGGTAAAAACGGGGCATCCCATAGAGGGTACCTGATATACTATCATCTACAAAGCACCACTGTTTCTCAGTGCCTTATCTAACCAAGTTAAAAAGAGACCTAACTATATCCAACTTGTAGCATCCTATCTGATCTAGCACACCTAACCTCCCATTATTAGGATGAAGTGCTCCCTGTCTGTAAAAGATCCTGTTCTATTATCTCTGGCTAAAATCATGAATACGTTCGGGGGTGTTTGAGTCTTCTGTAGGGCTTGAATTGGGTAGAGTAATCTGCCCACCATTTTCATCCATTTTGTCACTAGTCTTGCTAGCGATTATGCAGTTTTTAAACAACAATTTTGTAATACTTTTCCAGTTTCATTAAAAAGTATGTCTTAATGGTGTGGCAGAGGGGTAATGTCTGCTGTTTGTGAACCCAGATATCTAACAACGTGTTGTCCATTTAAGTGCCAATTTGTGAGAAAAGGCATTGACTCATTCTCGGGTGGGAGCAAGGCTTACAGACTTGTTTTTTATCTTTGCCGGACTCCAAGAAATTAAGTCCCTGTGGTTTATAATTTAAAATAAAAAAAATAACAAAAATGAACAATTAAAACTAGAACGAGAAGATTACCAAAAATGAGAAACACATGAACTGCCATTAAGAAAAATTGAAATAAAAAAATGAATATGCACCCTTTAGGAATGAGAGAGCGTGACGCGCACACAGCAGAGGCTGTGAAACCAAACATGAGTGATGCACCCAGTAAGAAGGTTTCTGAAACGATGCACAAGAATGTGCACGTCTAAGAGGAGGTCAGAAAGTCATGGTTACAAAGCACAGAAAGAATACTGATGTACACAGAAAGAATACTTATTTACATACTGATCAGATTAAAGTGATTGAAGGCAAATTCTAAACAAGGTTAGGGAACTATTGAACTCCTCAGTGCACTGTACTAATTGGAGGCTTTGAAGAGGCAGCTAAGGCATCGCAGGGAAGCCTGGATGCTACCTGCCCTGTGGGGGAGCAGCAAGAGGCATATCTCTTGAGGAAGGGAGAAAAGGAGAAAATAAAATATTAAATGCTACAATTTTACTTTGGAAATAAAAGAACCAGTCAATAAAGTGAGAAACGTGAACACTGACAAAAACGGTACTTCACGGCTTGCAAGGGACAATGACAGGTTTAAAGTAGGGGATAGGTGCAATTTGAGGCTCTTGATTTGGCGTAATCACATAAAAATTCTGACAGATTTCGCTGAATTCTGCGATGGAGCAAGTAGGCATTTAGTGATATTTTCTCAACCTCGTGTCCACAAACAGATACGAGGATGCATTTTGCTCCATGAAAATAGTGCAGCCAAAAATTACTGCAGAGTATGCAAGGGTGCTGAGTAGTATGGAGTGGTTCTAACTTTAGAAACCAGTGCACAGTTTTAATTTTGCCGACAGAGCAACAAACATTTTATTTATTATAGTAACGCAGAATTACCACATTCCTCCAATTCCACTGGCAGAATTGAAAATTTTCCCTCGGTGTAACGAAAGGTACATGTGTGGGCATAGGGATATTCATTTAGGTAAGTGTGCTTTGGTTTAAGATCCCACATGAATATAAAATCCTGAGTGCAGATACACAACGTAGTAGCTTATGGAGATGCCTCTCCGAAACCAGATGAAAACATTTGGCAAACCTCGGTGGGGTGTGGCATTCAAAAATTCAGACATTGAATTGGATGCACAGTGAAGAATCTGAGTTTTGCACTACACCTGCTGCACTAACAGTGGACAATACCTGATCTGTATCCTGTGGGCATTTAATACGAATGGATAAATATATCTTGCTGCTGCATATCTCTGTTTTTTATGTTTAATCCTATTTATCTATACATTGCCGTGAAAGCCACGTGAAAAGCTCAGACAACACCATACAATTCAAACCACTATAGCTGCACAATGGAACATATTGAACCAAGTCTATTTCAACAAGAAATCCACCTTTATTGCGTTCCCACTAGACTATGCCAGGGAGTCCAGAAGTCTCCAAAAACAGGGAACAGAAAAAACACAAAGACAGAACTACAGAAAATCTGAAGCTAAAAAAAAATCAGCCATTAGGCATTAGGCTCCATCATTCTTTCATCTGCAGGAGTGCCCCTGGTCATTCTCATCTCAGGTCTCATACCCAGCGATCAGCAGCCAAACACATACGGCCTGATCCACCAAGGTAAACTTGCATGTTTCGTGTAAGTTTCCTACTTTTAGGTATTCACAAACTATGATTCTGCACTCCCTATGAATGCAGAGTTCTCTGCCCTGATTGCGGAGTCTCCAGGTGCGGAGAACTCTGCACACATAAGTAATGGGAGCTGAGTCGTAAAACTCTGCTCATCGTTTGTAAATACCAAAAAATAAACTACCACAAAAGTGTAGGTTTACCTTTGAGAATCGGGATTTTATTTGCCTGATTGCAACACATCATTGCCCAATGTCCGCGAGTAAACTGTTAAAACAGAATTTCGAAGATACCATTTGCGAAAACACAACTGCTTCATGTTTTATGTCATCCTCAGATGTACAGGAAAACTCACTGAAGCATTCAGCATTCTCGCCACCAGCCCTCTGGGGATCTTGATTATGGCCCTTTTGCTTACCAGCATCTCCAGGTGTTGGTCTAAAAACATCAGAAGTTTTTGATTCCCCAGTAGAACCCCTTGTGATGGCAGCTTTAAAAAAGTCATGTAATCTCTGAGTAGGTCACAAGGCAACCATCACTCTGTCGCCTGCCTCCATAATGTTCCCTAACGTTAGGTGGGAGGTGAAATGCCAATCGCACCATAGGTCCTACAGTGTCATTATCTAAGTCCTATAATGCTGAAAACACTTGCAAATCTCATCCAACAAGGCCTCAGTAGGTATTGCTGCCGAGACTCCCAAAACTCTGAGAACAGACTCTTATATAATTGTTGCCTCGTGTTAAGGATCCCTTCTGTCGCCACAGCCTTGAAAGAAGTCAAATCTTTAACAGCAATGCCCATATCCTTGTTTTGACACTCCAGCCCATGCATTCCTTGCTCCAACTTACTCTGCTCAGGGTTCCTAAGCCTATTTGACAGTCCCTCTATTTCACTTCCAGAGCCTTCACCACACTCACAATGGTGTCTGGTCTTGCTTCCAGTTCTGATCATAATGTATTAATAGTGCTTATAGGCACCATCTATTTTGCGGTAAGACTAGCATGGCCTGTAGCTCATACCAAGTCTTTAATTTTTATCTCTCATGAAGATACCTTTGTTTTATCTGAAAATGTTCTTTCTGAAATTGCTGCTGGCAGAGGTGCTATTTAAGTGTGCACCATTCAGACTCATGATGCGCTTACCACAGTGCAGCATCAGATGCAGGTCTATGAATACCTGGCCACCTGAACCCCCACAGACAAGGCTCCTCATGGAATATGGGATATTGTGCTTCTGGCTTGACCAGATTCCAGCAGCACGCAATGGTTTGCAGAACTCCTTGCCCATCGAGGGTGAAGGACACCTCTCACAGCCTCCCCCCATCCAGTCATCCACTCTGGGGCACCATTCAAATCCCACCACAGCTGCGGTTAAGCCGTGACACCAACAAAAATAATCTCTGCCTCCATCTTGTGCTTACCACTCCATCACCAACTTTCTCCAGCACAATTCCCAGAAACCAAGACAGATGTCAATGTTGCCAATGTCCCTCACAGGTTGGTATGCTCATTGCACACACCTCCTATACTAGCAAAGCAAATGAGAGAGGAGAAATTGCTGCTCTAATCCCCACCAAGTCAGTCTATTGTCAGTGGCCTGGAAGCTCATTACATTTTTGTCCTGACAAAACAGACCTCCAAACTTTGGAGGCAGTACCAGGGCGTAATAGCAAGTGGACAAAGAAAATGTTGGCTCAAGAGCTTGATTTTCAAGCTTCCAGCAACTACATTTTTAAATAATGAAGTCTTGATGTGCATCTTAGAGCCAGATGAATCATAATGCATCCATCCTGTACATAGAGCATACAAATATAAATTCCAAGCTATGCACCTAACAGTTGGACAAATAGTGAAGAACATTGGATATGTGCCCTGAAGATACTAACACATGATTCGCTCTCAGAACATAGTGGATCACTCACTTATGTTCTATTTACTGGCACAGTTTTTCCTGTGCTGTAGTCCATAGACCCCTTGGGGTCCCCAGATCCATACAACAACTATCTTTATTTTCTGTCAGTAATCATACGCATTTGACCTACATAACTCTAGTAAGGTGGTTCCATCTGCCAGGATAATTGTTGCATCAAGTAACAGTGACACTTACTTGAAATGTACTCTATTGCCTTCCCAATGTATCTGATATATAAATATATATATATTACCTAGTGGCAGTGGCCACTAGGTACTTATAGTTGGGACCATGTTTCCAAAGAAAACGTGTTTTTTGACTTGCCTATATCTTTGGCACCGTTTGAAAAATCTTCATGAAATTAAAAAAAAAAGGGGCTCGGTGATTCTTGGTGTGCATAGAAATTTTCGAGGTGATGTGTCAAGTGGGGGCCTAAAAAATTAAAGCCAAAAAAACATTACGTTTCCCATGTTAATTCCCATAGGATCTGGCAACACGTCTACCACCTGAATCGCTAGACGGAATTACACCAAATTTTGCAGAAAGCTAGCTGTTGGTATGCATATTCTGCTTTTTTGTGTAAATCTGTTCAGTAGAAATTTAGGGAAATTCAAATTTGTATATCTCTGGCCGCAAGTATTCGTGAACAAAGATGAGCTTGTGCAGCAAAATGCACAGCTCTGACTGGCTGCCAACACTTCAAACCAGGAAGTGTTGGCAGCCATATTGGGACTCGTCTTGAGCAGAGTCCCAGAAAAAAAGTTACAAAAAATATAAAAGGGGCCAGGGTAGAGATGCCCTTAGCACTGGTTTGGGGGTCCTCCCAGAGCAAAAAACATTTGTTTTTGTACTTCTGTGCCACAATTTTGCAAGATTCGCAAGTTTGTGGCAAAAAATAAAAATAAAAAAAACACAAAAAACACAACCACGCTTGCTTTTTTATAGGCCCCTGGGTGGGCCAGGTCCCGGGCATTACAAATTTTGTGCTAGGCACACCTCTCCGGAGCTTTCATTTTTTTATCTGCGGGAGGCTGCCCTTGGGACCGCCACCTGCTGAGGGCTTTCATTTTTGTATATGGAGGGGCCCATGTCCCCCCTGTGCCCCATGGACCACAACCCCCGGGGCTTCTAATATATCATATGTGGGGGGGCCCACCACACCCCAGTGCTTTTTAAAAAATATATGGGGGGGCATGCGCCCCCTCTGCACCCTGGAGACCACCACGCCCTGGGGCTTCTTTTAAACTATATGTGGGGGCCCACAGCCCCCCACATCCAGGGGACCACCACCCCCTGGGGCTTCGTTAAGAATATATGCAAGGGGCCTATGGCCCCCCCAGCGCACCAGGGACCACCACCCACCGGGGCAAAGAGTTAAAGAGTAAAGGGGCCCCAGGGTCCACCTTCCCTGGGGCTATCTTTATGTTGGAAGGGGGCTGTGTGACCATCCCCCCCTCATGGAGCCATAGCTGTAGCCAAGCCACAGCAAACACTTTGGGTTTTAATACGGGATCTTTAAAGCAGCTCCTGCTGTCAAAATCAGAAGTTTCATCTCTGTCTGCTGCATGCGTGCAGAGGACAGAGATTAAATGCTTCAGCAAGCAGGGAGCTTCTGTCAAAGCAGCTGCCTGCTTGCTTAAGCATTGGCACTGCAAGGTGACCCTTAAGGCTTCCCCCATGGTGCCAGGTAGCCTGTAAGGGAATTTTGATAAAAAAAATAATAATGTTAATAATAAATAATTAAAAACATATATAGGGACCACGGAGGAGCCCTGGAGGGCTCCCTCGTGGTCCAAGATAGTCCGTAAAGGGCAAAAAAAATATATAAGAAAAAGCTGTAGCTCAGTGTGAAGGTCCAGCTGGGCTCGTTACCCTTTAAAAAAAAAAAAAAAAAAAAAGTACAATTTCTTTTTTTTCCACAAATACTTTTTTTTATTTTTTATCTTAAATTGTACACAAATAGCTAATTCTAAGTATATCAGACATTAAAACCGAAAAAACTCTATGTCTCTCTCCCTCTCACTTTCTTTCTCTCTCTGTCTCTCTTTCAATCAATTCTCTCACTCACACACTGCGCCAACTCACAGACCCACTCAGACATTAACGCACCCACCCACACACCCACTCAGACACTTAGGCACCCACTCACAGACCCACTCAGAGCCTCATGCACTCACTCACAGCTCCAGTCAGACCCTCATGCACCAACTTAGATCCAATCAAACAGTAACACACCCATTCACACACACAGTAGGACTGTCACACAACCACTCACAGACCCACACACCAGAGAGGCCGTGGCCAACTTCGCCTGTGCATGCACACAGGCCTATGCACAGGATCAGTTGGATGGTTAGGAGGATTGGCTGCCGGCAACCCCTACTGCGCACAGGAGAAGGCCGTGCACGGTGCAAGGTTGGGTGCTTAAAGGGGGTTGGCCTCTGTGGTCAACCGCCACTGCGCACAGCCAAAAGCGGTGATTGGATTCATGTATAGCAATTAAAATTACTATACATTAAGAAAAAATTATAGTTAGGGTCTGAAATTTACTCATACAAAAACCATAGAAATTCAGCAGTTATAGTTAGAGTTCTTTCAAGTAACTAAAACTTGAACTTAAGGTAAATATAATTTGCGCCGTCATCGTGCACAGCTAATTATTCCACGTATTATATCATTGATGACACTGTCTATGCCATCTTTCATATTGTCACTGCAACATTTTCAATAAAATTATTGATGAGACAACTGTGCAAGGGCTCTTTGAACAATACATAGTTCCTGCTACTTTTGCAGCCGTATGATAACATATTTTTGTTATTTATCCAACAATTGGATATTTATCCATCAGCCTGGAAAATGAAATATACGCTATGGACCTGACAGTTGGAAAGACAACAGGTATTTTCAGTTTATACAGACACAAAATAAATGGTAACTGTATAAGTAACAATTACATATAATGTACAATATTATGTTCCGAGCATGTGTATAGTACATTTAATAATATGTAGGATCACATATCACTTTCTGAGTCTTGGCGCCCATCACAGTTCTGAGATGCTCAGACTAGAGGTGGACATTTTATATGATTGTGTTTGGTATTGTTTAGTGATGAATCTTAGAGAATAGTCTCCGACTTTAGTCATGCCTTAATCTATCCTGCCACGGGTGTCTGTAGTGCATTATGTGTATGGAAGCAGGTACTCTCGACTTTGGTTTTGTTTTCATCGTATGCGATTTTTCACTGCTTCAATTATAGTTGCTGTTTAGTTAGAGGATTTGAATAGTTGTTCAGGGGGCTTGGATGCAATATTGTGCCTGTGTGGGTGTGGTATATATATGTTAACTTGATATGCAACGATTTCTCGGGCACTGATATTTCTTTGGCTGTTCATCCAGATTATGACATTATCTGTATTTATCACCAGAATAATTCTGATGGAGATTTAGCTATTATCCACCAGTCCCTGCTGCAGTGAAGACTTTTCTTTGCTGAAATCATATTTTTTCGCATCAATGCCAGTCATGCTAAGTCCTTTGTCCTGATTTATCATCGTTCTATCCTGACACTAAACTTGGCACTGCCTTTCCTTACCTTACCTTCCTTCTACTATGCTTGATTAATTATAGAGTCTTACTCAATGTCAAAATTTGAACTGACATGATATCTAAACCGGAGTGTTCTTTGCTGGTTGATTTGCTATCTGAACTTGGTATCAAGGTTAATGCTGCATCGCACACACACACACCACCAGCCAAATGCCATCCGGTTTCCATTTTTATAAAGACCTAGTTGTAGCAACACCTATACCCTTCATCGGGAGAGATTGTTTTGAGTTTCTCTTTACCCTCTCTTGACCAAATCCAGACACTGCCTGCCTCTATCGCCTTTCAGGCACTTTCTAGATCATGGCCTAAAGTCAAGTTTCTTTTTCCCCTCGTTTATAATCCACTACTAAGGGCTAGGATGCTGATGCTAATGCCACGATGCCGCATCTTTAAACAGTTTCATTCTTGCAGAAGTCTGCAGCTTGGCAAACAGAGGATCTAGTGTCCACTAAGCAACGCTGTGCGGCCTTTGAAAGGACCTGAATATCACATGTAGTGAAATTTGACTATCCATCTGTCCTAAAATGGTAATGATAGTTTTCCTGGCATTCTAAGAGAAACTGATTAGAATAAGCCTTTATATGGCTAGTGTCCATCAGTATGATGCTGTTATGATGGCAACAAAGCCTGTTCGTGTTCTTCATAAGATGTAGAAGCTCGGCTTTGAAGTTTGAAAAAGAGGTGCTCTTTCTTAACATAACTGTTGTAATTCTCGTGTGTTTCTTTACACCTATTCATAAGCAAATAAAATGCCACCAGTACATCTAGGTTTCATAGAAAGGGAGAGAAGAAACTGATGAACAGACTCTACTGCTGTGTTACTAAGTTCTCGAAATATGCAACACACAGCTATCCGAGAAGTACACACCAAACAGACCTTATCACACTTTATATTTGCCATATCTATCCAATTGTACATATAATTTGCTAAATTACATAATATGTCACACCCTTAAATATCCATTGTTTCAATTACGGTGGCTGTTTAGTGAGTAATCATAGGGCCTGATTTAGAGTTTGGCTGAGGGGCTCTCTCTGTCACAAACGTGATGAATATCCATTCCGCTCTATTACGATCCCATAACAGCCTATGGAGATTGTAGTGTGGCAGACGGGATATCTGTCACGTTTGTGATGGAGTAACCCGTTTGCCAAACTCTAAATCAGGCCCTTAGTCAGTTGTTTATGTCACTTAGATGCAATATCGTGTCTGTGTGGGTGTTGTATATTTAAGTTAACTTGATATGTACGTTGGTTAGAGGATTATTGTGCTGTTGAGGTGGCTGTTTCGTTAGCAAATTTCCTATTTTCTCCAAATCCTGATTACAGCTCGAATTGCTGCTTTTGGTTGCACTCCATGTTGCCAGTCAATCTCACCCACAGTCCTCTTTGCAATTTGGCCTTCAGATAGCACTGTCCTGCCACCTTCGCTGCTCCACTTACCCCTATTGCTCCATATTTTGTTCTGACACCCAAACCATGTAGTGCTTATTTCAACCTATGGCATCAATACGGAATAAACTATGATATAGATCCTTACAATACTGAGAAACCATGTATTGTGCATCCAACTAAATTATGACCTTAAAGAGTGGGTGCAGATATAGCCAAGTGAAAAAGAGTCAAATATATTTGATCATTTTTATAAATACGATAAAGAGGAACATCAAATATCAATCCTTAAAGTGCTTAAGGTGTAAGGTGAACACATAGTACTCGTGGAAATCAGGTGAATGGCGCAAAATGAACCACATAAAAGAACAAAGGAACATATTGTAAGAATTTACAAAGTAGTTTCTTCCCTATTGCTGCCCTCTGGAACATTGTGATCTGATACAAAGTTTACCCAGATCTCTAAAACTCATCCAACAGTCCCTATTGCTCAATCTGCTCACCCTTTCGCACTTTTCCTAGGTACCATGCAAGAAATGTAAATCACAGCAGATAGTAAATTGTATTCCAGAACAGAATGTGCTGTCCCTCCACAGATCAAAAACATCACCGGTCTGCACACAACACAACACTATACAAAACATCACACTAGAGTAAAAACCAGTTATAGAGACAAAACGTCTAACACCACACCATTCAAACACCCAGCACTGCCGAAACATTCACCATCCTCATCACATCGACCAAACCTCACATCATAAACCTCATTTCCCATACTGATCAATCCATAGAGCGATCAAGAGCATCATTCAATACGCTCCCAATGCACACAAAAATCACTATGATCAACCATGAACTTGTCATAAAAAAATAAACACTATAACTAGATTCCAATCACAATGCACCACCACACCAAATACCACTCCACATGTTAACATCACCCTAATGATAATCTCTAATCCAGCCTACCAATATAGATTCTGACTAGTCAGATTATTATTATGAAACCACTGAACAACCCTTAGCAATGCAGAACAATGGGAAATGGGACAACTACGCTTATGTACAATATTCCACAAACATACCAACCTCTCAAACATACCACCCTTACACAGTCAACACCACCAATTACAAGGAAGGAGGCACCACCTTCATGATCCAATGGATATTAACCTATGGTTACACAGCCGACAACTACATAATTCCCACCACTCTTCTTACCAACCTCCACACATCCGCCACTCCTAAGACTTGGAACACACCATAATAGATCTGTTTTTGATAACAGAAAAACAAAAACCATAGGGTTAGCAATCCCACACCATAAATCAAACTAGAGAGCCCACAGTCCTCACTACACAGTGATGACGAAGGACCAAGAAAACACCATAGAACACACATTTTGAGAGACTCCAGCACTATAGGAATGGGGATCCGAGAGAACAAGATAAGAATCACAAGGAAAGAGAACAAGTGACTCCTGGCTAGGTAGATTGAAAAAAGATAGCACTGCTCTGATCAATAACAAAAGCAGGACTTTTCAGCTGTGACCAATCTAGTCAACAAGGTTAAACCTATGTTCTAGTAATATAACACAGGCATCAACTCAGCAATCTGACTCTAGAATCAACTTAAACATGTTTGACACGTTGACATGTACTCCTCACCCTCACAAACACACAAGCACTTCACAAATATCTAGGAAAGTGCATTACCCAAGCTCCCAGAGGTCTAACAAGGTTAACCGATTACTTGCACTAATGACAAGGCATTTCCCGATGATTAGAGGATTCACCCCTCCTCCCCCCTGATGCAACATGCAGAGACAATCCTCAGACAATTTACTACCACGGAGGTTTGGCCAGCATGATGGAAGATCCACACAACAGTAGGGAAAAAAACAAAATCCAATCCATTAGCACACTCTCTGTACTTGGCATGGACTGAGCAACCTGACACTGGGCAAAAATCACCCCCCACAATGAGCCAGCCAACAAGAAGGTGCATGTGTACATACCTGGACCACAAGCAGTGCTAACTCCACACCTGCTTGTCCTCTTTCCCACAACTGCTGCATATTAAAAATTCACACATTGTACATACCTTTCTGCAGTACTGCTCTTCTCTTTATATGTGTAATCATTTCCAACTAAAAAAACGCATAGCTTTTAAATGCTCAAGGCTTATTCTGATGCCAACCAATAACACAGCTCACATTTGTCACACCAGTGTATATATTATTACATTCCATTTTTATTTGCAGGTGTTGTGAATGTTTGTATCCTATTACCCTTTGCTGTTAAGAGCTCTTTTACTCTTTGTGGCCTACCAGCGCTATATAAAAAAATAAAAAATAAACATCCACCTGATCCACCAGCATTCCTGATGAATACTGTCTCTACACCCTGGTCTATGTTACAGATTTGTGCATAGAACAACCACACCTCGGTTAAAATAAGGGCATGCCCAAAAGAACGTTTACATTTGTCAGGACCAACCATAATGACAGTCAGCCTATAACAGAAGCTGAGAAGCATGTGGGTTGGTAGCTGCTGCAAGACGTAGCACAGCATGATGCCATTAACCCAAGAAACACTCTAGGACAGCAGCAGAAGGGTATCAATTCACTCAGAGGTGGATGTGGTATGCCAGAGCCCTTTTGGGGAAACGGGCTGGTAAAGTATTGATTATCTGTTGCTTGGATTGTTCTGCATGGACATTTACATGATGTGCACCCAGCAAGGGAATGCTGGTTCTTTACAAGTAGTTGATGGAAGCACAGCATACATTGTGCTTCTGGCTGAAATAAAAGATGGGGTTAGATGCAATGTATATGAAGCACGTCTGATGAACTAAACGGGTGACCTGCAGGAATTTTCGACTTCTCATTGGGTAACCCAAACTGGACAGCACGTAGACACAGCATTTCAACTACGGTGATCATTGGATAGTATAGTAATGCCTGACTACAATATCTAGAGATCCCTTTCTTTCAGATATGAGGTTCATTTCTACATGGACATGACCTTCTTCGTACACACACACCTATGGGAGCAGTTATGGTATGTAGTTCTAGTCTGTGCTGCTGGTGACTAAAGCACAACAGCTTTGAGCAACTGCAAAGTGTTAAAAAGCAGTTAGCAAGCATGAGCTGTGAAATCTATACCAAGAAAAAAGAGAATGATCCTAAAAAGATCTTCTTTAAAATTGTGAGACCTCTGTAGAAGAAGGCATGCATTGTGAACTAATGTCTGTAAAGAAAATTGAGCTGAATGAACCATTGTGAGAATGAATAGCAGCCTGTACAAATCTTTTTACAAAACGTTGACTGCAGTGACAATGCAAAAACAAATGGCTATGAAATTCCCTGTCAAGTGAAAAAGGTATTCATGTGGGACTAAGCTGAATATCAATGTGTGCGCTGCTAGATATCAGCGAACAACTGAGACGCCTTTAATCGCTTATTGCTAATTCATGCACTATATTTTGCAAGCCACAAGTTATTATTAAACACAGCTCCCTATTGTGAATAAACCTAAAAACATCTGAATTGGCATGGTGGCTGCTCATGGCCCTGCAAGAAGTTTGGTATAGGTGCAGTCAGTTAGCACAGAGGGGAGCCAATTTCAGTAACCATAAAATCATCACTATGGGAGATATGGCTATGAGGTGGAGCTGAGAGGAGCAGTCACCTGGCTTCCTAAAATCATACAACAGCAAGCCTCTGACTATCACCTTTTATAAACAACACGAGCATCTCCCCGCTCGACTAAACTTTCCTATAAACCACAGTGTACATTCATCGGCATCTTGCGACCATACCCAAGATGGTGGGCCAGTGCTGCACATTGCGGCTTGGCAGCTTACAATGAAGGAGGGAGCTGGTGAGCACAACCTAAACTACCAGATCTAAGTAGACCACAGATAACAACATTAGGGACATTCTCTCATCAACACTTTAAGGCATGACGGCATGAAATTAACGCCTCCCCTTACAGGGCTTTGTTTAAGCAGAAAAGGATGAACCATAACTAACATGCTTTCTCGTTTACATCCAAGTAACACACCTTAACTGCAATGTTAAAATCAATCTAGACATATTTAAACAATGCCAATTTAAAAGAATAACTGAAAAATTCAGAAGAGGTCCCCAATGGCTTTTTTGTTAATGGGGGTGGGAAGGGTGGCAGCATTAATAAGTTTGAAGAGCATTACAATACTGTGATAATTCCTTCTGGCCTACACATATAGAGGCCTGCAAAGTGAAGAATGTGAAAAAAACATTTTTACTAATGCTTGAGTTGTAGTAATCCATTAAAGGTATTTGTTGATGCACATTTGGAAATGTGGTCATAATGGATTATATCTGAAAAGCGATCTTCCCCATGAATCTGATCTGAGCAGTCAAAAGCAAAGTAAAAACACAAGCATTTTATGTATATCCTTGCACAAAGCGTCTAAGGGAAATAGTGGCAATAGCTCAGCATGGGCAAAACTCAAATGTATGTGTCAAATTCATATAGCGTAGGCTCCAATAGAAAGCATCGGAATGAGGTGGAGGGAATCAGAAAACAAACGATTCAAGATCATGTACAATAGATTAGGGATAGAAGGATTCAATCTGAGTGAAGCCTTGGTGAAGGAGGGGAGTTACCTTGTCTTCCACTTCTTGAAATAAGAATCCTCCCAACAATATCACAATGTCTCTTTCATCTTCTCAATGTTCAGAGACCGATAGCCACAGACTGAATGGGAGACATGAAATGTTGATTACCGGTAGGTGCCCAGAAATGAGAAAAAGTATCTCTAAACAGGGATGATGGACTACTTGTCAGGCCAAGGGCGGCACATATCATTTGGGACTGCATAGTACTCAATACTGCCTGATGTCACAAAACAAAGGTTCTTACAATACACACTAGACTTTATAAGGTATATTGACAGACCGACTTCCCTGCAGTTTGGACACTGATGTGTGACAGTAATGGCTAGGGTCACAGGGTGGTAGGTGCTATAGTAGCAAGCATGGAACCTTGCCACATTATAGCAATGTGTACATTATGAGAAGAGATGATGGTTCATAACCTTCTCGAGAGACATGATTGGGAGGTGCCTCAGCTTATTACATAGTTTTAAATGCTTTCCATGTTTTTTCCTGACAAATGGATGTTGTGTGGGGTACTGGGCTGCTTGTCATGGAGATGAAAGTGAGATGGAAACTAGGCTTGCATGACATCAAACAGAGGCTCTGACCCCTTCATTTTAATTTAGGTCCCAGATGGGAGGCACTCCCAAGCGGCCCAAAACCACTCATACATTTCAGTGTTGACACATGCAATAGGAAATTCACTGAAGAGACAAGCCTGCCACTTGATGACTTTACATAACAAGAGATGACTAACACTGCAAAGTAAGGAACTCTACGTGCATATGTATGACTGGTAATGAAAGAAGAAAGTCTGAGCCTGCTAAATGACAAAAAATCCGTGCATACCTAAGATGTAGACAAGTACACATCCTTCCTACATTAAACGCATTTGACAACTACTGAGACACAAAACTGCAGAAAAGTTGGAGGAGTTAGGTGTAAGGTACAGCATAATTTTGAAATGCAAGAGGTCAACATATGGATGACAGTAGGTGTCCTATTTCAGAATAAAAAAGTGAATAGGGGACCGATAATGAATCCTTTAATTACAAAGTGTGTGACACGTCTAAGCTGGAGCCTTTAAAAAAAATTCAGTGTTAGGCTGTTTAAACACATGTACCTCTTCCATCTGTATGTACACCAATAAAAATGACAGGGATCATTTAGGCTTTGCCAGAGATCCCACTAGGGTGGTGGAGGTCAAACCCTCTAAGCCCCAAACCATAACTGCCCACCATAGATAGAAATGTTCCTCCTGGCAGCGTCTCTCTGTCGTCAAAGAAACCACAGCAGCTCCTCTGAAGACAATGTATCATGCAGTCACTCAGCAAAGTTTTCTGGTATTCAAATGCAAACTCCCTCTGAGCTTGTATTTGAAAAACAAACAAATAATGGCCCTGACACCCAGGGAATGTTCTCCCACATGTGTTTTTTTTCTTGTTCTGGTAGTCCCAAACAGGAAAAAATGGTATTGTAACGTCCTCCATGAATAGGGTAGATATTATGAAGTCTAACGACAGACAGCCCGACATCCCATATGTTGCAAGTCGGTGGTTTCCACCAGCGGAGTGCCTCTACAAAATGGCAGTTAGCCTGATTCATACAGCCTTATTTCAAGTTTGGCAGGATGGATACTCTGCCCCTAATGTGGTGAAGTATTCCGTCTGTCAAACTATTAGTCCACTCTCTCTTTTTTACGTTTTTCAGCTCATTTAGGTCTATGCATTGGTACAAACCCTGCATCAATACCTCATTGCAGTCGGAAGACAAATATGGAGGCAATTTGATTTTTTTAATAACATTTCTCAGTATTTTGTTATATTTCTTAAATAGATAAATATAAATCCTTGAACACTAACCAAGGAAATTTAGCCCTCAATGTCTGAAGTCTGGCAATGCCAAATATGTTTGGGTTTTCCTTTGGAATACAATCAGCACAATCAGTTATTTTAATATTAGTTCTGATCATTTATTTGTGCAGATCACTGTTTATAGTGCACAATTCATTCGATGGAAGATATCAAAATAATCTTTATATGGAGAGTTTTCTCATTCTGTACAACCTAAGGAATCTATTAGCACAAGCTACGTCTCCCTTGCTCTGACTGGCTGGACAACAGAACATGCTGAATATGACGTTTGTCAGACTTTTAGCAACCTTTTTTTCAAACTATGGTAATTCCATTCAGTCGTCCTCATGCAGGAACATATCCCTGACAAGGCTTGACCCACCTGTACTCTTGTGGGTCTCCCGAGTTACGATAACCTGAATGGAGTTTAGTGAAATTCAAGTCCAGCTGTCTCAAGGCAATCAATGGCACAGACAAAAGAGAAAACAAGTGTACGATTTAGGAGACTGAGGAAGGCCTAATCCAAAGAAGAGTATTGAATTATAAAATTTCACTATATTGAGTTTCCCTACATTGTAAGCCACAGTCCGCAAAACACTTTACAAAATACTTCTTTGGAATTACATGGCATTATGGATAATCCAGAATTTGGAATCCTTCAAATTATACTTCAATATTGAACTCAGGTTAATGGACACAATTCAAAATTACATATATTGTTTTCACCCCACATGTGTATTCATTAGAGTTTCTGTTATTATCAAATAATGCCTGGTCAGGACAAAGTGAAAAAACACTGTAAAGCGCAGTTTGATTGTTAACTCTGGGTATCGTGAGCTTTTGAATAAAGTCACTATACAGGTATGCATCACATTCTTTGTAAGATGACTTTAATGTGCCACTTACATTCTTATCCAATCACAATTTCTCTGCCTCCGTTTGTGTGGGAGACAGGAGTAAGACTGGGGAGTTGTGTCTGTTTTCAAATGTATGAAAAAATGCCCACTGTGAAAATTGTTAAAAATATGCCCTTTTAACGCTACTTGGCTTTATTTAGGTGTGTTGAAGCACATAATAAAACATGGATCATGTTGTCATATGTGCATACCTGTTTTATGAGAAGCTGGTGTGTTTGACATTTTCAAGTTAATAGCGGTGGGGTGATGAAAAATAATGGGACTCCCCTGCAGAATGTGAAGAGGGGTCGCCGAGTCTCCCATATCTCACTGCTGCTCATTGGCATTGGGCTGACTGGGGACTCCCCTAAAGGACTGAGGGGCCCCTGAAGGATTGGGCCCCCCCCTACGCCGCAGGGCCTGCTGGGACTTGTGTTACATCCCTGATTAATAGCAATTTCATCAGGACCAAAGGACACTGGTTAATGATAGTGGTGTTTAAGGCGCACTGTGGTTCTCCTAAGAACTCTTCCATCCTGGAAAGCTTGCTGGATAAATTTCTCCCTGCATTTACTGTTCAGTAGGGAGGGGCACATGACATTGTCTGCCTTACTATTCACGTCAGCAATTGAGCTCTGGTTTGTCATGAGAGGGAGACCAAAAGTGAGGAAGGGGCCGTATTTCACTCTTTGGACCCAATGTTCTCCAATAGCTAAGTGATCCAAGCAGGAGAAGTGATGTTGGCAATTCGCTCCTGTGAAATGTCTGGTAGACAGTAAGATCTAAAGTAAACTGGAGCAAATTATGTCTATTTCCACTGGGACGAGGTATGGACATATATCCTCCTCACACATTCAACCATGATAGAGGCCAGAAACCATCACATATTTCAGAGACCAAATATATCATACAGCTAAATGCACCAGGAGAACCTCAAGAGAAAGCTAATGACACGATGAATGACGGTCTGGTGTCACCGCTCGCTGACACTGTGATGAATTGCATTTTCCAAAATGAATATGCTCCTGAGTATTTTACAATTGTTTTCCTAATCACCTTATGGCCATACAAGAGTTTGTTTTATTTCTTTTGCTTGCAGTGCCTGTGAGCACAAGGATTTGCAAATAGTGGAACTAACTGTGGGTGAGAATAGAATAACAGAAGTAGCTTAGCCAGAACACGAGCACATTAGGCAAAAAAAGGAGATCCCCTTGTTGGTGAGCACAGCATGCTAATACTGGAAAATAAGTTTTGTTCAGACGGGGGAACAACGCATATGAACCAGAGCCACAGCTTCTACTGTGGTGTTTTCCTGAATTCGAACTCGTTGGGAAGTCACCGAGGAAGGATAATGGACCACAGCATGCATTTCTAGGGTGTGAAACTTTCACGAATGCAGCACACGTTTTCCATTAGAGGACCTAAGACAAAAATGTGCCATTCAAATGCACAATGCATATTCCATGGTCTCCTGTTTGCCCTCATAAAATGCACGAGACTCGTAAAAGAGTGAGTCACTAGAACATGGAAACTGACACCCACTCCTACAGATGGGACATGGGAGGACAGTGATAACTCAACTGAAAAACACAATATGCAACCCAGGCAATGCTACCCTGTGAGAGATTAGAGCACTTTTGGAAATAGATTTAGATAAGGAAACAGGTGGCAGGACTAGGCACCCCTAGTGCCTTAGCAGAATGTATGCTGGGGTATCTCGCAAATGCCCCAGACGTAGGGTGAAAGCAGCCATCTTTTAACACATGGTATGAAACTATCCAGTGGGAAAATCTTTCAGGAAGGGAGTAACAAACAAACTGTATACTATAACAAGGAGACCCAAGAAGCTTAAGCCAGCGATCAGACTCTTGGGGGTTGATGGTCGGGCCCAATAAAACACATGCAGAACGTCAGGTTTTTTACTTCAAAATGGTGGTAGCCAAGAGACAGACTGCAATGGTCAGGAAGGCAGCAGCACCCAGGGCTCCTAGGTTGAAACGGGCTGAATCTGAAAGTATGATGTTTTTTTACACTGTGATGCAACAGCTAGGAGTGAATAGTTTCAGTCTGAGAACATGCTTTTCCAGGAACTAACCAAAAACCTAAAGCAGACCCTCCGAGGCATTAAAAGAGACTGATTTCAGAGAAACAACTTACATGAAAAAATACTATGGGCCGGCAACAGTGAAAAATGCAGGAAGACATGCCCACCAGTGGTGATGTGCTTGATGTGCCACACACAGATAGGCCAGTCACACAGATATTATTATCTGAGAACGACTAACATTAGAAGACACCCAAACACACATTAAGGCATCCACTAGCAATACCGCCTAATATCGACTGAGTCAATAGTCCCAAAGGGGCACACATGGACTTTACTCTGTAGCTGGGTTACATACAGATGTCGAAATGTGCCCCCTTAGAGACCTCTCGATTGATGTTCTACAATCTCTGCTAAAAACGTGGGTTTGATTTAGTACTTGGTGGATAGCTTACATTAGTCACAAATGTGGTGGCTATCCCATCCGCTTTTTAAAAAGTGCATTATATTCTATGGCACTTGTAATGAGGCGGACGGATATCGGCCTCACTTATGATGAAGTAACCCATATCCACACTCTACATCAGGCCCTTAGGCTGGCCTAGTTAAATGTCAACCAAAGTTATAATAGAATTACCACGTGTTGTGATATCTGATACCTCTTTTCATTAACAATATCCTGAAAACAGGACACTGTCTAGATATTTTCGACGCAATCACAAGCAATATTTCTTTGCATGTCTTTCCACTGTAACTGAAGATATGGAGAAAATTAATAAAAGACATTTTTATAAATATGTAAAATGACCAAGAAGCTAGCTGCTCTTCAACGCCTTACACTATGGCAAAGCAGAAGCCTCGTTATATATGCAGAATGGTTAATAATGTGTGAATCTGAAAGAAGGTATGCGGCACAGTGTCAACTCTGAAGAGGTTTCCTGTAAATGTATCTCCTTGTGGTAACTCACCCAACAAGGATAAAAAACAACCCCCTATTAGCAAATGTGATTTTTGATTGAGATGGCTGATAACCTTCCTCGAGCAACTACCACAGTCCTTGTCATGGTGAACCACAAAGTCACTAAATTAACCTGTGCCTAACCCTCTGGTATCTTGGCACAAAAGCAGGCAGGCTTAACTTAGAGACACTGTGTATTTATGCAGAAGACAAACAGTAAAAATGTGAAAACACAAGGAAAAAAAAAACACACCATTTTTTTTTTAAAAATAGGGTAAATTCTAAAAAATAAAATACAATAAAATGACACAAAAACATATTAAATCCAACCAGTAGCACCAAAGTTATGAATTTGTAAAAGTTTTTTAATGAAATCTAATGCCCTTAAAGATCAAATTGCCAACTGCAGCCATCTGGTTGCACAAGACTGGAGCAACATCGAAACTCAAGGCCAAACGCAATGGACTGCATTGGATTGGGCCCGGTCTGTGGTTACTTACAGACTTAGGAGAAATTTAGAAGAAAGGGTCAGGTGTCCAAGGAGGTGTTGTCTGTGAGCCGCTAGATTAAGTGTCAGTGAAGCCTTTGATGATGGTGGGGAAGAAATCCTTGTGGAAAAAATGGGATTTCCGGGCTGAAGATGCCTGTTACCATCAAACCCAGTGAAGAATTTTACCTTTGGACTTAAATAGCTTTTTGGATGTCAAAAACCTCCAGCAGGAGGAAGCTGTAAGTGAAGAGGGCTCTACAAGGGCGGATGCCATTGCTCGGTGGTACCGCAGAACAGGATTTGCAGAGAAAAACATAGCTGAAGCTACTGCAAAGAAAGGCTGACCAGCTATGCACCGTGGGTTGATCAGTGGGCAGCCAGGGTTGGGCTTCTGTCGGTTTTCTGGCGTGTTTTAGTGAAAAAGTTTACTAGTCCCAATTTTTAGGGTTAGGCAGGAGCTGCACCTCTAACCCTGCTTTCAAGGGTCAAGCACCTGGGGCACCACGTGGGAGTTAGGTTGCACTCCAGCAGAAGCCAGGTGCAGGGTACAAGGTCTCTGGAGCTTGTTATGTCACTGTAGCTCACACAACAGGACAGCTAAATAGACCTTGGCGTCACTCTGGTAGTCCTGGGCTCAAGGAGATGATCCTATCTCCTTGGAGCAGCACGGCAGGCCTAAGGCAGTATGCAGGGAGTACTCTGGGGCGCATGATAGGCCTTAAGGAGCAGGCAGAACTCTGGTAGCAGCAGGGCAGACCTCTGTAGAACAAGGCAGGACAGTCCTCTGGAGTACAAGGCAGTCCTTCTGAAGTCTTCCACAGGCCCAGGAGTGTACTGAAGAGTTGTTCTGAGGGTCCAGTATTTACACCCTGTGCCAGCCTTTGAAGTGGGGGACTCCCTATGCTACCCCCACATCTGTATCTGGAACGTTCTTCCCTTCCCCTGCCAAGTTTCCAAGAAGTCTGGGGTAACAAATGACTAGTGTCAGGCTTCTTTGTGTGCTGAAGGCAATCCATTAAAAATGTAAGTGAAGCAGAGAACAGCTCCATCCCCCACCATGCCGACAGTATGGCACATCCTGCCAACAATTAGTCCCCCTTTGTCTCACTATCTGGGAGCAATACACACAGCCCAACAGCTACCCTATTCACAGTCATATGACACTGGCACCAGGCACCAAATGGTTACGCAAGAAAATGCCAACTTTCTAACAGTGACATTTCCAGAACTGTAACTTAAAACCTGACTTTACCATTAAAGAGGTTTTATATTACAATTCATTTGAGTCCAAACATGTTCTACCCACTCCCAATCAAAAGTCAGCACGTATTAAATGCAATTAGGTAACCCAATGTTATCAACTGGAAGAGATAGGCCACACAGTAGTGAAAAACAAATTTAGGAGTTCTTTACTACCAGGGCATGTAAAATTTAAGTAGACACATCCTACATTTTAAATACAATGCACCCTCCCTGAGTTTTTAGGGCCTACCACAGGGATGACTGATACGTGTTGAAAAGGACGTTTTAGGCATGGCAAAAGGTTTACTTTGGAAGACGAAATGGCAGTCTGAAACTGCACAACGGGCTGCAATGGCAGGTTTGAGACATGTTTTGAAGGGGTACTTAAGTGGGTGGCAAAATGCTTGCGGCAAGCCCATTAGTAGCTTGGGATATATGAAGTACTATATACGAGGGATGCATAAGTAAATTAAATTTGCCAGTTAGGAGTAAGCCAATTGTACCATGTTTAGGGAGGGAGACAAGCACTTTAGCACTGGTTGGTAGTGGTAAAGTGCAGAGAGACATAATGCAAACAAAACAAATTTCGGAAAAATGAGGGGTGAAGGCAAAACTTTGGGGGTAACCCTGCTGAGAGGGCAGAAATAACTGAAAGCACAGAGATTGAATTCCCATGTGATCTGCTCAATCTCTTCAGAAAGGTCACTGAAATTCATCTGATCCACAAAGATCTGCCACAGGTTTCTCTAATCTACAGGAGCAGATGTTTCTTTATCTTTACTGTAATTTCCAAAACTGTGTGTAAAAACACAACAGTAAAAAAGTTTATACAATTGAACACCGTTCAGTAAGCATCATCTTTAAAAAAATATATAAGCACTTATCACTGAACTGGCCTGGTTAGCCACACAAAAGGCATGTTTCAACTGTCCCAAAGTTTTTCTGAAAAATGGGGTAAAAAGCATTTTAAAAAGCGTTGCTATTTGATTTTTCAAAATGTTTACCTTTTTGCCTCATGGTGTATCCATACTAAATATTTATTTTCATCATAGTTAAGTCTTATATAATTATAAAACCTCACATGCATACGTCTTTGCATGATACGAGAAAAATACTTTTTATTTTTTTTAAATGAATGCCCATTATTTTGGTGCGTTTCATAAGCACCATAGAACTCTAAAGATGGTAATTTTGTCCTGAATGTTGAAAGTATGGAAATATAAAATATTGTTAGGTTTTGATAGAGCTGAAGGTCCGCATTGGCTTAAACACATATTTACAGCTAGTAATAAAAGTTCTCCGTTAAGATACAAGTTTGTACTTGTCATTGTATCAACCAAGAAATCTGAACGGAAAAATAGCATTTTAAACTGGAATTGAACTGATAAAAAGCTAGATTGACATCTTGGACTCAATGCTCAATTCCACCTAAACTGACAAAGCTTAAAACAGCACAAAGGAATTGTCACACCAGTTTCTCCAAGATAAACAGTAGTCATAGGGGTTTACTCGGCTCTCCTAAAGGCCAAAGTCTGAGGGTGCCTGGTAACCTGTGCTCAAAAAACTAATGTCATTATATAAAGCGAGCATCATCTAAGCCCCATGGTTAACTGGACAGATGTGATTAAGCAGCTAAGGCTTAACTCAAAGGAGATGTGTAGGGTGATTCTAGGTACAGTACAAGACAGGAACTAGAGTTAAAATACAGTGTGAATGTCCAGTCAAGGCTGTATGAGAATACAACAGGTTTAATAAAATCTCTTAATATAAAAAACGTTTCCACAGTATAATAAATTAATCAGAATAGTGGCAATTTACAAAACACAAAGCAAACCACAATACCTGATATGAAATGGTAATCACAAAATGAAACGAGTAGTCTTCAATGAGCACTGTAAGTTCACGAAGAAACCAGCAATTTGAAATGAAAAAGGTAATCACAACATGAAATAAAGTAATGGCAATAGAGCAATACCAGGTCTCCTGGCTACATCATCTACGCAAAGATATAATGACCACAAACCTCCATGTGTTCATGAATTCCTAAGGTTTGCACAGTTCAGAATACAACTTGAATAGAAAGATACATAACTAATGCACTAGTGCGATGAGGTAGGGATACAGAAACACAAGCGTCACAAACAATATAGCATTTCTTTGCACCACAACCAGTCACTTTGTATCTCTTTGTTATTAAAGTTTGAGGCAATAAAGATTTTGTAAACCTTTAAACAACACAGAACAAGCAAACACATTTGTTGCTACTTGCCATGGATACATGCACAAGAAGCGTACAGAATATCAGAATTTGTGGGTGTTGAGTAAATGGACTATGGAAAGGCCTGACAACCTCAGGTTTTCAAGATCGACACATGGCAATAAGTTCAACAGCACACTGGACTCAGGAAAGACCATACGGAGTATATGGATCCAGCCAGCTACCAAACTCTGTGTCGGACTGCCACACTCTGCATGTAAAAAAGCATCAAATGTAAATGACAAAGCTAATAAAAGTCACTGCAGGGAAGTGTGAGCTCTCAGGGCACCCACCATTGTCGTACATGCACAAAAAGCAAACAGTCTCTCAGACTGCCCACCTTCAGTCAAGGGTCAATTTTTCATCAGCTAGACTTAGATCTTATGGTGACATCTTCAAGGTACTTTGTTAGTCCTCCGGATTGCCACGGTCCGGCTATGGACTTCCTCACAGGGCATGGCCGGGGCAGTAGCATGGAGGTCAAGCAAAGCTACAGGGAGCCTTTGGGCGTAATTCTATTTTAGGAGGAAGTGGGCAACCTTCAGCTCCACATCCTGGATACACCATCACAGGGTACATTCAGGTCCTAGTACAAAGACATTTGTGAGCTTCAGGGCCGCTCCAGCTTATATTTCCAAAGTTCAACATTAAGACAGGCGCTCTCTCCAAATCAAAGTCCCGTGCATAATTCAATTTGAAAGGGTCAGCCATTAGACTAAAGGAGAGTTACCCTACTCTGGAGGACTTCGCGGATGGGTCTCTATCCAGAATCCTTCAAGCAGCACAAAAAGGAGAACAAGACTTTGGAGATGGAGTTGTCCTATGTGGGCTGAATTCACCTTCCACTCAATAGCCTCCACAACACAGGCAGGGTAATGTGTGCAAATAAGTGACTAAACTCACTCCTATTAATGTTCGGAAATTATTGCACCAGTGATGACTGCATGCAATACTTGCAACCATTACATTTATAAAAAAATAAACATGAAAGGACCCTGTCTGGCCTCTGGACTTCACTTTATCGGGGATGGCAATAGGCAACTTCCTTTGGTGCACCTAGTCACCCTAAAACCTATAATCTGCTACCAGCCAGGTCTTGAGGCGTGGGAACTAAGGGGTGATGCTTCTTAGGCCTCAAGGTGGGGATATTCAAGGATGGTATACCCACCCGAGAGGCTGCACACTCCTGCAGAGAAATATATAATAGTGACATAAGTGTCTTTTATGGATAGGTGAACATTCTAAAATAGGAAAACACTAAAGTACATCACCATGCATAATTTGCCTTGCAAATTATGCAAACAACATGATTCTCGTTCCCCTAAACCGATCAGGAAAATTCCATGGCTTTTGGATTTAAAAAACAACAAATTATTTATAACTTCATTTTTAGGAAAATTAACGCTTATTATTGTAAAATGTCGTGCCTGACGTTGGTTCAAAATATTGTCTTCCACCATGTTCCCCAGTCTCCAAATCAATGCTGAAAAAATATGGACTTTGGGCAAACATATTGAAAAGTATTATTATTGGGCGTCATCTAAACTTTTAAAAACGTTCAATGCAACACAAACCTAGTGTGGAAAAACGTACTGTGCTAATATGCACAACCTCCAAACTTGTTTGCTTCAAAATTTTGGACAGGGCACCTGTCAAATCACCCAAAAAATAAATGCGTATGGCTTTTGGTGCCCCAAACCGAAAATTATTTACATTGAGCAATTTCTTGAAACTCTAAAACGATTAATAAGAGCAATTATTATGTGCAAAGTTCGTTATATAGTTTATGACACATTAGGAAAATGCCTATTAGTACAACTCATAGAAATTATAAGCATTTCTGTGACCTACAATGCAAACTATCCATATCAAGCACTTTATAGAGGGCTGTTAATATTCATTAACGAGTGCAGACATAATTCATATGACTGGGCACTTTCCACACATCGCCGTCCCTATGTTCCAGACCTAACCTGCAAATTACATGGCCTCCTAGGGGACTTTAGCCCTTTTTTTACCTAATGTCTACAAAAATCCAATATAAACGTCATTTGTGTTCAAGTACAGCATTCAACAAGTTCCCTCATAATAATGCTTTTAGCTGGTCATCCTGTGAATAACTAAAAATATATTTTTTTTGTAGCAGCATATTTTTATCTTGCTAAACCTATCTTTAAAGTTCCAATACGCTGAACTTTCCAAATTGAAAACTGTTCTCATAGAACACTTCTACAGGACACTTATTTTCCTTCTATGTTTCAATGTGCCTGAACCTAAATCAGAAGCATATAAATGTTTTTGCCAACATATTTCCCAAATCTTAACTGTTAAGTGAGAAAGTATATGTGTAACAACACCAGCTAGAATATAATACACATATGCTGGTGCTCAATGAAACTGAAGATACTGTTAGCGAGACAAATTCCTGAAATGGCTAATAGCTACAAGGGCTACATGTTTCAAAAGTCCTAGTTTAGTGTAGGACTCTGGCTTCCCCTTTTCACCTGTCCTTTAACTACAGACCTTCAAATGATTACAGCTGAGAGACAGGAGAAGCTAAGTTGCTGTCGAAGAATGGACACAGCAGAGCTGCTATTGCTGATCAGTGATCCACTGAATGGACTATTACACAAGTTCGAATGGGAGGGTGCTGCCCCATCATGGGGCCAATCGCTCCCCCAAATCCTGACTACAGAAATAATATTGAATGTTTTATCCTTTCCATTGGGTTATTCATATGGACCTGGCCATCCCAATTGGCCTCCAAGGAAAGGGGAAAGATCACTACACACCAGCAAAGTGTGGCTGACAAACGTGTTTTAATATGACCCATAGTTAGGGCATAACATTACTCAAGAAAATGGAAGCTGTACCACTGGAAGAGTCTTGATCCATCCACTGGAACAACATGGAGTTTGGAATGTTAGGAAGGCACCCAGACGCAAGGACCAACTATCCATGCTGCTCAAAATAATATTGAAACCCTTTAACTTCCTGGAAGGCAATGAAGCCCAGCACCCAAAGGAAGAAACAAGTCCACCAGACATCATGGATACAAGGATGTATTTGTAAACAGCACCATTTTGTATAAGATCCCAATCAGGAGGTCATATGGAGAACCCAAGTATAACATTATATTGACCCTTCTAGAGCGAACAACCAGACTAACATGTCCTCTGTTCCACCTTTGTAATGGTAATAATGGGAAGGTGACGTCCTGATACGGTCTTCCTGGAGACCCTTGATGTTTGCACTGTACTCCAATGAAAATGCTGTGGAATGACAACAACTGTTAACTGAACAGGCATTCTTTCGTGGGACCATTATTGGCCCTACTCCTGTAAAGGCAACTGCTTGGAAATCATAGTCCTCTCTAGCAGGAATCCTTTACGGATGCCCCCCTTTTAAATACTGCCTCCTCAATACATATTTCTGTCTGAAGCACAGCAATAGTTGCCTCTTTACTATGCTAACATATGTCTTTTAAGTGCAAGTTCTATTTTACAATGTTATGTTCCTGTTTTTTGTAGCCAGCATATGGCTTAAAACTACAAGTTAATACTGCTTGTTGGTATTCGACTTGCCTTTTTTGATGTCGATGATGGTGTTGATGATGTTGTGTTTGTATTTGTGTGTGTGTGTCTGCGTGTGTGTTGCCAGATGAGGCTTGTGTGTTGTGCTGTACAATGCTGGCACTTTGGGGAAATTCAATGTCATGAGCTTATTCGTAAAGAAAGAAATACATAAAAAGGTAAGTGCAGTTCCTAGCGTTACAATGAACTGCTACTCCTGAAATTCTATGACAAAGGAAGTACATTTGCTTGTTATAATCTGTGATGAGAGCACTTCTTTCTTGGTTTAGGATCAGCTGGCAGAAACGCATAAGCCAATTTTTACTCCTGATTATAGCAAGAACAAAGGTAGAGTAGATCAAAACTGACCAGTTGCTCCAACTAAAGGATGCGGTATGTAAAACCTGCACTGTGTATAGGAGGCTGGCGGTCTGCCTGATGCTTCTTGCAATGCACAATGCATATGTTGTCTATTGACAAATTACCACTGGAAGTCTAATGTCCTAGAGTTGGCCCTTATTATTGATGGCAATGCTGTAAAGGAAACAGCCGCAACTTCAATTATTGTGGAATTTATCGTAAGCAGGGAAGGATTAAATATTTGATGACTGCATTGTTGCAACAGAATAAAGGGTAATCCTTATCGAAAATAAAGAGTTTGTACTTAGCAGGGAAGGAGGTGTGAGAATAGGTACTACTGTTACTAGTGCCCATCTAAGCCAGACCTGTGCCCATCAACTTGCTTTTCTTTGTACAACACAAAACTGTATTTCTGAGAAACTGATTGAGGTTGCCAAGTCAGTTCTAGCGTTTGGATCCAACTTCAAAAGGTCATGCATAGATGCATATGTTCCATGAGCCTCTGTTTGAGTTGTGTCTGTCACCAAAACCTTTGACATATGAAATAAGGTTTTAGAGAGAGTGAATTTGATTATGGGTAAAGTTAAACATTTTCAAAAGGAATGATGTACTTAATGAGATGTATAGTGCTGCTATTTACGGCCCACTGGCAAATTTAGGGCTACAGAGAGCTATAATGATAGCCTGCATACCGGGTTTGCGCTATTCACTAGCATTGCATTGATGATTGATTAAGGCAGCTCTCTAAGCTTGCCACACTAGAAAGAGTAACCTTTACCTTTAAAAGGGTGTCTTTTTTTAAACTAAAAATATTGGTGAACGAAACTAGCAACTTGTATTCAAAACGGATCGGTTGTTTTGTTAATCCTTTCACCAAACTGAGCCTGATATTCGACATATTCTTTGGGCAACAATTTGAGATTGAAACTGATTGGTTTTAAAAACCCTGTAGCAGCCCAATAGATAGATTCTGAGGAGAATATGCAATCTGCATATTTGACATGTATTTTACTGGATACGCATTATGGGCTTCTTTATCTCAAAAACATACTAACAATGTTTTTTTCATACAAAGGCTTTAAAAGTCAAACTTCATTCAAACTACAAAATTTAAGTGAAGACTAGTGAAACTGTAGTAAAGTATTAACATTAGACTAAATGGCTGCATAAACAATTCAATTAACTAAAACCATTTGCCAATCAATTACAATAGATGTATGCAACGCTCAGAATGTTTTGCAATGACATCAAAAGTGCCGGTGGTCATGAAAGGTAGGAAGTGTGAACTCAGAAAGCCTAATACAAGCCTTCACACTCCAATTAGGAAGTGACCCAATCACAAAACCGGACTGCATTTACCCCAATCAAATTAGTAAAGGAACATCTTCAATTTCTTCAGAAGTGTTTTGCTATCAGACTTTCACGACCAGTGGCGTAATAAAGGCCCCGCAGCTTTGGGGGAGTGGGGGGTGGCCGGGGGGTCGCATCACAGAACCTGGTCTTGGTGAGTTCGGAGGGTGCCCCGTCCACGTTCTTTGCAGGGGGTTGGGTTTCCAGTTTTGTTACGCCACTGAACATAACTCATTCGTAATACGAGCGAAGGTGTCCAGTTATCTACTCCTTGCGCATTCATAGGGCACCTGAGCAGCAGACAAAGGGACAACATTGTGACACGCGGGTAATGTAGGAGGAGCACAGACAAACTTCTAAAATAGTGACGTTTTAATGCAAAGGTCCTAAGAGGTATTCAAACATGGATACTAGCAATGCAGAGGAACAATGATATCTACTAAATCTGTCTCATTTACCACGTCTTCGCTGTTTTCATCAGTTTGCATTTCATTCAAAGTCTGCGATGGTTTGAGCTAGAGCTCCAGAGACGACAAAGCAGTGCTTAATTTGTGCTTGTTGTTTCCGGTGCTGAGCACCGGCACTTATTTTTGAGGGCCGGCGCTTATTCTTCTGCCTCTGCCTCAAGCATTTACTGCGAGCAAAAGACACATATGGGAAAGACGAAGGGAGAGAAAAACGATAAAGCGTCACAAGGGTAGAAAGCAGAAAGCTGCAAGAGTGAGCTGAAGGGGCAGGGAGTGGCTTTAAATGGATTGAAGAGGCAGGAGTTGGCTTCAGGATTACGCTGCCTCCCTATTCCGTGTTCCCACATTTAATTGCAGCAGCCACGTGTTTAAGAGGAGGGTTTTGGGCACCAGCACGTTTTTATTTACAAATTAAGCACTGCAGCAGTCACCTCATTCTGTCAGCGAACACTGAAAAACAAAGCCAAGTTTTGTTTCACAATCAACTGCACGAGGATGTTCGAGTCCTTTTTAGCCCCAACTCTAAATTGGGTAATTTCTTCGAACTAATTTGTTTTAAATATTCTCACCACAAAGTAATGTTAACTTGTTGCTACGATTTTCCTTTCAAGGACGGGCATAGTGAAACAGTTTTATTTTCCTTAACGTTTTTATAACTATTAAAACTATACGGACAGAAATACCTTTTGCTATGATGGCTGTGGCACCACCCGCTGTGGGTGTCAATACTGCACCCTGCCTCTGCTTGCCTGAGACCGCCAATGCAACCTTTTTTTCTCATTTTTTTTGTGGCGTGTATTTGGAGCACCCCCTCTACTGCTTTACGCAAGTAAAAGACAGTTGCAAATTGAAACTTGTTCCATTCTTGACCCAGACTGCGTAAAGCGCCGTTGCGAACCTTATCCGATTTGCAGTAGCAATATGTAATTTAGGTATGATTTACCTGCTAGCACTGGCCTGAACTGCTGTGTCTGTGCAAGCTGCAGTAAATCCTCTGAGGACAACACCACCACTGCTTAACTTGTGCGTGTGGGCTGCAGGCGGGGGTGGACAGGCACTCGTTTATTGAGACCGGAACTTTTGTATCATCATAAGACTTTGACCCAGAGCAAAAAAAAAAGGCTGAAAATGAATAAGGATGAAACAGGAAGAAAGGAAACAGTGACACGGGTAGAAAGAAGAAATTAAAAAGCACCTGAAAATTAGATGAAAAGGCAAAAGGGATAAGGGATAAAAAGATAGAAGAAAGACATGAGGTTGAATCAAAAGTAGGTACGTTTGGAATTTGGCAATGCCAGCATTTGGCAGCGCTGACAGTGGGAACCTAAGAAAATCTTTGGGTCCAGGTACATTCTTTTAATAAATTGAGCACGGTACCATATACCCCAAGCAATTTGAAGATAGGCCTGGATAAACTAGGAAGGCAAGTTTGACTCGCACCTGCATTTTAGTTGTAGAAGACACAAAGCTTCAACAGAAATTTAAAGACAGTAAATGCCCACTTTGTCACGGTTGGTTCTAGATAAATTCACTGGAAGAATGACGGCATTTAACTTCCCCTGTTTGTGATGTTCCTGCAGTGAAATCCTCACAGGTGCTCACATGTTTTACACAAATGTGGCTCTATAGCATAAATGGGAGCATACATTACAGCCGTTGAATGCTTTTATCATACGTGTTACCTGACCAAACCTTTTTCTTTTCATTAATATAAACCTGTCCAACAGGGGCGGCTAGCCCCCCCTAGGGCGGAGGAGCGTCACCCCTCCGTCCACCCCCACAGTAGCAGGAGCTGCAAAACCTTTGAAAATAAAACGGTAATAAACCATGTTTATTACCGCTTTATTTTTAAAGGGGGCAGAGCCATGGGGGTGATGAGTGTGATTGGAGTGCACAGACCATTCCCCTCAGCGCGCATGCATGCTTGGTCGGCCGTCTCAGGCCGGCCAAACACACATGCAGGCAAAGGCTCTCTCCAATTCAGCACTGTGTTGCCCAGTCTGTGTTGGAGCGCCGAGCCAGGGCGCTCCAGCCAATTATAACGCTGCTTTGAGCAGCATCTTGATTGGCCGCAGAGAAGGCTGGGAGCCTGCAGTGCAGCAGAGAGCGGTGCGACGTCCAGATACGTTTTTTAAAATTTTGTTTATTTTTCATTTTTATTCTATTCCCCCTCCCAGCCTGGCCCCTGCCCCACCACTTTTCGAAGTCACTAGCCACGACTGCTGTCCAACCTTTAAAAACAAAAACATGCAGGAGGCGATGAGTGACAGATGGACTGCACAGCTGTGGAGGTGGAATGACCTAGTCATAACCTAGAAAAGAAGACAGCACTGCTGCGCTCTTTCATTTGTGTGCAGTTCCATTCCTCTTCCAACCCAAGACTGACACTGCTGCTTTTTGCTTGATTTTGACTCTCAAACGAAGAGGTGCACATCCATAGCCTACTACTGGTTCGGCGCTCGGCAATATCCCTTCCAGCTATTGCTGTGGCACTTGTGCCCATGGTGAGGCACCAGAGAGGAATTCACCAATGGGCAAAAAATGGCAGTGAGCTTGCCACCTACCACAGAGCTCTGTTTTTGTGGGTTATATGTTGGAACAATACATTCCGTTGCAACACACACCATTACCACACGTGTGTTACAACGAGAATGCCATTACCACGCATAACTTTTACCACGCATGCCTTTATAACAAATTACATTGTAAAAGCATGTATGATAAATGCATGTACATGGTAATGCTTGCCTGAAATCCCTACCCTGACTCCTAAACAAGGTTCCCGATGTGAACCCCCCACCGGCTCACACCCTTCTATAAACTACCCTACCCCTGCCCTAAACCCTAAAACCAGACCCCAGCGTGACCCTCCCAGTACCCACCCTTCTAAAAACTACCTTACCCCTGCCCTAAGCACAAAAAAACGGCCGCCAGCGTGACCCCCAGCCCCAAGCTTGACATCCCCAGTCCCCACCATTCTAAAAACTACCCATCCCCTGCCCTAAATCAAGACCTCAGCATGAGCCCCCACCCTTCTAAAAATATCTCAACCCCTCTCCTAAGCTCTAAAACCAGACCCCATTCGCATCCCCCCTCTGGCCTCAGCCCTTCTAAAAATACCCTTCCCCTGCCCTAAACCAGTACCCTCCTAGCCTCTGCCATGAGCCCTAAAATTGTCCCCCGCCCTTCCCACACCAAGCCCAAAAACCTTCACCCTGCCCCAAAACAGTATTTACCTGAGCCCTAAAAAAAAAAAACTATCCCAACTCCCCCACCCCTTAAAATAAACTACCCCGGCCCCCACCCGCCTTGAGCTCTAAAAAAATAAAAAATAAAAACTATCCGACTCCCCACCCCTAAAAATAAACTACCCTGACACCCCCGCCATGAGCCCTATAAAAAAACTACCCCGATCCCACCCCTAAAAACTAAAAATCTAAACTAAAATAACATCCCCACCCACCCTGAGCCCTAAAATCATGCCCCCAATAAGTAAACGATCCCAAGACCCCACCCATCCTCAGCCCTAAAAAAAAATAAAAGAACTATCCCAACCCACCACCCCAGCCCCTAAGAACTAAATTACCCTGAACCCCCACCCATCCTGAGCTGTGAAAAAAAATACCACAACCCCATAACCCCTAAAAACTAAAGCTAAAGTACCCCAACACCCACCACAAGCCCTAAATACACCCCACTGCTAAAAACTACCCACCAACCCTGCTCCAACCCCACTTACCTCACCACGCCCTCTCCCAACCTTTTCTCCTCTTCTCCCTCCCTTCCTTAAATCTTACCCAACCCCTCTTAAAAAAACTACCCCACCCTAAATTAATAAAATACCAAAAAAACACCCACCCCTTAAAAAAAATAGCCCACCCCATGCCACCCACCCACCGCAATCCCATAATCTGCTCCCCACCCTTGCCCCAGCCCCACTCACCTCGTCACTCCTACCCCTAAACCCACCCCCCTTAATTCCTTAAAAAAATACCCAACCCTTTAAAAAAAACAGCCCACCCCAATCTCTTAATCCACCCCTACCTCTGCCCCACTCATCTCACCATGTCATTGCCGCCCCTAGCCCAACCCCCATCCTAACTCCTTAAAAAAATAGCCAAGCTCCTTAAAAAAAAAACAGCCCTCCCCCAGCCCCCACCCACCCCATCCCTTAATCCACCCCCCACCCCTGCCCCACTCACCTCACTGTGTCACTCCCACCCCTAGCCCAACCCCCACCCCAATTCCTTAAAAAATACCCACACACCTTAAAAAAAATAGCCCACCCACCAGCCCCCCAATTCCTTAATCCACCCCTCACCCCGCCCCAGCCCCACTTACCTCACTGCATCACTCCGCCCCTAGCCCAACCCCCAACCCTAATTCCTAAAAAAGAAAACTCTCCACCCTAGCCCCTTAAAAACGATAGCCCGACCCCCAGACCACCACCCACCATAATCCATTAATCCACCCCCCACCCCTGGCCCTGCCCCACTTACCTCACTGTGTCCTCTCCCGAACAAAGCATGTCTGTTTCTGTGCCTAAGCCACACATTCATAGTTCAGCACATGCATGGTTAAGGCACAGAAACAGCCATGCGTTGTTTAGGTAAGCATGGTTACGCTTGTGGGGGAAACGTCTGCATTGTTTACAATGCGTGGTTGAGGACGTTTACCGTAATGGAAAATCAGTGTAACCATTTTTAACAAGATTATAGGAAATATGAAAATAAACAAGCACTGGCAAAGCCAACTGATCCGTCATTCGTTGTCAGTCTTTCGGTCTTGTCAAAGCGTGTCTTGTTTTGATATTGCTTTTGTAACACTTTGTTGTGGTGGGAGCTGCCAGGCTATCACCATTGTAACAAACACTGACAAAGAGCAAAAAAAAGTTTTTTGCTCTCAAAAAGCACACATTGACACAGTTGTTCCTGGCACTGAACAAAACAGCTCTCTGTGCCAAGATGCTCCTTCTGGAAGAGCAGAATGCTAATATTCACAGTAAAGCCAATGATGGATAGAGAAGGAAACAGAATGTTAATAAAAACAAAATGTCTTGGTTAATGCCTGACCTAATAAGAGGCCCAATTTTTTAAAAGAAAGTCACAAAACTAGACCCATGGTATAGGTCTTTAAATTAGTGGCTTTCATGAAACAAGAATTTACAGAAGTAGACTGGGAAATATTTCTCCTAGAAAATATTTGTGAACTGTATTTTAGCATGAGCTAAGAGGCATGTGTAGATTTGCTCAAGAGCGTTTACAAGTTCACTTTTCCTCCAACCACTTTTTTCCCCATCCCTGGAAGAACTTCTACTTCTGCCCTTGTCAGAAGTAAATTTCCAGCCTTTCTTAGTATGGGAAAAGATTAGAAAATAGGTGGTGAACATCCTTAAACATGCAAGTTAGTAGGATTGCACAGACTCAATGGCATTCCAACCCTGGAACTAATGCTTACTGCTTCCTCCATTCCCCCAGAATGTAGATTCACAGAAAGGTGACAAAACAAGGACATTGCTATAATAGGGTTTGAAATTGCTAGTACTCAAGCCCACTGTAGTATTAGGCCTGGCATAATCATAGAGGCTATTATCAGAGCCCTTACATAATGACTCTGATAATGTGTTGTACACTACATGGCACTAAAGGGACAAGTAAACTTTTTTTACAGGACAAGTAGATTTAAGAAGCACCCTGTCCCATGGACAGTTAGATATTTTACTAAATTTCACAACCGTGCCCTTCAGAAATGACTACGCCATTGATTTTATGTGTTGTCAGGCCTCATGTGGTCACCAGAAAGTGGGCTTTACGAAGCAATACTGAGGGAAGGGCTGAGGTTCCACTAACATGTTAATCTTCTCTGCTTCTCTGCAATCCTTTAACTAGGTATTAGATGTGTTCACTGAAAAAGGATATTATTATTGCATTTTCTGAACGTTTATGCTCGGAACAGAAGGCCTAAGGAGGTTATGGTGACAAGCCAATAATCAAGACAATAGGTTTGATTGGTTAATTGGAAAAAGGTTATGACAGATGTGACCTGACATTTATTGTGAACAGCATATATTAAAGGCAATGGGAATTTAAGGCTTGATTATATTTGCACTGTGTTAAGTTCATTTGGCTACATGGAATCTCAGAGAGTAGACTAGAACGCGAGTGTTTGGTGCTGGTTGCCCATTCCAACAAACCCTGCCTGTAGATGTGCACTATGAGAATTATTGCACTCTGAGGAGAGATGTATATTGTGTTGTCAATTGTAATTTTATGACTCTATGCATAATGGATGCTTTTTGTGAACTGCATCCTCAAACAATTAGGCCGTGGTTGGTTCTGGTGACAAACCAAAGATAAATGCTTTAGGCCTGATTGGTTCATTGAGAAAAGTTAGGTCAGATCCCAAAGGTCTGATATATTTCTTATGAAACATTATGACAAATAGCTGACATAATTATACCGAAGGCATGTATTACAGCCAATAGGACTCTAAGGATAGATTGAAGTTATAATGTTCTAAAGACCGTAGATAGGTATTTTGTCACATGGAATTTCACAGATTAACATAGTAGGCTCTGGTTTTCCTTTGTTCCTCTAAAAAACCCTAGGTGTAGAATATTGTACATGAAGCAATAGATTAGCCCACTTCATCCGCTGGCTCTATATCTGTGTAAGTGATGGCATTTTACTTGATTACAAACATGCATATGCCTGAAAATGAGTGTCATTCAGTCCTAGAGCTGGTAGATCCGTCATTTAGTTTTCCATTTCCCCATCTATTACTTTTCTTCTTATTCATTATAATATTTTTAGTAGACTGTCTGGCTGCTACCTAAACAGTGCCCACTCGCCTGGTGCTCATTTCATCTGCAATGCATTGTGTACCACACAATCACTGCTTCTCAACCAAACTGCCAATGTGGAATTGTATAATCCATGGTCTATCATTGTTTTTCTATTCCAAATGGTTGCCATGTTTAGAAGTGTTGGACGTTTTTTGCTTATGCAGGGTCATCCCCAATCTTTTTGCCTCCTGCCTCCTAATTTTTTCTGACCTGTTGCTGTTGGCTTTTGAACTCTGAGCACTTCACCACTGCTAATTAGTGCTAAAGTGCATATGCTCTCGGTGTGAATTATATGTCATTGGTTTATCCATGATTGGCATATTTGATTAACTAGTAAGTCCCTAGTAAAGTGCACTAGAGGTGCCAGGGCCTGTAAATCAAATGCTACTAGTGGGCCTGCAGCACTGGTTGTGCCACCCACATAAGTAGCTCTGTAATCATGTCTCAGACCTGTCACTGCAGTGTCTGTGTGTGCAGTTTTGACTGTAAATTCGACTTGGCAAGTGTACCCACTTGCCAGGCCTAAACTTTCCCTTTTCTTACATGTCAGACACCCCTAAGGTAGGCCCTAGGTAGCCCCAAGGGCAGGGTGCAGTGTATGGTTAAGGTAGGACATATAGGGGGTCATTACGACCCTGGCGGAAGGCGGAGAACCGGCGGTAAGACCGCCAACAGGCTGGCGGTCTTACCTTGTGGAATTATGACCATGGCGGTTACCGCCATGGTCATCCGCCGGTTCTCCATTCCGCCCGCCAGGGCGGAGACGACCGCCGGGCTGGAGACCTGGGTCTCCAGCCCAGCGGCCGTCACTGTACCACCGGCGGTATTTTGACCCGGCTTACCGCCGTGGATATCCAGCGATTTGAACCGCCATGAAATCCATGGCGGTAAGCACTATCAGTGCCAGGGAATTCCTTCCCCGGCACTGATAGGGGTCTCCCCCACCCCTCACCCCCACCCCCTCCCCTACACCCCCCACCACCCCTGCCACCCCCCAAAGGTGGCAGGGCCCCCCTCCCCACCCGACCCCCAACATCACATAACTCACACAGACCCGACACGCATGCAGGCACCACCAACACACACACACCGACATACATGCCAACATTCACACACACAGTCAGACACGCACACCCACATTCAAACATACACGCACACATCCATACAGACATACCCAGAGACATACACGCACTCATTCCCAAACACGCATCACCCCAACAAGCATACACGCACTCACATACCCCCTCTACATACTCAGACACACACCCCCATGCACGCACACAACACCCCACCCCCCCCTCCCCTAACGGACGATCGACTTACCTTGTCCGTCGATCCTTCGGGAGGGGACGGGAGCCATGGGGGCAGCTCCGCCGACACCACACCGCCTACAGAACACCGCCACGGCGAATCACAGGACGTGATTCACTGGGCGGTGTTCTGTTGGCGTGGCGGTGGAGGAGGAGCAACCTCCACTTCCCCGCCGCCCGCCAGTATGGCTGTTGGCGCCTCTCCGCCCGTAAAGGGGCAGAGAGCTGCCAACAGTCATAATACGCCGAGCGGCAAACTGCCACTACTGGCGGTCCCTCGGCGGTCTTGTAAAAAGACCGCTGAGGTTGTAATGACCCCCATAGTCATATGTTTTATATGTCCTGACAGTGAAATATTGCTAAATTAATTTTTCACTGTTGCAAGGCCTGTCCCTCTTATAGGTTAACATGGGGGCTACCTTTAAATCTGATTAAAGTGTAGATTACCTTTGGGAGCGGATGGACATGTGGAGTTTGGGGTCACTGAGCTCACAATTTAAAAATACATCTTTTAGTAAAGTTGATTTTAAGATTGTGTGTTTGAAAATGCCACTTTTAGAAAGTGAGCATTTTCTTCCTTATACCATTTCTGTGACTCTGCCTGTTTGTGGATTCCCTGTCTGGGTCAGTTTGACAGTTGGGCTGGTTGCACCTCACACTACACAGTGACACAAAGGCAGCTGGGGTGCAGTCTGCATTTCCTGATGAGCCATCTGTGCTAGGAGGGAGCAGAGGAGTGGTCACTTACACCTGAAAGGGCTGTGCCTGTCCTCACACAATGCAGTCTCCTACCCCCGGGTGGGTGTCTGGGGCCTGGCCTGGGAAAGGCAGGATTTCACATTCAAAAGAGACTTTACTTTGAAGTAGGCCTACTTCAAAGGAGAAATTGGGTATAAGAAGGGCACCCAAAACCACAGACTTTAGATCGCTTCTGGACATCAAGAGGAACCTCTGCCTGGAGAAGAGCTGAAGAGAAGTGCTGCCCTGCCTGTGACTGTGCTTTGTGGAGCTATCCTGCAGTTGCTGCTTCTGCCAGAGCAAGAGGGCAAATACTGGACTTAGTGTGCCTTCCCTCTTGTGAAGAAATCTCCAAGGGGTTGATTTAGAGCTTGCCTCCTGTTGTTTGAAGTCTCAGGGACAGCGAAGACTTCTCTCCTCCAGCACCTGGAGCCTCTGGAGAGACTCCTGCTCTGACAAGTGGTGCCCTAATCACTCCCTGGGCCCTTGAAAGGAAAGTTGGTGGAAAGCCAAGGAAATCGACTTTGGATGAGTTTGGACCGACACTGCTGCTGAATCCGGTGATGCCGCCTGCAACCGACTCCGTGATCTTCGCTGGAACGCGACAACCTTTGCAGGCCTGATGCCGCTGCAGACCCGCTGAAGTCCGCAACTCCGTGGAAGTCGCCGCACCACTTTGTGACTGATGCCGCTCGAAGTGCGCTGATTCAACGTTTCGCACAGATGCCGCGATCCCCGACTTCGCGCATAGACTTGTTTTCACTCTTCACCAAAGGTACTGTACTTGGGGGTCTATGCGACTCTGTGTCAGGCGCCGCTGGTGTCGGCTTGTTTGGAACGACTCCGTCACGACGCTGTGTTAACACCTCATCGAAGCATTGTGTGTTTCTGAGTGCTATTTTTGAGTTTAATCTTTAAAAATTCATGACTTGACTTGTGTATGTCGCATTTTTGTCATTTTGGTCTTGTTTTGTTTAGATAAATATTTCCTATTTTTCTAAACTGGTGTAGTGTCATTTTGTAGTGTTTTCATTAAGTTACTGTGTGTGTTGGTACAAATACTTTACACCTAGCACTCTGAAGTTAAGCCTACTGCTCTGCCAAGCTACCAAGGGGGTAAGCAGGGGTTAGCTGAAGGTGATTCTCTCTTACCCTGACTAGAGTGAGGGTCCTTGCTTGAACAGGGGGTAACCTGACTGTCAACCAAAGACCCCATTTCTAACAAGAAGCAACACGTTATCATTTTTCCTCGGAATAACTGCGATACAATATAGACTATACAATTCAAAGATGGCTACCCAGTGTGTTTTTTTTTATGAGTGGCCATCCTGGAATGCTACTGTCATAGTGTACCATTGTTTTACCATTTCAACATAGCCAACACATTTCTTCCATGGACCAAGTTTGAATTGTAATACAATGATACGCTATGCATGATACTATTCCAACATGGCCATAGTTTTCTATGTTTATTTTTTTGTATTTTCTATTGCAAGTATATGTACACTAAGTTTAGAGAATCCTATTTTTCGTTTTTTACACTTGCATTATTTTAATCTTTCTTGCATACACCTGTGAGTTTCTGTATGTATTTAATTCTGTAAGGGCTAGTGCCTGAATGCAAGGAAAATTCAATGGATGGGTGAATGAATGCATGAAATCAAAGATGAATCACAGAGTGCATGTATTTTGAGTTACGGAGTGCCTAATCTAGGTTGTGTATTAAAAGACACACTCACTCATAAACCAGACCTACTGGCACTTCCAATGCTTGTTTCTACTTGTAACAGTTTTAGCAACAAAGTGATAGATAACTGATTTTGTTGTAAGTAGCTAAACGCTTGTCACAGTGCCCATACAGACCGGTAATATTGTTTAGCTTTTAGTAGTAGTTATAATGCATATGTCACTGCTATAGCAATGGGCTAGATTTAATCGTATCTGTTTTTCACATAACTTACAGTTGCCATGTGGCCCCCTTTCACATGCCATGCAATACATGTCTAATAAAAAAGCACACTAAACGGTGTAATGTAAAAACCAATACTTCGAATAGTAAACATGAAGAGACACATCCCAGGAAGGAAAGTTCTGCTGTCTGAAAAGCCATGACAGGCACAAGGCAGAGGTTCACTTGTCCGCGTATGCAGGAACAAAATTAAATGGAAAATGATTTCATTCTAGTGAAGTAATTTACAGCACTGCCTTTCTCTAAGTCTGTCAATTCAGTCTGACATCGAAATGCTGATACAACTGGAACTTTTCGCTCAAGTGCACTGAATTGAAAACATTTTTGGGTCTCTGCTCCACAGATCAATGTGCATACGCCAATTTGTTGATTCCAAAAGAAGTAAGATAGCTCACTGGCTTAAGGCACTGACTGCAGAAGCATACTGTGGGGTGCACAGGCCATAGGCTTCAATCCCAATAAAGCATCATGGTTTGATGAGTGCCTCTTCCACATTTATATGTCTAACCAGATGAACCCTGTTAATTTTTTGAACTAAAGATGATACCCGCAGCCTACATATGAAGCTAATTTGAAATCTAGACCATTGCAAAGCTTATATTGTAAAGTTAGGATTGTTCCCTCAACCTTGATGGCTGGAACAACCAGCCATCATTGCCTGCCCCAACAAAGTTGTTTTTTAAACGCTCCTAATGTAATATCCTTAAAGATTACCACTACAATTATCAAACATCTGTTTGGGCACTTCCTAAAAGCTCCCTTTTGAAGCTGTATTTAAATGCTACCAGATTTTGATGAACGTTACTCTCTAATGGGCTTAAAAATGCACCCTATCACACTTGGGTTACCAAGTCTTCCTTGGGAGGAGAACTCCCAAATACCAATGCATGGAGTGCGGGGTGCTGTATATACATTAATTCATTTAACCATCTCCTGGGCCAGCCTGCTCTATGTGGAGTGTAATAGAAATAAAACGGGAGGAGACTGCTTGCTTTGGATGTGCAAAGAAAAGAAGGGAATGTGGTGCAAAATGGACCTTGTCTGTGATGCTGAAATAAACCGAGGTATAACTCTCTTTTCAAACAATTATCCTACGTCCAAGGATATGCATAATTGTAATTTCCGAGTTCTCAACTCCACAGAGCACTTTAGGAACAGATGTGTGCGGGGATCTTTTGGTGTGTGGGGTAACTTGGTTTTACACTGCATTATTCCATTCTTTGCACTGTGACAGAAATTCAGTTGGGACTAACAATGTGGTTACCTAAGCATTAATTTATCATATGTAGGGTTGTAAAGGCAGTACTGGTGACAACACGATGGAATAATTGTGAGAGCAGTCTGCGCCTATGTTACAGCAGCAGTCAGCCTTGGTTATCACTTTTAGAACACAAAGTTGGGGGTACACTTGAAAAAGATTTGTTTCTAGATTATACTTTTTTGCATCTTCCTATGTGGTTATTTATTACAGGGCCTAAAACAACGTGCAATGGCGATATAAAAACATCAAAGTCATGTTTTTGTTATTCTACAGTATGCAATACTGACATATTTAGCATCGTGAGGCAGTCAATTGCCTCATGGCAAGGCCCTCTAGAATGATCATTAATATCAATTGCTAGCATTCCAAGAACTCTGCAACTTAGGTGAAGAAACTCCAATTGTCTGTATGTATTTTCTCTCTCTCCTCGCTCCTCCTGTCACCGAATGACAGAGCGGGAGCCATGCAGGAATCGATCCCACTGTAACTGTGAGATGTTAATGTTCAGGATCTGCGCGGCGTTTGACAAGATGACTCACTTTACTGCTTCCTTCAACCACAACACACGTCACCAAAGTACAGTTGCAGTGTTACAGTAAGAACAACATGCCATCATGAGTAACTCATGTTCTTAAAACCAGTGACTGGCGCTACAACAGAGGCAAGAGGAAAAAGCACTACATACTTGTACGAGCCTTGTGACAGCCAGTCTGTCCCAAAGGGAACCTATTACAATGGGGTTAGTGATTGCAACAACGGGAATTATTATAATGTAGATAATGTGCATTTCACCTTTGTAGGGGTGTTTTTCTTTAGATTACGAACCCCCCGGGATAATGGGGAATTAGCTCAAGAACATAGGCACTGCGCCAGTTAATCATACTTAAGAAACTGAAGACCACATTCCAAGTGCCTTGGATTTTGGTGCAATAGAACCGCATCCAATAAGTACCAATACCGAAGAGTGCAGTGTTTACCAACTCTGGTATTCTGTTCCAATTCTGTGATGATGTGGTTAGAATTACAGATGAATTGTAGTATGGACATTTTAGCCCTCCAATACTGCAGATGTTACCACTTTTTCAAACAGTTTTTCCTGTACAGATTATATCAGCGTTTTCCTGGTGCAAATAGTAGGGAACAATACGTGGATGGGCTGTAAATTCAGCAAAACTCAAATCCCAATTTGAGATTTACACCGGGCTCCGAGTGGGGAGTTACATAAGCAAAGATTTATCTAATGAAAAATGCCTGTGTTTCAAGGAAGCCTTTCATATTATTATGGCAGCGCAACTCTAATCTATGTAATACAGAACTGATCTGCGATTCATATTTTCGTATGATTCTGAAAACACAGAACACCAAAAGTAAACATGCAAGTGTTTGATTAAAGCATCAATCAAAACAGACAGTAAATTTTCACAAACCTTCCTGATACTAGTAAGGAGAGTTTGTCGATTGGAGTTTTCCCTTGCATTGCATAACAGTGTTCCTTCTCCAAAGTTATCACTTCTGCATTGCAATATGACATAATCTTCCCAAACACTGTCAAGGAGATCCCCAGTGGTTGAAAAAGAGAACTGTATACCTCCTGGAATTCCTTATCAAAGGAGATGTTCCGCAGCTGATATGCCACGTGGATGATCTGTATGATGCATATCACAAAAAGGGCAAAGTTCCAGGAGAAGACGTCTGCGGCACAGGCGTCTAGCCAAGCCCAGAAAGAAGAACAGAGAAAGCCCAAACTCAGGAAAATGAAGACATAGAGGAGGCCAGAGTAACCGCTTCCTCCCATGTAGCCCAAAATGAACATAACACTGGCAAGGTGATAAATAGACCCCTCGGCCTCAGGTTTCCACTTTGAGCACACTGGGTGTCCAATTACTAAACTCTCCCAAAAAGTCAGGTTTTCTCCCATGGCTGGGCTGTATGAAGCAGTACTCACACCATGTTTTTCTTTTATCTTGCACTGCTTGTTCTCTGTACTGGATGGGCCATGCTCCTGTCTCGGTGTCTGGGGCTACATCACATAATGACGAATAAGACAAGATTGTCAACATTTATGACGGCCACAGTTGACAAAAAGTATGACTGTGCTTCAGCGCGTATAAGTATTCAAAGTTTGCTGGATGACAGGGAGTTCGTAATTTTGAGCTTGTCATCGGGAGAGGAAGCAACAAAAACGTTGACTGCCTAGAAAAGAAGTCCATGCATTGCAGGGTTGACTTTTAAAATCATGGCGTCCTCATGTGTATCCAACATTTAAAGTGTGTCTGTCTGTTGTATCTGGAAACATATAAGGCAAAAGGATTAAAAGCGCTTTAGACTTACACAAGTATACCAAAATCCAATACCCTGCTGCTAGAACATTTAGCAGATCATTAGTCCGAGTCTAAATGTATTCTAAATTGTCAGGGAAATATATGCTGTACAAAGATTAGGTTGAATGAAGCTGAAAGCGAACTGATGCCCATCAAATTATTAGGAGAACTCTGACACAAAGTAAATTCATGCTAAAGAAGCAGCCAGCTTGTAACTATATTAGGGCTTTGAACCTCAAGAACTATAGGGGTACACGGCCAATGTTATAAATCTGAGGATATGCTTCAGTGATATGATCGCCATTGGACCTGACCATAATCCCGGACAGTCTATTTATGCTTCTACCGTGAACTGCTGATGTCTTGTTCTTGCTTTTGGAGAGGGGGCGGGGACAGTGGACTCTTAATGGGCACGTTAAAAACAGCTAATCAACAATGCAATGATTCATTATCAAGGAGCTAGGTCCATCATACACACAGACACGTGGCATGGTACACAAAGATTCGTGGTATCCCTTTCCTGGGGTTAATTGACTGACTGGTTCCTAAACGCTGCTCCGACCAATACGCTCTAAATATAAACAGAGGAAGGCACGGGCCCTTTATGACGGACGTGGAGCAGTGACTCCAGCCCCAGCTTCATGTGTGAATGCAACATCTAGGGCACAGCCATGGGAACAGGCTGGGGCACACGCTGGTCGTGGGAAAGGGAGGGGGGCTAGACTGTGAGCGGGACAACGCCACGCAGAGTTGGAGTACCGGCACTTTTTAGAAGCTCACAGGTACTCTAATAGTGACTAACTACACCTCTATATATAAAATATTTCCATTTAAAGCACTGGAATGGTAACAGGGCGCCCACCACTTTAAAAGTGCGTCCACGCTGTCTAAAGTAAGCACCTTGGAAAGCTCCAAGCGGTTCACACCAGCACTGGTATCCTTGCTTGGAGCCACGCTTTCAGGCCGGTACGGGAGCTGCTGCTGCACGCAATTTCCGGATTCTCCTCGGCAGGCATTTGGCAACCTTGGCACCCCTGGCACTGTCATCTCCCTCGCCCTCACCATTATTAAGTTACATCTCAGCACGCCGCTCCCTTGCATAGTGACCAGTCCATGGGCGGACACCAACAGCCTGGCTCAGATCACCAAGCACAAGTAGCAGGCTCCCGAGCAGTGCAGCTGTCAGCTGAGCCCACGTGCGCCCCGGGTCCTCCCGCTCGCGCAGTTCTAGGGTCGCACCAGGGGCAGCGGCGGACACCGGATACCTACAGCCGGCACAGAGCAGCGCCGAGGAAAGGGCGGCGGCGCTTCTGGGAGATCCGGGAAAAAACCGAGGCACCCAGTACAAGCAGTCGAGCTGATACACTCTCCGGATACATGCTGTCGCTCCACGCTAACTTTAAAAAGCGCTAGCCACCATCTCCCGCCCACACACCATGGTGGTCATTAACACACCCAGCTATCCGCTTTGATTCCTCCCCTTTCTCACCTCTCCTCCTGTCCCGGCGGAGGCAGTGGTTCTGGCTGGACGTCCGTAGAGATGACGGGATGCCGGGTGGTGCGGTTCCCCTCCTCCCAAGCCACAAACTGGCAGCAGCAGGAACTCCTGAGCGTCGAAGAGTAGAAGCGGAGCAGGACAGGGTAGCGCGCGCACTACACCTGAGTCCCTCGCGCACGCCCCTCCACCAGCTGCAGCGCGCGCGCGGCCAGAGGAAGGAAGGGAGCACGCGCGCGCTGGTTGGACCAGTCCCGGGAGAGACTGGGTAAAAGAGCCCGGGTGCTGGTGCAAATGATGTCACAACACCGACGGCCCTGCCCTCTAGCACACATAAGGAGTGTTCCATGCCTCAAGTTTTCGTTCAGTGTTCATTGTTGATGGCGTGTCTGCTCGTATTTGTGCCGAGAGCCAAGCTTTTTAATTACCACGAAAATACGCTCTGGATAGTAAACAAAGAGCGCAGGTGGATAAGTGCCTCTCCCAGGAACGGGAGAGAATAATGAAGAAATGCGCACGTGACGCAGTAGGCACTTAAAGGAGGCACTGCGTGCTTCTCGTGATGTCCTTGAACCAGTATAGCCTGTCTTCTCGCGTACACATAGGGGGCTCCTACCCACTCATGCCAGTGTCGTCTAGTAACACTGGGTGGATATCTCGCACACCCCAGGCCAGATTGTAGCCCTTTCATCACTATTTCTGTTCTACTTCCATACACCACCATCGTTATTCTTCACTACACAACCCTCCCGGCAGTCTCAAGTGGCCCGTCGCACCGTATAAATGTCTTTACATTTCGTTCTCAAAGATATCTGTAAAGCTGAATGCACATAACATCGAAATTAATTCAATTATTAACATTTAATATAATTTCTTCAGATGATATTGATATTTGCAGTTATACAGCAGCCAAATGTTCACATTTAAGAGACGACCGTGCAGAAATTTACTATTGACCAATCACAGTTGTTGTGTGCTCGATCATTTTCTATTAGAGGTTTTGGACACTGGGTGATGGAAGCCCGGTTCAAAAATTACGAAAAACACCCAAATCACACAAGTACGTGACAAGGATAATGTTCACGAATTTTCATCAGGCAAATGTTATTAATCTATCTTCGTTGTTATCGCTAATAGGCAAACCTTTGGATCAACTCACTACTAACAAACGGAATGATGTTTCACCTGAAATTTTGAAAAGTCAGGTAGACAAGGAAAGGCGTCGTTGCTGCTGTTTGAGAATCCACGTGCTGCAATCGATATTTGTAGCAGCCCTCTTACACCAAGAATGGGCAGGGTTGTTATTAAAAAAAGTAAATTTGTAAAATATTGCAGACAAAGTACATTACATCAACAACATTATTTAACTCTCAAAATAAAAATATTTGTTCACAACTACAACTGCAATCTCAGTTTACTGGAGGCCGGAACAGGTAATAGGCAACCTTCATTTTACCCAGCATGGGTCTCTCTTCACAAATATGTGGATGAAACTTCAGTAAACTTTGGAATGTTGTGAGTTCTTGTGAAAATAATGGTGTGGTAGAGTGGAAATAATCACTAGTGTTGACTTTGGCATGCAACCTAATCCCCATTGGTTATCATTACTCTGGAAATGTTTCTTCTGTTCCCAGGCTTCAACAAACAATTGCCAGATGGGTACACATTAATTTTTCTTTGAGATTCAAAATTTTAAAATACCTCTGTGTCTTTTGGTTGCACTGTATTTTGCAACTGTATAGTTTAATTGCCTGCATTAAATTTATAATGATCAAATAGAAAATGCATATCTTATTGTATCGCAATAATGTAAGTAAAGCAAAACCATATCATTGTAACCCCACTGTTTGTTTCACCATTACAAATTTGCTGTATGTATAAACGGATCGTTATTAATCTTTAGATGTGTAAGCACACTCATGACGTTTTTTGGCTACTCTAACAGTTTTATCCACAATATTTAGAAAACAGAAAAGAAAGGCAACACAACCCAATAATTATAAAGAGAAACACAAAGTAAAGTAGTACAAATACAGAAGAAATAAGGGGAGTCTGTTTGTTCTTCTTTCTATTTCTTCATTTCTTTTATTTCTTCTTAGAGTACAAAAATGTTGCAGCTAACACGTTTCGCCTAATCCAGTGGTTCCCAACCTGTGGTCCAGGGACCTCTGGGGGCCGCAAAGCCTCCTCAGGGGGGCCGTGACTGCTCAGAACATTAAATATTAACAGATTAGGTCCCTTTCTTTCAGTAATGACTCAGTAGGGGGGTCACCAGGTTCCAGTAATGATAAAGTGGGGGTCCACAGAAGTCAAAAGGTTGGGAACCACTGGCCTAGTCAAAGGCTTCCCCAGGGCAGACCGCACAAACCGCCTCTGATTGTTTTAGGTCAATCCTCATGGAAGTTCGTAATGGCTAAATATACTTATGACATAGCTTTGTCAACTGAGTAGACTAGGCAGTATCACATTCAAATAGACATTAATGCCATGTTCAGCATGCTTTTCTTTGTATTTGTAGGTGTCTGACATGACCTGCCTTTCGAACATGGCATTAATGTCTATTTGAAGACTATGAAGTCAGAATGTGATTACTGCCTAGACTACTCAGTTGCCTATGCCTTGTCATAAGCATATTTAGCAATTAAGAACTTTCATGGGGATTGACCTAAAACAAAAGGAGGTGGTTTGTGCTTTCTGTCCTGAGGAAGCCTTTGACCTGGGTAAATGTGTTGTCTGTGACATTATTGTACTCCAAGAAGAAAGAAAAGGAAAAAAGAAATAGAAAGAAGAACAAACAATGGACTCTCCTTTTTTCTTCCGTATTTGTACTACTTTGCTTTGCATGTATCTTTATAATTATTGGGTTATGTTGCCTCTCTGTTCTGTTTTCTAGCTTCTTATGTGGGGCCAATTGGAAGCTGGTCCTTAGAGGTGGGAAACACTTTTTGTACCAGGTGACAATTTTGGGTGGCGAAACAACAGATTCCCTGGCTGCCATTCTTTGTTCAAAATCCACAATATTTGACAGGCCCATTTTCCACCATATCAGTGCACTGGAAAATTTCAATCTTTCCACTATTTCACAACTTACCATAAACAAAGGGGCAAGTCACAACTGAATACGTTAATTCAAGTTTAACATTTTCAGTACTGTGGATGGTAGTATTTGAAAGTTGTTTCTTTTAAATGCTATACAATTAGTCTAGCTAACTGTGCACTGTTACCTAGTGAGTGAAAGATCCTTCTGCATTACAATTGCTCCTTATGCTATCCAGAAGGGCACACACTGGTAGCTCACAGACAAACCATGATGTCTGAAGGCAATGAAGGGAAAATTGACTAAGCTCAGAGTGACTGCATCCTGACTAAACAGAGAGAGGAAGTCAAGGGTAAGAGTACTACTAATAATGTGAATAAGGTGGAAGAGATATGATCTACGAATGAAATGCTACTCAACTTTTATCCCATAGGTAACGTGAAGTCCAGAAACAATAATAGGAAACCAAATAGAAACACGTCCAAATAAATTCACTGTGAGTGTGGACACTGAAGCATGCAGGTGCTAAATAAAGCTGGGTTCTTAGCATAAAACAGCAGGTATTGTAGAGATGGGCAGAGGCTTCTAAGATGCAATAAGAGTCTCTGCTTCCACAACATCATAGTCACAAGTTAAAGTTGCGGAAGATAATAATAGAAAACGTCCACATGGACCTGTGCCAATATTAAAATAATTGTTGATGTATGCTGTACCCAGTGATTGATTGCCCACATATATCTGCCTAAAAGGTGCAGATATTATTTGAATTGTAACCAGGTATTGCAATCGCTCCAAGCAATCCGCAGGTGAGAGTGAACTTATTGTCAGATATGAGCCTTATGGCATTTATTAAACAAAGAGCATCCAAATTCTGTGAAATCAAAAAAGTATTATTTGCTTCTGTCACTGTGTGAAACATTACACAATAATGTTTACAATTAACTTCCAGTTCCTATTTTCCCCTTTGTTGGAAAGAGGTTGGGCTGTACAAGGAAACTTGTGGAGGTTCCATAATATGCTATTTCTGTGATTGCCACTAGGTCTTTTGTAATCAAGTCATGCCCTGATCCAACTAGTAAACTTCCCATTGAATGATACCTGATCTCATTCAAGTTCGCAGATGGCAAGCGTGATCTTAAATAGTACAGTGAGGAGGTTAAAGCACCAAGACTAAGAAATGATTAGCTACTATGGGATACTGTTAGCAAACGGCTGGGCCTACCTTGGTAATGACGTTCAGAAACAAGCCTGTAATCATTCTTGGCAAAGTTCACAAAAATTGTCTTTGTTATCCTGGAATGTAGTAGGAATTAAAAAGCACCGTGAATCCAAGGAATTTCTAAAGTTTAGTTTAGAATTTAATTTTCCTGTTTTGCTCAAAACATAGTTGTATGCTCAAAACAAGTGCCTAGTCACTTCCCAAGTTTTTCCACTCTATATAAGGGAGCAAAATGCCAGGCTGAGCGGATTTAATGCTAATAAAATGTTTCTCCTTTGATGGTAATGAAGCTATTTATTGGAGTATATTTGAAGTATTAACTCAGAAGGTTTAGGTAGTGAGTGACAACCCATACATACTCTTATTCTCAGGCCTAACAACTGTTCAAACCATTACTGTACATAAATAGCATCATACCAGAATAGATTTGCTGAGTTTTGCTATGCAATAATATCACTTGTTTACATTACTGTCTGACTATCCATTAACCACTGCAGAAACTGCACATACAATTCTTTGAACAAACTACAGTTTGTATCTTATGAACAGTGTTTGGCCATTAGTTGAATTTTGCATATACGGAAAGAGATTTCATTTTAACAACAAAGGTACAACAGAGATAATCTGATAAATACAGCTAGTACAGAATTTGGAAACAATTTAAAAACATTATTAGAGACTTTAACATGACGAATTCTCTATGCTAAGTTTGTTTTTCATTTATGTCTGATTGAAAGATTTTTAGTTTGATAATGACCCAGCACAAAGACTTGTAACAGTGCCAATCCTCCTAGAATTATTGACCATTAGATATAGCTGTAAGGTGAGGTGATCTTGTTAGGCTATCATCTGATTTACTACCCATGATTCCAAATATATTTCTGACTGCAGTTTTGAAAAAAATATTCTTTCCTTTAAATCTTCAAAAGTCCAGTAGCTCAGCTCTCGAAGCCTGCAGTATATGGTGGGCAAATGCGTGTGTTTTAGCTGCTGACATAGGCACGACCCCTGGAGAGATGGTTGACTGGTATTTGTGCATAAGATGAGGACTGAACAAGATAATAATAAATTCCCAGCAATGTCAAGCATTAGCAGTAAAGTCCTAACAAAATCTCCTCACATTCATCAGCTTCAAAGATTTGAGTTTAAAAAATCCAGCTTCTGTCACAGTTGGAGGCTAAACCCACCAACACTTCATAGCTGTTTAACTTTTGATGCTTTTTTGGCAGAATTGCACTGGATCAGAATAGCCCACTTCTCCATTGTACCTTTACCGATTTCACTTTGCCCTTCAACACTATTAACAGTTAATTATTGCGAACAAATGTATCTGTCTCAATATCCCAGTGCTACCATTAGTCATGACACATCTATTTATGCCAAAACCCGGGTATAAGTCTAGAAAAAAAGAGTTAGAACTAAGCTGCCAAAACAACACTATCAAATCATGGAGTCAAGCAAGGGATTGTGCTGCCTCCTTTGCTCTTTAACTTTTTTTAGCCAACTTGGTTCAAGTATCCCAATAAGTAGGTAGCCGAATGGCTAGGATATGCATTACCACACTCCTAGATTCATTCCACGCTGATGATATCTTTGCACTTTATTGGGAATTAGTGACAGTTTATCCGAGCTTGAAATGTGTTGCTGAAGCAAAAATTTACTGAAAAGTGCAGAGAAGTCAAAATGCAGGTCCTTTTGTGGGACATACTCATATAAAAATGGCAAACACACTTTTGATTCCTAAAATGCAACTCCCATCGAGAATTAGCAAATGCATGTAGGTGAATGAAAACCAACTATGGAGACCTAGTATGTCTTACGAAATCACTGAATCCAGAAAGTTTTTGAGAAGAAGCTTGCCTTGCTCTGTGAAACAATAATGCAGAATAATTCAAAGTTGCATTGGCAGCTGATTTCTAAGAGCCAGTGGAAAGAGCCACGAACGGGAATACATCCTTATCTATCGGGGTGAAAAGATACGCACAATATATAATGCCCTTTTATAAACCTGACACATCTGCTGTAGTGCTATCTGTGGTAAGCTATGTGTTATGTCCCCCCACCAATTCAAAAGGGTCCCATAGTGAATAGGACTTTGGCTGTTACAGCTAAAATGGTACATAGAAACAACAATTCCTTATTAGTAGACAACAGTGGAAATTATATTCTTGTGTTTAAAAGTAATGTATCTTGGCTGCGTGTCTTTACTTTCCCAGTTATTTAATGAGTCTCTACAATGAGCTGTCATCCTAGAGACCTGAAATGGTATTACCATCCTTGACCTTCACAAAACAGGAACTGATGAAAGCTCCTTGTACTATTAAGAGTGTGTAAGGAACTTCTTGCCACATTTCTAAGGTTATTGTTTGACCTCCATGAATAGCTCTATCAATATGGCTCCAAATGAGTTTACAGGAGGTAGTTCTTTTAAAAATGCAGGGGCAATACTAACACAATGGCTTTCATGTTAGATGCATCTGGGGGAAAACAATATTTGCGTGTACTCTGTGGACTTATCATCATCTTGTGACAAGGTCTACAAAGAGCTGGTGTGGGAGAAGAAGCGAAGCACCAAGATAAGTCCTAGTGTTTACGGTACTGTATTCCATTACTCTGACCTGCATACAGCTTTAAGAGAGAGGGCCTTCTCTACCATGATTCTGAGCCCTGATGCACGGGTGCTCAATTGACACTTTTCTGGTTAACACACTTCTGACAGATTTGCCAGCCTACTTAGTATGTGTGAATTGTTTGGAGCCTAGGGTAGGTAGCTTAGTTTGCCTGTACCTTTGTTTGCCATTGATATGACCTTATTGCCCTAGGGGCCTTAAATAAAATTGATCAATACAGTAAGTGCATACTCATGGACGAACGTTGCTACCATAAATATGAAAGGTAACATATCATGAAATTAGTGAGTAATGAATAAAGTATTCTGGGACATTAGACAGGACAAGTTGGAAGAGGTGACAGGCTTTGAGTTACTTAGGCCTTCTCCCAAAACAAAGATTATTAATCGTCTGCACCTGAAGAAGTAAAGCTCGAAGGCAAGTACATGGGGCACACTCTGTATTAAAGCTGAATTGTATTCTGCAGTGTCTCCTTACAACCCATTCTAAAATTGTACATCGAGAAAATGGTGCTGTTTGCCTTATAACACAAATGTGTAGGGGTGTGTTGTTATTAAGTGTTATGTTAATTAGGTTAAAAAAACTGGATAAACTGGAAGGAACGTTTTGGTGGCTAGCACTGAATTTAAAGCATAACATTTTCTGTGCTGCGATTCCGTAGGATGTGGCGTGAGGGGGCCTACAAAGCTGAGGCGCATTTGCCGTAGTCAAGAGCATAATAACATTGTTCTATTTGAATCATTACTCTTTTTGCCCGTGACCTCTTTGAAGACCATGGAAGAATACAGAATCCTGTGTGGGTGACCCACCAGCCTGCCAGGTCAGCCAAGGCCCTTATCTCCTGTTACTCAGCAAGGAACAGTCCATCCAAAACACCGAACTGGTGGGAGGACTTTCAGAGAACTTGTGATGCTGGGCTGGTCGCTATGTCATGGCGGTCCACTTGGCATTACTCAGTTTGTTGAAAAAAAAAATCTATGGCCCTGACATGCAGGGAATTCTCTCTAAATAAGTAAAGGTGATTGCTTTTTTTGCATGGGCCCACCATACTTTGCATGCTGGTGCAAGGCAGGAGAAATGTATATGTCAGAAAGTCATCCTAAAGTGGACAGCCTTCCATCGTTCTAATCCATCTAATCTGTGTTGAATGTCGTGCTTGTCACAGGTTTCCGACAGTATGGTCAGCTCTACCATCAGAAAACTAGTGTTTCTCCACCTCTAAATGAGGGAGTGGAATCTGACTTTTAGTGTGTGCGAGGTGGGGGCGGGAGGAGGGAGTTGGTGTCTGTTGATTTATGACAGGGCTCATTGTCGACAAAACTCAAAAGGAATCCCTTTTCTCTATATGTGAGAGTGTGCTTGTGGGCCTGCTCAAAGAAACAAGCAGACCATGGAATTTCTTGTTTGAAGTTAGGTTCTTTGTAGTGTCTATCTATTTATCTATCTACACAATTTTGGGCTGGTTCTGTTGGTTTTTCGACTCTGAGAAACTGTGACCTGTTAACCAGACCTCAGTGCAAGTGTTTTAGCTCTTTACAAAATTTATGTTGAACTGGCATAAGCTAACTTACTTAGAAGTCCCTAGTATATGGTACAAGGGGTACCCATGACATGTAAGTTAGAGTGACCACCCAGGGCTGCAGCACTTGTTGTACCACCCTGAGTGTGCCAAAATACAACATGGCTTTCAGCCTGCCAATGCAGTTTGGAAGGGCAGTTCTGAACTGCTAGTTTCACTTGCCATTCAAATCAATGTCAAAGCCCCCTTCCCTATAACAATAAATATAGGTATCACCTAAGGAAGGCCCGCAAGCCCTATTAAAAGTAGTTATGTATCTAACCTTGGCAGTATCATCATATGTGTTGCTTTTTTTCTTGTCACCTTTACTGCTTTGTTCTGAAGTAAATAACAACTGATCTCTGGACCGGGATTTGACTCTAGCTGCACTGTGTTGTAATAACTCACTGGAGTATCCTTGCTGTTTTAATCTGTCAATCATGTTGTCTTGTACTTTTAAATAATCACTTTCTTTACTACAAATTCTCTTGGCTCTCAAAAATTCTCCAAAAGGAATGTTATTCTTCAGAGGTTGAGGATGGTGACTTTTGGCATGTAGGATACTATTCCCTGCTGTGGCTTTCCTAAACAATGTTGTCTCAATTTTGTTATTTTCAATTAATACTCTAATGTCTAAGAATTCAATCTCATGCTTGTCAATTTTCCCAGTGAATTTCAAGTTGCAATGATTGATGTTTATTTCTTTGATAAAATTGCTAGCAGTACCTCGATCACCCTTCCAAATTATGAAAATATCATCGATATATCTGAGCCACAGAACGATGTTATCATTCCATTTATCCAGCGGGAAGTTGTTAAGTATCTGTTCTTCCCACCACCCCATAAATAAGTTGGCTTAACTGGGAGCAAAGCATGTTCCCATCGCTGTACCGCATGCCTGCTCAAATATCTCATTATTGAAGAAAAACATGTTATGTTGTAAACACCATCTTATCATTTGGCTCAGCATTTTGCTATGATGGTAAAAACTGATTGATCTCATTTTCAAAAAATATTCTACTGCCTGGATTCCCAATTCATGTGGGATACTTGTATATAATGCTGTAACATCAAGTGTCATCAACAAGTATTCATTTTCCCAGCCAACATCAAAGATCCTCCTCAGAAAATCACCACTATCTTGCAGATAGGAAGATAGGTTTCTAACTAGTGGCTGTAAAAACTTGTCTATGTATTGTGATACTGTTTCAAACAAACTTCCTTTAATGGACACTATAGGTCGCCCGGGGGGTTTGTGTACATCTTTGTGGATCTTTGGTATCAGGTAAAATACAGGTAATTGGGGGAAATCTACTTTCAGAAAACTATACTCTTGTTGACTGATGAGACCTTTGTCACGCCATTGTATCAATTCTAAATCAAATTGTATTTTAACACTCTCAACGTGATCAAGGTCAATCCTTCTATAACATTTGTTATCATTCAATTGTTTGTATGCTTCATCCATGTATTGTTTTGTTGACCAGATCACTATATTCCCTCCTTTATCGGAGCCTCTTACTACGATGTCTGGGTTGTTGGAAAGTTTATCTAATGTTTTGTAGTATCCACCCTTTTTGTTATTCAATGCACTCCAAGTTCTGGCTCTCAAAGTTTTCAATTCTTTAATCAAAGTTTCTGAAAATTGGTCGATCATGTCTCCACTGGGTGATGGGACAGTTTTTGACTTTGGTTTCAGACCTGATGCTCCATCTTTATTGAAAACAAACGTGCCACGCTCAATTCGTGATGACTAAAACACTCGCGTTTTCCAAATAGTCTTTTTGTGAAGTCACTAAAAGTCACAAAAAGACTATTTGGAAAACGCGAGTGTTTTAGTCATCACGAATTGAGCGTGGCACGTTTGTTTTCAATAAAAACCCACATCAAGATGCGAGAAGCCGCATAATATTTTTGGCCTAATGTGAAGATTTTTGTCATCATGAAGTTAGTGTGATGCGCTTTTGTGCATAAAAGCAATGTACATTTTTGAGATCAACATTAGAGTATAAGTAATCGATTGGAGGATTGAATGGCACTTTCTGGATAAGACATTTATATTGCAAACAAATAGCACACACACATACATAACAATGGCTAACAAAACTACAAATGTCTATGAAAACAGAAAATTAAGAGCAGAATTAGCCTTTGCTAAATGTACCAACAATGGGAAAGATCAAACAACCAGGGGGGACTCCCCAGCAGCAAGCACAGATATCTATGGGGCATTCAAAGAACTAGAAAAATTGAAAAAGAAAGAACTAAGCAAATGGTGGGAATGTGAGTCTCTCAATAAATACTTGGAAGTGGATAGAGTACCCAGGGGGCTAAGAATTTTTATTATGCCCAATTATGATGACTCAAATCCTGATCTTTTAAAGGAATGGACAGCTCACAATGCTGCAAGCTCTGCAGGAATGATGAGAATACTAATCAAGTATGCACAAATAGAGAGAGAGACAGTTATAGAACAAATAAATAGTGTTACTAAGCGAATTGAAGCTTTTTCTGACAAAAAGTTAGTTGAATCTTTGAGTAATGCCATGGAAGAACGATTGATTAAGATCGAGGAAGAGATCATTTCCAAGAAATCACGGAAATTCAATAGAGACGCATTTGATTATGAGACGGGACAAATTTACACATTTGCGAGGAAATTTGATTATTGGAGACAATTGAAAGTGAAGGAATCAGCAAGCCAAATCCAAAGCAGTGCACGGAGGACATCCAATGTAGGCATGAGTGAGAGTTCTGATACAGACTTTGAAGAAACATCAGGAACAAAGTCACACACCACATTACAAGAAGAGTTTGATTTTTTAAGGCAGGATCGGAGAACAAATCACAGACCATGGAGAGGAGGAACTCGAACAAGAGGAAGAGGCAGAGGCAGAAAAGACGAGGGGGCAAAAGAAAACCACAGCGACGAGGGAAGCAAGATGACTCGCAGCAGCAAACGGTACTAACGGACAATAAAACTGTGGTTAATCTATCAGACATCCAATTGGATGAGGAGGACAAAGCTAATTTATCGTTAGGCCTCTCGTACTGCCAACCCAGTGATTTTGATTATGTGAAAAGCCGTATAGACTTGTTTTTGTTTATACGTAAATTAAAACTGTTAAAAATTCATCAAGCAAAGTGTAAAAAGGTAACAACACAAGGGGAGTGTACAGAAGAAATCAGTTGCAATACAGAAAGACTAATTAGTCATAATTTAACAATTGAGGATGTTTCACTAATGAGAGAACTTTGGGAATTGGAAGATAGTACAATGGGTGAAATTAATGAAGAACAGATGATAGACAGATTGGAATCAGAAGGAGTCTGTCTAAATAAAGATGGAGCATTAGGTCTGAAACCAAAGTCAAAAACTGTCCCATCACCCAGTGGAGACATGATCGACCAATTTTCAGAAACTTTGATTAAAGAATTGAAAACTTTGAGAGCCAGAACTTGGAGTGCATTGAATAACAAAAAGGGTGGATACTACAAAACATTAGATAAACTTTCCAACAACCCAGACATCGTAGTAAGAGGCTCCGATAAAGGAGGGAATATAGTGATCTGGTCAACAAAACAATACATGGATGAAGCATACAAACAATTGAATGATAACAAATGTTATAGAAGGACTGACCTTGATCACGTTGAGAGTGTTAAAATACAATTTGATTTAGAATTGATACAATGGCGTGACAAAGGTCTTATCAGTCAACAAGAGTATAGTTTTCTGAAAGTAGATTTCCCCCAATTACCTGTATTTTACCTGATACCAAAGATCCACAAAGATGTACACAAACCCCCCGGGCGACCTATAGTGTCCATTAAAGGAAGTTTGTTTGAAACAGTATCACAATACATAGACAAGTTTTTACAGCCACTAGTTAGAAACCTATCTTCCTATCTGCAAGATAGTGGTGATTTTCTGAGGAGGATCTTTGATGTTGGCTGGGAAAATGAATACTTGTTGATGACACTTGATGTTACAGCATTATATACAAGTATCCCACATGAATTGGGAATCCAGGCAGTAGAATATTTTTTGAAAATGAGATCAATCAGTTTTTACCATCATAGCAAAATGCTGAGCCAAATGATAAGATGGTGTTTACAACATAACATGTTTTTCTTCAATAATGAGATATTTGAGCAGGCATGCGGTACAGCGATGGGAACATGCTTTGCTCCCAGTTATGTCAACTTATTTATGGGGTGGTGGGAAGAACAGATACTTAACAACTTCCCGCTGGATAAATGGAATGATAACATCGTTCTGTGGCTCTGATATATCGATGATATTTTCATAATTTGGAAGGGTGATCGAGGTACTGCTAGCAATTTTATCAAAGAAATAAACATCAATCATTGCAACTTGAAATTCACTGGGAAAATTGACAAGCATGAGATTGAATTCTTAGACATTAGAGTATTCATTGAAAATAAAAAAATTGAGACAACATTGTTTAGGAAAGCCACAGCAGGAAATAGTATCCTACATGCCAAAAGTCACCATCCTCAACCTCTGAAGAATAACATTCCTTTTGGAGAATTTTTGAGAGCAAAGAGAATTTGTAGTAAAGAACGTGATTATTTAAAAGTACAAGACAACATGATTGACAGATTAAAACAGCGAGGATACTCCAGTGAGTTATTACAACACAGTGCAGCTAGAGTCAAATCCCGGTCCAGAGATCAGTTGTTATTTACTTCAGAACAAAGCAGTAAAGGTGACAAGAAAAAAAGCAACACATATGATGATACTGCCAAGGTTAGATACATAACTACTTTTAATAGGGCTCATGAATCCATCAGAAAGATTTTACAGAAACATTGGCACATGTTAAAAAGTGATCCTGTGATAGGCACAAACTTGAAAAACAGGCCCACAATAACATACAGAAAAGGGACGTCAATGAGAAATGTCCTTGTGAAAAGCGATGTGAGACAGGGGAAGACTATGCAAAGTAGTTGGCTTCAATCGCAAAATGGAATTTTTAAATGTGCCAAATGTAAAGCATGTAAAAATGGTGAAAACATTAAGAGTATTAAGCAAGGAGATAGAACTATTCACACCATAAAAGGCAGATACGACTGCAGGAGTGAATATGTCATCTACATTTTAAAATGCAGTTGTCCCAAGATATATGTTGGTAGTACTAAACTCCAAGTGCACAAAAGAATACTCCAACATTTTAGGGCGATAACTAACAAAGATGATTCATACCCTGTTGCCAGACATGTACATGAGTTTCATGCAGGACGAATGGAAAGTATCAAATACAGTGTAATTGATGGAATAAAAAAAGATGTCCGTGGAGGTGACAGGGAGAAAAATCTGAGAAAGTTAGAATCTAGATACATTTTGACACTTGACTCTAGAGAACCAGTAGGATTAAACTCTAGTGAAGAATTATATATTCATTTGAATTAAAAAGTGTCCCTTATTTGGTGTATTCTTTCATTCAGGTTTATTTAGTCCCATGTTCTCTCTGTTGATACATTTTTCTTCAAGAGACATATTGTACCTTTCCATAAAAACAAACATTCTTTTCACCTTTGTGAAAACAATGGTATCATAACATTCCATAGGTTTAAGTATATAGCCATTGCTATTGTGTTATATCATGGTCGTTGCAGTATTTATATGAGTTTCCAACATGTTTAAAGATTTTTTAAAGATTTTTCCATGGTTATATAGTATAGTTTTGTTTTTTGTTTTTGGTAAATCGTTGATTTAGGTATGTAATACATTTTTGGAATGTGCTCAGTTGATAACAAGAATGATAGTTTTATTCATTTTCATTTTGTCACATTTGTTCACATATTTGTTTTTATTTATCACTTAGATTATATTTGTTTTCATATAAGAACAAGGTTTTCATAGACAAAATATGTGAAATAGGAGGTTCGATTCACAGGTATTCAAATATGGTTTCTCAATAAGACGAAATGATGGATGTTGTAAATATTATATGCTTAACTATTAGTATTTTTGTAACTATGTTGCTTTAAGAAATTCACTTGTATTTAAATGGGGCAAAAATGGCGGCCTACACAGGTTGAGAAAGGCGGAGACGCCGAAACGCGTTCCTGTTTGTTTGTATTAAACCTTATTTTTGTACATTCACGGAGTGCCGGTTGCCTTATTATTAAAAAATAAGGTTGTGTTTGTATGTCAGACGCGGTGGCGCGCGTCCTATCCAGGCACCATTGGCGATTAGGAGCGGCAAGGGAATTGCCGAAGTTAAGTGTATATATATATATATATATATATATATATGTATGTGTATATATATATATATATATTTCTTCAACAGATGGACAGATAGCCATCTGACGGCTGCACCGATCCCATCAAGTATCTTCCAAATCTCGAAATCGATTAAATCCAATGCGCTCGTATTTAGTTCATGAATTTATTTTCTTATATAGGTAACACAGAGTCCTGAGTGTGATGTCTGTCAACGCGTTTCAGCAAAACGCTTCTATATGATCAAGACCTTAGCAATCCAAATGCGTCGGGTGGTGGAAGCACTCACTTTTTGCTTAATAAGCAAGCTTGTCAAACATGCTTCTTGGAAGGCAATGGTTTGGTTTTTCGTTGAATTATGGGTTGGAGTTTGTCCAGTAACTCCCGCATTGGCACCAGCAGTAAGAGTGGCCATTTGTTGAGGAAAAAAAAAAAAGGCATGACGATGTGATGTTAAGAAAATAAATTCTAAACTTAACTAAATACATACCTTTTTAATATTGCTGTACTTGCTTGAGTTTTTGGCAGGACACATTTTTATTTATTCTGTCACACAACCGTTTTACCCGTCAGTGCATTAGAGAAGTGTAGAATTTAACGACATGCTGGTGCTCTATGTTTTCAGATTAGGGCAGTTAAAGTTTAACGCCATCACAGGTAGTTGGGTTGGGCGGTTTACAGAGAAAAGGAACTGCAGCTCTGGTGGCAAAAATAGTCAGGGAAGAAACCACCTGCCATGTAATGCTTTCATGTCCATAGGCTGTAGAGTAGCACAATATAGGGAAATTATAATTTCATTGGGCGATGGTAGGCCATGTGAATGGGAATTGGTTATGAATTACGTATCCTATCAATATGGTTTCTAGGTAACGAAGATAAAGAAAGTTTTAAAATTGTGTGTAAAATATGTCACAAATTAAAATGTTTCTCTGCATTGCTTAGTTCACCGAAGAAGATTGTCAGAAAATATATGCTTTTTATTGTCCATAAGGATGTTCTTCGATGACTGGATGGTACAAGATTAGACTAGGTTATAGATATAGATACTTGCGATCGACATTTGAAAGCACCCTTAGATGAAACTCACAAATAAAAGAAGATGCTTGTTACAACAACAAGCAACTTTCATAAATTGAATACGCGTTTTTGTTTTGTATAAAATATGTCAAACTAGCCTGTGGATCAAAGAAAACATCCATCTGATCTACTACACCAGTCTGGTGGATGTAATCTAATATGATCTGTACTTTGTAGAGGCCCCCCCATGGGAAAGGAAGGATGTTAAGGATACATACTTTTCTTTTTACCTAAGGCGTCAGAATTGAGATGGCTTTAAAATTTACAAATTCGATGCTCGAGGTTTGCCGTGCTAATTCTGGCTTAGAATCCAAAAAGCAGCATTAGACTATGCTGGGTCCGCTTGCAGGTGCACAATTTCTTTTACTCATGGGTAGAAGATGGTTGCTGATATAGTGGTGTGGCATTTTCTCACCATAAAGTACATAAGTATTATAAACGAATGCTATAGGAGTTGATGTCAAAGTGGAGTAATATCGCTCATTTGCAAACATTAAGGGTATATTATTTACCAATCTTTCATGCAGCGCAATGCAGCAAGTCACGTTGCTGTGTTGTGTGAAAGGGAAGGCAGGATTGTTTTCATGATGAAGGGTCATCTTCCTGCACAAAAACAATCCTTAGAGACTTTGTCCTCTTCATATATGTGCTTCCAAATGCAGCAGACTTAGAAAGAGGAAACAACATGTAGAAACAAAGATATTTCTCCTCAGTACGCCTCTGATAAGGAGGCATAGAATTCTGACTCACTCGCAAGTCTACCAGTGTTGGTAAATTTGGGAACATGTGAGAATCCATGGGTGGATGTGTGGGAACACCCACACTCCACCCATCAGAGTAACGCAAGGCAGCGATTTGCAATGCCTTGCATTTCTCTGATTTATCAAACTGTGCAGAGCCACAGAAGGTGGCCTTGCATAGCTTAATAATTTTCATTTAGGTTTTGAGTTGCCCTTACACCCCCATACATGGTGCAAGGGTGTTGAAAACTCTTGCTAAATCTGGCCCTCAAGGTAACAGCTCACGGTTTGAGTGGCCCGTTCTACTCTAATCACTGTGCAAACTCCCCTTTGCGCAGATAATGCATGTCATCATTGCTAGAAATGGGGACTTCAGTTGGCAGTCAGGTTACCCCCTGTCCAAGCAAGAACCCTCATTCTAGTCAGGGCAAAGGAGAAACATACTTGGTTAACCTCAACTCTCCCCGTTGGTAGCTTGCCACGAGCAGGCAGGTTTAACTCAGAAGCAGTGTGTAAAGTATTTGTACCAACACACACAGTAATACAGTGAAAACACTATAAAATGGATACCAGTTTTGAAAAATAGGCAATATTTATCTAAATCAAACAAGGTAAAAACGACAAATATCCAACAAACACAAGTTAAATTTTTTTAAAAGAATAAGAGTCTTACTCCATAAAAACAATGGAAACATTGATTTTGCACAAAGTACCTGGTTAGCGTCAAAATTAAAGCTGCACAGGTGAGCGTGTGTTGGAAAAGGCAGTGATGCATCGATTCATTCCTCGCAAGGGAGGCCGTGCATTGTTTCTTCTCTGGTCGGGTCGGCGATGTGTCGTTTTTCTCTCCAGAAAGAGATCGATATGCAAATTCCGGGCGGGGCACCTCGAATCTGCGCAGAGTCGGGTTGACTTTTCGCCCAGGGACGATGCGTGGAACATCCAGTCGCATGGTGTTAGAAAACCACGCTCTGTAGGGCTTGCGTCGTTATCAGCACAGTCACAGGCAGGGGCACCACTTCTCCTCAGCTCCTCAGTACTTCTCCTTTGCAGAGGTTCCTCTTGAATCCAGAATAGATCTTGAAGAAATCTGAAGTATGGGGGTTTAGGTCTACCCCTTTCTGCCTTTGAAGTTGGCAAACTTCAAAGGAAAGTCTCTGTTGTTCACAAAATCCTGCTTTGCCCAGGCCAGGCCCCAGACACACACCAGGGGGTTGGAGACTGCATTGTGAGAGGGCAGGCACAGCACATTGTGGTGTAAGTGACCACTCCTCCCTTCACTCTAGCACAGATGGCTCATCAGGATATGCAGGCTACACACCAGCACCCTTTGTTTCACTGTCTAGAGGGGATTTACAAACAACCCAACTGTCAAACTGACCCAGACAGCGAATCCACATGGTTAAAGCAAGAAAATACACACTTCGAAAAGTGGAGTTTTCAAACTAACAATCTAAAAACCAACTTTACTAAAATAAGTGTTTTAAAATTGTAAGTTCACAGACACCAATCTCCAAATTTCTATCTGCTCCCAAAGGGAATCTGCACTTGAAAGTTATTTAAAGGCGTCCCGCATGTTGACCTATGAGAGAGATGGGCCTTGCAACAATGAAAACCGAAATTAGCAGTACTTCACTGTTAGGACATGTAAAACCCATCAGTACATGTACCACCTTTAACATACACTGCACCCTGCCCATGGGGCTACCTAGAGCCTACCTTAGGGGTGCCTTACATGTATAAAAAGGGAAGGTTTAGGCCTGGCAAGTGGGTACACTTACCAAGTCGAATTGGCAGGTTAAAACAGCACACACAGACACTGCAGTTGCAGGTCTGAGACATGATTACAGGGCTACACATGTGGGTGGTGTAGGAGGCTGGCTTGTAGTGGGTACCAAAGGTACTTACACCTTGTGCCAGGTGCAGTTATCCCTTATTAATGTAGAAGAGGTATTTCTAGCAGCTTAGGCTGATAGAAGGTAGCTATGGCAAAGCAGCTTAGGCTGAACTAGGAGACATGTAAAGCTCCTACTATACCACTGGTGTCATATGCACAATATCATAAGAAAACACAATACACAGATACTAAAAATAAAGGTACTTTATTTTTATGACAATATGCCAAAAGTATCTCAGTGAGTACCCTCAGTATGAGGATAAGTTATATACACAAGATATATGTACACAAACCAAAATTGTGCAGGTAATAACAAATGGAAGTAATGCAAGCAATGTAAAGTTATAGTAGATTGCAATAGGAGCACATAGGCATAAGGGCAACACAAACCATATACCCCAAAAGTGGAATGCGAACCACGAATGGACCCCAAACCTATGTGAGCTTGTAGAGGGTCGCTGGGACTGTAAGAAAACAGTGAGGGTTAGAAAAATAGCCCACCCCAAGACCCTGAAAAATAGGTGTAAAGTGCACCTACTACCCCCAGAGAGCACAGAAGTCGTGATAGGGGGATTCTGCAAGGAGAACAAACACCAGCAATGCAACAACAGTGGATTTCCGGACCTGAGTACCTGTAAGACAAGGGGACCAAGTCCAAGAGTCGCGACAGTGTCGAGAGTGGGCAGGAGCCCAGGAAATGCCAGCTGAGGGTGCAAGGAAGCTGCCACTGGGTGGAAGAAGCTTGGTGTTCTGCAAGAACGAAGACGACTAGGAACTTCCCCTTTGGAGGATGGATGTCCCACATCGTGAAGAAGCTTGCAGAGGTGTTCCCACACAGAAAGACCACAAACAAGCCTTGCTAGCTGCAAGGGTTGTGGTCAGGGTTTTTGGATGCTACCGTGGCCCAGGAGGGACAAGGATGTCGCCACTTGAATGAGGGACAGAGGGGGCGCCCAGTAAGTCAGGGAGCCCTCACAGAAGCAGGCAGCACCCGCAGAAGTACCTGAACAGGCACTTGGAAGAAGAGTGAACCGGAGTCCACACGAAGTCACAAAAGGGAGTCCCACAATGCCGGAGGACAACTCAGAAGGTTGTGCACTGCAGGTTAGAGTTTCGGGGACCCAGGCTTGGCTGTGCACAAAGGAAATCCTGGAAGAGTGCACAGGAGCCGGAGCAGCTGCAAATCACGCGGTACCCAGCAATGCAGTCTAGCGTGGGGAGGCAAGGACTTACCTCCACCAAACTTGGACTGAAGAGTCACTGGACTGTGTGAGTCACTTGGACAGAGTTGCTGAGTTCCAGGGGCCACGCTCGTCATGCTGAGAGGGGACCCAGAGGACCGGTGATGCAGTCTTTTGTTGCCTGTGGTTGCAGGGGGAAGATTCCATCGACCCACGGGAGATTTCTTCAGAGCTCCTGGTGCAGAAAGGAGGCAGGCTACCCCCAGAGCATGCACCACCTGAAAACAGTCGAGAAAGCCGGCAGAATGAAGCGATACAAGGTTGCTAGTTGTCGTCTTGCTACTTTGTTGCGGTTTTGCTGGCGTCCTGAGCAGTCAGCGGTCGATCCTTTGGCAGAAGGTGAAGAGGGAGATGCAGAGGAACTCTGATGAGCTCTTGCATTCGTTATCTGGTGAGATCCCCAAAGCAGAGACCCTAAATAGTCAGAAAAGGAGGTTTGGCTACCTAGGAAGGAGGATTGGCTACCAAGATAGGTAAGAGCCCATCAGAAGGAGCCTCTGACGTCACCTGTTGGCACTGGCCACTCAGAGCAGTCCAGTGTGCCACAAACACCTCTGTTTCCAAGATGGCAGAGGTCGGGGACACACTGGAGGAGCTCTGGGCACCTCCCCTGGGAGGTGCAGGTCAGGGGAGTGGTCACTCCCCTTTCCTTTGTCCAGTTTCGCACCAGAGCAGGGCTGGGGGATCCCTGAACCAGTGTAGACTGGCTTAGGCAGAGATGGGCACCATCTGTGCCCATCAAAGCATTCCCAGAAGCTGGGGGAGGCTACTCCTCCCCAGCCTTCACACCTATTTCCAAAGGGAGAGGGTGTTACACCCTCTCTCAGAGGAAGTCCTTTGTTCTGCCTTCCTGGGCCAGGGCTGCCTGGACCCCAGGAGGGCAGAAACCTGTGTGAGGGGTTGGCAGCAGCAGCAGCAGCTGCAATGGAGACCCCGGAAAGGCAGTCTGGCAGTACCCGGGTTCTGTGCTAGAGACCCGGGGGATCATGGAATTGTCCCCCCAATGCCAGAATGGCATCGGGGTGACAATTCCATGATCTTAGACATGTTACATGGCCATGTTCGGAGTTACCATTGTGACGCTGTACATAGGTAGTGGACTATGTACAGTGCACGCGTGTAATGGTGTCCCTGCACTCACAAAGTCCGGGGAATTTACCCTGAACGATGTGGGGGCACCTTGGCTAGTGCCAGGGTGCCCACACACTAAGTAACTTTGCACCCAACCTTCACCAGGTGAAGGTTAGACATATAGGTGACTTATAAGTTACTTAAGTGCAGTGGTAAATGGCCGTGAAATAACGTGGACGTTATTTCACTCAGGCTGCAGGCAGGCCTGTGTAAGAATTGTCAGAGCTCCCTATGGGTGGCAAAAGAAATGCAGGGTCCCAGTGACACATAGACTAAAACAACATATATACAGTGAAATATGGGGGTAACATGCCAGGCAAGATTGTACTTTCCTACAGGTGGCACAACAAGTACTGCAGGCCCACTAGCAGCATTTGATTTACAGGCCCTTGGCACCTCTAGGTCACTTTACCAGGTACTTACTAGTAAAACAAATATGCCAATCATGGATACACCAATCAACAATACAATTTACACAGACATAATATGCACGTTAGCACAGGTTAGCAGTGGTAAAGTGCCCAGAGTCCTAAAGCCAACAAAGCCAACAAAAACTGGTCAGAAACAATAGGAGGAAGGAGGCAAAAAGATTGGGGATGACCCTGCAAAAAGGGCCAGGTCCAACAACCACTTGAAGCGGTGCCTTGAATGTAAATATTCAGATGGTGAATGTACTGATGTACATGTTGTATTGACTTAGTAACTGCTCATCTTAGAAATATCTTGTGCTTGTTGGGGTGTGTCCAAAGACACGGGCATGTGGGAATTATGACATAGTCATTTTGTGTTTCCTTGAAGCACCTTGACAGCTAACGGAAGCACAGTGATAATGTTTCATTACTTACGGGTAATCTTCATTACTCCTGGTCCTGTTGTCCTCATCCCATTCATCACTATTGACCATCTCACATACTAAAGGTGATAAGGCTTTCTCTTTGTCCAACAGTAAGGGCCTCATTACGACTTTGGTGGTCTTTTAGAAAGATCGTCGCAATGGCGGCTGCCAAAAGAATGCCAGGTTGGTGGTAATCTGCCCGTGGTATGAAGAGTCACACTGTGAAGACTGTCAAAAACAGTCAAGTTTCCAAAACTGCCAGGACACTGGAGGAGGGAAAAGTGGCGGTCCCACCACTAGCAGCGCCAGACGGACAAAAATCAACCCACCAAATTGCGATCCACAAATCACCACAGAGGTTCTTCCATGGCAGAAAACCATTGGCCGTCCGAAACACGTCTGTCACAGCTCACTCCTTCTCAGAACACAACACCACATTGGATAGTTTGAATACCCCACACCTGACACACATCCACACACCAGACACACCTACACACTGCACTATATATCACACCCCTACACAACCCACAATCCTTTGCATCCAGAAGACCATACACATAGAGCGAGAAGCAAAAAAGAAAAGAATTTGCACTTGTACACTATAGGCACACATTTCACTCTGCACCCCCCCATATCAGCACAACTATTACAATACACACCTCACTAGCACACACAATCCGATGCAACCGTCTCCCACTCACATCGCAGCACACACACCTCACCAGTTACTCAACACCACACCCTTACTCTCACAACATCCCACATACAACATCCACACAACCACTACCATTTCCCCACAAAATCACCCATGTTTCAATGATGACAAGTTGCCGGTCATGGTGGATGAAATAGTAAGGGTAGAGCCACACCTGTTTCAAGCACAGGTCCAACAAACATCTATTGCCAGGAAAATGGAGTTGTGGCAAAGAATAGTCGACAGGGTCAATTCCGTAGGCAGTCATCCAGACACAAGTGAGGACATCAGGAAGAGGTGGAACCTACGGGGAAGATACGTTCCATGGCATCCAGGCACCAGCTAGCCATACAGAAGCCTGGTGGTGGGCCCCCACCTCCTCTACCTACTTTCACATCATGGGAGGAGAAGGTCTAGGACACACTGCATCCTGAGGGCCTGACAGACATACCTGGGGGAGTACAGTCTGGTAAGTACCCACAACATTTATGTCACACAATTGTCTTGTCCCGCATCTCCCTCACCACCTAAACCTACCACAATGAACCATTTTACCCACTCCACCTCTCACTAAATCACCAAATGCCCCTCTCTGGCATGCCACTTTCTCCACTGAGCCCAACTGCCCTCATAGCCCTTGGAAATGGCATGTTAACTACTGACTAATCATATCAGTATGACTCCCATAATGCACCAACCCATCATTGTAAAAACCTAGAATGTGCACAACACATCCCATGTAATGCATGTACACATAAATAACTAGCTACACCATCTAGACTGTTATAGTGTGGAGCAGTACATGGCAATGGCAGCAATGCAATGGCATACTCACAATAGCAACCTAAGTAAAACACAGTTATAGCTGAGTGACCATTCAGAATGACCATAGATCAAATATCCCAAGCCACAAAATAGACTGACCTGGGTTGGAAAGTCAGATGACTGAGTTGATGCACATGCACTACATCTAGTTACAGGCCAATGTCCCTTGCATACTCAGATACTGTGTTCCTACAAGAACACCATTGTGCATTGTGGAGCTCTAATGTGTGACATCTAGCAAGCCTGGCATTCACAAGGTAACAGAGGTGAAAAGTCATGTCCATAATCAGACAATATCAGATCCCATCTGCAGTGCAATCTGTAACAACCTAGTCTAACAACTCTTACCATGGAGTATGGAAATCAAGTCACAGAGTTGTATTTACAACTAAGGTAGGCTTTGCAGCAGCTCTCAATGTCATTGCAGGGAATCATGTTGAGGCACTGTCTGCAGCTCACACAAATGCTACAAAACACCCATTTAAACCTGACCTCTGTGTCTCACTCCCTCCATGGGCAACCTTGCCATTGCCACCATGGATAGGATGCCAGAGAATGTCACACCTCCTCTGGATCGAGGCCCCAGTGAGGACAATACCTTTCGATATTTGGACACTGACAAACAACCTGGCCCATCCGGGACACCTGGTCAGTCAATGACTCTCAGGCTCATCCTGCCCACATCGACTCCTACCAACACTGTTGCAACAACATCACAGGTAACCATTTGCCCCCAAACCTGTGTCTCAAGGACTGTATCATCTATTGTGTGCCCCAGAGTACAGATACATAAGTCTAACCTTGCCCCCCTGACAATGATGGACCTGCAACCACTGGGAGTGGGCACACTGTGCCAAGGGCACATGCACGTGGGGTTAGGATGTGTGGGTGGAATGCTGAGGGCCAGAGGATGGGCCCTCAAAGGGACACAACTGACCAGGAAACCATCTCCCAAGTCTTGGGAGCCTACCAAAGTTCCCAAGACAGGATAGGCCAAGTCATCACTATGTTGGGGGGAAACCAAAGGCTGCAGAGGGACCACCACCAGGAAGTCATGCAGCAGTGGCAGGCACATAATGCCAAGACCAAACCCACTGCCAGGAAGTGACCCTCTCTTGATTAGTCAGCCTGTGTGCCACAGATACACCCTGTTGACTGTTCTGAAACCTAACTCAATTTTTCCTTGTACAAGGACACTGGACTCGTGTTACCAACTGGTGTAGCAGCTCATTTAATTTAGTACCTTTTTCACAGATTTCCTTTTGATATGCACAATAAATCATGCTTAAACACAGGTCCTGTGTATGTGTCCTTTATAATTCATGTACAATGGTTATGCATGCCAACTCTTGTGTTGTCATGTCACCCTGTATCGGACAGCCTTTGTAATGGACATCAAATGTGGACCCCATCAGCAGGAGACTCATTACAACAGAAGTGTTACAGGGCAAATGTCAAAGAGGTTGAAATCCACTCCTACACAAGTTCATAGTATTGCAATCAGCACATAGAGCATGATTGAGAGTACCATCAGGATGTAGGAAATGGTGTCATACAATGGAAATATGCAGGATACAGAAGTCAGGGACATGGGAATCTACTTAGAAAGCAGGGGCACACTGATAGGTCCCCTGTATCACCTGGTATAGGCTCTTCACATACCCATACCATAGCTTCCAGATCACATATCCCATGGAACATACAAAGATGATCAGTGAGGCACACAGTACTGAAACCATTTACTACCATTGTTCCCATACCTGTAGGATTGTCACTCACCTATGTCTGTCTACAGTGGCATGCACCTTGGACTACAAAGTAAGAACAAAATGACAGCTAGGTCCAAGTTAGATCACAAAGTACTCCACGCATTGTGAAGGCAGAGGACATGATCTAAACATTACACATGTGTCAGACACTTCTCCAGACACATAATACACCATTTGATATCCTCTTCTGCCCCACAGGTGAAGGAAATGCTTAAAGCCTTTTCTACCGCAGTGTTATGACGGTATAACAATCAAGGTTACACTCCACTTACACAACACTGATATTACCAGGTATCTGTCATGTACACTTCTCATGTCTGTCAGCAATTCCCATCTGCTTCTAACACAGTATTTCTCAAGCCAAAGTTGCAGAGCCAAACAAGATGAAGGCAAATCTGTGAGTGAAAGGGACAAAGGATAGGACATTGCACAAAACACCCTTCACATCAGAGAAGTCTTTTCCAGTAGTGTAAGTTTGCATCTGCTATAACAATACATGAGGCTGCAGAATAATCTGTCCTGTACACAAAACAAACTACTAGTCAGCATTCACAACTCACTCATAGGCATTTGAGCTCACTGCGTCCCCAAAGATGATGAAAGAAAGGAGGTGTGATGGCAGTCATCTACATCTGGTTGTACAATTACATCACAACAATAGGTATACTTCACATACCTATCGTCAGTTGAAGTACTGATTGATTAGATCTGCCCTAGAGTCTCCTGCTTCATCTTCCTCTGGCTCTTCATCACTTGGCATATCAGCATTTCCACCCACAGGTTCAGCTGCCCCCCCTCATCTGCTATCAATGGTATCTGACATCTCAGGGCTAGATTATGGAGCATGCAGCAGGCAACTATTATTTGACATACCTTTTGGAGCGAGTAGAGGAGGGCTCCTCCAGGTAGGTCCAGGCACCTAAATCTTGCCTTCAGGAGCCCAAAAGGCAGGTCAACTACACGCATTGTCCTCTCATGAGCCCCATTATAGCGGACTTCCCCTGGCGTGGTTTAGTACCTCACTGGTGTCAACAGCCAAGGATGGTTTGGATAGCCAGAGTCACCTGTGAACACAATGCGAGAACAACACAAACATGTATGTGTGACATCCTATATTGTGATGGCAGGAGACATAAATCACAAACACACAGTTCAATGGTAACTTACCAACCCAACCAGGCCCGTTTTGTGTAGGATCATGATATCAGCAGTGGGACATTGCTGTTTCACATGATGAAGGAATCATGCTCAGAACCTGGATACTTGGCTGTGACTTGTGAGATGTACTGGTCTGCCAGACACACAACCTGAACGTTGATTGAGTGGTAGTTTTTCCTATCCCTATACTCTTGTTCATTAACACTGGGAGGGACCAAGACTACATGGGTGAAATCAAAGGCTTCTACCACATGTGGAATGTGTCCCATCTAATAAAAGTCTGCTTTCACATAGGACAAATCTGCTTGGTGGAGAAACCTGATGTAGCTGTCCAGGTGTTTCAACAATGCACACACTACATCCTTCAAAACCAGACTGAACACTGGCTGAGACATCCCTGCTGTTAGAGCCACTGTGTTATGAAAGGACCCTGTGGCTTGGAAGTGTAGCACTGACAAGACGATGGGAGGTATGCAATAGGGATTGCGAATGGCAGGCATCCAATCTGGCTCCAACTGATTACAAAGATCCATGATGGTATGACGATTCAGACAATGGGGGTCATTACAACATTGGCGGTAAAAGCCGCTTACCGCCGTGCAGAAGACCGCCAATACACCGCGGCGGCGGCGGGAGACCGCCACAGCTATTATGACACACATCACGGAATCCGCCAAAATTCAGACACCCACACAAGTCCGCCACACCAAAGGTCAGCGATAAATAAGCGGAAACAAATCCTCCACCTCCACGCCAACAGAAACACGCCCATGCAATTACGACCCACGAATCCACGCGGCGGTCTTTCAACCGCGGTATTCCATTGGCGGTACACACAGCCGCGCTCAAAATACACACACATCTCCAAAACACCACCACATAGGACAATTCAAAATACACACACCTGATACACATACAAACACCACTCCCACACATCCAATACAATATAAAATACACACTCACATCACCCACAAACCCCTACGACCACAAATTAGAGACGAAGGCCAGAGAGAGACAGCACAGAATAGAAAACACCATCACACAGAGGCACACTACACCATCACCCACACAACATCCATGCACAAAACGCCACATACCACTACACACACCACACTCATCAACACATACACCACCCCACACATCACACACACCACCCCATGTCACGCCAAAGACACCCCCACTTCTCCGAGGAGGAGCTCAGGGTCATGGTGGAGGAAATCATCAGGGTAGAGCCACAGCTATTTGGCGCACAGGTACAGTACACATCCATAGCCAGGAAGATGGAGCTATGGCAAAGAATAGTCGACAGGGTCAACGCTGTGGGACAGCACCCAAGAAATAGGGAGGACATCAGGAAGCGGTGGAACGACCTACGGGGGAAGGTGCGTTCAACGGTATCCAGGCACCACATCACGGTACAGCGGACTGGCGGCGGGCCCCCAGCTCCTCCCCCACAACTAACAACATGGGAGGAGCAAGTCTTGACATCTTGCATCCTGAGGGCCTTGGAGGAGTCGTCGGAGGAACGGACACTGGTAAGTCTAGTCTTCACTATCATATCCCCCACCCTACCTGCATGCTATCACACACCCCCACCCTCACACCCTCCCCTATCACCCTAACTCCTCACTAATCTACCCATAACACCAACCACCCATCCCAACCCTAAGACCTGCATGACACAACTAAGCATGGACACCCATCACTAAAGCATGCCCACTGCACAGACCCACAACACCCCCCAACCATCACCACACAAGCCCCCACACAGGAATGCCTGCACTGGGGTTCACGCACACCCATCCATTGCACACCATGAAACACACACATGCAATAATCATGTTCTCATACCCCTGCAGGAACCCGAAGGACCGTCACCACACCAGAGGGTCCCGACAACACCACTCCACCCCCAGAAGAGGCCCACAGTGACGACAGCAGCTCTGCCCTACTGGATCTTGATGACCAGCCCGGACCATCGTGGGCCTCAGGACAGTCGGTTCCCCTTGCCCAGCCACAGCCCAATACCGAACTGCCACCCTCTGGGAACACCAGCACAGCACCCACCCAGCGGACCCATACCTCCCTACCCAGGACAGGTCAATCAGCGGTGTGTCCACCACTACAGGGCACCCAGGCTAACCCACCACCCCAACAACAACAGGGACCTGGGGGCAGTGGTAGTGGGCACACGGTCCAGGGGACGGAGGCACAGGAACACAGGGGAACTGGGAGGGCTGATGTGCGACAGAGGGAGGACAGGCCAAGGGAACCCACTCTCCACGAGGCCCTATCCTCCATCATGGGAGCATACCACCACTCCCAGGAGACGATGGCAACGGTCCTGGACAAGTTGCAGGAGACCCTGCGCCTGCAGGAGGAGCAGTATTTGGGGTTCAGGGAGGAGCTCAGGACCATCGGCTCCGCCCTGGGCACCATCGTAGGGGTGCTGACGGACATTCAAAAAACCTTGAGGGACACCGTGGCTCTCCAAGGGGCCCCTGACACTAGCCAGGACGACGAACTGCCCACCACCTCTGCCGGTGCTAGTGGACAGGACGCCCCGCCACAGGACCACCACACCAGCACCCCACCCCCTGCAGACGGACAACCACCACGCAAGCGGGCTCTGAGATCCAGGAACAGGACAGGGCAAGATGGCAAGACCCACGCCAGGAAATAAGACTACCTTGATTGTCCCCCCAGTGTCCCACTTTGTTACCCTGTCCAGATTGGAACTGCCCCAGCTCCACTTCCAATGCCCAGATGTGCAATGTACCTCTGAGACTAATGGACTGGACTCTGCCATGGACATTATTCCACCATGACCTCTCCCCATTTCACAACCCCCCTACATTTTTATGCACTTCAATAAACACCCTTGAAACCTCAATAATATTGGAGTCAGTCAATGATTGTGAACTTTGTATTGTCAATTACAGTGTTAAAAAAGGTTAGCCATTGGAAGGTCAACATACCAATGTCACACATCACAAGCCTTTCAAGGCTGCAAGCTGTTGACACGTAGGTCAACACATTAGTGAAACTGAAATGGAAGGGGACAACTCAGTTAACAAATAGGGAGTGAAATGTAGGTACAGGATAGAGGTAGACGTGTGAAATGTAATATAATGTGAAACATGAAATTGTACTCACCTGTGTCTCATTGAAAATATTGCTGTATGACTGACTCCCTGTTGTCGTTTTTATCTTCATCAGCTTCCTCCTCATCACTGTCCACAGGCTCCCCAGGCCCCCCCGCTGCAACAACACCGTCATCTGGATCATCCTCCTGCAGAAAAGGCACCTGGCGTCGCAATGCCAAGTTATGGAGCATGGAGCAGGTGATGATGATGTCACACACCTTCTTCGGTGAGTAGAATAGGGACCCACCTGTCATATGGAGGCACCTGAACCTGGCCTTCAGGAGGCCGAAGGTCCGCTCGATTACCCTCCTAGTCCGCCCATGGGCCTCATTGTAGCGTTCCTCTACCCTGGTCCTGGGATTCCTCACCGAGGTCAGTAGCCAGGACAGGTTGGGGTAACCAGAGTCCCCCAATAGCCATACACGGTGCCTCTGGAGTTCACCCATCATATCAGGGATGCTGCTATTCCGCAGGATGTAGGCGTCATGCACTGAGGCAGGGAACATTGCATTTACCTGCGAGATGTACTGGTCTGCCAAACAGACCATCTGGACATTCATCGAATGATAACTCTTCCGGTTCCTGTACACCTGTTCATTCCTGCGGGGGGGACCAGAGCTACATGGGTCCCATCAATGGCACCTATGACGTTGAGGATATGTCCGATGGCATAAAAGTCCCCTTTCACTGTAGGCAAATCCGCCACCTCAGGGAAAATGATGTATCTCCTTACGTGTTTCAGCAGGGCAGCCAACACTCTGGACAAGACGTTGGAAAACATAGGCTGGGACATCCCTGATGCCATGGCCACTGTTGTCTGAAAAGACCCACTTGCTAAAAAATGGAGCACTGACAGCACCTGCACGTCAGGGTGTATTCCAGTCGGATGGCGGATTGGTGACATCAGGTCAGGCTCCAACTGGGTACATAGTTCCCGGATTGTGGCACGGTCAAACTGGTAGGTCACAATGACTTGTCGCTTTTCCATTGTCAACAGGTCCACAACCGGCAGATTCCGCCATCTTCCAATATGTCCCAACTGACGGTGCCTAAGAAGGACAACAGCAAAAAAACTGTCAGCATTCCTCCAGATATGTACCCACAGTCATACACAAGACTACACCAGACAATTAACCCATCCAGGAAAGGTTTTGAGTGTAGGCCTCGGTATGTGTGACGCAGTAGTAAATGAAGCCATGTGGGCTCCTGAAATGGCGGCTGCCTGACCTCTAAAATGGGACAATGGAATTGTGGGGTAACTGCGCTGGCATTGCACACCGTCGTGGTAGGCGGTCGTAGAGCGCGGCGCAATGCTGCATTGGTTAACATTGGACCCTATGGGTCCCAGGAGCCAATGAACAGGTACGCTGGCGGTGATGATGCGCACCGCCGCGGACGTCACCGCCGCGGGCGTCACCACCATTTTCTATCTGTTCAATCACTAGATACCTGACCTTCGACAGGAGAGGACCTACACTGCTAGTGCTGCTGTGACCTCGGTCTGGAAGCGACGATGGCTGCTGCGTCTGGGGAAGGGCCCCTGCCTTCACTGCACAGGAGTTGGAGAAACTTGTGGATGGGGTCCTCCCACAGTATAAGCTACTCTACGGTCCTCCAGACCAACAGGTTAGTACACAGGGAGCACGTTGTATGGGCTAGGCCTGGATGGAGAGGGCTGGGTGGATGAGGGAAGGGGGCAGAGTACATAGAACAGTCATGCATGGGGATGAATGGGCCACAGGGTTAGAGTTGGGAGGGGGCCAATTACAACGACGGTGCAGTAAGTAATGACTGTTCCTCTTTCCTTGTGCATGTCATGTAGGTCAGCGCCCACCAGAAGAGGGACATTTGGCGTGCCATCGCCAAGGAGGTCCGGACCCTGGGGGCCCACCATAGACGGGGCACCCACTGTCGGAAGAGATAGGAGGACATTCGCCGCAGCAGCAAGAAGACGGCGGAGGCTCAGCTGGGGATGGCCTCCCAACGTGGGAGGGGTGCCCGTCGCACCATGACCCCCCTGATGTTCCGGATCCTGGCGGTGGCCTACCCGGAGTTGGATGGGTGCTTAAGGACATCACAGCAGACACAAGGGGGTGAGTTCAACCTCATGCAATGGACTTCGCGTGCTGTGGAGCTGTCTGGGTGGGGGTGGTGGGCTGTGGGGGTCCCTAGGCCAGGGCGAGTTAGGTAGGCAAGGCCCCTCCATTATGTAGGCCATGTGGCACTCTACCCCAGCTCAAAAAATAGGCACATTGATGTATAGTTGCCCCTTTGCCATCCCTGTGGGCAGATGTCTACCATTGTCATGTAGGCCATTTTCCAGGAATTGCATGTGCAGAGGGCAGGAGCACGGCGTAATGCAGGGGGCTGCTGCGTTTGTCTTGTCCGCCAACGGTAGTGGTATGCCATGCACTAAAACTCTCTTTCTTCTGTCTCCACCCTTTTTCTGCTCTCCCTGTCCTTCTGTACATCAGCATCATCAGGCGGAGGTACAGTGGCACCGGAGCACGAGGGAGCTGCATCCCACATGGCCATGGAGGGCCACACCACAGACTCTGATTTCACCAGTGGGACGGAGGGCGAGGGGAGCTTCACGTCGGCCACAGGATCACCAAACAGCGACACTGACTCATCCGCCGATGGGAGCTCCCCTGTGGTGGCGGTACCATCTGTGCGCCCCACTTCTACAGGTACAGCCGCCACCTCCCCTACCAGCACTGCCCTCCCAGCAGCCCCTCAGCGTTCGCCCCGTGCCCGCTCACCCAGGAGGGTGGGCATCAACTTCGCCCCAGGCACCTCAGGCCCTGCCCCTGTCACCCCTGCTGCCCTCAGTGAGGAGGCCATTGACCTCCTCAGGTCTCTCACTGTTGGGCAGTCTACCATTGTGAATGCCATCCAGGGTGTAGAACGAGAGTTGAAACACGGTAATGCATTCCTGGAAGGCATTCATTCTGGTCAGGCTGTCCTTCAGCGAACCCTGCAATCTCTGGCCTCAGCACTGATGGCAGCCATTGTCCCTGTGTCCAGCCTCCCCCCTCCAACTTCCTCCACCCAGACCCAATCCCCTGTACCCCAGCCCATCCCAAGCACACCTACAGACCAGCATGCACACAAGTCAACACCCAAAAGTAGCTCAAGCAAACATAGGCACCACACTCACCACAAGCACTCACACAAGCATCAGACCCATACAGACACAGCAACATCCACTGTCTCCACTGTGTCCCCCTCCTCCTCTTCTCCCTCCTCCCTCCCAGTCTCGTCTACACACACACCTGCATGCACCACATCTACAGGCACTAGGACTCGCACCAGGACACCCAGCACCACAAGCCGCTCACCTGCACTCACCACCTCCACTGCCATATACACGTCCCCTGTATCCTCTCCCAGTGTGTCTGTGACGCCCCCTCCCAAAGTACCCAAACGCCGGCAGTCACTCACCCAACATCCATCCACCTCACGACAGCCTCCAGTACCTGCACCTGCACCCAAAACACCTAAAGTGACACCTCCTACAACCACCTCCTCTTCCTCCACTCCCAGAGCCCCTCCAACTACCCATCCCAGTGTACGTCAGAAACTGTCCCTATGTCAAATTGACCTTTTTGCCCCCAACCCCCCCCCTACAATTCATCAGTCCCGTCGTAGCGCCTCAGCCAAAATGCCTCCAGTACCAGTGGTGCGTGTTCCAGGTTTTTGGAGTGCCCCGTCCACCAGGGCAGGCAGTAGGACCCGGAGCCAAGGCACTGTCAGCCCACACCCTGTGACGGCTCCGACATTGGAGATTGGACGACAGGACCGTGTCAAGACTCCTGGTGGTACAAACAGTGAAATGGGATCCAAGGCGATTGGTGAGTCATCTGTAACTCAAAAGAAGGTGGGGAAGGTCCCGAGGAAGTCTCCCCAACCTGTTGTGAGTGTCACGGCGGAGAAGTGCGCCATCATTTCCGGCGGTCCAGACACAACCGCCAGCACCCTCGTTACTGGTCAGGAGACCACTGCCAGAGTCATAGCCCAGGAGGGCTCAAGTATCGTCACTGGTCCAGAGACCACCGCCAGAGTCATAGCCCAGGAGGGCTCAAATATCATCACTGGTCCAGAGACCACCGCCAGAGTCATAGCCCAGGAGGGCTCAAGTATCGTTACTGGTCAGGAGACCACTGCAACCGCCGGAGTCACAGCCCAGGAGGGTCCAGAATCTCACAGCCTTGCTGGGCAATGATGGAACGTCATGCCACACACCAATGTCCAGTGTGGAGATCGTCATGCCACACACCAATGTCAGTATCTGAACCGCCATCTTAGGCTACCGCTGAACAGTCCATAGGCAGCCATGGCAAAACACCGCTGAACAGTCCATAGGCAGCCATGGCAAAGCACCGCTGAACAGTCCATAGGCAGCCATGGCAAAGCACCGCTGAACAGTCCATAGGCAGCCATGGCAAAGCACCGCTGAACAAGGCCAAGACCGCCATGGTGAAGACTGCTGAACAGGGCAAAGACCGTGTGGGTATGAATAGTCCGGCACATCAGGCATCGTTCTCCCATGTGCAGCTAGGACAGTGACAGGACAGGTACTTTCACGGGGAGACTCATCCAGTCTGGGCACCAGTCCCCCTCCAGAACCAGTGGAGACCTGCATCTACCTGAGGGACTGTGGCTTTGCACTCCCCAGGATATGGCAGTGGGCAATCCACCCACTGTAGAGACTTGAGAGACTGTGGCTTTGCACTCCCCAGGATATGGCAGTGGGCAATCCACCCACTGTAGAGACTTGAGAGACTGTGGCTTTGCACTCCCCAGGATGGCACAGTGGGCAAGCCACCCACTGTAGAGACTTGAGAGACTGTGGCTTTGCACTCCCCAGGATGGCACAGTGGGCAAACCACCCACTGTAGTGATTTGAGAGACTGTGGCTTTGCACTCCCCAGGATACATCAATGGGCATGGAGCCCCGTCGTGGATCTGGCTTCGCATTCATGTGGCTGAGGTGCCCCCTCTTCCCTTCCCCCTGAGGTGCCTGTAGTGTTTCTATCTGATGCCCCGGCAGTGTTCTCTCGGATTTTGGTCAGGTATCTATTGTGGGCGTCGCCCATGCATTTTTGGACTGTTGGTGCACGGACATTGTTGTGTACATATCTGCACTACGTCTTGTTTGGTACATTTATTTTTGACAGATTTCATGATATATATCCGTATATTTTTTAATGAGTAGTATATTGGCACAATACAAAGTTTGGCCGCTATTCGCTTTGTCATTGCATTCTTCCGGGGGGGTTGTGGGTTGTTACTGTGATTTTTGTGACTGCATTGGTGTGTATGTTGTAATATGCGAGAGTGGGGGTGGGGGTGTTTGGTGGGTGTCCCCGTAACTTTTGCATCCCCCCTCCCCCGTGTCGTAGGTGCAGTACTCACCGGTATGTTCTGCGCCTACGTCGCTGTTGGTCGTAGATGAGCAGGAATGCAAGGGCTGGTAAGATTTGTAGTTCCGGGTCCATGGAGTCCTCGTTCCTCGTGGGATGTGTTGAGGTGAGCGTTTTCCCATTGCAAAAGCTGTTTCCGCCGTGTTTTTATCCACGGTGAATCCGCCCCGGAAAAGGTGGCGGATTGGTGTGTTGTGATAGTGTGGGCGGTACATTGTCTTCCGCCTGTCTGTTGGCGGTGACCGCCGCGCTGTTTGTCTGTACCGCCCTGGCGGACGATGTGTTAAAGTGGCTGTCTTTGTTGGCGGTTTCCGCCAGGGTCGTGATTCAATTTTTTTGTCCGCCGGCCTGTTTGCGGTATTACCGCAGCTTTACCACCGTCCGACAGGGTTGTAATGACCACCAATATGTTTTAATAACATGTCTTTCTTCCATGGTGTGCAGGTCTACTACTGGTGGTTGTCTTACTCTCATCATGGCAGAGTAACTACGTGAAAAAATTTAAACATAGTATGAGAAATGCAGAATGCACACATCATGTACTGCTAATTACATTCCTCACACAACAGCTGTAGAGGATGGCTACTACATCTGACATTTAAAGTGCTGCACATAGGTATGCATCCGTTTACAGCTTCCTTGGTGCACATTGTCAACTATAACAACGGGATAGAACTTATGAAACAACTATCACTGTCAATGTGAGTGAGACTAATGTCATACATAAATCACACATATTGTTGGAGTTCATCGACATTTACCTGACACATAGGATCCGTACATAGCTATCACCACATGTCCTCCGACAACACAACATTTACAGCACAGATGCATAATTTGTCAGTCAAACATGAGGGCAGTACGTACAGATGTACAGCACAATAGGGGGTTAAGTAAATGACGCAGTTTAGGAAACACTTCCATATCTGAAATGTGCTCAAAATGGCAAGCGCCTGCCCTACTGTACTGGGCAGGTGAAAGTGACCTAAGTGCACCAGTGGAAGTCGTCATGGCGGTAGGCAGTCACGACCGCCATGTAACTTGCCATTGGAAGACATTGCTGCCTTTGGTGGACTTGGGCCAATGGCGATGTCCACCAGCGGTGACGATCATGTACGTGGCGGCCGTGACCTCCATCTTCTACAGTATTGCTCACTTGCCTCCTGACACTGCTGCCGGCTAGACCTCCTCAACCTGAGCTGCTGTGTACTGTTTATGGAAGCTATCATGCCACATACAGCAGGTGATAGAGCCCCTGCCTTCACCCCTGAAGATCTGGAGAAGCTAGTGGAGGAGGTCCTTCCCCTGTATGAACAGCTATGTGGTGCACCGGAGGAGCAGATGAGTCCAATATCATACCAATGTGTGATAGGTGTGGTGTTTGACGGTGTTCTGTTAATGTAAACTTGTGAAGGTGTTGATGCATGCAAATGGTATATTGTGAAGGCGTGTGAGCTGAGAGGATGGGAATGTGTGGCTACTTGCTGTGACTGATGTGTACTGTCCACTCCTATTGGTATGGTCCTTGTGGACATGACTTTCTCTTTTTGTCTGTGTCATCCATGCAGGTAAACGCTCATCAAAAGAAGGGGATTTGGCGTGCCATCACCAAGCAAGTGCAGACCCTGAGGGTCCACAGTCAGTGGAGCACCCACTGTAGGAAGTAGTGGGAGGACCTGAGACGCTGGGCCCGGAAGACCGCTAAGGCCCAGCTGAGGATGTCCTCCCAACGAGGGAGACCGCTGAGGCCCAGCTGGTGTTGTCTTCCCAACAAGGGAAAGGTGACCATCGGACCCTGACCCCTCTAATGGCCTGAAATGTGGCAATGGCCTCCCCCTGAGGTGGATGGGCATTTGAAGGCAGCACAGCAACCACAAGGGGGTGAGTACCAACATAACCCATGCACTTTCCTCTGGTAGTTTGGTGTATGCTGTCTCAGTATTGCAGCTGTGACAATGTTGTTGGTGCTACAGGTATGCTGACTCCTGGAAATACATGGTTCTCCAGTTGTCGATATACAAACAGAGATCTAGCCTTTGGATTGTGCATGGAAACATTTTGATCACCTGTGTCCAACAAAATGTATGACTGCATGTGGAGATGCACATATGACTGAGCCACATGTGTTACTCTACCCAGCTATATATGTCTGTAAGCTGCTGTGTCATCCTTCCCATCTAGTGTCCCCAGGTCCAATCATCCAAATAGTGTGTTATGTAGCTCAATGGTGTCATGCCACCCCCTTTTAAATGAATCTGCTCTATGTGCAACATTGGGCCTAACATATTAGTTACAGGGACTAGTTATCCAGTGTCCTGAAACAATTGTAGACTTCATGTGAGGCTGGCATCCAATTCAGGCTATAGTTATGGCCAAAACAGTACTGTCCCTATGGGGTTTGAGGAGGTGTCCCCATTGTCATGTTACAATAATAGAATGGGGTATGTGAAATATGTAAAGGATAGATATCTCACAATGGGAGACTCATGTTGTCTACTAGCCCTTAACATTTGTTGCCATTACATTAACATGTGGACAACTAACTGGTATCCCAATGCTTTTATTGTAGAGAAGGCAAGTGGTTAAGCAGTTTGACCCTTTGTCCGTGTGCATTGTCCATGTTAGACATGCAAATGCCATACCTATAAGAGTGCCACATATGGTATTAGCTGCTTACATCAAGTCTCAATGGATACTTTGTGGCTGATCATGTATAGTAGGCTATATTTTCCTACACTTACCTTAGCTGATCTGGGCTGTTTGGAAAGGTTTGGTTTTGGCTCAGCTCATATTGGCCTGATTTAATGGTTTAGCTGAAGTTCCATTTCACATACATCTGTTGGTGTTGTGAGATGTTTTCAGTAAAATAGCAGTCATGTAGGTACTCTGTAAATCATGGGTACATTGGATTTCATTTGTGTAAGTGTTTAGTCAGGACATAGTGGCAATCACATCAGGACAGCTGTAACTGATGTAGGTGTACTCAAGTTGTCATATAGTGGCTCTGAATCAGCATGTCAGGTGGAATGTCATGAGCCCTCCTAGCAAATTGTATGCTGTCCACAGTTGTGTTGCTATAACTATACTCTCTGTGATTGTCTGTGGATGTATCATGTGTGCTCGGTGGCCCCCAGTTGGAGTACATGGAGTTGTTGTGTATTTGACTATGTTTCTGAATAGTGACTGCAGAAAATCCTGTAAGATTTATTACAAGTATTTATATAGCTGTTTCCCAGACACAGAATGTGAAATTGTGATGACCACTGTATGGGACTGCCACATGTTGTGTATTCATCAGAGAATGTTGCCATTATGTGAGTTATGTACAGAAGGGTCAGCTAGGCATGTAAGGCAAGGTGCTGTGTCGTTTGTGAAGTGACATAACCTTCTTGTAAAGGAACATGACTTTTGTTGCAGGACTGGGCAGTCGGAGTAGGCATGAAATGGTGCTATCTGTCACCTGTATTTCCTTAGACTGATCAGATGATGGACAGTGATGAGCTGTATGGGGATGAAATATTTGCCTCAGCCAGGCCTTGATGAGCATGATGCCTTAGAGTTACGGGTGATTTGATGGGATGGTCAAGTAGTGCTCAAATACTTGGCTTATGATGTTGGTGAGACAGATGACAAATGGGGTAGTTGGAAGTATCATATTTTGACATGATGTAGGTTCTAAAGGGTTTTTAACTCAGATTTCCCTAGCAGGAGATGTATACTTACTGTTGTGCATGTTGTTATGTGTGTGTGTGTGAAGAATGTGATGACCTTCTCTCTCTCTTTCTCTCCCTTTCTCTCTGTTTGTGTGCATCGGCAGGCAAAGGAGACTGGGCACAGGAGAAAGGGGAAGCTGATGGCCACAGGACCCGGAGTGCTGAGACCACTGACTGTGAGAGACCCAGTGGGCCGGAGTATGAGGGAAGTGCCATGGGGGAGATAGGATCTAAATCATCATCAACCTCGGAATCCTCCTCCAGTGGACACTCCCTGGCAGTGGCAGACACATCTGGGACCACACCAGCACTATCATAGTCCAACAACCACCTTTCTATCACTGCCCTCCCTGTTCCTCCCCACTCAGTTGGCTGTGTCCGCTCACTCAAGAGGGTGGGTGTCTCCTTTGCTGCAGGCACCTTTGCCCCTGCCCAGGTCAGCCCTGCTGCCCTCAGTGAAGAGGCTATTGGCCCCCTGAGGGCGACCTCTGTGGGTCAGTCGACCATTGTGAATGCCATCCAGGGACTTGCAACTCAAGTACAATAGAGTAATGAATTCTTGGAGGGCATTCACGGTGCACTGGCAGGCCTACAGGGATCCTTTCAGGCTTTGGCCTCCACACTGATGGCAGCCAGTCACCCTTTTGCTTTTGCCCCCCTCCACCTTCCTCTTCCCAATCCCAAACCCCTCTTCCCCACCCCAGCCAAAGTACATAGACAGACAATCATGCATCCACCTCAACATCCAAGGGTAGCTTAGATAAACACAACCACCACAAGACACACCACCAAAAATGCACTCAAGCAACATCCACCTGCAGACACATCAACAGTCACAACCTGCCTTGATACCCCCACCACCTACAGCATCACAGACACAACACCAACAATCACAGATCCAGCCTCTACACCTATCCTACCCACAGACATCACAACAGCAGGCTCTCAGACATCGACCCCAGTCACCACATCCGAAGACACCACAAACATGCCTATATTCAGCACATCCACCATACCTGCAGTTACCACCACAACAGTCACCCATCCACTCCGACATCTCCCAGCATCTCCACCCACCCCCTAAGACACATAAGCACCCACACTCAGACACCCAACAGACACCCAGCACCCACAAGCATACCTCACACAAACATGAACCCAAGACATCCACAACACTTCAGACATCCACTCCCTCTCCCTTCACATCCAAACATTTTTGCCATGACTGTCCCAGTGTGTCAAAGAAAGCTTTCCTATTGGAGTTTGCTGTTTTCCATACTCCTCTGCAAACCTGTGATACCCCTAGACCTTCTGTGTCCCTCCCCAAGTTCCTCCCCAAGTCCAGCCCTTCTACCTCCAAGACCTTCCCTGCCTCCTGCAAGTACCCATGCCCCTCCCCTGCCAAGAAGTCAACCACTCGCAAGAGTACCCAACCCTTCCCTAAGCCTCGACCTAAGCCCCCCCTCCCAAGCCCAAACCCAAAGGTCCCCCTCCCGTTCCACAGCTCAACCCCTCCCACACCTACCCCCTTAATCCCTGAGATCCCTGCCTGCCCCCTTGATGCCTTACCTGTGGAGGTTACATGGCAGTCAGGAGTCAAGTTAGGGGCACACACATGTGCTTTGTGTAGATGTTGCACATTGGACTGGACTCTGGCCTTGGACATCATTAGTATTTACATACAAATAATATACATTTGGACCAACCTGTTGTTGTTTTCAATGTTATATCTTTGTTCTGCATTTCTTTACATAGGACAGATTTTGTCTTGGCTGACATTGTTTTGTGTTTCAGCATTTGTGTTTCAGTGGTGGTTGTGCTACCTGTTTTGTCTGGGCAGCATGTGTGGTTGTGTGCAGTGCATGAGTCCCCCAGTGATGAGTGTGTGTTGTGTGATGGGCATGTGTATGTTGGGGACATGTTGTTGTGATGGTATTGAGTGGTGTTTGTGTTGACATGTGTTAATTGCAGTGTTGTGTGCCTGTGTGTGCTTGGGCTGTGTGCATGAGTGTGTGTGGAGAATGGTATGTCAGATATGTTCTGATGTGTGTTTGCGGGGTATGTCATATGCTGCTTTGTTTGGATGTGCGATTGTGTGTGTTCGTTCCCTGGTGTTGGTACGTAGTGTTGTATGCATGATTTGTCAAGCGGTAGTGTCTATTGTGGGTGCTTGCCAATGATTTGCTGGTGTTGCAATTGTGGTATATCAATGTTGTTTGGTAGTGTTGTGTGTTGCTGTGTGTGGGTGCTGTGTATCTGGGGGTTGGTGTGCGTTTTTAACATCTGTGTGTGTGTGATGGCCATAGTGTGTGTACTATGTATGTACGGGTGTGTATGTGGCTGTGTGTCAGTGTTAGGTTACGTGTGGGTGTGTGGCCCTCGCTCGCTTTGACATTTTACAACAGTGACAGGTAAGTGTGTGCACTAATGGTTGCTGTCATTGTCACTGGTTCTGAAGTCGTAGAGCGAGCAGGAGCAGTGGGAAGACGTGTAGTTCTGGTTCCACGGCAGCTCCGGAGTATGGCTTCCTGAAGGTGAGTGTCTCCTTTTATACAGTTGGTTCATCCGTGGTGGTTCGACCGTGGTGGAAACCTTGGCCGTGTGCAGCCTCATAATCTGTCCGGTGGAAACAAGGTCTCCGCCGGCCTGCACATGGCTACCGTCGTCCGTGATGGCCTGACCTCACTGGCAGTGCCGGCAGTGGTTTGGCTGTATTCTGTTGGAAGTACCGCCATGGTCATAATATGGCAGTCTTATCCCACAGCCTGTTGGTGATACGACCGCCACCGCCAACATGGTGGTCTTGAGACCGCCAAACTCATAATGACCCCCTAAGTATATAAAACTATTTATATCCTGACGTATTGTTTGTCTCAGAGTGCTCCCCCTGTTAGGATTTAGGGTAGATCCACCAATACAGGGTATTTTCATTTCAGAGATATGTCCGGCTGCTGCTTTTGTGAAACATTATCTCTCACAGAATGTTTTGTGTGATACTTATGATCTTGATTTGGGAGTTTTGCAGTCTGCTGTTTTTTATCCCTGCCTATTTTGTGTTCTGAATAAATCACTATGAGGTGCTGCATTCCTTTAGTGGTATTTATGTCTGTTTTTTTTCTTTTTAGCAGTCATATGAATACCAGAGAGTACAGCTTGGGTATTCCTCATTAGTGATGAGAGGGATGAGGACAAGGGGACCTGGGGGTAATGACTTATCACTTACAGATAGTCTTCATTACTCTTGGTAGTGTTGTCCTCATCCCATTCATCACGCCCCTCCACCCCTCCTTACGTCCCTCCCTCCCAGATTGCCGGCCTTTATATAAATGGCTCGGTAGTTCAGACTGAATGCTTGGCAGGTATTGCCTCTACAAGTCCCAGTAGGAATGCGAGAAAAAGGAGGGGTCCCAAAACAGGTTTTCCCCATTCAATTTTCCATGGGGAGTTTGAACAGCGATAGTGTAAAAACTACTGGACAAGATTACACCAAATTGGGCAGAAATATAGGTCCTGGTCTGGAAAGCGACCTTTTTTGTTTTGGTGTAATTCCATCCAGTAGTTTTAGAGACATTAAAGAAAATCCAAATTTGTATATTTAGGGACATGAAGGATTCGCAAACCCTTCCAATCTCATTCAGAGATTCGATTGGCTGTTAACACTTCAACAACAGAAGCCGTTGAACTGTTGTCAGCCATCTTTGGACTCAGCAGAAGCAGAGTCCCAAAAGCAAGTAAAAAATAATGAAAAGGGTCCAGGGTACGAACACCCTGATCCCTTAGCTTCGGTGGTGGGGTCCCAAAAGGACCCCCTCGGGGCTAAAATAATTTTTTCTTTATTTTAAGAACAAAGTTGTGGTGGATCCGCAGATCCTCTGTAAAAAACAAAACGAAGCACTGTCTCCCGCGCTTTGTTATCATAAAGCCCCTGGGTGGGCCAAGTCCCTTGGACATTTCTTTATAAATGAGGGGGAGGCCTCCTGGCCCCCTCCCGGTGCCCTGGGAACCACCACCTCCCCGGAGCTTATCATTAATATGAGGGGGCTGCGTGCCCCCCACTACCCTGGGGACTGCCACCTCCCTAGGGCTATGACTTGAATATGCAGCGGGGATGCATGCCCCCCACTGCCCCGAGGACCACCACCTCCCCAGGGCTGTGAGTTGAATATTCAGGGGAGAACGCCCAACCCCCTCCCGCTGCCCGGGGGACCACCACCTTCACTGTGCTTATAATTGATATGCCGGGGGCACGTGACCCCCTCACTGCCCTGCGAACCACCTCCCCCCTGATCTTTGAATAAATAAGTGGGGGGGCATGTGCCCCTTGCTGCCCCGGGGACCACCATCTCCTCGGGGCGTTGTTGTAATAATATGCAGGGGAACCGCGTACCCTCCCACTGCCCTGGGGACCACCACCTCCCCAGGACTTTGATTAAATGTGTAGGGGGGCTGCGTGCCCTACCCGCTGCCCCGGGGACCAACACACTCCATGACCATGTTGTTATGTTGTTTTCTATTATATTCTTTCAAAACAAAGCCCTTTCAGGGTTAGAGTGGCGCATACATTATGCAAAAAAGAAGAGAGAACTCTGGGTAGTTCCCAAGTTTAGGTGGAGAGCAGCTCTAGAAACGAGCACCATGCAACACCTGCAACACTCTCGATTTGTTCACCTCAATTGTCTGTTTATGTAGCAAAATCTTTAAGCATAGGATTGACACAGTGTCATCCTCGCTGAGCTGTAAAAGAATAAAAGCCATTCACCACTCCAGGCTCAGCATTACAGCTTTGGACTGGTAAAATACCATCCAAGCCAACCTGGAATGAGTAAAAGCAATCCCTGACATGTGTTTTGCTAGTGTTGCAGGGTGCTCTCCATCTAAACTTGGGAACTACCCAGAGATCTCTTTTCTTTTTTGCATAATTTATGCATCACTCTAACCCTGAAAGGACTTTGTTTTGAAAGAATATAATAGAAAACAACATAGCAACATGGTCATGATATTAATTCAGACTGGCTTGGAATATCAGACTAGAACCCATAGATCACACAAGGCATATGGAATGCCAAGGAATGATGGATTGTGGGATGAAATAGGCCATCATCTAGTTTTTTATGAATACAAGGGATTGCTTGGATTATATTGTTCAAGTCACAAACATCACAGCCCACTCATTAATATGAATTTAGATAAACAATGTTGTGCATTTATGGCGTAATATCGAAACGAAATCCTTGGGAAAGTGTAATATAATGCTTGTTAACATGGGGTTGGCACTTTTAATATTGGTTCGTCAGTGGATATGTTTGACATGCTTTTGTATTTTGTTTGATTTTAAAAATGAACTACATTTCCCAGAATGCTGCATAAGGGCATAGAACGGGATACTATATATAGGTGACATGGAAAATGCACTCACTAACTGTATTCAAGACTTTGTTAGTCGAAACGCGTTGGTGATGGTTTGCTTTAGTGACCATTAAAACATAAATATCAAGTCTTTTAGATTGCTGCATTTTCCTTTTGGTGGATAATATATATATGCATATATATATAAAAAATATTAGCACAAAAACACTAATTCGCATACACAAAATAAGGACTGAACCTAAACAAAGTAACCATTATAAAAACATTACAAATTAAACATCCACTTTAAAAAGAAAGAAATACTTGTAATACTTTATGCCAAAATGGTCAACACTTTGTAAAAGTGAAACTCTGCCAGATTCTACAAAGAAGAAACAAAAATAATCTCTGAATACAGAAAGAAAACCAATCCAAAACAATAATGAATATATAACAAATTACTAAAAACGAATTAACACCTTACCTTCAGCCAAACCTTTAACTTAAACCAAAAAATTAATATAAACCTTTCAATGTATTTCCCTAATAGAGCAGACAGCAATGAATCAAACCTGCAAATTACAAAGTCCACATTGGACAAACATAATTAAAAAGTAAGTAAATATAACTTCTTATTAGATAAATTAAAACGCTGTAAACTTTAAAAATTAAAGAAAAATAAAATAAAGCCTTAGACAAAGTAACATTGATTTTGAAGTATCTAATGCTAAACAATGTTGTTTTTCCAAAATAAAAAAATCAATCTCTTGTACCATAACCTTCCAACAAATATGACAAAATGCCAGATTAAGGCCTCATTACGAGTTGCGGTGGCTGTCGGATCGCCATGATTGTGGTGGTCCTACTGCCACATTCTGAGGTTCGCAAGCAGCCTCCACATCCTCCTGCTGTCTCCACCGGGATCTTTGATCCCGATGGGCTGCCAGTGGCGGAGGTCAAAATCAGCCAGGCCGGCCCTGAAGTCAGCGCCACCCTGCTGGTTACGACCTGGTTCTTCACCAGCCTTTTTACGGCAGTTTCACCGCCATGAAAAGGCTGGCAGAGAACAGGTGCAAGGGACCATTGGGGCCCCTAGACTGCCCATGCACTAGGCATGGACAGTGCAAGAGTTTCCATGCCTAGCACCCTCGCAATGCTCACTGTCTGATATGCAGACAGTGAGCATTGCGAGGGTGCTGGTTCACTCTGCGGGCGGCAGCATTGCTGCCGGGTCGATTATGAGGCAGCGATAATGCTGCTGCCACTTTCCCGCTGGGCTAACGGGCAGAAACTTTGGTTTCTGCCTGTTAGCCCAGCGGGAAAGTCGGAATGGGTCCGGCGGAGAGGTAATGGCAGCAGCCTCCCCATTGGAATTTCGGCCAGATGGACTATCCAGTCTGCCAAACTCGTAACCAGGCCCTAAATCTGTAAACATAATTTTCAAAAATTGTAATGCATGTTAAAATAATAATGCTACCTAAAATATTACCATTTCAAATATTTAAGGCCCACAGATAAAATAGAGACACTTACATCAAATTTCAGAATAGAAAATAGTTATTGACTTGCATGAGATTTACGTACAGTCCTGAAAGAATAAGGAGTGAAAAAGGGCATTGGAAACATAAAAGTATTATTTTATTGCACAGTATAGGAGGGCTACCACCAAACAACAAAGTTGTTGAAGGTGTTAGAGAGCATAATCACCTGCTTAACGTTAAAGCTATCAAAGTCAGAAATGTATTACAAGACCTCAGGGAAGGTAGTACTAGTTCACAAGAACCCATAAGAACAATTAAAAAAGAAATTATGCCATAAACTCCTGACTACATTACAGGCCAACTCCTGGGTATCCCAAACTTAAAAAGAATCATAGGTAGAACAGAAAAGCGACAAGTGAAACCCCTGCTGCCCCTAAACAATTCCAAGACATAATATTCCTAATAATTTAAATGCAACACATAGGGCCTGATTAAGACCTTGGCAGAGGGGATTACTCCGTCCAAAATGTGAAGGATCTGCCCTATTACAAGTTCCATAGGAAATAATGGAACTTGTAATATGTGCGACAGGATATCCGTCACATTTGGGACGGAGTAATCCCCTCTGCCAAGGTCCTAATCAGGCCCATAGTGACCAAACCGTTCCTTATGTATGACAACACTAACAGAAAAAAATAATTTATGCAACAGAAAAGAACCTGGTAAAATTAAGCCAAAGCAACATATGGATGATGGATGGTGCTTTTAAATCCTGCCCTTCACAAGTCACACAAATTTGCACAATGCATGGTGAATACCACAACACAAGCGTACAACTCTTTTATGCAAATAAAATCCCAAACTAAAAATTACTATCCCCAAAAAATTATCAGTGATTTTCAGTAATCAAATATTAGCACCATTTTAAACAAATGTCCACATCCAGCTATACAGGGCTATCACTATCATTTAACCAGGTCATATAGAGACACCTCAAAAAAACTGTACTAAATGATGAGTACTTTACACACACTGACTTTTCCTATGAAATAAAAAAAACAAATTTCCCTTGCATATGCCCCAGTTATGAGAGTAGCAAATCACAACAAACTCTTAATAGAAACACCCTACTACGAAAGACTGGAAGACAAAATAAGTCTCCTGATGGACATTGTTAGAGATTCTTGGGTTAGCAGACTGCACCGGTCTGGCCACAGATGCCAACCCAAGTATCACAAACAATGATGGAACAAATATGACAGTACCATGGCACTGCATGCAAAAATAAATAATGGAGTAGAAGGGTGGCACAACTCCTTCCAGGGGACTTTAGGCCAAAGTGACCCTGTAACCAAACAGTTCCCAGAAATATCAAAGAGGAACCATGATACTAACATCTTAAAATATTCCAATCTATTACCTAACTAAAACTTTGGCCCTCATTCTGACATTGGCAGTAAATCCCACTTACCGCCATGCTGACTGCCGCTAACATACCGCTGCCGTGGCGGATATCTATGCACCATATTATGACACACACACCCCAATCCATCACTATTCAGCCACAGACACAAGTCCGCCACACCAAAGGTCAGTGATAAACTGGCGGTATCAAAACCCACACTGTTATTCCAACAGAACAACACCCACCACATTATGACCCACAAATCACCATGGCAGACATTCAATGGCGGTAAACCATTGGCGGTACATACCGCCGTGCTCAAAATACACACACACTCAAACAAAAGAACACCACCTTGGACAATTTAAATAACACACACCTGACACCCATCCACACACCAAACCCACACCACTATAAAACACACACCCACATTACCCACAACCCCTTACGAATACATACCATTGGCATGAGACAGATAACACAACTACAGACAAAACCAGAGCCACACACCACCTACACCTCTACACCACCACGCACCCCACATCACACACCCAACACATCACCCTACACACCATCACCTACACAACTCACACAACACTGCTGTGCGCCAGGGGGAGAACAGGCCCAGGGAACCGACTCTCCAGGAGGCACTTGCAGAGATCCTGGGAGCCTACCAACATTCCCATGATACGCTGGGCCAGATCCTGGACAACGTGCAGGAGAACAGGCGAATGCAGGAGGGACAGTACCAGGGGATGAGGGAGGACTTGCGACCATTAACACCACCCTGGTCTCCATAGCAGGGGTGCTGGCATACATGGTCAACATTATGAGGGAGGCAGTCTCACAACAGCAGGCCCCTGACACTATCCAGACATCTGAGCTACCTTCCACCTCCACTGCCGCTAGTAGAAAGGAGGCCCGGTCACAGGACCAACAGTCCACCAGCACCCCTCCTCCTGCAGAAGGTGAACCACCCTGCAAACGTTCCCTGCGATCCAGGCAGAAGCCAGAGACTATTGTCAAGACCCCCGCCAGGAAATGAGAATCTCCTGATAATCATCCTTGTTTCCCACTCTGTCACCCTGTACACCTTGAACTGCCATTGCTCCCCTTCCTATGTCCTATTGGACAATGCACCTGTGCACCAAATAGACTGGAACAATATCCTGGACTTTCCTCCATCATCACCCCATCCCAATGCACTTGCCCCTCTTCTTCTTAGCACTTCAATAAACACCCTTAAAAAAAATACAAGTATGGAGTATGTCAATTTTTTTAAGTATGTATTCGTTTAACCAGGTTCAAACATTGCAATTCAACTGTACTGTAATGTTCACATAGGAAAGACCTGTAGTTGGCTGCAGTGATCACACCAGGAGCAATAGTGGGGCACCAACATCAGCAAAATGAATTGCCAAAGGGTACAGTGAGTGGGCAAAGAAGTGGGAAATAACAGCATTTCAGTACCAAAGATAATCTAAATAATGAAATGTGAAGTAACACTGTCTTACCTGTGTGTCATTGGAAGTATTGTCGTGTCACTGCTGTTCTGTTGTCCTCATCCTCATCCTCTGCCTCTTCATCCTCACTGTCCACAGGGTCCACTGCTGCCACACGGCCATCTCCAGCCTCCTCCTCCTGAAGAAAAGGCACATGGCGTCTCAAGGCCAGGTTGTGCAACATGCAGCATGCCATGATTATCTGGCAGACCTTCTTGGGTGAGTAGCACAGGGATCCCCCAGTTAGATGGAGGCACTTGAACCTGGCCTTCAGGTGTCCAAAGGTCCGTTCGATTATCTTTCTTGTTTGCCCATGTGCCTCATTGTAACGTTCTTCTGCCCTTGTCCAGGCATTCCTCACAGGGGTCAGTAGCCATGATAGGTTAGGGTAACCAGAGTCACCTGCAATTATCGAGGGACAACATTTAGGCACACACTATCCTATATGGCCCACTCCATTCCCATACACCAACATCTACTGGGTGGGAACCAGGGCTCACCTATTAGCCACACCAGGTGCCTCTGTCGTTGGGCCATCACATTTGGGATGCTGCTATTCCTCAGGACAAAGGCATCATGAACCGACCCTGGATACTTAGCATTGACATGGTAGATGGACTGGTCTGCCAAGCACACCATCTGTACATTCATGGAATGGAAACTCTTACGATTTCTGAACACCTGTTCATTTTGCCGGGGGGGAACAAATGCAATATGAGTTCCATCATTCGCCCCAATTATGTTGGGGATATGTCCCATTGCAAAGAAGTCAGCCTTCACTATGTCCAAATCCTCCACCGGGGGGAAAACAATGTAGCTGCACATTTGTTTAATCAGGGCAGACCACACCCTTATCAGCACGTTTGAGAACATTGGCTGTGACATTCCTGCTGCCAAGCCCACTGACACTTCGAAAGAACCAGTTGCCAAGAAATGGAGCACAGATAGGACTTGCACAAGTGGGGGGATCCCAGTGGGGAGACTGATAGCAGATATCAGGTCAGGCTCCAGTTGGGCACACAGATCTGTGATTGTGGCCCGGTCAAGTCTATGGGTGAGGATAATGTGCCTGTCCTCCATTGTTGCCAAGTCCACCAGGGGTCTGTACATGGGGGTATGTCTCCATCTCCTATTCATCCACAGCAGTTGCAGTCTAAGGGACAAAAGAGTGAGGAACCGGTCACAAACTGAACATCGGAGCCACAACAGTACAATGCATGATGTTAATTTGTACTGGTTAAGTGGGATGTGTCCTGTATGTCCTATTTCTAACTATGACGCAGTTATTATCCAGGGCCTGCCCTCCCCCGAAATGGCATCCGCCTGTCCTGTGTGGAGGGACAGGTGGAAGTGCTGTAATTCTGCTAACGCTCTGCGCCGTTGCGCTAGGCGGTCAGGAACCTCATTGGTTAACATTGGGCCCTATGGGGTACAGTGGCCAATGATGATGTACGCCGGCAGTGACGGTATGCACCTCCGTGGACGTGACCGCTATTTGATCACTCACTTGCTACCTGACCCTCAGCAGGAGAGGACCTACACTACATGTGCTGCTGTGACCTGTGTCTGGAATCCACCATGGCTCGTGTGACTGGGGAAAGGGCTCCTGCCTTCACCTCAGTGAAGTTGGAGCGACTTGTGGATGGGGTCCTACCCCCGTACAGACCTCCAGACCAACGGGTGGGTACACTGTGGGCACAATGCATGTGGCATGAATGCATGGAGTTGAGTGTGAAGGCCTTTTGTAGGGGGTGTGGGTGGATGTCCCCTGGGCGGCGTACAGCTTGTGTGTTGAGCCATGTGTGTGTAAATGGTGATGTGAAGGGGTATGGTGGGCTATAAGTGTAACAGACAGGATGGTCTGACTGATACCATTTCCTGTGTGGATTTCTCTGCAGGTCATCGCCCATCAAAAGAGGGGTATATGGCGTGCCATCGCCAAGGACGTGTGGGCCCTGCAGGTCTACGGCAGGCGGAGCACCAACTGTCGGAAACGATGGGAGGACCTGAGACGCTGGCCATGGAAGACGGCGGAGGCCCAGCTGGGGATGGCCTCCCAAAGAGGAAGGGGTGCCCGTCGAACCCTGACCCCCCTGATGGCCCGCATACTGGCGGTGGCTTATCCGGAGCTGGATGGGCGCTTGAGGGCATCACAGCAGCCACAAGGGGGTGAGTACAGTGCCCATCATTCCAACTTACGCATGGTAGGGGGTTATCCGGGTGGGGAATGTGTGTCAGTGGGTGCCCCTAGGCCAGGCCTGACATTGCAGAGTAGGTCCCATGTTGGCCAAGGTTCTGAAGTAATAATCCTGCTACCTAGCTCGTAGGCATCCACAACTGGTCAGGGCTGTGTGGGTCCCAGGTGTGCTGCATTTGGCGGTGTGTACCCCTCCCCATGCCTTGGTGGCTAGCATCATAACTGGTAGCGCAATGCATAATGCGTAGGGTTGTTCCCTGTGTGTGAGTGTGGTGTGTACGCCAACGGTAGTGTTGGTGCAGCCATTGACCCAGTGTATCCTTTGTCTCTCCCCCCCCTTTTTGTTTTGTCACCCTGTCCTTATGTGCATTAGCATCATCTGGCGGAGGAACAGAGGCAACCAGCGACAAAGGGAGATGCTTCCCACAGGACCTAGGAGGCAGAGCCCACCGACGGTGAGGGCACCAATGGGATGGAGGGCGAGGGGAGCACCATGGCGGAGACTGGAGGGGACAGTTCGGACACAGATACTTCCTCCGATGGAAGCCTGGTGGCGGCGGACACCTCTGTGCCCACCCCAGCTACAGGTACAGCCGCCACCCGCGTACCAGCACCGCCTTCCCAGCAGCCCCTCAGCCAGTTTCCTGTGCCCGCTCACACAGGAGGGTGGGCATCTCCTTCACCCAGGCACCTCAGGCCCTGCCCCAGTTAGCCCTGCTGCCCTGAGTGAGGAGGCTAGTGACCTCCTGAGATCCATCTCTGTAGGGCAGTCAACCATTGTGAATGCCCTTCAGGGGCTGGCAGCCCAGATGCAACAAACTAATGCATTCCTGGAGGGCATTCACACTGGCTTGGCAGCCCAACAGAGATCAATCCAGGCTCTGGCCTCTCTGATGGCAGCCATTGTTCCTGTTTCCACCCTCACCCCTCGAACTTCCTCTTCCCAATCCCATTCCCCTCAACCCCAACCTATCCCAAGCACACAGGCAGACGAGCATGCACGCAAGGCAACACACAAGAGTGGCACAGGCAAACACAAGCACCACACATCATCCCACAGGCACTCACACAAACATCATCCAGATGCAGACATACCAACATCCACAATTTCCAATGTCTCCCCCTCCTCCTCCACCTCCCTCCCAGTTCCGTCTACACTCACACCTGCATGCACTACATCCTCATCCACTACCAGCATCACCACCACATCTAGCAGAACACACACCCCACTGGCAGACACCTCCACAATAGCCATGCATATATCCCCTGTGTGCTCTCCCACTGTGTCTGTCCTCCCCCCTCCCAAGGTACACAAACGCAAGCACTCAGACACCCAACAGCCATCCACCTCACAACAGCATCCAGCCCATGCACCTGCACCGAAACACAGCAGACAGACACCTCCTACAACCACTCCCTCTTCCTCCACTCCCAAACCTTCTCTTTTTACCCGCCCCAATGTCCCTAAGAAGTTTTTCCTCTGCACCATTGACCTCTTCCCTACCCTTCCCCCCGTCCTTCATGTCTGGCCAGGGTAGCAAAAACCCAGGCAAGATCATCAGCCACCCAGTCCACGGGCCCAGTAGTCTCCACACCCACTCGTGGTGGGAAAGGGTCCAGGGCACCAGGCAGCCTCAAGGAAAGGGTGCCTGCCCCAGCTGCGGGCCAGAAGACCAAGGAGTCTGCCCCAGCTGCTGCCAGGAAGGGCAAGGTGCCAGCCCCAGCTGCTGCCAGGAAGGGAAAGGAGCCAGCCCCAGCTAATGCCAGGAAGGGCAAGGACCCTGCCCCAGCTGCTGCCAGGAAGGCCAAGGAGCCTACCCCAGCTGCTGCCAGGAAGGCCAAGGAGCCAGCACCAGCAGGCAGGAAGGACAAGGGGCCTGGTGCAGGGACTCAGACGGAGCCCCCACCAGCAACCATGGTTGTGCAGCCATCCAAGGCTACAGGGCATGGGCTGGAGCTTCCCCCCACCAGCAGCAGCAGCACCATGATCACCACCAGTGGGCAGCCATCCGAGGCTGCAGGGGATGGGCTGAAGCTTCCCCCCACCAGCAGCACCACCACCACCACTGAGCAGCCGTCCGAGGCTGCAGGGGATGGGCTGTAGCCTCCCCACACCAGAGCTGCAGCAGCACCACTACCACCACTGACCAGCCATCACAGCCGACGGACGATATGTAGTGCTGCCTCGATGGGCTGGTGTACGGCCTGCTCCCTGCAAATCCAGTGGGTGAGACACCCACTAACCCCAGTGTAGTGTGTTATAAATATGCACTGTTGTTATTTTCTCAATGTTTATCTCAGGTTGTAGCCTTTGCTGCACTCATTGTATTTCCCATGAATTAGTTGGTATGCTCCCTCTTCTCTCCCCTCTGTATTCTGCTTAGTATCTCCAGAATGTGGAATGTAGTGGGAGACTGGCAGGATCTGGAGTGGAGACAGTGTATCCGGTTGGTGGATGAAGTTTCCTTTCCTTGGAGATATGTGGAAATAAACCGGTACCTTACATCACCCTACAGCTGTTTTATCTTTCTTCTCTGCAGTGGATTACTTGGAGTCACCACATTTTTGGCGACGAGGAAGGGATACTTCCATTTCTAAGCCCTGTGAAGTCTAAGCCCCGTGAAGTCTTTATTTCCTGGAAACTTCAACACCTCTCAGCTGTTCTGAAACTATTGAAAAAAAAGAAAAGGTACTGTTTTTCTTTCTTTGTTCAGTGGTGTTTATTTTCCACGTTAAGCCGTTGCCTAACGCGTCCTTTGTTTATGTACAACAACCAGCATGAGTCTATTAGCAACTGCCTTCAGCTGCTCGTGTCTACGGATGTGTTAGGAGACACGCGCGCTATCACCTTCTAGCTGCGTGCTCTCTCTCGCATCCCCCTTGGCAACTGTTGCTACAGCTGCTGGAGGTTTCGGACGCGCTCGAGATGTTTTTCTGAAGCGTTTTCCTGAAGCGTCTGGTTCTGCTGTCCGCGTTCGTCTTGCCTCCTGCTGTGTTGAGCTAGCACTTTACGAGGCAATTACTGACTCAACAGAAATAAAGTATTCTTCTAAGTTTCATTATTGCGTGGCCTGTATGAGTACATTTACAAGGCAATTACTGGCACGACCGAACAAATTATCCTCCGACATTTCTTATTGTTTGCACTACTTCTATCCTACAAAGTAGTTTACAAGGCAATTTCTGGCTCAACGGAAATAAAGTATCCGCCTACGATTCTTATTGCTTGGATCACTTCTAAGGTTCAAAGTGGCTGGAAATACTTGTTTTCATATTTCTGGCTTCAGTGAGCAAAGCATAAATTTTGACCTTGGTGGTCTTTACAGAAGCTTTACTTGTTGGGGACTTGCTGTATTCTCCTTTTACGTGTTAAAAACAAAATAAAAAAAATAATAATAATATGCAGAACATTACTCAACCTCTGTTTTTTCTTGCTCTTCCTGGAGATCCACCTATACCTTGGCATAAATGGAAAAAAGTCTTCCTGACATATATGCGTGTCTGTGGCAGCAACTTGTCGTCTGAAAGAAAGAACTCTGTCTTACAACACTGTCTTGGTGCTAAAGGCCAGGACATCTTGGAAACCCTACCTGCCATAGCACCCTCTCAGGGTGCTGAAGGTGACAATTCTCTGAATGAATTTGAGTCTACTTTACTTAGGTTAGACAAGCATTTTCTACCAAAAGTTTCAATAATTTTGCAGCGCTTCTACTTTGGAAAACGTAAGCAGAATGAGGATGAATCCAATGATGACTTTGTGACTGCTTTATGCAAGCTTGCGTCATCCTGTAATTTTGGTGAGAATCTAGAAGAGCACATTAGAGATCAATTTATGCTAGAGTGCAAATGCGACAAAGTAAGAGAAGCCTTATGGGCAAAGAATGACCCGACTTTGGATGAAGTATTACTTATTGCTAAACAGGTTGAACATTCAGATGGTCATTACAACCCTGGCGGTCGGTGTTAAAGCGGCGGTAAGACCGCCAACAGGCCGGCGGTAAAAAATCTGCAATTACGACCGTGGCGGAAACCGCCAACAAAGACAGCCACTTTAACACTCCGACCGCCACAGCGGAACAAACAAACAGCTTGGCGGTCACCGCCAACAGACAGGCGGAGGACAAAGTAACGCTCACAGTATCACATCCTACCAATCCACCAACTTTTCCGGGGTGGATTCACCGCGGATAAAAACACGGCGGAAACAGGATTTCTAAGGGAAAACGCTCACCTCTACACACCCCACGAGGAACCAGGACACCATGGAGCCGGAACTCCAAATTCTCCCTGCGATAGTCTTCCTGCTCCTCTACCAGGAGCACGAACGCCGGCGGCGAAGACCACGGTGAGTGGTGCACTTACGACACAGGGGAGGGGGGAGGGAAAAAACAGGGACACACACATGCAACACCCCCACCCCCACCCTCACCCACTACAACACACACACTAATACATATTTATACATGATAGTTACACCCCCAACCCCCCCGGAAGAATGCAAAGACAAAAGAAAATGAGTGTAACCATTGTAATATATTAAAATCAAGTGGGCAAAAAAATATATATACACCATAAACAAAATATACACCAAGCATATTGCACTGCAGGGGCATCAGAGAGCAAGAAAACAGGCACCTCAGGGGGAGGGAAAGGGGGGGCACCTCAGCCGGTTGAGTGCACGACGCCAAGTCCACGAGGGGGCCACATGGCCACTGTTCAATCCTGGGGAGTGCAAAGCCACAGTCTCTCAAGTCTCTACAGTGGGTGGGTTGCCCACTGTTCCATCCTGGGGAGTGCAAAGCCACAGTCTCTCAAGTCTATACAGTGGGTGGGTTGCCCACTGTTCCATCCTGGGGAGTGCAAAGCCACAGTCTCTCAAGTGGATAACAGTCTCCACTGGTACTGGAGGGGGCTTGGTGCCCAGAGTGCTTCATCCTGCTAAGGACAGAGGTAGTGGCTGTATCTCTCCCCTGGTTTTGGAGGGGGCATTGTGCCCAGAGTGCTTCATCCTGCTAAGGACAGAGATAGCGGATGTATCTCTCCACTGGTTCTGGAGGGGGCATTGTGCCCAGAGTGCTTCATCCTGCTAAGGACAGAGGTAGTGGATGTATCTCTCCACTGGTTCTGGAGGGGGCATTGTGCCCAGAGTGCTTCATCCTGCTCGTGACGGACTCAGTAGCGTCAGTGCCCTTGGCGCTCATGGGCCAGCGGTGCTTGAGGCGGCGGTGCCCTGTTCAGCGGTGCATGGAGCGGCGGTGCTCTGTTCAGCGGTGCTTGGAGCGGCGGTGCCCTGTTCAGCAGTGCTTGGAGCGGCGGAGCCCTGTTCAGCGGTGCTTGAGGCGGCGGTGCCCTGTTCAGCAGTGCTTGGAGCGGCAGTGCCCTGTTCAGCGGTGCTTGGAGCGGCGGTGCCCTGTTCAGAGGTGCTTGGTGCGGCGGTGCCCTGTTCAGCGGTGCTTGGGGCGGCGGTGCCCTGTTCAGCGGTGCTTGAAGCGGCGGTGCCCTGCTCAGCAGTGATTGGAGTAGTGGGCTCCTTTGCAGTGACTCAGCTGCTGGCGGTCCTCTCTGTCCCAGCGGGGCCTGCGCTGGCGGTCCTCTCTGTCCTAGCGGGGCTTGTGCTGGCGGTCCTCTCTGTCCCAGCGGGGCTTGTGCTGGCGGTCCTCTCTGTCCCACCGGGGCTTGTGCTGGCGGTCCTCTCTAGCCCAGTGGGGCTTGTGCTGGTGGTCCTCTCTAGCCCAGCGGGGATTGTGCTGGTGGTCCTCTCTGTCCCAGCGGGGCTTGTGCTGGCGGTCCTCTCTAGCCCTGCGGGGCTTGTGCTGGCGGTCCTCTCTGTCCCAGCGGGGCTTGTGCTGGCGGTCCTCTCTAGCCCTGCGGGGCTTGTGCTGGCGGTCCTCTCTGGCCCAGCGGGGCTTGTGCTGGCGGTCCTCTCTGGCCCAGCGGGGATGATGACGGTGGCCTCCTGGGCAGCGGGGATGATGGCGGTGGCCTCCTGGGCAGCGGGGATGATGGCGGTCTCCTCCGCCGTGCTGCTCTTCCCAGACTTTCCTGGTTTCTTGTGGCCCTTCCCCACCTTGGAAGGTGTCGCAGCTGACTCCACACTCCAACGGGGACCCCTGGGAGCAGCTTTGGGGGCTGGAGTCTTCCCCCTCTCCCGCCGGGCACTGGCCAACTTTTGATGCTTGACAGGTGGGGGACTGTCCGTGCTGTGGCTCTGTGCCACACTGGCTGCCCTGGTGGCCGGTGCCCTCCAGACTCCGGTGACTACAGGCACCACTGGTCCCGGAGATGTTGTAGCTGAGGTGCTAGTTCGGGACCTGGGAGACGGATGGGGTGGGGGAGGTGTGGTAAAGAGGTCAAGGTTGGACAGGAAAAGTTTTTTGGGGACACTGGGACGTGTAGCTGGAGGGGGTTTGGGAGTGGAGGAAGAGGTTGTGGTTGTAGGAGGTGTTCGTTTGGTGACTTTGGGTGAAGGTGCATGCGCTGGAGGCTGTCGTGAGGTGGATGGCTGTTGGGTGGGTGTGTGCCTGCGTTTGTGTATCTTGGGAGGTGGCGTCACAGACACACTGGGAGAGGACACAGGGGATGTGTGAATGGTGGTGGGGGTGGTGACTGCACGTGAGCGGGGTGTGGTGGTGTGTGTGCTGGTGATGGCAGTAGTGGCTGTAGATGTAGTGCATGCAGGTGTGAGTGTAGATGAGACTGGGAGGGAGGAGGGAGACGAGGAGGAGGGGGACACAGTGGAGGCAGTGGATGTTGGTGTGTCTGCATGTGTGTGATGGTTGTGTGAGTGCCTGTGGGATGTGTGGTGCTTATGTTTGCCTGAGCTTCCCTTGTGTGTTGACGTGTGCGCATGCTGGTCTGTAGGTGTGCTTGTGATAGGCTGTGGTACAGGGGATTGGGTCTGGATGGAGGAAGTTGGAGTGGGGAGGCTAGACACAGGGACAATGGCTGCCATCAGCGCTGAGGCCAGAGTCTGAAAAGCTCGCTGAAGGGCTGTCTGACCAGAATGAATGCCCTCCAGGAATGCATTGGTTTGTTGCAACTGCCTTTCAACACCCTGGATGGCATTCAAAATGGTAGACTGCCCAACAGTGAGGGACCTGAGGAGGACAATGGCCTCCTCACTGAGGGCAGCAGGGGTGACTGGGGCAGGGCCTGAGGTGCCTGGGGTGAGGGTGATGCCCACCCTCCCGAGTGAGCGGGCACGGGGCCAAGGCTGAGGGGCTGCTGGGAGGGCGGTGCTGGAAGGGGGGTGGCGGCTGTACCTGTAGATGGGGGGGCACAGATGTTGCCACCACCACAAGGGAGCTCCCATCAGAGGACGAGTCTGTGTCGCTGGTCTCAGCTCCTGTCCCCGCCGTGGAGCTTCCCTCACCCTCCATCCCACTGGTGAAGTCCGAGTCCATAGTGTGGCCCTCCATGGCCATGTGGGATGCAGCCCCCTCGTGCTCCGGTGCCACTGCTCCTCCGCCTGATGATGCTAATGCACACAAGAACAGGGAGACCACAAAAAGGGAGGGGACGACAGAAGAAAGACATGTTGAGTGCATGCATTACCGCTACTGTTGGCGGACACGACAGACACAGAAGCCCCCTGCACTATGCCGCGCTCTTGGGCTCCACTGTTCAATTCCTGGGAAATGGCCTACTAGGCTATGGACAACATCTGCACACATGGATGACACAGGGGCATGACTAGGTGTACTTGGCATTCTACAGAGGTGGGGTGGGGTTCCACATGGCCTGCCTTACGGAGGGACCTTACCTACGGAACTCGCCCTGGCCTAGGGAAACCCACAGCCCACCTCCCCCACCCAGACACCGCCACTGCGCGCAAAATCAGCAGGATGAGAGTGTACTCAGCCCCTTGTGGCTGCTGTGATGCCCTCAAGTGCCCATCCAACTCCGGGTACGCCACCGCCAGAATCCTGAGAATCAGGGGGGTCATGGTGCAACGGGCACCCCTCCCACATTGGGAGGCCATCCCCAGCTGAGCCTCCGCCGTCTTCTAGCGGCGAATGTCCTCCCATCTTTTCTGGCAGTGGGTGCTCCGTCTGTGGTAGACCCCCAGGGTCTGGTGGGCACTGACCTACATGAATTGTACAGGGGGAAGAGAAACTTATTAACAACTGCACCGTCACAGTCATTGGCCCCCATCCCTACCCTTGCCATGGGGCACATGCACTCACTGTCGTTTCATGTACGCCGCAATCTCCCCCCCTTCTTACATCTACCCCACTCCACACAGGCATAGCCCATACAGCATGCTCCCAGTGTACTTACCTGTTTGTCTGGAGGACCGTAGAGTAGCGTGTACTGGGGGAGGACCCCGTCCACGAGTTTCTCCAACTCCTCCGATGTGAAGGCAGGGGCCCTTTCCCCAGACACTCGAGCCATTGTCTCTTCCAGACCGAGGTCACAGCAGCACTTGCAGTGTAGGTCCTCTCCTGTCGAAGATCAGGTATCGAGTGATTGAACAGATAGAAAATGGCGGTCAGGTCTGCGGTGGTGCGTACCGTCACCGCCGGCGTACATCGTCATAGGGTCCAATGTTAACCAATGCAGCATTGCGCCGCGGTCTTCGACCGCCTACCGCGACGGTGTACAACGCCAGCGCAGTTACCTCACATCCCATTGTCCCAATTTACAGGTCAAGCAGCCGCCATTTCAGGGGCCCACATGGCTTCATTTTTAACTGCGTCACACATACCTAGGCCTAGACTCAACACACATACAGGCCACTTTTTGGATTATGATTTGTGTTCTGTGTAAGCTGTAGGTACGTACCTCTGAGTTGGTTGACTTTGTGCTCGCTGTTGTCCTTCATAGGCACCGTCCGCTGGGACATGTGAGGAGATGGCGGCATCCTCCGGTGTACCGACCGTTGGTGGACCTGTCGACAATGGAGGAAAGACATGTGATCATCACCTACAGGCTTGACCGTGCCACAATCCAGGAACTGTGTACCCAGCTGGAGCCAGACCTTATGTCAGCTATCCGCCATCCCACAGGAATCCACCCTCAAGTGCAGGTGCTGTCAGTGCTCCATTTCCTTGCAAGTGGGTCATTTCAAACAACAGTGGTCATAGCATCAGGGATGTCCCAGCCTATGTTTTCCAACGTGTTGTCCAGAGTGTTGTCTGCCCTGCTGAAACACATGCGGAGCTACATCGTTTTCCCTCAGGTGGAGGATGTGCCTACAGTGAAAGGTGATTTCTATTCCCTGGGACATATCCCCAACATCATAGGTGCCATTGATGGGACCCATGTGGCTTTGGTACCCCCTCGCAGGAGACAACAGGTATACAGAAACCGGAAGAGTTACCATTCCATGAATGTACAGATGGTATGTTTGGCAGACCAGTACATCTCCCATGTTAATCCCAAGCTCCCTGGCTCAGTGCATGACGCCTACATCCTGCGGAATAGCAGCATCCCTTATGTGATGGTCAACTCCAGAGGCACTGTGTGTGGCTATTAGGTGAGCACCTGGAAGCAAAACAGTGGGAATGTTTGTCTGGGTCTGGGGATATCCCTACAGGTTAGTGTGTGTCCAACAGTTGTCTCTCGCCATTTGCAGGTAACTCTGGTTACCCCAACCTGTCATGGCTACTGACCCCAGTGAGGAATCCCAGGACAAGGGCAGAGGAATGCTACAATGAGGCACATGGGCGTACACAGCAGATTACTCGAGCGGACCTTCGGCCTCCTGAAGGCCAGGTTCAGGTGCCTCCAAATGACAGGTGGATCCCTATTCTACTCACCAAAGAAGGTGTGCCAGATCATCGTGGCCTGCTGTATGCTTCACAACTTAGCTTTGTGTTGACACATGCCTTTTCTGCAGGAGGATGTTCCGGATGGCGGTGTTGTTGCAACTGTGGAGCCTGTGGACAGTGAAGACGAGGAAGCAGAAGAAGAAGACATGGACAAAAGGGACTCAGTGATCCAGCAATATTTCCAGTGAGACACAGGTAAGAATACAAACCTGCCTACCACATGTACTTTAACACTACTACCTCTCTACTGTCTGTTGTTTTCACCCAGTGTATGGTCACTGAGTTGTCACTTTCCCTTACGATTTCACAGATGTGTGTCCCACAGTGTGACGTCTGCTTTGATTCATCATGGACTGCAGCTGTGTGACATAGGTATGTTGACATTACAAATGAAAGAGATTTTTGACACTGTAATTGCTAATACACTATTCCGAAATCACAGACTGACTCCAGATTGTTTTGTGCTTTAAGGGTGTTTATTTTAGTGCTCAATATTGAAGGGGGTAGCAAAATGGTGATGGGTGATGGCGGAGGAATGTCCTTGGCAGAGTCCAGTTTATTAGTCTCACAGGTGCATTGCCCAAATGGGCATAGGGAGTGGAGCTGGGGCAGTTTAAGGATGGACAGGGTGACAAAGTGGGACAGAAGGATGACATTCAGGGTGGTCTCATTTTTTGGCGGGGGTCTTGGCATCGTTCTCTGTCTTTGCCCTGGATCTCAGGGACCATTTGCGAGGCAGTTCTCTCTCTGCAGGGGGTCGGGTGCTGGTGTGGTGGTCCTGTGGTGGTGCCTCCTGTCCACTAGCGCCGGCGGAGGTCGTGGGCAGTTCATCATCCAGGCTAGTGTCAGGGGCCCCTTGTAGTGCTACAGTGTCCCTCCTGGTGTTGAGTACTTCCTTCAGCACCCCTACAATGGTGCCCAGCGTGGAATTGATGGCTCTGAGTTCCTCCCTGAAGCCCAAATACTGTTCCTCCTGCAGGTGCTGAGTCTCCTGAAACTTGGCCAGTACCGTTGCCATTGTCTCCTGGAAGTGGTGGTAGGCTCCAATGATGTTGGAGAGGGCCTCGTGGAGAGTGGGTTCCCTTGGCCTGTCCTCCCCCTGTCGCACAGCAGCCCTCCCAGTTCCCCTGTGTTCCTGGGCCTCCGTCCCCTGGACCGTGTGCCCACTGCCACTGCCCCCAGGTCCCTGTTGTTGTTGGGGTGGTGGGTTAGCCTGGGTTCCCTGTAGTGGTGGACACACTGCTGATTGACGTGTCCTGGGGACGGAGGTATGGGCCCGCTGGGTGGGTGCTGGTCTGGTGTTTCCAGAGGGGGGAAGTTCTGTAGTGGCCTGTGACTGTGTGATGGGAACGACTGTCCCGAGGTCCCCGATGGGCCGGGCTGGTCATCTAGATCCAGTTGGACAGAGGTGCTGTCATCACTGTGGGCCTCTTCTGTTGGTGGTGTGGACATGTGTGGACCCTCCTGTCCGGTGACGTTGGGTAGGGGTCCTGCAGGGGTATAAAAGGATGTTTATTACATCTGTGTGTGCCATGGTGTGCAATGGGTGGGTGACCGTGTACCCCAGTGCTTGCATTCCTGTGTGGGACCTTGTGTGATTATGGTTTAGGGGGGTGTATGGGTATGTGCAGTGGACATGCTTTAGTGATGGGTGTCCATGCTTTGTTGTTGCATGCAGGGCTTGGTGGTAGGATGTGTGGTTTGTGATGTTGGGACATTTGTGAGGAGTTGGAGTGATGGGGTGAGGATGAGGGTGGGAGTATGTGATGGCATGCAGGTAGGGTGGGGGATGTAATAGTTAAGATTTGACTTCCAGAGTCCATTCCTCCAGCTACTCCTGCGAGGCCCTCAGGATGCAGAATCGCCAAGACCTGCTCCTCCCATGTTGTTAGTTGTGGGGGAGGAGGTGGGGGTCCTCCGCCAGTCCGCTGAACCGCAAGGTGGCGTCTTGAGACCACGGAACGCATCTTCCCCCGTAGGTCGTTCCACCTCTTCCTGATGTCATCCCGATTTCTTGGGTGCTGTCCCACTGTGTTGACCCTGTCCACTATTCTTCGCCATAGCTCCATCTTCCTTGCAATGGAGGTGTGCTGCACCTGTGATCCGAATAGCTGTGGCTCTACCCAGACGATTTCCTCCACCATGACCCTGAGCTCCTCCTCCAAGAACCTGGGGTGTCTTTGCTGTGCCATGGGGTGGTGTGGGTGATGTGTGGGATGATAAGTGTGCTGATATGTAGTGGTGTGTTGTGTGAGATGCATGGAAGTTATGTGGGTGATGGTGTTGTGTGCCTGTGGATGCTAGTATTGTTGATGGTGGTGTCTCTCTCTGGCCTTCTCTCAGTAATTGTGGTCATAGGGGTTTGTGGGTGATGTGGGTGTGTGTTTTATATTGTATTGGGTGTGTGGGAGTGGAGTGTGTATGTGTATCAGGTGTGTGTATTTCGAATTGTCCAATGTGGTTGTGTTTTGTAAGAGTGTGTGTATTTTGAGCTCAGTGGTGTATACCGCCAATGGAATACCGCGGTTGAAAGACTGCCGCGTGGATTCATGGGTCGTGATAGCGTGGGCGTATTTCTGTTGGCGTGACGGTGGAGGTTTTGTTTTCGCTAGTTTATCACTGACCTTTGGTGTGGCGGACTTGTGTGGGTGTCTGAACATTGGCGGATTCCGTGCTGTGGGTCATAATAGCTGTGGCGGAATTCCACGGCCGCGGCGGTGTGTTGGTGGTCTTCTGCACGGCGGTAAGCGCCTTTTACCGCCAATGTTGTAATGACCGCCTCAATGTCTTGCATAGAGAATTTGAGGAAATCGAGAAATGCTTCTGTGGATGTTCAAGTTCTTGATACTAAAACTAAAAACAGATCTCAAGCAAATAACAGAACTAGATTGTCATGTTATAGATGTGGCTCTACAACTCATCTTGCTAATAGTAAAGAGTGCCCTGCCATGCATGTCATATGTAACAAATGTTCCAAGAAGGGACATTTTGCCAAATACGGCAAATCGTTAATTAAAACTAAAATCAAAGTTCAGGAAGTTGAATGTGATGATGATCGAGACTTTGTTCTTCAGATTATTAATTATGTTAATTGTGTCGCTGATGTACGATGTGAGTACCCTTCTGACACTGTGGAGGTAAACGGGACATCCATCTCCATGATGATGGATTCGGGTGCAAAACTTTCTCTTGTTTCTGTTTCAGAGTTTACAAGATATTTAATGGGGAAAGTTTCTCTACTGGATCCTGATATCATTCCTTACAGTTATGGTGGCAAACCCATTGAATTGAAGGGCTACTTTGAAGCCACCATACCCTTCAGGGAAAACTCTATATTAGGTAAAATATATGTTCCTGTTGTTGGTTACACAATTCTAAGTTGGCCACACCAGAAGATGCTGGGCATTATATTGAATCCTAATTCCATTCCTCAAGTGTTGGTTCAGAATGTGTGCAGCATCAAAGAAGACATTATGGGTGAATTTTCTGATGTGTTTACCTCGAAAATTGGGTGCATTGCAGGGTACAAGCATCGTATTTGTCTGAAAGAGGGTGTCCAACCAGTAGCGTGCAAAGTCAGGAAAATTCCCTTCACTTTACATGACAAAGTAAAGTTGGAACTACAGAGATTACAATCAGAGGGAATAATTGAGGAAGTGGAGGCTGCACAGTGGGTTGCTCCTATTGTAGTTGCTTTGAAAAAATCAGGTGATATTAGGCTCTTTGTGGACCTTAGACATCTCAACAAAGCTGTCATTGAAGACAAGTTTCCTTTACCTAATATAAATGAAATGGTCAGCCTTCTAGGGGATGCCAAATATTTCACCACTTTAGATTTGAGTTCGGCATACCACCAGGTTCAGTTGAGTGAAGAATCCAAATTGCTAACATCTTTCATCACTCCTATCGGTGTTTTTAGGTTTAATAGGATGCCTATTGGTTTATGTTCGGCGGCTTCAGTGTTTCGAAGACTTATGTACAACATTCTTGGTAAGACAAATGGTGTAAGTTTTTTTCAGGATGATGTTCTTATTTTCACCAACACTCTTGAACAACATCTCCTTAAGGTTAAAGAGGTTTTACAAATTTTCTGTAGTAAAGGTATCACACTAAAAGGAGAGAAATGCAAGTTTGCATGTCCAGAAATCACTGTTCTCGGTCATGTAATTTCTGCCGAGGGGGTTAAGCCAAAGGAAGATTTGGTTAAAACTATTGTCGACTTAGCTGATCCTATGAAAAAGAAAGATGTGCAAGTATTTTTGGGTATGGCTGAGTTTTACTCCAAGTACGTTCTCAATTTTGCCAGTAGATCCAGTAGCATAAAAGGTTTACTAAAGAAGGGTGTGGAGTTTGTTTGGTCCGATGAGTGCAAGAAGGAATATGTGGATTTATAGAATGCGTTAGCTTCTGCCCAATGTCTCAGTAGCTTCCGGCCAGGATTACCCTGCTGCATTATGACGGATGCATCAGATAAAGGTTCAGGCTGTGTGCTTAAGCAATGGTGCGACGGTAAAGACATCACAATTGCGTTTGCTTCCAGAGCTTTGAGGGGGAGCGGAGTCCAGGTATTCCACCATTGAAAAGGAGGCACTGGCTATTTATTGGGCGTTAAAAAAAATTAAACAATTTCTTTGGGGGTCTCACTTTGTGGTACAGTCTGATCACAAGCCTTTCCAAGAGGTTTTTGACAAAAAGGGTCTAGATTGCATTTCAGCGCGCATCTGCAAGTAGATTGTTGGTCTCCAAGATTTCCAGTTTTCGGTTAGATATGTCCTGGGATGTGAAAACCGAACAGCAGATTGTTTGTCAAGGTTAAGGTCAGCTAGTTGGGACCAAGATGTTGACCTTAATTCATGGTGGATTGATGAGGAAGTCAGAGTTTGCGTTGTGACAGATGGTTGCATTTCTGAGGATGAATGGTTGATGGAATTAAATAAAGATCAAATTTTGGGACATGTTAAGGAATTGTTAGAGTCTAATCGTATACCAGCGGATCATGAAAAAGATGATTTGTATAAAAAGGTTTGGAACGAGCTATCTGTTGAGAATGGTTTAGTTTTGAGGAGTGGGAGCTTAATTCCTCCATCTGGTTTACAAGAAAAATCGTTACGCCTTGCACATTCGGGTCACCATGGTAATTTCAAAACTAAAGAACATTTAAGAGGTACGTATTGGTGGCCAGGGATGGACTTAGCGTTAGAGAGAGTTGTCCGTGATTGTTTGGAATGCAAATTAGCTGATAAGACGCTAAAATGTAGGTCTCGTCCTATGGAGCTTAGGGAAATCCCAAAGGATGTGTGGGAGGATGTGGCTTTAGACATTATGGGACCTGTAGTTTGTGGTTCTACTTCAAAGTATATTGTAGTTTTGATGGACATGTTGTCTCGCTGGCCAGAAATCTTGATTATGGGTGTGATTCTTACCTTGGCGGGCGGCGGAGACCGCCCGCCAAAGTACCCCCGCCAGAACACTGCACCGCGGTCGTCAGACCGCTGCGGTGATTCTGGGTTTTCCACTGGGCTGGCGGGCGACCGCCAAAAGGCCGCCCGCCAGCCCAGTGGAAAACAACCTTCCCACGAGGACGCCGGCTCTGAATGAGCCGGCGGAGTGGGAAGGTGCGACGGGTGCAGTGGCACCGTCGCGTATTTCAGTGTCTGCAAAGCAGACACTGAAATACAAAGTGGGGCCCTCTTACAGGGGCCCCTGCAGTGCCCATGCCATTGGCATGGGCACTGCAGGGGCCCCCAGGGGCCCCACGACACCCCATACCGCCATCCTGTTCCTGGCGGGAGAACCGCCAGGAACAGGATGGCGGTATGGGGTGTCAGAATGCGCCGCCATGGAGGATTCATTTGGGCAGCGGAAAACTGGCGGGAGACCGCCGGTTTTCCACATCTGACCGTGGCCAAACCGCCGCGGTCAGAATGCCCTGCGGGACACCGCCAGCCTGTTGGCGGTGCTCCCGCCAACCCTGGCCCCGGCGGTCCATGACCGCCGGGGTCAGAATGACCCCCTATGTCTGATATAACATCTCAGTCTATAACAAACTCTCTTGCAGGAGTATTTGCTAGGGAAGGAAATCCCAAGTGTATCATAACTGATAATGGGGTTCAGTTTACCTCCAAACACATGTGTGAGTTTTTATTGTCAAGGGATATCATACATAAAAAATGTGCCTTATATCATCCTGAAACTAATGGGATGGTTGAGCGTTTTAATAGAACGCTAAAGGAAGCCATTCAGGTAGCCAAATTAGCAGGGCATAGCTGGATGGATATGGTGAAATTCAAAGTTGAAAGTTATAGGTACACACCACACTCCAGCACTGGTCAATCTCCTTTTGTACTGTTCAGAAAAAGGGTACCCCACACAAAGATAAGCCCTTCCTGGGTGAAAGATTATATCAGAAATGATTTGGATCACGAGAAAATTAAAGAACTTGTTTTAGCCAAAGAGAGGATCTTGCAAGAGAAGAGGAAAATAACGTATGATGTTCGCAAATCTGTCAAACCTCTGATGGTTGCAGTTGGAGTCTCTGTGAAGATTAAACTACCGAAGAGGATCCGTACTGGACATTCACACTATGGTAAAACCTTTAAAGTTATCAAAGTGTTTAAAGGAGCTGTCAAAGTAGATGATGGACGTATTTGGAATTTGAACAGGGTTGTTAAAGTGTGATCAAAAAGGATTTTTATTTCTTTCTTTCCTTTCTTTCTTTTTTTAAATTTATTTTTCATCCTCATGTGTTTTTTCCTTCGTCTTCCCTTTCTTTGTTATAATATAGGGGGGGGAGGTGGTGTAGTGTGTTATATATATGCATTGTTGCTATTTTCTCAATGTTTATCTCAGGTTGTAGCCTTTGCTGCTCTCTTTGTATTTCCCATGAATTAGTTGGTATGCTCCCTCTTCTCTCCCCTCTGTCTCTATTCTGCTTAGTATCTCCGGAATGTGAAATGTAGTGGGAGACTGGCAGGATCTGGAGTGGAGAGAGACAGTGTATCCTGATGGTGGATGAAGTTTCCTTTCCTTGGAGATATGTAGAAATAAACTGGTACCTTACATCACCCTACAGCTGTTTTATCTTTCTTCTCTGTGGTGGATTACTTGGAGTCACCACACCCAGCCTCCCCAGGATCAAGAGCACAGGGCACGATGCCCCCTCCTGAACCAGTGGGTAAGACACCCACCAAGCCCAGCCTCCCCAGGATCAAGAGCACAGGGCACGATGCCCCCTCCAGAACCAGTGGTTAAGACACCCACCGAGCCCAGCCACCCCAGGATCAAGAGCACAGGGCATGATGCCCCCTCCAGAACATGGGGGCTTGTTACCCACTTGAGAGACTGTGGCCTTGCACTCCCCAGGACAGAGCACAGGGCACGTTGCCCCCTCCAGAGCATGTGGGCAAGTCACCCACTTGAGAGACTGTGGCCAGAGCACAGGGCATGTTGCCCCCTCCAGAGCATGTGGCCAAATCACCCACTTGAGAGACTGTGGCCTTGCACTCCCCAGGATCAAGCACAGGGTATGTTGCCCCCTCCAGAACCAGTGGTCTTCTTCCATCTGCCGGCTGAGGTGCCCCCCCTTTCCCCGTCCCACTGAGGTGCCTGCCTATTTTCCAACTGATGCCCCTGCAGTGTTCTCTCTGTGTTGGTGCAGGTGACAAGAGGGGCCTTGAACTTTGGCCTGTGGCCCACATACAATGAGGACTGGGCAGTGTCCCTTCAACTGTACATATGTATATACCATTACATTGCATTTTCGTATTTCCACTGTATTGTTATTATTACACTCACTTTAGCACATTCCTGTTGTCTTTGCATTATTTCTCAGGGGTACAGGGTAAATATGTTTTAGTACTGTATCTGATTGTGTGTATGGTGTTGGGGGTGCGTGTGTGTGTGTGTCACTCTCTTTTTCCTCCTGCCCTCCCCTGTGTGCTAGGTGGCTGTACTCACCATGCTCGTCTTCGCCGTCATTGGTGTTCGTGGTGGAGCAGGACGTAGAAAATCATTGGAAATATTTGCAGGTCGGGCTCCATGGTGACGTGGTTCTTCCTTGTGTCTCCAAAGGTGAGTCCTTTCTCTTCTGTGCAGTGTTTCCAGGCTTTTGATGTCGTTGGTACCGCCCCGGAAAAGGTGGCAGTTTCCTGTCTCATAATACGGTGGGCTGAACGTTGTCTTCTGCCTGGCTGATGGCGGCTACCGCCGTGGTGGCTGTTGTTTCCACCCTGGTGGTCAGTGTGGTAAAGTGGCTGTCTATCTGAGTTCTCACCGCCATGGTCTTAATTTGGCGGTAGTTACCGCCAGCCTGTTGGCGGTATTACCACCACTTTATCAACGACCGCCATGGTTGTAATGAGGGCCTTAATTTTCAAAACAGGCAAAGAAATGTACAAAATTCTACAATGAAAAGTGTTTGCTGACAGTCAAGACCTACCATACCTATAATTGATAGTAAGAACACTACCCTAGAATCCAAATATGCAAACGAAACCTAAATCAAAACTGTAAACATCAAAGCGCACCAAATGAATTACTTTATACATATTATTTTAATGCTTTCTATAATCAGTCAAAATTGTATTATGAATAAATCCACTCAGACTGAAAAGTAAAAAATATTAAATAAATAAATTCCTTAAAAACACTTAATGCAAATTAGCAATACTAAATAAAGTGCATAACATAAAATGAAATATTATAGTAACAGAAGAAACTTGAAAGCAAATAAACATTTCCCACCATTCAAATTCAAATAAAATATAACTTACAGCTTTGTAAGAATACAAACACATAAAAAACAGCCTATACAAAATACATCCCCAGGGAAAAATCATCATGTTCAGGAGTCATCTAAAACCTGAAAGAACCCTCCAGAAAAAACGGGAAATAAAGGAAATGAAAAATAACACTAATTAAAAACAGTCTGAATTCCTTTATAATCAAAAATTCATCCAGAAACAGGAAAAAATCGTCAAGTATTATGAACGACTTGTAAATAAACACTTAACACCCAACCATACAAAACAAATGACCCCACCAAAAACACAAATAAAATAAAAATAACTCTAAAAATACCTACATTTAATACACTTCACCAAAGCATTACCTGAAAGCGTACATAATACACTAAAGCCTACCGCACAACACCTCCAATACTAAAACTACAACCTAACACTTAACCCTAAACAACACAAACCACTATCCTAAGGTAGCAAACCACGGCCAGATGGAAATCTGAATTACCCAAAATGAGGCTGACAAATTAAAAAATAAAGCTAGCAGTAAAAAAGTAGCTGCTAAATGAACATAAAGACTAAGGCCCTCATTATGAGTTTGGCAGTCCGACGAGCCGGCAGCCAAACTTGGGGGATGAGACTGCCGTCAATCCGGTGGCTTCACCCCCCAGTCGTATTACGATGTTCCCATCAGGCTGACCGACGGGAACAATGTATTACGACGCTCCTGCCGGTCAGCCCTGCGGGAACAGTGCTACGGTATTGGTTTAGGCTCACTTAAGGGAGCTGAGGCCAATACCGTAGCATAACAGCACTGCCAAGCAGACATTGTGCATTTCGAGGGTGCAGGGCAGTGGGCCCCTTCACTGCCCACTGCATGGTCATGGGCAGTGGAGAGGCCGCACTGTGGCCCCAACACTTCCTTTCTGCCAGCCTTTTCATGGCTGCTAAGCCGTCATGAAAAAGCTGTCGGAAAGGGGACCTGTGATGAGCACTGTGGCGTCGAACTCAGCACCGCCATGGTCGACCACAAGTCTGACCTGCCGTCAGCCCATCAGGAACCAAGTTCCTGATGGGGACGGTGGTGCCCTAGCGGTCCGACTGTCAGCGTCATAATCTGGCAGTCGGACCACCTGGAGTGCAGTCTCAAGAGTCCAAGCCTTATAATGAGGCCCTAACTTTCCATCGAGAACAATAACATGTAAATAATTGTTAATACTTATTTTTCTATGATGAAAGTATATTAGACAATGTTTCCAAATGTAAAAATTTACAAAAATATACAATTAAAAAAATTAAACTATATTAAGAAATACTGAGATGACTAAAGTCATTAATTTACACTACCTATTAGTATATAAAAACTAAAACCTTTATTTATACTATTTTTGCACTGCATTTGCATAATTTCTTTTTACGCAAATGTGGCGTAAACTTAACTCCATATTTATATTTTGACGTTAGACACGTCGAGCGTCAAAATATTGGAGTTTGCACCATTTTTTTAGATTCGTGAACCTACCTTGCGTCAATGAGATGCAAGGTGGGCGTTCCCATCTAAAAAATAATGCTATCCCCATAGCTCCATATTGATCTCCTGTGCTAAAGTGACGCACGGGTGGGAGGAAGGGCCAAATAATCGTGCAAAGCTTGCTTTGCACCATTATTTAACGCCTGGGTCAGACCAGGCTTTAAGGGACCTGTGGACCCATTTCCATGGTCAGACACCATGGAATGGGTACACAGGTGCCCTCCCCAAGCCCCAGGAACACCCCCACCCACACCTGAGGGACACCGGAGGATGGGGGACCCCATCCCATGTAATTAGGGTAAGTAGAGGTAAGTATTTTTAAATCTTTTTTAAAGTGCCATTGGGGGCCCTGAAATGGGCCCCCCTACATGGCACAGGGTGCAATGGCCATGCCCAGAGGATCCTTGTACCCTGTGCTGGCCATTGGGGTGGTGGGAATGACTCCTGTCTTTTATAAGACAGGAGTCATGTGGTACGGATGGTTTTGCATCAGAAAATGATGCTAGGCTGGTTAATTTTTTTTTTTGCCTCTAACTAGTCTAACGTCATTTTTTGGTGCAAAACCCCTTTCTCCCATACAGCCACCCCACCCGGCTAACATAATTTTTTTTTTTACGCTAGCACACCCTTTGCACCAGTTTGCGGGATTCTATAAACTTGGCGCCCCGGCGGGCTCTCTGGAATGACTCAAGTCAGCACTATACGTTTTGACCCAGTTTAGCAGTTTTGTATCAAAAAGTATAAATATGGGCCAAAACATGTTTGTAAAAATGTGTAAAAATGTCGGATATGCATTTCTTTTCCACAAAAATATAGTTTGAAAATATTACAAAAATTGCACATGTAAAAATGTAAAACATATGTGTACATTTAAAAGAAAGTAAAAACATTGAACATATCATAAAAGTGTGAAAACTAATATAAAAATGATGTGAAAAATTTACTATAAACAATAAATAAAAATAAAAAAACATGGCAAAATCAGTTAAACTGAATTGCTATCACAAAAAATACTGCTACTGCTAAAATGAAACTGATGTTGAAAACATGTTTCACTATTTAAAAATAATAATAATAATAACACTACAGGCTAAGCTACACTGGTGAAAAGGTATCATTTTGAGGGGAAAAAATGTACTATTCCCACTCCATTCCAAGGTACAGTCTGGAAAGTGTTGGACTTCGGAGGGGCTGTGTGGTCATTTACTATTCCCATCATAAGCCATACTTGGGAAAGCATTTGATTTTAAGGGCATAAGATTTACTATTCCCACTCCAATCTAAGCTACATTGGAGAAGGTATTGGACATTGAGGTTGTTATGTTTATTGTTTCCACACCAATCTAAGTTACATTGGGAAAGGCGTTGGGCGTTGAGGGAGTTAGATTTACTCTTACCACTCCAACATACGCTACATTGGGGAAAGTGTTGGACCTTGAAGGAATAGATTTACTATTCACAATCCTATCTAAGCTACACTGGGGAAAGCTTTAGACTTTTAATTTACTTTTTCTTCTGCAACCTAAGTTAATTTGAGAAAAGCACTGAGGCCCTCATTACGACTTCAGCTGTCTTTTTGCAAGACCACTGATGCTGCTGCTGCCAACATATAGCCAGGGTGGGCGGTCTGAAGACCTCCATATTTGTAGTTGCTTTGGATTTCTGCCTGTTTATGGGAGGAAATCCGACCCCGTTGGCCTAGCCGATGGAGGAAGAGGCAGTCCCACCACCAGTACCGCCACGCCAGCAGGACTCCCCCTGCCATATTATGATGCATAATACGGCTCAGCGGTGTCCTCTACGGCAGTGCAGTGCTGGAGGTGGCACACACCAGGATCTATCCCCTCCCGGATGACCACCGTCCTGAAACAGGTGAGTGGACCATACGAAGGGGGGGAGGTTGGGTGTATGTGTGTGATGTGTGGATGTATGTATACCGGAATGGGTGTGCGTGAGTGTATGTGTGTGTGTATGTGTGCGGACGGTGTGCTTGTCTGCATGTATGCGGAGGGGAGGGGGATGCGGGGCGCAAGTGTGTGTTGGAATGCATGCGAGTGGGGGTGCATGTGTGCAAGTCTGAGAGTGAGTGGGGTGTCTGTGTGTATGCGTGCGAATGAGGGGGTGCATGTGTGCAAGTCTGCGAGTGACAGAGGGTGCATGTGTGAGTGGGGTGTGTGTCAGAGTGAGAGCTGGTAAGGGTGTTAGTATGGATGTGAGCGGTTGGTTGGGGGTGTTTGGAAGTGTATGGACGAGTGGGGGAGTGTGTGCATGTGTGTGGACGTGTGGGGATGCATGTGCCGATAATGGGAATGGGGGTTCCTGTCACTGGGTACGGTACCACCAGGCTTTTTGTGGTGGGGTGACGAAAAGCCTGGCGGTATGCTGCCTCCTAATAGAGATGGTGGTCTGAGACCTTTCGCCGGCCCAGAGGACCTCACCGCTGGCCACATCAGTGCGACCGCACTGGCAGGCCGGGTGGTGTTGTGCTGGGTTGGCTTCGGGCAAACATGCCTACTGGTAATGCAGCAGTCTTTACCGCCGGATTCGAAACAGTAAGACTGCCACCGCCGGTGTGGCAGTCTTAAGACAGCCACACTCTTAATGAGGGCCTGAATGTTGAGGTGGGTGAATTTACTTTTCCCACTCAAATCTAAGCTACATTGGGCAAAATGCTGGACATGGAAGGGGTTGTATTTACTATTCCCAATCCAATCTAAACTACAGTGGGAAAAAACGTTGGACCTTTAAAGGGTAGGGTGCAATTTACTATTCCTATCCCAACCTAAGGTACAGTGGGGAAATCATGGATGGGGTGGATTTACTATTTTTGAGAAAGGCTTTGGCCATTGAGTGAGTTAGATTTACTATTTCCACTGCAACCTAAGAAACATTGGGAAAAGAGTTTGACATTCAGGGATTAGATTTACTATTCTCACTCCAATCCAAGCTACATTGGTAAAAGGGTTGAGCTTTGAGTAGGGCAGACTACTATTCCCACTCCAATCTAAGCTACATTGGAAAAAGTGTTGGGCATTAAGGGGGGCACATTTACTATTCCCACTCCAATCTTAGCAAGATTGGGAAAAGTGCTGAACATTGAGTGGGATGTATTTACTGTTCCAATTCCAGTCTACGCTAAATTGGGGAAAACATTGGACTTTGAACAGGTTATATATAATATTCCCACTCTAACCTATGCTAAAATGGGAAAACTGTTCGACCATGAGGGGGATAGATTTTATGCTCCCAGTCCAATCTAGGCTACATTGACAAAATCTTTGGATGTTGAAGGGTGCAGCTTAGCTTTTCCCCCTTCAATTTCAGCGACACTAGAGAAAGGATGGACTGTGAGGGGGAATCATTTACTATTCTTGCTCCAACCTAAAGTATATTAGGGAAAGGATTAGATTTACTTTTCCCATTCCAATTGAGCCTCTATAGGGAAACCTGTTGGACAAGGAGAAGATCAGATTTTCTATTATCACTCCAATCTAAGCTACATTGGAGAAAGTGTTGAAGATTGAAAATGTTGCATTTACTATTCACACTCTAAACTGAGCTACATTGTGGGAAGTGTTGGAAATTGATGGGGTTATAGTTACTATTCCAACACAAATCTATGCTCCACTGGGGAAAGTGTTTGAGGTTTGAGGCGTTATATTGACCATTTTCATTCTAATCTAAGTGGGGAAGGTGTTGGACTTTGAGAGGGTGATTTACTATTCCCACTCCAAACTAATCTACATTTAGAAAAGTGTCGGATGTTGAGAGGAGTAGATTTAGTACTCCCACTCATATCTAAACTACATTAGGAAAAGGATTGGGTGTTGAGGATGGTATATTTATTATTCCCACTCCAACAAAAGATACATTGGGGAAATGCTGCATGTTGAAGTTGGGGTTAGATTTACTATTCTTATTTCAATCTAAAATACATTGGAGAAATGAGTGGAGGTTTAGGGGTGGGTAGATTTACTATTCCCATTCTAAGCTACACTGGGTAAAGTGCTTGACTTTGAGGAGGTCAATTTACTATTTGCACTTAAATAGAAACTACAATAAAATCAATTTAATTTTAAAAACGTTTTACACCAAGAAAGTATATATAAACAAGTAATGTTTTAAACATTTAAAAAAGTAAAATCTACACACAAAAAATATAAATTTTAAAGAATTGTAATAGTTAAAAAATGTTTTATTAAAGAATAATTATTGTTAATAAAACAGAGTTGAAAAAGTGAGACATAAGGGTAGTAAGGGTGAAAAGGCGCCGCACCTCTAGGCAGTAAACAAATAATTTTTACCAAGTAGAGAGGTATAATGAAAAGTCTGGTGCAAACTGGCCCAGTGCCTTACCACCCAGTAGGCACCAAAACGGGTACTAGGAGTACCCTGTGACAAAAATGGGACAAGATGGCCACAGCACACAGAATGTAATGTTCAACAGTATAGCAAGAATAAATATTCCTGGTCTCGTATTGCAGGTTGGAGGAAGTATGAAAGCGAAGAGAGTCTTGAGTCTTTTATGCCGATGGTATCTTTATTTGTAGGTGTTAGAGATCACTGTGTCATCATGAAGATACAGCCAACATGTGTTTCGTCACACAGGTGACTTCATCAAGGCTGCAAAACAGTAATGTGAACAAAAATTGGGCATATATGTGTGTATGGAATCTAGTGTGTGCTAGTTAAGTGATCAAGTGGGGAAGATTCCAAATCCAAAAACCAGACTCCAGTGGTGAGAGCTTGTGTAAGTAAGTATAGAGTGAACATGGCAACAAAAATGAGTGTATAGTAATTGGGACCCAAACTGTAAATCATGAAAATACCAAGTAAATCACCGTGGTCATGCGGATTATATATAGAAAAAAATGTCGGAAAGCTTATAACCAAAGTACTATGTAGATAGAAACTACGTTGTCTAGCAATTGGTATACAAAGATAATAAGGTAAATGGGATAGGTGGGTGAGTAGTGCAGTGCAGGACTGAGAGAGGCCAGGAAGAGAAGGTGAGTAAAGAAACATAGGAACATAAAAGAGAGAGTGGTCTAGAGGAGAAGTAATAAGACTCAGTAGACTGGAGAGAGAGAAATGGGTCAGTAAGTACATACCTTAAATAGTAGTAAACCTGCCAGTAGTATGGCTGCCCAAGCAGCTGCAGGTGCGTATGGTAAGGAGCACGTGTAGTAAAACAGGTATACAAGGCCTTGGTTAGCTTGTAATCATGACCTAAGAAGGTATTGGAATTTTTTTGGGGGTAAGAGAAATGGGTATGGACTGGATAAAGGGAACGAAAAGCAATGAAAATGTAATGGGACAGGCCCCAAGTCATGGGTGGAGTGGTTAAATTAAAGTGATTGGACGCCAGTGATGAGTAATACCCTAAAACGGCGGTATGGTGATCCTGGCAAAGTAAGAGGATGGCCAATGAGTGTGAGGACAGGGAGCAAGGCAAGTGCGGGAGGGCGAAAAACAGTGATTGGAGTGGTAAAGATGGTAGAATTAAACACCACGTTACCCTAAATGTGGTCCCTAAGGAAAAAATATGGACAGTCAGAAACTAGCGCGGTCGGAGTAAAGGTGTAACAAGCCCACGTGGGTCGGGTGATAATAACTAGTTTAGCAGTGATGTACCGGCAGTTAAACCAAAGCATGTTTGAGGAGAGAAACAGTCGAAGTGCCTAGCCGACACAAAATAAGTATCTGGCTTCTAAGCGTAGTGTGAAACGTGGCAGTAAAACCGAAGCGTGTCTACAAGAGAAAGAGTAAAAGTGCCTGGTATAATAAAAGATAAGTGTGTGGCTTCTATGCGTAACGTGGGTCGCGGTTAAAACCAAACAAACCGGCATGAGCGTGGGGCAGTGATAAGAAAGTGGTACTAGCTGCATTAACGAGGTGGCATGGAAGGCACAGTGAATGCTAAGAATTAAATAATAAGGGCGAGTCGGTGACATACCTGTAAGTAAGAGTAGCAGCGACCTTCCCATAGTCTCGATAGCGAGTAATGGTCTCCGAGGACCTGCGCACCTCTACAGAAATAGAGGGTGGGAGTGTGGCCGAAATAGAAGAGGGACTTAGATAGGTGGTGCAGTGGCAAGGACGACGGCCATCTTGGGTGTACAAAAAAGACGGCGGTATAGCAAAACAATGGTAGATACGGGCAAAGGCTAACAGAATGCTGGTCAGGGAGCGGCTAGTTGCGTTATGATGCTAGGCACAAGGTGAATGTCTTGAAAAAGTATAAAACTCTTTATTTTGTAATTTTAACATTTTAAATTTACAAAATAACTTTTCAGATGTTTAAAAAACTAACATCAACATTACTAATACACATTATTGACTTAAACAAATTATTAAAATTATAAAGTACAATATAAATACTTATACATTTTTTTAATTTATAGGTAATTTAAAAAGATAATAACATACAAATCAAAATAATGACACACAACATATTTTCATGAAAAATATATTTTACAAACCAAATATAATTTTTTGTGAAAAATATTTCTTACAATTTAAAATTTGCTAATTTAGATTTAAATAATTAGGGACTCATTATGAGTTTGGCGTTCGGACCGCCAGACTGCCATGTTGGCGGTCCTAAAAAGACAGCCATGTTGGCAGTCTTACAGATCCCTCTCGTATGAGTTATACAGGCAGGACTGCTGAACACCAATCAAAAAAGGCAGACCGCCTGCGGCTCAGAGGCCTGGAAATAGGCAGTCCAACCTCCAGTGCCGACAGCACAGCGACTAATCACTGACCTTATTACAAGTACAACTTTGCCATGGCTGACACCCATGGTGATCAGCCAATGGCGGTCTGAAACACGGCGGTTTGCGGTCACCAAAGTAATACACAACAGCACATTGGATGGATTTAAAAACAACACAGCTCCCAAATGACGTTTACTCACCTGGGGTGATGACATGTATGGTGTGTGTAGCAGAGGGAGTGACATGACTACAAATCCCAGGAGAAACTGTTTCAATGACCCTAAACACCAGCATAGTGTTCCATTGCCCAAATACCCCTGTTTGTTAACTCACAAATGAAGTTTACTCACCTTAGGGGATTACATTGGTCAAGTGTGTGAAGTAGATAGAATATAATGACTGCAACTCACCGGAGACAGTTTTGTGACTCCAAACACCAGAACAGTGTACACTCAATCAAGGAGCCCAGTTTGGCAAATCACAAAGTATGTTTACTCAGATATGAGGATACTATTTGCAAAGTGTGTGTAGTAGAGGGAGTGACCTGACTGCTAAGGCCACGAGGCTCTGTATCTGTCACTCCGTATACAAGCCCAGGGTCCATATGCCCAAACAGTCACATTGTTTGCGAAATACCAATTGAAGTTCACTCCCCTCGGAGGATATGATGTGAAAAATGGTAGGAAGTAGAGAGAGTGACCACAATGCAAACCCCAAGTAGTCCTGTTTACCTAACTCCAACGACAAAACCAGTTTCACTTGCCCAAATCAATCTAGTAGAGAACTTGCAATTGAACTCTATACATGTGGGAGGATGTAAATTGTCAACTGTGTGCAGTAGAAACAGTGACATGACTGTAACTCCCAAGGGGCAATGTTTCCCTAACTCAAAACTCCACACTAGTAGTCACTTGCCTACTAAGTCAGATTTGAGGTTTACTCATCTGGGAGTGACCAGGATACAGTTCATGCCCAACTCTGAGATGTGTCTGGCAACCTAGCTCCATCTTGACCTGCTAACCCAGGATGAAACTAGTTAGGACAGGAAGGGCAGCTTATCCAGTGTGCAAAACAATGATCCCAAAGGCCTCAAGATGCATCATCAGAATGGTATTGGCAGCAGGCACATTAGCACTGGAGTAACCACATGATGGCTCCTGTCACCTATACAACAAACTCCTGGGTCTGCCTGCACCACATTCAACTTTGCCTCAAAATGGGCCAAAAGCCTAGCATGCCTAGCCACTGTTTAGTCTGCACTGGGGCAAGGTGACATTCTCAGGCCATCCCCCCAAGGGCATGCACATCTCAGTTGCTGTTTCAGGCAAGGAGATCTGGCATGCTTCACAAACGTCATGTTGATACAACTGTTGTGTAGCTATTTTAGTTATAGCTCCATGCACGTTATTTTAGCGTACTAGGCCTGCTGCTGTGCACTTTAACCCAGATATATTTTATTCAACTGTGTTTATTATTTTAACAATAGCCACTTTTGCGGTTGTTTTATTTCTCTCAATCTAGCTGTTTTTGCTTGGGCCAGCACTACGTTCTCAAAAAAGAAATTCTTGTTCACTCTGTGCTTCTTTCAAGGCTGCTTTAGGATAGGTTGCCAGTGAACATGGTAAAAGTTTTGTCTCTGGTATTCACAGAAAAACACACATCCTTACGTAGGGACATCTTCTCAGAACATCAGCTGTTTTATTATAAAAACACTTCCCTGTCCCTTACACGTTAGAGGGAGACTCCAGCCAGAGGAACACTTCGCTACAGCTGCTTATGCAAACTTCAGTCCTTTACTCAGGTATGCGGGATGGTGTCTTCAGGGGAACCTGAAGGGCAGAATTAGAGCTTAACATGCTGTACTCTATTATAGCCTAGGTAGGAATTAGGCCCTCATTACAACCGTGGTGGTCTGTGTTAAAGCGGCGGTAATACCGCCAATGGGCCGTCAGTAAACAAAATAAGATCATGACCACGGCGGAAACCGCAAACACAGACAGTCACTTTAACACTTCAACTGCCACGACGGTAGCAACAAACACCACGGCGGTAACCACCAACAGACAGGCGGAAGATAATGTACCGCCCTTTCACATCACAACCCGCCTATCCGCCAGCTTTTCCGGGGTGGTACCAACGCCATCAAAAGCACGTCGGGAACAGAACACAGAAGGGAAAACACTCACCTCTCGACACTCAACGAAGAACCAGGACGCCATGGAGCCCGAGTTACAGGTCCTGCCCATGCTGGTCTACCTCCTCATCTACCAGGAATACGAAAGGCGGCGGCAACGACCACAGTGAGTACTGCACCTAGTACACAGGGGAGGGGGAGGAAAAAGAGAGTGACACACACATGCAACACGAAACACCCTCACCCACAGCACCATACACACAAACATATGCAACAACATTACATTTACACCCCGTAACCCCCTGGAAGAACGCAAGGACAAAAGGAATTGAGTTAAATCAGTGATATATTAGAAATAGGCAGATATACGTTATGAATAGAGAAACAGTATTTACAAAAATATACAATATGCACATAAGGCCATACATTGTCCCTTTCAAATGTCTGTGGGCCACTGGGCCAAAAATCATGGGCCAAGCCCGTACTTGACTCCTGCCTCAATACGCAGAGAACACTGCAGGGGCATCAGGCCCAAAACACACAGGCACCTCAGGGGGACGGGGAAGGGGGGGACCTCAGCCGGAAGATGGAATAACGCCACTGCTCCTCGAAGGGGCTCCATGCCCACTGCTTGGTCCGGGGGAGTGCAAGGCCACAGTCTCTCAAGTGGGTGGTTTGCCCACTGCTTGGTCCTGAGCAGTGCAAAGCCACAGTCTCTCAAGTGGGTGGTTTACCCACTGCTTGGTCCTTGGGAGTGCAAAGCCACAGCCTCTCAAGTCTCTCAAGTGGGTGGTTTGCCCACTGCTTGGTCCTGGAGAGGGCAAAGCCACAGTCTCTCAAGTGGGTGGTTTGCCCACTGCTTGGTCCTATGAAGTGCAAAGCCACCGTTTCTCACGTCTTTCAAGTGGGTGGTTTGCCCACTGCTTGGCCCTGGGGAGTGCAAAGCCACAGTCTCTCAAGTCTCTCAAGTGGGTGGTTTGCCCACTGCTTGGTCCTGAGTGTATTATAGGCTTTGGATGAGTTCAGCCTGATTGGAATGCTCACTAGCCTTCCTTGGGCTGAGGTCATCCGTGACATAGTAGTAGAATGTGGAATGCTGCCATGGAGATGAAGATCAGAGTAAAGGAAGCTGTTGGACTTGCTTGATGGTGGATGGGATGTTCAAATAAAAGCACCTACTACACATCTTTGGAGACTACTGAACTTATTTATCACACTGGCGACGAGGGTCTGTTGAACATCTCAACACAGAAGGCCATCTCAAGGAAAATCCTCTTTGGATAACTCTTGCTGTGATATAGTTCGACGTGCGAAGATCTTGAAATTTCATAATTTCCACCTTAGTGGCTGCTTTCTGGTGGCTGTGAACGGATTCATACCCTGTCTGGACATAAAGGTACTTTTTCCAAACGTTTTATTCACCTGTTATTCAGCCTTGCTTGAACGATTTTTTTTTTCCCTCGTGCATATTGGCACACGCTTACTTCAAGCGCGCGAACATCAGTAAAAAATTGGTCTATTCATCGTGAACCGATCGTGAGTCAGCTTTCCAACCCAATTATCCACAGTCATAAGTAAACAAAGCTCGTGCACGCTTCTCGCGCTTCCAGCGCGAGTTGTACTGTGTGGATTTCACACGCTCATCAATACGAGCGTGTGTATTTCAGCTTCTCGTGCCCAGAGAGTTGTACTGCCTCGGGTTTCACACGCTCTTCATTACGAGCGTGCGTATTTTAGTTTCTGAAGAAGCAAACAGCCGAATCCTTAATGAAAGAATCAAGTCTGTTGTTACAACAATAGACTTTTGAGAACTAATAACTGGATACATAATAAATTATAATACGTGATGTTCTCTAAGACGAAATTAAATGAACTGTATATATACGTTTGATTAGACATATTGAACACTTGACTTTAAAATATTGTGGTTCCATCTCAAACTATATACAAGCAACAAGAAAATTTAAACATGCAGAGCATTCGGCCACCACCCTTCTTCTTAACTTCACCCGGTGAACCACCTATAAAGTGGTCAAAGAGGAAATAATCATTTTTGCACTATTCTAGAGTATGTGGAACAAATCTATCCAGTGAAAGGAACACAGCACTTCTAATGCATTGATTGGGTTGTGAAGGCCAAGAGATATTTGAAACTTTGCCAGACCCTGGTGAAGATGTCACAGATCTCAATGAGTTTGAAATGTGTTTGCGAAAACTTGATCTGCATTTTCTACCTAAAATAAGTACCATTTTGGAGCGTTTTCATTTTGGCATGAGGGAGCAAAGACCTGGTGAAAATATTGAAGAATATGTTACTGCATCGACATGTAAATTTGGGAGCACGATGGAAGAAAGGATCCGTGATCAATTCATGTTGAAATGTTCAAACGATAAGATCAGGCAAGAATTATGGAGCAAAGATGATCCAACTTTACAAGAGGTTATTGTTCTAGCTAAAAGTGTGGAGCATACTATGGCGTGTGTTGATGAAATAGGGAAAGAAAAAAGGGCGGAAAAAGCTGATGTGAACAAAATCTCAACAAAAAAAGAAACAAATGCCACAAAAAATTACAGCTTAGAATATGAGGAGGGCAAAGGAGAACTTACTATGGTGACATGATACAAGGATACTAAATGTTTCCGTTGTGGGAACACTGGACATTATGCATCTTTTAAAAAGTGTCCTGCGGTGAACTCAATTTGCAGATTATGCAACAAAAAAGGGCATTTCGCCAAATGTTGCAGATCTCCTAAGACTCAGGCTTCGGTGAAGGTAGTTGAAGACTGTATATTGACGGTCTCCATGGGTTTTGAAAGAAAAAAACATCCTAAGGACGTTGTGACCAATCTTGGAGTATGGAATGAAATGTTATTTGACTCGGGCCTGGTTAACTCTTATATCAAACAAAGTTTTTGATGAACAACTTAGTCACAAAGTTACGCTAAAAGATCCAGATATTGTTCCAGGTGGCTATGGTGGTCAGACCATTGATCTCAGAGGTTATTTTGAGGCTGAGATCACCTTCCAGACGAACACCATCTGTGGAAAAGTCTATGTTCCTGTGAAGGGAGATAGTGTTTTGAGCTGACCTCATCAGAGAGAGCTGAGAGTCATACTCAATCCAAATTCACCTTCGCTTGTCATGATTAAGGAAGATTATGTTAATTATCAACATCGTATTGATGAGTTGCAGGTACAGAAGGATTTGCTTTTACCACAGTTGATTGAAGAGTTCAAGGACGTTTTTAGTGGGAAGTTAGGATGTCTAAAGAAGTATTCTCATCAAATAAAATTAAGAAAGGGCTCCATTCCTGTAGCTTCGAAAGTTCGTCCTATTCCCATCTCCTTAAAAGAAGATGTGGAGAAAGAGATTAAAAGACTTTGTGATGAAGGTATCATTGAGACGGTCGAGTCAGCTGAATGGATTTCTCCGATTGTAGTAGCAAGGAAGCCGTCAGGAGAGTTAAGGTTATGCATAGATTTGAGGAACCTCAATAAATGTGTGGTCAGCGATCAATTTCGCTTACCTAACATCACGGAGATGGTCAAGATGTTGTCAGGTTCAAAATATTTTAGTAAAGTTGACTTAACCTCTGCGTACCATCAAATCAAATTGCATCCTGATTCGCATAATTACACCACCTTCATCACTCAGTTTGGAACATTCAGGTTCATAAGAATGCCATTTGGGCTAGTCTCAGCGGCTGCTGTGTTTCAACGTCTCATGTATAATTTATTTGGTTCGGAACCTGGTGTAAAGTGTTATCAAGACGACATTTTGATACATGGAAGGAGCGAAGATGAACATAACTTGAGAGTTAAAAGAGTTTTAAGTATACTCAGAGAGCATGGTCTGACTATAAAGCCCAAAAAATGTTCATTTGGAAAAACAGAAGTTGAATACCTTGGACATAAGATCACTGCAGAAGGATTGTGTCCCAAGGCAGAATTAGTGAAGAGCATACTGAACCTGCGTACTCCGGAAAAAAAAGAATTGTTATCATTTTTTGGAATGTTAGAATTTCATGCTAAATTTCTTCCTAACTTAGCATCTAAGACACTCTGCATGCGGAAACTGGTTAAGAAAAATTCTGAGTTTGTGTGGGACAATGAATGTCAGAGAGAGTTTGATGGGATCAAAGCAGAGTTGTCTTCAATTGGGTCATTGAAATCTTTTAATCCTAACAAGAAATGTGTAATTATGGCTGATGCTTGTGAGACTGGATTGGGGGCAGTGTTGTTACAGGATGTGGATGATGGAATTCTTAAGCCCATAGTGTTCTGTTCACGGACTTTAAGAGGAGCAGAGATCAACTACTCCACTATAGAAAAAGAGGCGTTATGTGTGTTTTGGGCGATTAATAAGTTAAGACATTTTGTGTGGGGTAAAGAGTTTGAAATACTTATCGAACACAAACCGCTGGTAGAGGTGTTTATGAAAAAAGGTCTAGATTTGATCTCCAGTAGTATTAGCAGATGGGTGGTCAGTCTTCAGGATTATGATTATACAGTACACTACGTTCCTGGGTCATATAATAAAGTTGCAGACTGCCTTTCCAGACTGAGTTCGGAAGTGGAAGAGCTACCTGAGAAAGAGATACAGCGGAATATTTCTGTGTGCATGGTTACTGGGAGTGTGATAAAACAAGATGAGTGGGTAAGAGTTGTAGGTGAGGATAAGATTTAGCAACGTGTGTGTGAACAGATCAAATGTGGTTGGAGGTTTGAGGTTAAACAGGACAAGGATCAGGTGAGTTTCTGGAGAGTGAAAGATGAATTGTCAATGGAAGATGGTATCCTCTTACGTGGTCTGAGGTTAGTTGTCCCTACAGAATTAAGGAACAAAATTATTGAGCTAGGACATGAGGGACACCAAGGTATGAGCAGGACGAAGGCAAGGATTCGCTTAGATTATTGGTGGCCGGGAATGGATTTGATGGTTGAGAGATTTGTGAGGGAGTGCACAGACTGTTGTTGCAGTGACAAAATTTACAAGACTAGGGTTCCTCCTATGTGCATAAGGGATATGCCGCGAAAACCTTGGGAAGTATTGGCGGTTGACATTGTTGGACCTATAGGTGGGAGAAGTGGTTCGAATTATTTGATAATTCTGATTGATCAATTCTCAAGGTGGGCTGAAATTGGTATCTGCGGTTCCACTGAGTCTAGAAGAATTATTGACTTCTTTAAGGATGTTTTTGGTCGTGAAGGTATTCCTGAAGCTATAGTGACTGATAATGGACCACAGTTTGTATAAAAAGAAATGGAAGAATTTCTACAAAAATGCGGGATTAAGCATAGGAAGTGTTCTCTGTATCATCCAGAAGGAAATGGTACCGTAGAAAGATTCAACAGGTGTGTGAAGGAGTGTATTCAGTTGGAGGTTGCGTCGAACAGAGACTGGAAAGAAGGTTTGAAAAAGTTTCTTTATGCGTACAGAGTCACACCTCATTCCACTACGGGGAAGGTCCTCTTTGACCTTTTCAGAGGTCGGAAAGCTAATACCGCTCTCCCGCCTGCCTGGGTGTATTGGAGTAAGGATGCTGTAGAATGTAAGAGTCTCATGGGGGAAGAGAATGATTTTGAGAAAGTCTGTGTGCAGAAAAGGAAGGAATACTTTGATGATAAGAGAGGCGCACATCTTCTTGATGTAAAGGTTGGAGATCGTGTTATGGTAAGGAAACCAACTTTGTGTAAAAGCGAAAGTAAATTTTTAGGATCATTTGAAGTTATCAAACTGTTTAGAAATGCTGTCAAGGTTAAGGATGGCAGAATGTGGAATCTTAATAGAATAGTTAAAGTTAAGGGGAAGTAATAATTTCTTTTTTTTGTTTTATTTCCTTTGTTTTTATTCAATGTTAAGAGGGAAGATGTGTGGTATAGGCTTTGGATGAGTTCAGCCTGATTGGAATGCTCACTAGCCTTCCTTGGGCTGAGGTCATCCGTGACATAGTAGTAGAATGTGGAATGCTGCCATGGAGATGAAGATCAGAGTAAAGGAAGCTGTTGGACTTGCTTGATGGTAGATAGGATGTTCAAATAAAAGGACCTACTACATATCTCTGGAGACTACTGAACTTATTTATCACACTGAGGAGTGCAAATTCTCAGTCTCTCAAATGGATGTTTTCTTCCACTGGTTCTGGCGAGGGCTTTGTGCCCAGTCTGCTTCATCCTGCCAAGGATAGGGTGAGTGGATGCCTTTCTCCACTGGTTCTGGAAGGAGCTTTGTGCCCAGTGTGCTTCATCCTGCCAAGGATAGGGTGAGTGGATGCCTTTCTCCACTGGTTCTGGAGGGGGCTTTGTGCCCAGTCAGCTACATCCTGCCAAGGATAGGGTGAGTGGATGCCTTTCTCCACTGGTTCTAGAGGAAGCCTTGTGCCCAGTGAAGCAACACTTGGGGTGTGGCAGTTCACATTCCTTCACCTTGGTGTCTGAGGCACAAGATTTGCAGGGAACAGGTTGCATGATAGTCCATGGAGGCAGGGCTAGACTCCATCCTGCGGCGGCTAAGGCTGCAAGCTGGTGGTAGTGCCGGTGCTGGTGGGGGTACTGCCAGTGGTGGTGGGAGGCTCCAGCTCGCCTACTGCAGCCTCGGATGGCTGCCTACTGGGGCTGCTGCTGTTGGTAGTGGTCCTACTGTCAGCGGTGCAGGTGGCAGTGGTTCCGGCGGGACCTGCGGCGGTGCTAGCAGCAGTGCAGGTGGCGGTGCTGGCCGTGGTGCAGGTGCCGGTGCTGCCAGTGGTAAAGGGAGGCTCCAGCCCTTCTCCTGCAGCCTCAGACAGCTGCCCACTGGGGCTGCTGCTGCTGACAGTAGTGGTGCTAATGGCGGTGCAGGTGAGGTGCTTGCGGCAGTGCCTGCGGTGGGACAGCTGCCGGTGCTGACCGCGGTGCAGGTGGCGGTGCTGGCAGTTGTTCTGGTAGCCACCAGACCTTCACCTGCAGCCTCCAACGGCTGAAGTGCCTTGCCTTGTGTTTCCTGTCCCTTCCTCACCTTGACATATGGTGGTGTGACCTTGGATCTGGCTGCTGGAGTTTTTGAGGAGGCCTTGTGGGTGGTTCTTGCTCCTTGGCCTTGCTGCATGCTGTCCCCTTCTTCACCTTGGCAGGTGGCAGAATGTTTTTTTCCTTTGCAGGGGTTGCTGGCACACTGGCTGGCCTGACGGCTGCCCCCTTTGAGCCTCTGTGAGTTGCAGGTACCACAGCGGACGTCGACTTGGTGGATGAGATGCTGGCCTAGGTTCTGGACACCCTGGCCAGAGGGGAAGGACGGGGGAGGGGTAGGGAACAGGTCAATGTTTGCCAGGAAAAGCTTCTTAGACACACTGGGGTGGGAAGCGGGAGAGGGTTTGGGAGTGGAGGAAGAGGGAGTGGTTGTAGGAGGTGTCTGTCTGCTGACTTTGGGTGCAGGTGCATGAGTTGGATGCTGTTGTGAGGTGGATGGCTGTTGGGTGGGTGGGTGCTTGTGTTTGTGTACTTTGGGAGGAGGGGTCACAGACACACTGGGAGAGGACACAGGGGATGTGTGAATGGATGTGGGGGTGGTGACTGCTCGTGAGGGGTGGGTTCTGATGGGCATGCTGGCAATGGAGGTAGTGGATGAGGATGTAGTACATGCAGGTGTGAGTGGAGATGCTACTTGGAGGGAGGTGGACGAGGAGTAAGAGAGGGACACAGTGGAGGCAGTGGATGTTGGTGTGTCTGCATGGGGATGGTGCTTGTGTGAATGCCTGTGAGATGAAGTGTGGTGCTTGTGTCGCCTGAGCCACTTTTGGGTATTGATTTGGGTGAATGCTCGTCTGAAGGTGTGCCTGGGATAGGCTTGGGTTGAGGGGATTGGGTCTGGGTAGAGGAAGTTGGAGGGGGGAAGCTAGAGACAGGTACAAGGGCTGCCATCAGTGTTGAGGTCAGAGCTTGAAATGCTCGATGTTGGGCTGCCATGCCGGAGTGAATGCCCTCCAGGTATGCATTTGTTTGTTGCAAATGCCTCTCGACACCCTGGATGGCATTCAGTATGATTGACTGCCCAACAGTGAGAGATCTCAGAAGGTCAATAGCCTCCTCACTGAGGCAGCAGGGCTGACTGGGGCAGGGCGTAAGATGCCTGGGGCGAAGGAGATGCCCACCCTCCTAGGTGAGCGGGCACGGGAAACACGCTAAGGGGCTGCTGGGAGGGCGGTGCTGGTAGGGGGTGGCGGCTGTACCTGTTGTTGGAGTGGGCAGAGAGGTGTCCACCACCGCCAGGGAGCTTCCATCGGAGGAGGAGTCACTGTCTGTGGTCTCCCCTTCTGTCCCCGTCATGGTGCTCCCCTTGCCCTCCGTCCCACTGGTGCCCTCACCATCGGTGGATTCGGCCTCCAGGCCCATGTGGGATGCAGCTCCCTCCGTCGCCGGTGCCTCTGCTCCTATGCCAGATAATGCTAATGCACACAAGGACAGGGTGACAAAATAAAAAGGGGGGGAAAGAGACAGAGGATACACTTGGTCAATGCCAGCAACAACACTACTGTTGGCGTACACAACACACAGTGAGGAGCCCTATGCACTAGGCCATGCACTACCATTGACTAAGATAGTCACCAGCCCATGGTGTACAATGCCTACCGCCATTAGCTGCACACCTGAAACCCACAGGACACTGCCCAGTGGAAGATGCCCACTAACACTATTGGGGTAGGAATGAGTCAGAGCCTGCCCAACAAGGGACCTACCCTGCCATCTTCGCCCTGACCTAGGGGCACTTGTAGTCCACATCCCCCGCCCAGGTAACTCTTAACACATGCAAAGTCAGGATACTGAATATGTGCTCACCCCCTTGTGGCTGCTGTGATGCCTTCAAGCACCCATCCAACTCCGGATAGGCCACCGCCAGGATGCAGAACATCAGGGGGGTCATGGTACGACGGGCACCCCTTCCTTGTTGGAAGGCCAGCCCCAGCTGGGCCTCCACCATCATTCTTTGCCCAGGGGCACAGATCTTCCCACTTTTTGCGGCAGTGGGTGCTCCGCCTGTCAAAGACCACCAGGGTCCGCACCTCCTTGGCAATGGCATGCCAACTACCCTTTTTCTGATGGGCGCTGACCTTCATGGAAAAGACAGCAGAAAAGTGAATTAGTCAACCGTCCGGACCGTCATACTCATGGCTCACCATATCCCTCTCATCCCCACATACACTGACCACCTTAGATGCAGCACTCTGGCCAGGACGCTCCTGCCCCCCCCACATGTGGCTTACACACACAGCACTCCATATATTTATTGGCCCACGCCTCATGCTCACAGTGTACTCACCTGTTTGTCTGGAGGACCATAGAGTAACGTGTACTGGGGTAGGACCCCATCCACCAGTTTGTCCAACTCCTCTGCAGTGAAGGCAGGGTCCCTCTCCCCAGACACATGAGCGATTGTCACTTCCACACACAGGTCACAGCAGCACTTGCAGTATAGGTCCTCTCCTGTTGAAGGTCAGGTAGCAAGTGAGTGAACAAATAGAAAATGGTGGTCACACCCGCAGCGGTGCGTACCGTCACCACCGGCGTACATCGCCATTGGCTCCTAGAATCCATAGGGCCCAATGATAACCAATGCGAAGTTGCACTGTGGTCTTCCACCGCATACCGCGATGGCGCACAACACCAGCGGAATTACCTAATTTCCACTTGTCCCTCCTCACAGGTCAGGCAGCCGCCATTTCAGGGGGGCACAGGGCATGGCACCTAACTGCGTCACAGCAGACACTGACACAGCAACAGACTGTCGGATTCACATACTGGTTCTGTAAAGCAAAATAATCATCATTAGTGCAATAGTGGGTGAATATGATCCCCTGCTCACTGTTGTCTTCCATAGGCTTCAACCGCTGAGGCTGAATATGAGATGGCGGCATCCTCTGGTGTACAGACCCCTGGTGGACCTTACGACAATAGAGGACAGACACATTATCATAACCTACAGACTCGATTGTGCCACAATCCAAGAACTGTGTGCCCAATTGGAGCCAGACCTGATGTCAGCTATCCGCCAGCCCACAGGTATCCCCCCTCTTGTGCAGGTCCTGTCAGTGCTCCATTTCCTGGCAATTGGTTCCTTCCAAACAACAGTGGCAATGGCATCAGGGATGTCTCAGCCAATGTTTTCCAACGTGTTGACCAGAGTGTTGTCAGCCCTGCTGCAACACATGCGCAGCTACATCGTATTCCCCCAGGTGGAGGATGTGGCCACAGTGAAAGCTGACTTTTATGCCTTGGGACAGATCCCCAACATCATTGGTGCCATTGATGGTACACATGTGGCATTTGTCCCCCCCCCCCCCCGGAGAAATCAACAAGTTTTCAGGAATCGAAAAAGCTATCACTCTATGAATGTGCAGATGGTGTGTTGGGCGGACCAGTACATCTCCCATGTGAATGCCAAATATCCTGGCTTTATGCATGACACCTTTATCTTGAGGAATAGCAGCATCCCATATGTGATGGGCCAAATCCAGAGGCATCGGCTGTGGCTAATAGGTGAGCCCAAGGCCCCCACCCAGTATAAGTAGGTGCCTGGGTATGGGGTTGTCCCTAATGGTTAGTTTGTGTCTAACAGTTGTCCCTCGAAATTTACAGGTGACTCTGATTACCCCAACCTCTCATGGCTACTGACCCCAGTGAGGAATGCCAGGACAAGGGCAGAGGAGCATTACAATGAAGCACATGGGCGTTAAAGGAGGATTATTGAAAGGACCTTCAGCCTCCTGAAGGCCAGGTTCTGGTGCCTCCATCTGACAGGTGGATCCAGTATCTCCTCACCCAAGAAGGTGTGCCAGATCATTGTTGCATGTAGCACAACCTGGCCTTGAGACGCCAGGTGCCTTTTCTGCAGGAGGATGTGCCTAGAGATGGTCTTGTGGCAGTGGTGGAGCCTGTAGACAGTGAGGAAGAGGAGGAGGAGGAAGAAGATGATGACAACAGAAGCAATATAATTCAGCAGTACTTCCAGTGACACACAGGTAGACACTGTAACTTCACTTTACTTTTCAGTGTTCTGTTGGACATTGTACATGGCAGCCTATTACCCTATGTCTATGGCCACTGACTGTACCCTTTGGCATCTCTATTTTCAGATCTCTGTGCCCCACTCTGGCTCCTGCTATGTGTACTGCTGCCCACCAAACGTCATTCCAAAGTATATTTAACTGTACATTTGACTTGCAATGCTTTGATACTGTTGAACTAATACATATTTGAATCATTTGACAGACTCCAGATTAGTATTTGTTCCAAGGGTGTTTATTTTCGTGCTCATAAGTAGAGGGGGGTGTGCAATGGGCCGGGCTGATGGTGGAGGAAAGTCCAGGGTAGAGTCCAGTCTCTTGGTATCACAGGTGCATTGTCCAATGGGCATAGGAAGGGGAGTAATGGCAGTTGAAGGTGGAAAGGGTGACAGAGTGGGACAGAAGGGTGACAATCAGGAGAGTCTTAGTTCCTGGCGGGAGTCTTGGCAATGCACTCTGGCTTCTGCCTGGATCTCAGGGACCATTTGCAGGGTGGTTCTCCTTCTGCAGGGTGTGAGGTGCTGGTGGCCTGTTGTTCCTGTGGCAGGCCTCCTGTCCACTAGCGCCGGCGGAGGTGGAAGGCTGTTCATCGGTTTGGCTAGTGTCAGGGGCCCGTTGGTGTGCCACTGCCTCCCACATGGTGTTGGCCATGTCAGCCAGCACCCCTGCAATAGTGACCAGGACGGTGTAGATGTGTTTGAGGTCCTCTATGATCCCCAGGTACTGTCCCTCCTGCAGCAGCTGAGTCTCCTGCAACTTGGCCAGTATCTGGCCAATGGTCTCCTGGGAATGGTGGTATGCTCCCAGGATGTTTGTGAGTGCCTCCTGGAGAGTGGGTTCCCTGGGCCTGTCCTCCCCCGGTCGCACAGCAGTCCTCCCAGCTTCCCTGTTGTCCTGTGCCTCTGTCCCCTTCACCGTGTGCCCACTGCCACTGACCCCAGGTCCCTGATTGTCCTGGGTTTGTGGGGTTGCCTGGGGTCCCTGTAATGGTGGACACTGCTGATTGACGTGTCCTGGGGACAGTGGCAAGGGCCCGCTTGGTGGGTGCCGTGCTGGTGTTTTCTGAAGGGGGAGGCTCTGTGGTGGGTTGGGACTGTGGCAGGGGAACCAACTGACCAGAGGTCCCAGATGGGCCAGGTTGGTCATCCTGATCCAGGCGTGCAGAGCTGCTATCGTCACTGTGGGCCTCTTTGGGGGGGGGGACTGGATGAAGCTGGCACCTCCTCTCTGGTGACGTTGAGTATGGGTCCTGTGGGGATGCAAATGCAGTGTTAGTGTATCTGCGTGTGCCATCTTGTGCATTGGTGTATTTCCCTGTATGATTGTGATTTCCCTGTCAGCTTGGCCTTGTGTGAGTGGTGATTTTGTGGGCTGGGTGAGTCTCTCTACTAGGCATGATGTGGTGATGGGTGTCCATGCAGGTCTGTGTTGGGGGTCCATGCATTGGTGTTACATGCAGGGCTTTGGATTGGGATGGGTGGGTTGTGATGGTGGGGTATGTGTGAGATGGTGGAGTGATGGGGGTTAGGGTAGGGGTAGGTGTTTGTGTTGGCATGCAGGTAGGGTGGGTGGGGGGATAAAGTAGTAAAGATTTGACTTACCAGAGTCCAGTCCTCCTGCTACTCCTGCGAGTCCCTCATGATGCATGATTGCTAAGACTTGCTCCTCCCATGTTGTTAGTTATGGGGGAAGAGGTGGGGGTCCACCGCCAGTCCTCTGTACTGCTATCTGGTTTCTTGCAACCACAGAACGCACCTTCCCCTATAGGTCGTTCCACCTCTTCCTGATGTCATCCCATGTTCTTGGATGCTGTCCCACAACGTTGACCCTGTCCACGATCCTCCGCCATAGCTCCATCTTCCTTGCAATGGACGTCTGCTGCACCTGTGATCCGAATAGCTGTGGCTCTACCCTGATGATTTCCCCCACCATGATCTTTAGCTCCTCCTCTGAGAACCTGGGGTGTCTTTGTGGTGTCATGGGTGTAGTGTGAGTGGTATGTGTGAGGGTGTGTGGGGTGAATGGTTGGGGTGTGTGCTGTGAGGTGCGTGGATGGTGTATGGGTGATGGTGTTCTCTGGCTCAGATTGAGTGGGTGCTACTGGCTTGTGTCTCTCTCTGTTGGCAATCTTTAGTTTCATTGAAAGGGTTGTGGGTAATGTGGGTGTGTGTTTTATAGTGGTGTGAGTGTGTGGGTGTGGTGTGTGTATGTGAGTCAGGTGTGTGTAGTTTGAATTGTCCAATGTGGTGGTGTTGTGTAAATGTGTGTGTATTTTGAGCGTGGTGGTGTGTACCGCCAATGGTTTACCGCGATTGAAAGACCACCACTGTGATTCATGGGTCGTATTCCTGTTGGTGTAACGGTGTGGGTTTTGCTATCGCCAGTTTATCACCGACCTTTGGTCTGGTGGACTTGTGTGGGTGTCTGTATAGTGGCGGTTTTCTCAGTGTGGGTCATAATACCCGTGGCGGAATACTGCCGCGGTCACGGTATGTTGGCAGCCATCAGCACAGCAGTAGGCGGCATTTACCGCCAGGGTTGTAATGAGTGCCTTGTTCTATTGACTCTAGTGACAATATGGTAGCGTTGTTTCTATGCTTCACTCTCCTTGTCACAATTCTAATTCTGTCATGCTGTGTCATCCTGGTTATTGCAGTACATGCTTTGCTATCTAAGATGCAGTCACTTCATTAAAACCTTATTGAAACATATACTGCCTCTGTTTGTCATTGTGCATATGAAACTAATGTAACTGAGAGAAAACGGATAAGACCTGAGTCACCACGATTCCCCTGATGAATCAATTGTGTCATGCGCTCGTCTGCCCAATCATCCGTGCTCTTGGGCAGGGATGAGGCTCTGTTAGTTAGCCGGAGCAAAACCTGGATTAGGGCGTCAGGTGTCACCTGTAGTGGGTTAAGTCTCCCACACCGCAGGTGATTCTGCCGCACAAATCCAGTAGTCTCATTAGAATAATGAGAGCCTACGCGACACAACCAGTACCATATGTACTTGTTACAATAGGATTACCTGCAAATCAAATATGTACAAGCTCTTTGCAAAATGTCACTGTAACCTTTTGTAGGTAGATGTCACAATACAACCAGTAGCATTGTATCTTTCACATCAACATGTCTAGCTGCCACTGGCCACACAGAGACCACGGAAGAGACTGCCACTACCCCATGGATGAAGCCCTCAGTAATGAAGATACTCCAGGACATCTGGACATGGAGGACAGTTCTGGCCCATCTGGGCAACGTGGTCAGACACCAAAAGTGAGTCTCACTGTGGCCACATCAACACCTCCCAGCCTGGTTGCCGCCACATCATGGGCAATGATGCACCCACCAGCCTGTGTCCCTAGCAGTGTCAACCACTTAGTGCCCCCTAGTTATGTATCCTGAGTCACAGCATGACACCTCTGACAATGATGGTGCAGGAACCAGTGGGAGAGGGCACCCTGTGCAAGGGCACAGGGGCTTAGGGCTAGGGTGCATGGTAGGGATGCTGTGGGGCAGCGGGGTGAGGCCACTGGGGTTGCTCTTGGCCAGGGCACCATCAGCAACATCTTGGGGGGCTATCAGAAGTCCCAGGGTGTGATGGGCCAGGTACTTTCTGAACTCAGGGAAATGGAGCAGCTGCAGAGGGACTTCCATCAGGAAGTGTTTGTACAGTGGGAGGCTCACAATACCGACGTGGCCTCCCTACAGAGGTTCTGAGGGACATTAACACCACCCTGAGCAGGGATCAACAAGAGCACTCTACCCCTTCCTTTGGCACATATACACCAGGCCCATCGTCGGTGCCAGCCACCGGAAGGGAGGCCCTGGCAGAGGAAGAACCTGCCCCTGCACCCCTACCTCTGTAGCAGCAGATCCCCCCGCAAGTGAGAATATCCAGCGAGGAATCCAGGAGTTGGGGATGGCAAGACACCCACCACTGCCAGCAAGTGACATCTTCCAAAATGACCTCCTTTGTGTATCACATATTCACTCTGTTGACTGTTCTTAATCCAACCTCCTTTTTAAATGGGAGGAGTACACTGGACTTTCAATGGCGTGACCCCTTCACTTTTCTGTTCAATCATGTCCCAATTTTATATTCTGCAGAAAATTTAAATAAATCCACCTATCACAAAGTAATTGTTTGCTTGATTCTGTTCCACATTTTGCTGTGTTGAGATGTAAGACCAGGTGAAGCAAATGAGGAAGACACGCAATACTAATGCAGGAAGGGATATGCACAGTGTCCTGCAAAGGATTACTTCCCAAACACAAACACAGTGTCTGGTCACACCAAACATTTTATTGCACTGTACAGCACATAGGCTGTTGAAATGTCTGGACTGTACATAGCCAAGAATGGCTGACTCATAGTGAGTCAAGGTCCACATACCAAGGTACACTCCCCCTCATCCCCCCGAGACCACAGAAGGAATGGCCTTGACACACATTGTTTTGTAGGATAGGCAAACAGAAAAGTGGAGGTTGTCACCACCTTGACCCTTACCACATACCACACCAGAGTAATTCACCATCACAGAAACCAAGATACAGACCGAAGGTAGTACAATGGTCCCTGATTACAGGCCCATCATTACCAATGACCATGCATCTGGTGGTATGATACAAACATAAGTCAGTGTTGTGGCACAGGCACTGTAGCTTGCACTGATGAAACACATCTACAGCTACGTACAAATCATACAGTAAGAATGTTTAGCCAATGTGAAGGGTGAATGCCTTATTTGTAATTGATGACTACATATTTCATGCCCTAAGTGATGTCACACATGATGCAATCAGCCCAACACAGCACACTAAACAAGTACAATGTGCACTTCAGACCTTCCACCCAACCAAACACTGTTCAAGCTGCATTGATACAGGTCTCATACACCCCAAATCTGGGACCTGCATTACCTGGGACAATCCATGCCCCCTTTGTCTGTCAGAACAGCATCAGATACCCGCCAAAGTCACAACTCAGAAATGCCCACATGAGGATGCCATGGTGAAGGTACCTCAACAAAGACAAAACAAGGAGTAGAGACTTAAAAATATAACTATTGCACAAATCACATAGCAAGCCAGGGAATGAAACTACATTGCAATGAGACTGTCACAAACAAAGCAGCATCATCAAGGTGGGGATATGTCAAAAGCTAACTCTTCAAACAGCCTTTGGCTGAATATTGCGGAGTATCAGCTCCCTAATTGTTGCCAAAACACTCAACTCCACACGTTCTCAGACTTACAGTACATTGTACACTCACAGTCATTACATCACATGACAGACACTAATGAAAAGTAGTGGTTGATGAGATCTTCCTGCAAGCCAGCTTCTTCACAGTGATCTGACACACTTTTCTGGGTGAGTAGAGGAGGGCTCCCGCAGTCTGGCCTTCAGGTGTCCAAAAGCCCACTCCAACACCCACCTTGTTCTTTCATGGGCCTCATTGATGCAGACTTCCCTTGGGGTAGTTGGATTCCTTATTGGCGTCAGCCACCAATGACGGTTTGGATATGCAGAGTCTCCTGTTAAGGCATGGGACATATGTGCAACAATGAGTCACTCACCTAATCATTGTAACACCAGACATTGTACACACACAAAAAAGACAGATGTGACTTACCAACCAGTCAGGCCCTCTCTGGGCACAGTTGTGACATCAGCTGGGGTATAGTGCTGTTCGGCATTATGAAGGAATCGTGGTCTGAACCTGGATAATGGCCACAGACCTGTGAAACATAGAGATCCACCAAATATACAATTTGCACATTGATGGAATGGAAGTTCTTTCTGTGGTGGGACCAAACCTACATGTGTGCCATCAATAGCCCCCACCACATGTGCGATGCATGCAAAACCATAAAAGTCAGCCTTCACATGGGCTAAATCCTCACGTCAGGGAAACTGAACAAAGCTGTTCAGGTGTTTAAACATTGCTGAGAGGACTTCCTTCAACACCAGACTGAACATAGGTTGGGACATGCCAGCTGATAGGGCCACTGTATGTTGGAAGGACCCTGTGGCTAGGACATGCAATACTGACATGAAGTGAACAATGGGTGGTATGCTGGATGGATCACTTACAGCTGGCATCAGATCTGAATCTAACTGATGACATAAGTCCACTGTTGTTTGCCTATTCAGACGATATAGCAGGATAATGTGGCGTTCTGCCATTGTCTGGAGGTCTGGCAGTGGACTGTAAATAGGAGGTTGTTGCATCTTCCCTCTCTCTGGGTACCTATGTATGACAAAACATGATTTGTAACATTAGTCAGTGTGTTCACAGCAACATACATGATGCATGTTAATGATTTCATGTGACAAAGCATTTCTGAATTGATAGACATGGCAAGCAGTACACATCACAGCTGCATATAACACAAAGGTCACATGTGTCCATCATGGTTTTACACACATGTGGTCACATGTATATGGACCAAACTCAGAGATGTGCAACACGAATGCCCCTCGAAATGTGACTGGGTATTCCTACAGCCAAAATGACCATCAGCGGTGGAGAACTGTTAAATGCCATCTGTGACATGAAACATACTAAAATGGTGTTTGAGTAGTACGACCGGCATGATAAGACAGGATAAGCATGTTTGTGAGGTTGAAAATACATTTAACAAATGTGACGCAGCTTCTACAGCCCAATACAGCATCTCAGGATGCCAAAAAGGCGGCTGCCTGACCTACTCTACTAGATAATAGGAACCGCCTGCGACCACCAGCAGAACTTGTCATGGTGGTTGCAACTGTGGCAGACAAAGCCATAAGCTAATGTTGATGCCAGTGGCAGTAATGGGCCAATGGCTGTGTCTGCTCATGATGATGTACGCGCAGACGTGACTGCCATGTTTTACAAATTCACTCACTTGACTCCTGACACTGCTGCCAGCAAGACCTCCACAACCGGAGCTGCTGTGTGCCACCTCTGGAAGCAATCATGCTACGTCCAGCAGGTGATAGGGCCCCTGCCTTCTCTCCAGAGGAGATGGAGAGGCTAGTGACTGAGGTCTTAACCCTTTATGACCAGCTCTGTGGCTCACAAGAAGAGCAGGTAAGTACCTCCGGTGCAAGATTTTCTCCGGACTTCACCATTCTTTCCCTCCTCAAAGGCTAGAATGTGCCCCTGTGTGCATGTCTGACTACTCATGTGCCTGTTGTTGCAGTCCGTGTGGCATCAATGAGAGTGACAATGTGCAGGTATTGGTGGCCAGTGCCATATGCTAAGTTCAGTCACATTGTGTTGTGTGAGGTTTTTAGGGTCCTAGATCCTCCTTGTGTTGGATGCACATAACTAGGGGAGGAGACAGTACTGCCATCCACTGACATCTCTTTCCTCATGATTATTGTAAATGTCAGACAACATGTATGTACATGACACCATGAGCTGTGTATTCATGTTGTATGAATCAGTTGAGAGTCATGTGAGCGATATGTATAGTGCCACAGATATTTCAAATCACATCTGCCGTTGCTAAACTGTTGCTTGGAAGGCATATCATGACTCACTGGGCTCTTCAGGTTCCCACACACACCACATGCCAAATTGCTGATGGCTACATGATGTACTGTCATGCATGGAAGTGATGCGAGTGGAATGTCATGTAGGTTCTGTCAGCTCACCCCGCAGAGACCAGGGCCAGTCACATATATCTCCCAGTATGGGACCTAGTCCAGGCTGTGGGAGAGTCACCTTGGCTATGCAACTGTGGCACTGTGCCCACTCCTTGTACCTCAGCAGATTCTGTCATGTGGCCAATATGAGGCCCTGAATGCCTCATTTCTTTGACTAGATTAGGAATGTATACAGAGGTAAATCATTAATCTAGTCATTCTGTGCATTTAGCATCTTTGTGTATCTTACACTCATGAAAGGTCCCTTACTCCCACAGCTCCGTTGTCACCTTCTCACGAGTTATATTTGTCCTGTACAGGCTTCTTGCATAACTGACAGTCCCACAGTGCAGACAGTGTGTTGATTCCTGGGAAGCCATGATGTGTGAGTCAGTGGCTTGGTCACATAAGAAACTGTACAATCCATGCCTTTGTTAGTTGGAAGCCACCTCTGTAGGATAGACACACATGCCCAAAGGAGTGTTCTGTGGTACAGGTACATAGCACAGAACCCCACCCCCTGAGGTGGCATGAGTCTGCATTTGTTATTCCACATGTCCACACATGGGCAGGGAATACACTTTCAGTACCCACCATGTCAGCCCTTTCACTGTTACTCATGTATAATGTTGGAGTGTGCAATAGGGACTGCATGCCATGAGTCATTCTCACAAACTGTGAATGTGTTGGTCCATTCATGCCTAAGGAGTTTACCCTTTAAAAGGCACATAGGTGTGTAGTATTTCATTATGGCTCACATCACAGGACAGGTTGCTAGAGCATGGGTTGCCTGATGCCAGTAAGCTTGCTTAGTCATTGCAGGACATGAGCAGGGTAGTGGGTTAATCTGCAGATGGAAATATATATGTGTGTAGTCATTTCCCTGTAGTTATTGGCTTATGTGTGTCACACTTGGGGAGTATTGACAAATAGAAAAGTCCTAGTTTGATGTTACTGGCAAGTATGTGACTCAACCATTTGTGATGAAACTTGTGATCATGATCTCTTGATTTGTCTTTTGCATCTATTCAGGTCAACACCCAGCAAAAGAAGACACTATGGAGAGCCATCCCTCGCTGAAGTGGACCCTAGGTGTCCACAGCTGGTGGAGAGCTCACTGCAGGAGAAGGAGGGAGGGCCTGAGACGCTGGGACAGGAAAATCGCGGAGGTCCAGCTGGGGATGTCCTCTCAACATGGTCGGGATGTCCGTGGGACCCAGACCCCCCTAATGGCCCACATTCTGGCAGTGGCCTACACAGAGGTTGATGGGCATTTGAAGGCAACAAAGCAGCCACAAGGGAGTGAGTAAAGGGCCCATTCCTGCCTGTCACATTGCCAAGTGAATGTGTTCTGACAGCGCCCCCTGACAATTAGGGATGAGCCATGTGTCACACAGAAGATGAATGATTGTTTGTGTAGACATGTCATGTGTTGTATAATGATGAGCCTTGCCTATTGGCCAAGGGACCTAGGACACAACTGTGTACAATCCACAAACCACTTGCTCTCCAGGGACAACATATAGCTGTGTACAGTTATCAATCAAGTACTGTTTGTTGTTGTAGTGTGTGTAAATTCAATGCAACAGACCACTACTCCTCAATGTTACAGGCAAAAGGTAAGTACGTGATGGATCACTGTCCTCAGCCATGAGTCTGGGTGAATGAGCATAATGTCATCTGCCACCCAGGGGCTAGTTGTCTTCAGCATATGATGGGTGCTGGCCCCTCATTGCAGTCTGTAATGTGAAGGTGGCCATCACGCATGTGACAGAGCCTATATTGTACTTTGGGTGCAGCTATACATCAACATTTTCCCTTGGTAAGTGGGGAATATCAATTGAGATGATTTATGTGCCATCACTGTTTCCAACATTCCTTGTGCCTACATGTCAGCATGTGCCCGTTTCTCTTTTGAAAATCATTTGTAAGCTGCTGTTTCATGCATGCTCTATCTATGTTGATGGGATGATGTCTGTAATCCCTTACATATATGTGCATGGCAAACTGTGTGTGGAATATGACATTTACAATGAGGGTAAATTTCATGTTGTGCCACAGACAGCAGTGTGTCACCATTGTTTATTGGCTGACACATTCCCTCATGCGTCATAGCATGTCATTTGGCATGTACAACTGCAGCAGCAATGAGGGACATGACAGGTAGGCCTAGAGTTTTAAACCACAATGTGCATTGCTACACTCTTGATGTGGCATCATTTGTGAAAGTGCACCGCACATGTGTAATGGGTAAGGTTTGTGACCTGACTGTTGGCATGCATCATGGAGTGACGTGCAGTTATGTCGGAATTACGTTTGGGTACAAGCATTCATTCACAGACAGACATTTGGGTCTGCATGACCACAATGGAGACAATGATGCAGCTTCCAACTGGGCAACATGTTGAGGGCCTTCAACAAGTACTTTCAAATCCCAGGGCCTCTCTAACATCCTAGGGACTAATGGCTTCTACTGATGCACTCAGAGTATGTCATTGTAAGGGGTGCCAGAGATTAGTGGTGATTACCCGGGGGCTTGCTGATTCATTGTGTTTTGGATCTTGGGGACCGCTCTCCCTGACATATTGCACATGATGTCTACAGTGTCCATTTCCAGTTTACATGTTTGGCTTGTCTGAGCAACATTAGTACTACCTCCATGACTCTATTGGGACGAATATAATTTGGTGAAGTGTGCATAGCAGAGCTGCTTCCAGTGTGACATGAGTAGTTCCATGTCAACTTTGCCAGGCTATTGTACATTGCAGGATTTTGGAGCATCATTTCTTATTGTTGGGCTTTATGTATGTAATAAATAGATGTGTGCATAACCTTGTGTGGGATCTGTGGGAATGCAATTGGCATTGGCCCACTATTGTATCACAACAGGTAACTGAGGTCTGCTAGATGGGGCAAAGCTTTGAGGGTGGTGAGGTCTCCTACTTGTTGAATGGTTACTGTGATTGCACACCTTCAGTCATACAATTGTAGTTGTCTGAGATCCTGAATTTCCTGTAGGCAACTGTTGACAGTTCAGATGGCATGCATGCATATAGCACGGCAGATGTAGGGGCCACTTAGATGTAGTTTGTTGCTGGGGCGTACTTGATGTCATGGTAATGTTTGCCAATCAGAGCTGTTGTTCAAGAGTGATCATGTACATGTGATGACCCTATTTTTCTTTGTATTTGCAGCATCAGCACCGGCAAGCAAAGGAGACAGGACACAGCTGGGGCGGAGGGAGCATCTGGCCATGGAACCTCAGATCAAGACACCACTGACACTGAGGCACCCAGTGGCCCGGAGGGCGAGGGGAATGTCATGGGGGAGACAGAATATCCTCTTCATCATCAGGTTCTCCCTCCATTGGACACTCCCTATTGGTGGAGGAACGATCAGGGCATCGCCCTGTAGTATCTTTGTCCACCACCTCCTGTTCTATCACCACCCTCCCTGTTGCTCCCCACCCAGTTGGCTGTGCCCGCTTACCCAAGCGGGTGGGTATCTCCTTTGTCACAGGCACCTCAACCCCTGTTATCCCTGCTGCCCTCAGTGAGGAGGCTATTGACCTCCAGAGAAGTATCTCTGTGGGTCAGTCAGCCATAGTGAATACCATCCAGGGACTGGAAACCCAACTTCAACAAACAAAAGCATTCCTGGAAGGCATTCATGGTGCAATATCTGTCCTACAGAGATCTTTTCAGGCTCTGACCACCGGACTGATGGCAGCTAGTCACCCCCACCTTTGATCACCCCTCCACCTCCCGCTTCCCAATCCAAACTCCACCTTCCCCTACCTACCCAAAGCACACAGATCTGCATGCATCCACCTCAAAACACAAGAGCAGCACACACAGACGCAATCGCCACAAAACACACCGGTACACAAGCAAACTGACACCCAAAGACACAGCAACAGTCACCACTCCCCAGACACCCCCACCACCCCAGCGTAACATATACAACATTAATACCCACAGGCACCACAACAACAGTCAGTGATACGCCCACCACATCCAGCATACCTGCAGATAGCACACCAACAGACACCCAGACACCCACCACAAACACATACCTGCAGACACCACCCAAACAGATAGACAGACATCCACCCCTATTAGCATACCCACAGACACCACCCTAACAGACACACACATGCACCACTCCATCCCATAGCCCCTCCACCTCCCACATCCCCAAGACACACACTAGTCATTCACCCACGCAACAGACACCTACCTAACACAAGTAAACCTCCTAGATGCACGCTCCCACAGCAGACAACCGCTACCTTGACCTCCAAATCCCCTCTCCCTTCTGCTGATCGTCCCGTGCCCCTAAGAAAGTTTTTTGTTTGACCTTGCCCTTTCCCCTGTTCCCTCCACCCCGTCCCACCTCCAAAGCCTCCTCTCCCCCCCTGCAAGCACCCATACTCCCCCAAGAAGAAGCCCACACACCCCAAAAAGCATTCCACCCCTCCAAAACCCAAGGACCAACCCCCCTCCCAAATTCGCCCACTTCCAAATTTGTTCCCTGAAATGCCTGCCTGTCCACTTGATGCCCCTTCCTGTGGAGGTTCCCTGGTAGTTAAGATCCAAGTGACGGCACCATGATGAGCCTGTGCCAACGCACATGGACTGCCCAATAGTCTTTTCCTATTTTGAAGTTAATAAACCCAGACAGTTGTTTTTTGGGGTATACATTTGTAATGCAATTCCTTTTCTACCTTTGTGTTGCCTGCCTACAGTTGTGTGTTTCATTCTGCTTGCTGATTCATTTGCTGTTGTTTGCAGTATCTGACTTTGTGGGCAGTGCTGGTGTCCCCCAAAACATGGGTATATGCTGAGTGTATGGATGTGTGGGTCTAAATCCGATGGTGGTGTCATGGCATTGTGTACTGTTTGTTATGGTAAGTATTTCATCTTGTGTTGTCCCATGTGAGCATGTATGGTGTTAGACTTGTACCCTGATATGTTTTATGGATTCATCTGATGTGTGTAAGTTTGAGTTTTCTTTGTGCAGACACGGTGTGTGTTCAATTGTACTATCCTTGTTTGCATTAGACTGTGCATGTGTCCATTTAGGTACGTGTACCTTTCAGATACTTCAGGGCATATCTATACTCTCTGCGCTGAATTATCATCATTTTTTTATGCTAATTCAGCGCAAAGTTAACGCCATATTTATATTTTGACGCTAGACCAGTCTTGCGTCAAAATATTGGTGTTAACTTCATTTGTTTGGATGAGTGAATCCTCCTTGCGTTAATGAAATGCATGGTAATCGTCCCCATCCATAAAATGACTCTAACCCCCTAGCACTACATTTATCCACCAGGGCAAAAAAGACGCACGGGTGGGAGGTGGACCCAAAAAATGACGTTAACTCCGATTTGCGTCAAATTTTAATGCCTGGGTCAGGGCAGGTGTTAAAATGAGGCAAACCCATCACAACTTAAGAAAAACACACAGAAGCAACATTACCAACCAACAGGAGAAGATGGAGGTGCTACTGATCCAGCTTGCGAGGCAATGCAGAGGACAGCAACAACTACAGCAATCACCACCACCACAACGCAGCCCACAATTGCAACGCAGAAGGCAGGAGAAGGTCTACAGAACCAGGACAACCCTCCTTGGCCTCAGGGACCAGGACATCATGAGGACCTACAGGTTAAACCGGCAAACCATACTACACCTGCTGCACCACATTGAGCCACAAATCACAGCCGCCTGCAGACCACCCAAAACATACCACCTGTGACAAAGCTGCTAGCTGTCCTGCACATGCAGGCAAGTGGCTCATTCTAAACAACAGGTGCCCTGATTGCTTGTGTCTCACAGCCATCATTCTCTGTGTTCCTGCCAAAGGTGTTAGATGCTACAATCTTCCTGATACCCTGCCACATCAGATTCCCCAACACCCAGCAAAGGCAGCAGGAGATAAAGCAGGGGTTCTACCAAATCCATTGCTTCCCGCATGTGCTTGGTGCAATTGACTGCGCTCATGTCCGGCTCGTACCACTTGCAGCAACAGAGCACTTATACCGTAATCGCAAGCACAAGCATTCCATTAATGTGCAGGGCATAGTGGACCACGGGAGGGCCAAGTATCCTGGGAGTGTCCATGACGCCTTCATATTCCGGAACAGGAGGATCAATGAACATTTCCAGGATGGACAATGTGGAAATTGCCTACTTGTGGGTAAGTCAACAAACCTAGCAATATCCACACAACACACCAACCCTGTAGGACACACAAGACATACATCACTACCTAAACACATGGTCAGGGTAACACAAATGTGCATGTAACAACACGTATGCACTATGCTGTAGTACAGCACGATCAGTGCACACCACAAACACATACACCCATATGTACGTAACACACCCACAACTTGAAAGGCAAACCACGTGAAGGACAGGTGCAGATATGTACCCTTCGCTAACAGAAGAACTACACAGACCACTACAAGTGCCCACAGGTTGCCTGGTATGTACACTTCACACACAGTACACCAAACATAGAGTAGCACAGCCATGTCAATGGCATACACCATGCTCAAGTTACGTAAGTCTCACATAGGCATAGATACCGCAAATCATGCAGTGCAAGTCACTGCCAGAACAAACATAAAATGCCAGACAACAGCTGCCAATACCAACTACATCTTATCATCACATACCTGACTTACCTGTAGTGTGCATAGACACCTGCCTGATGCATTGGCTCACAAACATAGGAATACAAAATCAATACCCATCACACACCATGTGCCAGATTTGTGAGAAGTAGCACCACACCTACTGCCACCTCACATGCACTACTTACTGACCCACAACACTATCATGTCTGTACCATAAACAATAAATGGCCCACCATGGGGCACAGTCACTGTTAGACAGTGCAGATCATAGATGCCATAGTGGGACCCTGTAGGAGAATACAGGACATCACTGACCTCATTTGCACTGTGCCAAGAGACACATTTGCTTAGTAGCTGAGCTCCATCCCATAGCCTGCACTGTGCATTTGTTGACAGTAGAAATGCTGAATCATGTGTTGCGAGATAGGAGAGACACTGGTAGTTATTTTGATCATCATGAAACAATGGGATACACACCCTTGATCACCAAGGGACCTATGTAAGAACCGCCAGTGGCCTGCCCTGTATGTACAACTTGGCAGATGACCATTTGTTTGTGACTTGAAGCCACATTCTAAATTGCCCACCCTCCCAGGCATTATGTAGCATGGAAGGGGTGTGGAATGTGTGTTGCTGCAGGTCAGTCACCACAAGATACATAGCATGATGATGTTGACTCAGATGCAGGTGTCACCAAAAACCTGAGGCAGTGCCAACATCAAACACCGCCCCAGAGGTGTAGTTTACAGATTGCAATAAGGAAGTAGACTGTGCTTTGAACTCATATGAATGTGCCACCAATGCATGAGGCATACTGCTGCACACACAGAATGAGCCAATTGTCCATGCAAACAACATATGTATAGGGCCCTTCCTGCACAGATACATCCACTCCCACAGGGCAGATATCCAAGTACCCTGGTGCATGGTTGGTAGCGTAGGTGCACGGCTGCATATGAGCTAATGGCGCAGGTGCCAACGAAGGGTTGCCTAGTAACATGTCACACATGGGGCATTCTTGCATAGTCAAAATGTTTCAGGACAGTGCTGCCAATGTTGGAGACATTTTGTGCATTGTCACTTACTCATTTCAATGGGCCTAAGTGTCGCACATCATCTGTACTGACACATGTCAAAATGGGTGGAATGTCCAGGCTCTTTAGTGCTAAAATGTTGCCACCACATCTGACCGCATTGTGTTGTGAGGATGTGTCATGTCCCCTCTAGTGATAGCACACTGATACAAAGGTGCACTACACAATGCATGGTACATACATACTGACCATCAGTTAGGAATCCAAATCATATGTCCCAGGTCCTAGAGTCAAACTCAAGATTGTCATGTCCAATAACCCAGTGCTGAGAAGACCTTACGTCAAGGCCAGGAGCTCACACCATACCACAAACATATATAAGTCAAAAACCAACTCAAAATATCAACTGCCATGCTACATGACAAACCTGTTACAAAGCCTTAAAAACAACTTACTCCTTTAATCTTATGGCATACAGCCATGGATTATTACCCCATTTGCCAACCCAAGCACAGCAGCAGAACGTGCATATAAGGAGGGACATTGGAAGTCACGGAATATCGAGGATAGGACATTTGGCATCCTGAAGTCAAGATTTAGGTGCCTGGACCTCACAGGAGGCAGCCTCCTATATGCCCCACACATTGTCGGCAAGATCATAATGAAATGTGCTATCCTGCACAACATGTGTGTGCGGATGAACATCCCCTTGTATGAGCAGGTTGAAGACCTGCCTGAGGAGGATGGTGGTGAAGAAAATGAGGGGGAACAGCACAACACAGCTGCTGTGATACGCCGCAGACAGCACATAGTTGATAACTTCTTCACTTAAAAATCACTTAACTCACCTTGTACATTTTGTAAATAAACACCTCACTTATTCAAACAATCCTGCTTTGGTCTCTTCAATCTCCACAACATATACTTTAGGATTGTGAGTCTAAGCTCAGGGAGCATGTTACAAATACTAATCTGAAAAGCACTGTTGCAACATCACATGTGATGCATAAGATTGTACTGCTACCATCCCACACATCACAAATAGCCTCATCACTTGAATGTGACAACTGAAGGACACAATCTCTGGACCACAACATAGGAATTACATCCACGTTGCCAACTTGTTCATCAATAGCTCATCACACACAACTACAACATGTCCAAATAGGAGGTAAACATGGGGCCCACACATGAGGCCGTGGATGTCAAAAATTAGAAAAACAGTAATGTTGGAACAGAACACCGTTACAACTCACTGTGAGAGTTGCAATGGCTGCATGGAGCATGCGTGACAAGGGGGGTGGCATCATTGCTAACAATGGTCATCATGATTAGCCCAAGTATGACAAGCAATGGAAGAAGTTGGGCCTGCGCAGTACATCCATGGTAATCCGTCCTGCCAATGTCATGGGGCCAATCCTGACACAGGGTACACATGACCTCACACTTTGCACGGACACATCTATGGAATGCATATCAGTATGGATGAAAACATATGCAGCTAGCGCTGCAGGTCCACCACACAAACACAACAACCATTGAGTTTAATCAAACATTTGTGGTCAAAACATAATCTGGGTGGAATGTAGGCAGAGTGTGTCATACACAGTGTGTACCAAAGATGTACACATGTCGGATATATCTGTAGGCCACACACAAGTCACCATAAACTCAACATCTACATATAGAGACAGTTGTCTGGTAATATTTCCTAGATAGCATTGTTCAGCCATCATCAACAATGCCTGAGCTGTGTATGTCATCTTAAATATTATGCTCTGTAAGACAACTTCACACATCACTTAAGTAAACACAATTCACAATCACAAACCAGAACTATTGCATTGTACTGACTGCCATACATATGAGGATACACAGTTGTCACACATGCATACATATGCATGCCGTGCAACTATTTGCATGCTGTTGACTCTGTAATACACACATCGGTGTAACAGATCAATCACACCCTCATCACATTGTTGCATGGACTACCACATGTGGCCATACTCAATATGCCACACTGCAGCACAGCCCATTTGTATGTTGATGCAGGGTGCATCCATAGACAATGGAACAAAACCACGCAATCAGGAATTGAGTCAAAAAGATTTACGCAAATGCATCTAAAACATCCGCAAATGCAAAGTATATGACACATGGGCCCATAGCGTGAATTCCACCTTCGCACTCTTCTCAATGCTGATTTTCAGTAAATTTTAAGCATAAAGGTAATTTGTCAAAAAAAATGACGCACATACCTCATGCGTCTAAAATACCTACGCAAATATTACATGCATCATATAAATGTACGCAAAACAGAAAAAGTGATGCACGGTGGCAGGAAGTGATGTAATAGGAAATCCTGTTTACAAGCATGGTACAGTGGGTGTACTTTCACTTTCTCTTTACAGTTTATGCCTCTTTTGACTGTGTGGTTGTGTTCTAGAGTTGATGGTGTGGTTTCCTTGCGTTTTGTATCTTGTGGTGTCCCTCCTGTCATGTTTTTTTCAATTTTTGTCTGTACTTTGTTCCAGTGTTTGTAAATGTGTGTGTTTTTTGTGTATAATTGTATTTGTACTGTGGGGTGTCTGTCCGGGATAGTTGTTAAGTTGTTAGGTTGGACGAACTCCTGGCCTCCAAACGCGCCTCCAGCAAACTGGAAAAGAAATGGCTCCAAGAACGCACACCAGACAATCACGCTGTCCTCAAAGACGCAACCCGCCGACACCACCACCTCATCAGGACCACCAAGAGGTCCTCCTTCAAAGACCGCCTAGACAACAACGCACATGACAGCAAAGAGCTTTTCCGCATCGTGAAGGAACTATCCACCCCCAGCACCAACGTCAACGACATCCCGCCATCTCAGGAACTTTGCGACTCCCTCGCCGCCTTTTTCCACAGCAAGATCGCCGACATCCACAGCAGCTTCAACACCCCTACCTCACCCACCTCCGTCACCACCTTGTACCCTAGCATCACCAACCCCATCACCGCCTGGTCCAACATCGACGACGACGCAACACGCAAAACCATGAACTCCATCCACTCCGGATCACCGACTGACCCCTGCCCCCACCACATCTTCAACAAAGCCGACTCTATCATCGCGCCCCAACTCTGCAAGATCATCAATGCCTCCTTCGAAACAGGCACCTTCCCAGAAAGCTGGAAACACGCAGACATCAACGCCCTTCTCAAGAAACCAAAAGCCGACCCCAAGGACCTCAAGAATTTGCGCCCCATCTCCCTCCTCCCCTCCCCAGCTAAAGTCGCAGAAAAGATCGTCAACCTTCAGCTGACACGCCACATCGAAGACAACAACGTCCTCGACTCCTCACAAACCGGATTTAGACGCAACCACAGCACCGAGACCGCCCTCATCGCCGCAACAGATGACATCAGACGCCAACTCGACCGCGGCGAGACCTCCGCCCTCATTCTCCTAGACCTCTCCGCGGCCTTCGACACAGTCTGCCACCACACCCTACTGTCACGACTCCAAGAAGCTGGAATCCAGGAAAAAGCCCTAGCCTGGACCTCATCCTTCCTCTCCGGCAGAACACAGACCGTACGCTTCCCACCCTTCCGATCAGAAGCCAACAACATCATCTGCGGCGTCCCCCAGGGCTCCTCCCTGAGCCCTACGCTGTTCAACATTTACATGGCCCCCCTCGCACAAGTGGCCCGCCGTTTTGACCTCAACATCATCACCTACGCCGACGACACCCAGCTCATCCTCTCCCTCACCAACGACCCTGCCACCGCCAAAGCCAACCTCCACGAGGGAATGAAAGCAGTCGCCGACTGGATGAGAAATAGCCGCCTGAAGCTCAACACCGACAAGACAGAAATCCTCATCCTCTGGACATCCCCCTCCGCCTGGAACGACTCGTGGTGGCCCACCACCCTCGGAACCCCCCCGACGCCCACCGACCACGCCCGCAACTTGGGATTCATCCTCGACTCCGCACTCTCCATGAACAGACAAGTCAGCGCCGTCACCTCTACAAGTGGATCCCGACCGACACCAGGAAGACAGTGACCCACGCCCTCGTCAGCAGCAGACTGGACTACGGCAACGCACTCTATGCAGGAATCCCAGTGAAACACCTACAGCGACTCCAACGCATCCAAAACGCCTCAGCCCGACTCATCACCAACGCACCCCGCCACAACCACATCACCCCTCACCTCAAAGGACTCCACTGGCTCCCCGTCAACAAAAGGGTCACCTTCAAGCTCCTCACCCACGCACACAAAGCACTCCACAACGCCGACCCCTCCTACCTCAACGACAGACTCAACTTCTACACCCCGACCCGCCATCTACGATCTGCGAGCCTCGCCCTCGCCACCGTCCCCCGCATCCAACGAGCCTCCTCCGGCGGCAGATCCTTCACCTACCTCGCCGCCAAGACCTGGAACACGCTCCCTACCTACCTCCGACAGACTCAAGACCTACTCGCCTTCAGAAGACTCCTCAAGACCTGGCTCTTCGAGCAGTAGCAGTCCCCCCCAACCCCCCATCGCCTTGGAACCCTAACGGGTAAGTAGCGCGCTCTATAAATTTCTGTGATTGATTGATTAATTGGGATTAGTTAGTGGGCTTAAGTTTCCTTTATATTCATTTTATTTTTTTACTTAAATCCTTGTGGTCAACCTGTACTGTAATAATATGTCTGGTATGGGGAGGTTGACCATGATGGGAGAGGAGGAGTTGGGTGGCTTTGTGTGGCTGGTAGCCTATTACCTGCCATTGATGTTGGAAATGGTGGGCCGGGCAATACAAGGTTACTGGACCAAGGTGAGGTGGCTGTGGTGGGGCAAGATGCTCCACCATCTGAAGAGCGTGTTTCGGAGCACCAGGAATGAGCACCAGATGAAACATCGATGGGCAGATCTGGTGGACAGGGAACAGGATCTGCTTGATCATCTTGATGTGGAGATTGGTGGCCCTGTTGGTGAGTCTCCTATTGGCATACTATTTACTGTTCACAGCTCTTGAATTACAGTAGCAGATGTGTTGGAGTGTTGCATGCAATGCTTGTGGACAGGTTGCATGCAACCAGAATGAAGTGTAACTGCGCCAGTCTAGACATGAAGTTCACATGTCCTTGTTACGACTCTGTTGTCTCATCTCTTGGGGCGCTGTAAAGGAACTGTCTGTAGCCTGGGAATCACCTTGAACACTCATCTCGAGTCCCTTTCTGATTCCTGTTTGTTTCCCTTTTCGCTATGGTATGCTTTTGTAGAATTACATTTGCTTCCTGGGACTGCAAATCCCATAATGCAAAGCCTGATAGTCAGGAAAGCCTGGATTCTGCTATGCATTGTTTTCTATGGGAGAAGTCCAGTTACTCCTTTTTACAGGATTCTCTCCTCCAGGACTTGCAAGTTATCTGAAACTAAACACACCTGAGACCACTCCTGTTCAGCCCAGTCATGTGGTTCCACCTGGGGTTTGCTGCAGCCTAAAACTGCTTATAAGCAGCCATTTCCTCTGGATTCTCGTTGTGCATTGAAGTTCGATTCCTAGGTGGTCCAGACCCTTTAGCAGATGGTGTTCCAGTCCTGTTCCTGTTCTGTTTCAGCTTGAACCTGCTTTCTGTTCCTGCTTGTTCCAGCCAGAGTCTGCTCCCTGTCTCTTAGCCTTGTTCCTGTTTGCTTCTTCCAGAGCCTGCTCCCTGTTTCTCAGTCCTGTTCCTGCCTTGTTTCAGCCTGAACCTGCTCTCAGTTTCCCAGTCCTGTTTCCTGCTTGTTCCACCTCCCTGTATTCCAGTCCTGTCCTTGCTTGTTCCAGCCAGAGCCTGCTCTCTGTTTTCCATTCCTGTTTCTATTTGTTCCAGCCAGAGATGCACTCTGTTTTCCAGTCCTAGTCCTGCCTTTGCTTCACACTGAGCCTGTTTCCAGTTCCTGCCTCTGCCTCCTAGTTTCTTTGTTCTGTTTCTGTTTCCTCTTGGGTATTTGTGTCTAGTAAGTGTACTATCAGTCTTCACCAGTGTATAAGTGTTTTCCTTTATGCTGGGGTTAGCTCCTGGTTTCCTGGAGGCAATTCCAGCCCCCATCCTTTGTCTAGTGTTATATGTAGCCTTTAGTGCCTAACAGTGACTGTGTGCTATTGCTGTTTTTTTACAGGAGTTGCCACTGTGTTTCGAGCTGGACCCACAAGGGCTTGTCTTGTGTATGTAAGTACAATCCTTGTTTGTGCTCTAGGGGTCCATAGACAGAATCACTTCTGCTGCCTCCTTTCTATGGGGCTTGCGGGGTGACTATCTGTAAGAGCAATCTGCACAGAAGCATTGAAACCCCCTATTGCTGTGGAAGTTCTGAGCCCTACCCTGTGTACAACCTTAGTAGTAACCCCAGTGTGTTTGTCCATTAGTAATCCGTTTCCAGCTTGTTCACACTAAGGTTGCTCTGCTTTTACTTTCCTGTTTCCTGTGCCTGTCCATAGCTGTCCTTTCCCGTGTACGCCTTTAGCTGCTCTTCTGCCCCAGTACACTACCTCTTTGGGATATTCTATGACATCAAGGGGTGCCCTAACCAGAGTCCTGATCACACCCGCCCGAAACCGTGACAGTCCTACCATTATACCAATGCAGGTCAGATGTCTGGTGACTCATGCCCAACCATGACTAAGTCACATATTTCAGGAGCCATGGTGACACCTGTGCCCCAACTAGTATCATGTATGATACGCCAAGACACTGCCAGCCTACCATGTTTACCTGGATTGTGTCAACAAAGTAAGGCAATGCATGTATAGTGCTACATTGTCATCATTTCACACATATGATCCCTGCCATTATGTTAGCAAAGGGGGCTTACCTGCCTTAGGGGGCAATATAAATGGGGCATTTGATACCATCAGACAACTTTCCCACAGCAGTCATGGATTACTCAACGCATGATCATTGCAGACTGATAATTGAGCCGCATGTCCATCACAAGGTGCCTTTGGGTGTCTTGCAGGACAAGCTTTGATACCTGAGTCAATTGTCTGGCAAACCACCAGGTATGTATTTGTCGCACAACTCCCTCTCATACCATGGAGTTCCATCTTCTATAGATTGGACACACATGGTTGTTGCAGGGTGTAGCACTACATGAGTCTTAGGCCCAGTGTAAGTGTGCAGATGTGTGGCTCTCACTCAGCAGACTGTCTTTGTCATCGTGAGTTTGTAGTGGTGTGTCTGTTGCACTGTTTTACACCAGGATAACTAACTCACGCCTCTAAAATAGTACACACTGTAATTTGTTGTCCACTAGTAGTGACAGTGATATGACACTAAGCATGGTTTTCTATCCATGTCTTACAGGTGGACCTGCCCCCTACCCCATTGAAAAGTGGCAAGATTTGAGGACCCAGATGTATCCAGTAAGTGTGATAATGTGTGTCCTGTGAAATAATCCAGGATTTGGTGTGAGTGAGTCATGTGTGTTGCACACAATGCTAGATGTGATAAGCTGTCAAATGATCAGATATCAAAGTAGGCTGGATGGACATTGAGTCCCATTTAAAGGTTCTCCATGCACAAGCAGAGGGTCATATCTTGTGAGGCTTGTGGTGCTCAATTGGCAGCATGGTGTGGACAAGGTAATGACAAGCCACATGTAGGGCCATATGTGTCTAAGAAGTGCAACGCTGTGAGAATATTGGCACTGGGCACTCCGTCATCCTCACAACCGAGGGATTGGGTTTTGAACCCAATTTGGTGCATCCCTGTATTGTAATGTATATGGAGGACTGGGTGGGCAATTGTCCCCCAGCATGGCGCTCCATATTTTGTACTCCATGTACGTAACACTTTTGTGGAATGTAATAGGTGTGCATGCAGGTCAAGGCCAGACGTGTTCTGGCATGGATATGGGTGTGTAAGAAATTGTATTGGCAGATCAGGTATTGATGGGTGTCTACACCTGGACACATGAATGTAGATGTGATAGACCTATGGATACCAGCTTCCTAGTTGTCAGCCCTCCTTACATATGGTCCACTCCCTGACACCATGTATGCGTTGGCATACCTTGGTGGATGACCAGGACTATTGAGATGATGGATTGCATGTCCGCCCCACCTTAGGCACAGGGGGAGAGGAATACCAAATTTGTAGGTAGATGTGATGCTCACAGTGTGACAGTCATATTGATCAGGCTTGCATGTATACCTATCAGCACTGACCCCTTATGGTTACCAACTGCATCCCAACCTCCCAATAACAAATTCAAGTTACTGGTGATGTATGATTGAAAATTGACACAGATGATGAGGAAATTTGGGCCTGATCTATGTGAAGTTTACCCTGCCTTTGCATTATTACATTTAGCACAAAAGCAATGCACACCTCATTTGGTTTGGTTCCTAATCTTGTTGTGCGTCGCTTTGGTGTCAATAAAATGATGCTAAGACAGCGTTGTCGTTGCATTTATCAGGGCCATTGTCTTTTCTTGAATTTGAGTTGGAGTGCATGTGCAATTAGATGTAGAGTGTAAGCCAATAATCTGTACATACTCCACACCATGCTGACACTGCTGGTTGCCTGCCTCTACTTAACAGCTGCCAACATGAGCAATGAGGAACTGCGAGCATTCCAGACAAGGGCAGTCCACTATATACATGTCCTGGCAGTGGAATCTAAGTTCCAGAGGATGGCACGCCGCTATAGCACAGAGAGGTCAACCGGAGAATTGTGGGCATTCACCCAAGGGGGCCCCACACTGGCCACCACCACTACAGCCCCAGCTGCAACACTGTCCACATCAGTTCCACAGCCCACACCACCTGCTGCCATGCACCAGAAAATGATCCAAGATCTTCAGAGGGGCGTGACACTAGTTCTGAAAAGGTTGATCAGTTCGGAAAAGGAGGTGGCAGCAAATACAAAAAGGCTCAAGTACATAAAAAATCCCTCGAGGGAAACGCTGTGATTGGCTTTGGAACTCTCACCCCCAGTTCTGTCCCCTCCCTCCTCATTTGTTTTACTGTTTTATAGTGGGTTTTAGGGGGTTAGTGTTAGGTTAGAGTAGGTTGGTAGTTTATTTAGGATAAGTGGGTTTGAGCGGTGGGTTTTCTACTTTTTACATGTCACTTTGTGGGTGAGTGGGTAATGTTAGGGCATATATGTGTTAAAAAAAATAAGTAAAAAAATACCTAAAAAATATATATTTGTTTAGATATAGTTAGTATATGTGTAGTTTAGTAAATGTTGTCATGCATGTGTCTCGTAACATAAAGGGGAGGGGGGCCAAAGTTTAGAGTGTGTGGTTAAATGTGTTAGGTAAGTTTAGCACAGGGTAGTTAGAGTTAGATGTTGGTTAGGTATAGTTAGAATAGGTTAGGTTAGGTTAGGTTAGGTTTTCTTCATTCTTATTAGTTTGGTTTCATTGTTTAAAAAAATCTTTGGGTACTCCCTTACTTCATGTGTCATATGCTTATGTCTCAGGTTCTTCCCATGAGTAAACAGTGGAAATTGTGTGTTGTCCTGCCTCCAAATGCCTCTCTTGACATGTTCGTCACCGGTTTACAACTGAACTGTCACATTGGCTGCTACAACACATATACTTGTCTTTGCATCTGCCATCCATTGTACCCACCACTCAAGGTGACTATGTTAACTTTGTATTGGACAGGTAGCTGTGGTAATTCAGCTGTCATAGTTTGGGTCCTGTGTAGGAATATTGGGCACTGTGGCACATCTGACAACAGCCCACATTTTATATTTGTCATGCTGTACTGACCAGTGGCAATTACAGATGAGGTTAAATACCTCTGTTTCACACCAATGTGTTCTACTGATACTCCCAGCTGACGATATTGCACTAGAACTGTTTCACAGCCATTCCTGCCTTATGTAGTGGGTGAAGCATACATTTGTTCTACATTTTTTATGTACTCTGTGAACTGCTTGTAGGGGATGAGACCAGCATTGTCGTTTATCATGTGGGAACCTTGTACGTAGATATGTGCCTCCATATTCCTGACTCTTGTACTGACACTCTGTGACTAAAGACAAGTTACACACATCACAATTCCTAAGTGTAGTAGATGTGTCACAATACAAAAAGGCATGCTTGTTGTGTAGGTGGTGTCATAGTGCAATATTTACAATGTCCAGGTCTGTGACCCCATTAGTGAAATCCATTCAATTGTGACACAACACAAGCCCAGGGTTGAGGGACATGTCATGAGACATGCTTGGGTGAAGTGTTGTTAAGTGCGGAGGAACATGATTTGCCAATTTGTAGGTGAGAGACAATGACAGTCCATAGCAAACAGGTCAACAATGTGTCTTTGCCCTTGCGGCATGGGCTGGTGCTACCGGGAACTCTTACGGCTGAAGATGATCTGTTCCACATCTTCATCCTCCGATGTGTGTGGTGTCTCCTCTGCCCTTGACAGTGTTGGGGGGAAGTAGACCACACACACTTCAGTGGTTGTAGATGTGGACTCCCAATTCCTGGCAGCTGCCATCTGTGGAACAACATATGGCATCACTGCAGAAAGGAAGAACTACTGATTTTTTAGAATAGCTTTGAGATCCCTGTGGTAGGCAGCCAGACCTGCCCTGAGGGAGGCCAGTTCCCTGTGCATGGAGTTCATCTTGTTCTCAATCACTCTGCTGCTGCCAGTTTAGGAGGGTAGTTGTTCTGGCCTCTCCCTCATGGCAGCAGCTATGACCCTCAGACATGATGAACTCCATGCATTGAGGAGTAATAGCCTTGTTTAGCTGTAGTCTGTTCAGTGGCCATAACGATGCACATGCGCATACCCTCTAGGCTGGTTGCCATAGTCTGCATCCCCACCCGCACCTCCTTGACCAGCTCCGGCTGGACTCCTATCACTGTCCTCTCAAAGCGGGTCCCTGGGTCCTCGAAGACCTCAGCTGTGTCGGTGCTTTCAGGTCGTACTATTGGGGTGTTGGGTGGGGCATCTGGGGTGACTGCTACATCATTACTCCTCCTTGCGACTGTAGGTGGTGTCTGGAGGGATATGAGGTCTTCTTGGAGGGTCTTGTGGCTGATGGCTGTCATCCAGGTCATCGGGGTACTCCAGGACAGGCATATCAGCAGGTGAGCCATCATCCTCTGCAATGAGATTGTTCAAAATCAATCTTTCTGTGTTGTGGCAGTTGATATGTCATGTCACTGACTTTCTATTGGTGGCTCATTCTTGTATTAGTTTCCAAACATTGTTCCTGTAATTCATGGTTGCAGTCAAGAATAGCACCTGAGTGTCCGATGAGGGGAATCCCAGCCATATGCAAATCAGTCTTGACCCTGTTCCTGACTGATTTGTATATGACTGGGTCCAAACTGGGGTGGCATGGTGAGCAAAAGAACGATGGATTAAACCCAGATCTGTGACTGGGGGTGAGTGTTGCATTGTTCAGCACTGCGTCCATCATTCTTTTGTGTTGCTAAAGTTGCCCTAAGTGGGAAGGGTATGCTCAGATGTGGGTCCCGTGCTCACTGTACCACTGGATTCAAGCTAGCCTGGCTGATGAAGGGTGATACCCTGAAACCAGTCCCAGGATACTTGTTTCCTGTCCAGGGAGGACCTGGTTTGGCAGTTCGGGCTTGACTGTCCCCATGAGGAACAGGGTCAAGACTGATTTGCATATGGCTGGGTCCAAACTCGGGTGGCATGGTGAGCAAAAGAACGATGGATTAAACCCAGATCTGTGACTGGGGGTGAGTGTTTGCATTGTTCAGCACTCTGTCCATCATCCTTTTGTGTTGCTATATGACCAGCCCCAATAGCGCAGGTGATAGTGGCAACTGTTGTCAATTGGAAATGCACCATGGGCCAATGGCCATGGGCAAATGGCCTATCACTGGCAGGTTTCCAGTATCTCACAGATTGGCAATGGCACCTGTCTTGTGACACCAGAACAGTATTTACGTTCAACGCTACAATACAGGTCTGTTCCCGCATTTCGACCAACCTTTGCATGGCGATGAAACCCCCTTGCATAGGTTGGTGGTGATGTAGTGTGGTGTGCCCCTGGGTGCCCATGCACAGCCCATGCACCTGGCCTGGGCAGTGTAGGGGGTCCCATGCCCTGCCCCTTTGCCCATTCCACTGCCTGATTTGCAGAGTTAAGTGCAGCGTGTGCTATCACACCCAATGTACCCCAAGACTGGCACTGACTCAATTTGATCCATCAACAATGTTGTACTAAGTGCCCCACAGAGCTACCATGGGCAGACAGATTTCCACCCGCCATCCCAACGTGTGACTAATCATGCCAATAGCAAATGGTGCACTGCACTGGCAGTCTTACCAACACTAGACTTTGACATGCACCATCCCGCACCCATCAATGTGGAATTATACACCATTATGTACACAGTCATACCCCATGTGTTGTATGTGTGTGTTTCTTTCCCCATTCCTATGAGTCTGTCATGGTTGTGTCAGAGTAGTTGTGGGCTCAGCCTGTAACTGTTGTGACCTATAGTTTGCTATCTGTGGTACACATTTTCTGTAGTAGCACATTTCTGTTCAGCATCAAGATGTTTTAGTTGGTCTGGGTGGTGGCATGCATCTAGTGATACAGGACCAGCCTGCTATTCCCCCAGCGCCAGCTCAGATTATTGTTCTCTGCACCCAGAGGGCATCCTCACTGCATGATGGAGTGGTGGCTGCCTTATGTGGATGTGTTGTCAATGTGCGGGTGGTGGTGCTACCGGCACATGTCTGGGACATTTGAAATGGATTGTGTGCTGTGAGATGCAGCACACATGTGTTTGGGCAAGAAGGCAAAGAGGTTGCAAGGTGTTACTGCAAGGGACACCACCATGACGTGACTCCAGGTATGGCATTGACTGACTGCCTAGTCTCTGAAGTCTTGGTCATGTTGGTAGTGTTAATATGACTGTGTGCAAGGGATCTTGTGACGACACAACCAGAGGCACAGTCATTATACATGCCATCCATCCCATGTGCTGCATTTCTACATGTAGGTATTTAGGCCTGGTGATTGACATGTGTCCAGGTTGTGTATGTGTTATGGTGCATAGCACTACCAAGGAGTAGGTACGTGTAGCTTACGTCAGCATGGTGCAACTTGCTAACTCTGCAATGTGTCCCTCCGTGCTCCTTTGACATACATTGTGTGAATTCTATGTGCCTCCCCCACTAGCACTTGAAAATTTAGCATTAATTTCTCCCATGCAACTTACTCTGCATTTGTGGTGTTTCCTGATAGTCTTCGCTGTCCTGTCCTGCAATTCCAGTGACAAGTCCGGGATGCCCACCGCAACGATCTCCTCCATCTCGTCCAAGTCCTCTTGTGATGCTGGACTCCCACCTCCAGTTTGCAGTGCTGCCTTCCTGTTCCTTGAAATTATTTCCTTTGTCCTTCGCTTACAATCATGCCAGCATTTCTTGCACTCTGTTACGATTCTCCTGACCTCTGCCACACTGTTAGTCTTATTACTATCTGCTGCCAAATTGCCTCTCTCCTTCCAATTGCAATTTGGAGGTGATGAAGAGTTGATGTTGATGCTCTGTCACCTCTCTCATCAGTATTTCATGCTCCTCTGCATTGAAACAACCCTTTCTCTTCTTCTTCCCCCTCCCCTAGGTCTTGTCTGTGTCCTCCTGGCTTGTTCCTGGTTGATTGTGGCCCCCAGGGGTCTCTCCTGGCTTTCTGGGTCCATTTTGCATCTCTTTTGCACTGTTTTCTCCGTTAGCATCTGTATTTGACGCTAATGCAGTTAAAAATGGTGCATTTCCGTTTTGCGACATGTTTATGTGTCGTAAAACGGGTTAGAGTCATTTTTCCAGGGTTAATGTAATTTTGCCTTACGACAAGGCGCAATGATTAACGTAAAAAAATTGACTCTAACCTATTCTTAGCACCACCCAGCGTCATAGTATAAATATGACGCCCGGGTGGCATTAAAAAATGGTGCTATTTCAGCACTAAACTGTTTGACGCAAAAATGTGTTAGTGAAGTTTTGCATCTAAAAGTATAAATCTGGGTCTTCATGTAGACGTATGTCCCATGCAGTTGCATGTACTTTGTTGACTTGCACTTCTACATTGTGCGGAAAGACATGTAATTTGGATATAGTATTGTTTATTCCATAGATACCTGAAAATGATTTCCTGTGAAAATGTTCTTTTATGGGTAGGTGTAAGGTGATATGTGTCCCAGTGCAGCCTCCTTCCCTGGGTGTTACTGCTGGCCCCACCCCAATTGTGCAGGTATTGTTTGCATAGTGAGCTTTGTATTTGTCTTTCTATCTATTGTGCATCCCATTGTTCTTCCATTGTGGGTGATGTGTGTGCCCATTTCAAGGCTGTTTACTAGGAGTGTTAATTGTGTTCCATGCCACATCCATACATGTGTTTGTTGAATGTGACAACAGTCCATGGCATGTGAGGAATGTGAGTGTGTGAATGGTATTCGTAGATGTGACGTTGGTGTGTTGTTGGTGTTGTGTGAGACGCTGTGTACACTTCACTGTTCCTGTGCCTGATTTAAATGGACATATGTTTTTGTGTAGTGTTGTGGCGGAGTGTGAGTGACCTGCCTAAAGGGGGTGTATTGTGACTGTGCATGTGTCTTTCTTTGTGTATGATTCCAACCCAGGACACAATGACACATGTACTTTGTGCCTGAAGCGTGACCCCCATATCATGTGGATGACGGTGTAACTATCCGTTAACTACACAGTACGGTTAACTACTCAGGTAGGTGTGTGTACTTACAGTCGGTTGCGCCCACAGTGGTGTGGATTTCGTACACCTTTGATGAGCAGCAGCAGCAATATGTGTGTGATGGGCTCCATGGCGGCACCGGACGTGTAAAGCTGCCTGCAAGTGAGTGTCTTCCTTTTTAGTCCCTGTTTCCGCCTGTTGGTGCGTGGTGGTTGGACCTCATGGTCACATAGGCGGTGTGCAACCTCATAATGTGTCTGGTGGAAACACAGGCTCCACCGGCCTGTTTGTGCAGCCTCGTGACCGTGGCGGACTGTGCTGCCTGGCGGTGCCAGCAGGACTGCAGTGGCCTTTGCTTCATAGGCCAGCATGACTCGTAATCTGGCGGTCTGACCACCAACCCAATGACTGTCAGACCGCCACCACTACCAAGGCAGGCCGCGGACTTCCAAACACGTAATGAGGCCCTTAACCTTGACAAAAACATAAAGAAAAAACTAAATTAATTTAAAGTCATCCCAAATTAAACACAAAAACATGTAATTTATTACAAAACATCTTTTTCTGAGAAATGTAAACAAATATTTAAATTGTTATAACACTACACACACTTTATAAAAATACTCCATTCGCATACTAAAAACAAACACAAAAATTACAATTATATGAAATATGTAAATATAATATAAACACATAATTAAAAATAATAATTGTAATAATAATACAATTATCATTAAACAAATTGAAAAAATATTTAAAACAATTTAAAAAGTACTCAGCCTATACTCCCATAAAAACAATATCCTGCTCCTAAAACATTTAACCTTTTTAAAACAAAAAACATAAACCCATGATATATATATATACAACATTTATAAAATGTCAATAACACAGTACAAACAAGATATTACATATAACTATATTATATACAACAAAATTTTTAACAACAATATTAATTACAACACTATAAAACAATATTCTTGCCTGCGATATTCTAAATGACATGAGTTTGGAAATCAGGGTATAAAGGCAACAATATTATGGTAAGACAATATTTCCAACCTGATATTTGGTAAACCTCTACCAGTTTTGCTCCAGTGGATTACATTATCGTAGCAGCATTGGCCGCACTTGATAGGGCTCTACCCATTTTTTAGCTGTATGAAACTGAACAATTAGAAATTGTGCAATGCGAATTCTGCATTCAGTTCATGAAATGGTTTTATATGGCTCCCATTCCTTATGTCACTCCGCCTGGAGATCCCAATACAGTCTGATGCTGAAAATCCCCACAGTTTTTCTAAACAGACATGCCAGTTTCCCTGCCAGAGAGGGGTTTCACGTGTGGGTTTGTTGCTTAAGCCAATATGTTTTAAGGCACGTGCCATACACAGAGCAGAACATTTGTGACAGTGGGGAATGAGACATAAACTGTTATAGAGAACACCATGTGCACGAATGTTACCAAATAGGTCTAAATCTAGCTGGATCGTTTCTCCCACCAAAGAACCTATTGTTAATGGGGATAAGTTAGGCTGCCCAGTAAAAATGCATTCCTGCATCCCCCACCACAGCATCATATACTATATAGTGAAGGAGGCACTGTGCTGTTCATCCACCCACATGCATTTTCGGTTCAGTGTATGCAGCGAGTTAAAGATGATTGGTGTATGTTGTATGGGATATTTTGGACAATATCAAACACCCTGACGAGTGCTATAATGTTGTCTATATTTACTTGGGATACTTCACATAGTCTTAACTACAATTCCTGATGGGGCAAGCGTAGATCTATGTCTGGCCTAATTCTAATGTGTGGAGTTCTCTGCTCAGAGTGCATGGACTTCCACACACATAGTTCCACATTTTAATATGGGAGTAGCAAGCAGAATTGGCTGGAAAATGGGCACTGTGCACTTCAAAGTGGGAGAAGGAAGTCCCACACCTCAGAAGTCACTCACAGGTTCTTCTGTTCTTCCCCGCAGTCAGAGTCCTGCATTACTCCAGCAGAATTGGGAGTTTGGCAAGATCCGCCATCTTGAAGCAGGAACTCATCAGAGCACTCTGTGTCCACTAAAGCTTTGATCTTTTAGGGTGAGACACAGAACTACCGCTTAGTTCAGGATTCACAAGGGGTTCTTTGGAAGTGTGATAGGGCAGGCAGGATGTCAACAGATCAGGCAGTCCGGTTGGAGCCCTCGGAGTTTGCTTCTCATGCAATTTTTGCCAAACCCCTGCAAAATAAATGCTGGTTGATTTGATTTTGGGGGAAGACACAAAACAATTATTAGGAAACAGGCTAATGTTTGCTTTTCCATTGCAGAAGGTGTTTTTTTTAATGTTTTTGGTGTAGCCCCACATTTTGCACATGGAGTGCTCCATAATCACACATTTTAGACAGACCTATTGGCTTTGCCGATCCTTGCTTCACTATTATTATTATCTTGTTTTATCCTCTAATACGATTTTCTATTCTTTTGTCTATGCTAGTCCCTCCCCTTCCTCTTGCCAATGTCCAACATGAATGGGTAATGCAGTAATTTGCAATTTAGTTTAGTTATTTTAACATATATTTCAAATCTTACAATAATGTTACCAATACATTTTGCAGCTATAGTAAGCAGATATATGCATCCTAAAACACCACATTTCACACATTTCTGTAAAAAAAAAAAACTAAACAAAGAATATATTTGCTAAGTTGTCTTCTTCAGAGAAGTCTGTCATCCTTTATAGTATTTGTTTTATCTTATAAATAATTTTAGAATTGATTGAAGCCAAAATATTGCATTTTAATGCATTGTTGCAATAAACGTCAAGGTGGAATCACAGGTCACATGGACAATATTTGATGAGTACTGCAACACTGCAGATGTGTAGGACTGTAGAGGATACTGAAGATGGCTGTCCGTTGGTGCAGCCTGGAATTCCCTGTGATGTCCCAGTAGGAGACAATAACTCGTGTTTTCTACTGATGTGAGGTAGTATCAATGGATACCCAGATTTAAGTTATCAAATCAGTTATCATTTCAGTGGAAGCCATTCACAATAAGGGTTTAAACCATTTTAACCCTAGCTATATATTGCCTGTACAGGACGAAAGCGAGTGTGTTCATCATTTTATGATCCTGTCCAAGTAATATCTCCATGCTGAAGTCACAATCTCAGATTTTCACATCTCCTATAGGTGGTCAGAGATGGCACTGCAACCGAAAATGCAAGTATAATCTCTCATCACAGTAGTTATGTTTGAGATGCCCTTATTAGCAGGGTTAATTCTCACTTGACCAGCTTGCCATAATCACTGAACTCAGCTTTCTTGAGCCAGAATAAAATATTTGTTGTTACTGCTTGCAATCCTGTATGCTTTCATTGCAATAAGGGTAAGAATCATACACTCCTGGTAACTAATCTTCCTTTAGCGACTGATGCAAATATGTCCTTCCCAGCTTCTTATTGTGGAACAAACTGGATTAGCCAGAATGCAGACGCATATGTGAAGATGTTTTAGGGATTCCATGTCCTCTGTACTTTGAGTAGACATGTGTGCACAAAGTCCAATAAGAGGAGAAGGGAGGGAAGAAGAACCTGGTTTAGATAAAGATTTGAAATCCATGGGCCTGTTGAAAGAAGATTCAATTTCCGAAAAGTGATCGCAAATTGTGCAATTCATGTTTTGCGCATGGAAAGGAATTTTGCACACCAACCTATGTACTTCCAGTTTGTACTAGGCTTCAATCTGACCTACATCAATAGTATTCAGGGGGTGGGTAGTAAATTATGACTCACTGCAGTTGGGTGCAGAGATGGTAATTGGCTGGGATCCCAGTTTAAATAAAGTCAACTTTTTTAATGCAGCTCGTTGTCCTTAATGGAAATGGGACTGCATTAATAAAGAATAGGTTATTTGTGTTTGTTTGAGAGTTGGCAGTGGTCTCGTAGTCCACTGCCTACTCTCTGACAAAATTTTATTTAATATTCACAAATGGGGAGGGTCTCATAAGGACCTCATCCCTTCTGTGAATGAGTTAACACCTCTTCTGAGGTGTCATTAAAATGTTGGTGACATTTCAAAAAGTTTCAAATGGATTTGGAACATTCAGTGAAGAATCTTTCTTTGGAAGAGGTGCCCAATACAAACCTCTCCTAAATTACGATTTATTATGGGGTTCTAAACCCACTTTTCGAATTACTAATGTGTTAATGGGTTTAGTCCATAACAAAAAGCCATTTTCAGCCTGAAAACCATGTGATTTTGGCAATTGCAGTTTTTGCAACTACAAAATAACTTTGTACATTAGACTCTGTGTTCTCAAGTGCACCAGAATAGAGATGGAGAACCACATAAATGTAACACCTTTAAACTGTTCTGCTTCACCTGGCTCTTGTGAACCGCTATCATGTCAATAGCATCAGCAAAATAATTCTCCAAAAGAAGATGAAAAACGATTGGGTTGAAAAAAAACAAATGTAACCACAACTTCTCGCTTAGTGCCTTCTAATTGTATTTTGTATACATGTTTTGTTTGCTTACATCAATTCTTTCATAATTGAATTGGTTATACATCAGATCTCTTCTGATCAGCATTTCACTATGAGAACGACACTCTTCGCGCCAGAGTCAGAAAGTAGCTCATCAACGGGTCCAACTTGGTCCCTGTATCTGACTCATGCTCCATCGCGATCAGCTAGAAATTGTGACTTTCCCCCAGTCTAGGGCAACCAGATGACCACGGATGGTGCCTTTAGGCAATATTTTCACTGCACAGTCTTTGTCTAATAAGAACCTTAATTCTTTAACAGATACTACTGCTACTACCATTACACTGCATAGCTTCTGTTGCTACCTCTACTGCATGGTACTAATAGTAATATTATTACTACTACCACTGTTTCTACTCGTCCTGCTTCTTCTCCTATGACTGCTATTACTAGTGCCACATTGCATGTCTACTGCTAGTACCTCTATTGTAGTACTACTATTAGTGGTAGCATTACCACCCCCACTACGACTAGTACTACCAACAAATCATAACTACTAGAACTACAAGCACTATTGCACTACTTTTCTACCATTACTAATATTGTGCCTACAACATTTACTACCACTACTATTACTGGCACTACTAGTTTACTAGTACTACTACTACCATAACTACATATTATTGCTACCATTAATATTGGTATTACTACATCTACTAGTAATAACAATATCTAGTATTGTCATTAGTATTACTATTTAATATTTTTGGATGCTAGTTGCGATTGTACCACATGTTCATTTCATTTGCCCTGGTAAATATAGACTGAAAATATTTATTTTCTCTTTAGGATACTTCTACTGCTTGCTTAGGACCCTAGCCTAGTGGGACTTCATAATAGCTTATAGATTTGAACCGTCTGTGAGGTAATTTTAGATGTGTGCTTTTCAAATATTTATAAATGCTAATTTTAATGATTCTGCCACCTATGTTGTGACATTTGTAAATTGCCTTTTCTGAGTACAAATGTGTTAATGCATTTGATGGTGCGTCTGTTTGTATGATATACTACTGTTTTCTTTAATTGGCCACCTAGGATGTGAAGAAATTTAAATAGAACATTAAAAAATGTAAAAGACTGTCAGATCAAATACATGCTGAGCCGGGTTGGGTGGGTGCAACAGGCTTAATGAACAATACAAAAGAATAGACCTTGTTCTCACATTGAAGGGAATTTAGCCTACTTTGGCAAATAGTAACTGAACCTAAAACCATGGTAACCTATATTAGGCTACTGTAGCAAGAGGTATATTTATCAACCTTAATTAACAAAAAGATGTCTACATGATGGGGTATGGCGATAATGATGTTGCTCCCACAAGATGCAGTTTAGAAGAGTGATAGGAAAGAACCAGTTCCTTGTAAGGTCGTGGAGATCTCACTTCAGGAAGCACAGGGGGTCCCATTAGGGCCAACGAGTATTTAGGTCAGTCCGCAGGGGACTATGTGTTAAGTGTCATACCTCTTGAGCCTTTCTGTCCTGCTCCGTCACTAGTCATCTGAGATGAATGAGGAATTAATTTTGCGCTCAACATCTTCAAGAATGGATTGTGTTCTGCAAAATTGTATCCACCTAAGTCCACTTTCAAAGAATTCTTTGCCAGCTAAACTTTTTTGCTGGAACTTTTCTAAAGTGGCATATATAACAGTCAAGGCACACTATTGCTCCCACAACCACATATTTCCTTCATACAAAGCAGACATGCAACAATATGGTCATCTTGTGGGTGTGTGGGCTGTAAGTAGTGCCCCTAGGTTTTCATGTCAAGATATTGACGGAAAAGGCAAGCACTTGCAAAAGTGTAAGCTCGAATATATGGGCTACAAAACTCTAAACCGTACATATATATCCCCTACATATTAACAATGTGTTAATTCACAGTAATGTCACTAGACCTAGCATATCTGGGGTAGATACTTCAGAGAGCGATTTGATGCAAGTTGAATTTTTAAGATCTTTAAAAGGTAAGACCAAGATTTCAGTCGTCTAAGCTTTCACATGCTACCCACCCCTATAGCAGTGCTCAGTATTCGAGAATAGGAATAGCCCGGTGATCCTCCACAGCCTTCTGATTTTAATTCTCCGTCTCACCCAGTGCACACCCAGTAGAAGATGTCGGAAGTGCTAGTCTGCGACCCTTACAAGCATAAGAGTGTTCACAATGGACATCTTAGGCAGTCTGGGTCTGGGTTTTAGACCGATGATTCCCAACCTTTTGACTTTTGTGGACCCCCAATTTATCAGTACTGGACCCGGGGGCCCCCACTGAATCATTATAGGAATCTGGGGACCCCCCCACTGAGTCATTACTGAAAGCTAGGGACCTAATCTGTTAATATTATTGCATTTTCTAAGCAGCCGCGGGCCCCCTGAGGAGGCTTCGCGGACCACCAGGGGTCCCGGGACCACAGGTTGGGAACCACTGTTTTAGACCGATCTCTGTGACATTTCACTCCCCACTACCATAGCCACAATGCAACCTGGCCACGAGTCCTCGTCGATGGGCCTGGGGCTACCGCTCATGTTCTATTCATTTTACACATTTCTGTGTTCTTATCTTGCAATACAAACATATGCCTAGGAGAAAGATACGCAGATATTTATTGCCAATCCAATTGCTTAGGAATATTTTCACAGCCATTGACATAGCATCAGTAAGACTATGATATTGTTTTGGGAAACAAAAAGAGAGGGTGGCTTATGCCCGGGTCCACAATGCGCTACAATAGATTATTCAATATTGGTCCACACATAAAGTCAAACAAATGATGCACCGTTTATATCACCAGTGCTCGTTAAATTAGAAACTCCGTTGACCATAGAGTGTGTTCTAACTATGTACTACATTGCTATGGGGAAAATGTCATTCATTTGTCGTAGATAAAAAGTCCTGAAAATATATTTAGGTTAAACAACATTGAAATATTCATGTAACAGAAATGTGCGCAAAACAACCATCATTAATAATTCACCTCTTAAAACAATGTCCTTGAAATCAGTACTCTGAAAACAATCTGAGAATGAAACAGTTAGACATCCCGGTTAATGATGCCCTAATCACACAAAAGTGAAAAAATAACATTAATCAGCCAGACATGATTCATATGTTGCTCGTGAAGTATAAATGCCATCTCATTGTCTTAGGTATCCATGGAGTTCTCCAACCCATAAAAATGCATTTAGGAATGGCTCCTTATTATTATAAACAGTCCAATTAAGTTTGCGGTCAGCATTCCTCGTTTTAACATGGTTCCTGCAGTAATCCAATATTCCACAACCTGCCTTCGCACACCATTATTTGATCATTCCATGGAGAACCTCAAAGTCTCCGCTATTGTGTGTATCTATTTTGATGAACTTTAAACATAAATTCTCCATTCCTGAAGCGATCCTGGGCATCAAAGTATGTATAATTAATTCGTTTTTGTTTGAACATGATCTCCATGATATGTTTGTGTCCCAGGGCTCCTCCACAGACCCTTTAAGTCTTTCTATAGGAGGAAATCTGAATTTCATGAAATTACTTCAAATATGTTTATCAAAAGCTAACATCACTTGGATCAAAATCACACCAGTATACCCATAGAGTTTACAGTGCACATATTGGGCCATATAGTTTCTATCCAAAGAAAACTGGTTATGAGTAATTTGATGTTCGCAGTTAGTAATTTATTTTATTATGTAGTCATTACATATGTGCAGAAGTTCATGCTTAGCTAAAAGTGGCTCAGGATATGTCCAGTGGCGAAACAAAGGCCCCCAAGGCCCTGCGGTTTGGAAGGGCCCCCGAGCTCCCAGGGCCCCCCTCAGCACAGTGACCTGGCCTGGGAGCTCCGGAGTGAGTCCCGAAGGAGTTCCTTCATGTACTTTGCAGGGCGGCCCCTCAAGTTTTGTTAAGCCACAGGATGTTTCCAATATTCGGGGCTCTTGGGACCAAAGACCATCAGACTCGTGTAATAGTGATTGCCTCTCCCCAATCAGACCAGGCAAATTCCTTCTGTGTCACATCTATTTCTGAGCATACAGAGGAAAATATCTGAACATGACAAAGCACTGATATAACCCCAATCTTCAATGTTAAGCAACCATTCTGTGGGGATACCAAGGCTGAGAAAGGAAATATCACATGCATTAGAATTATAAATGTTCAGTTTTTCATTGGCCTCTTTTCAGCAAGAGACAATGTCACATCATATTTTGGACAAGGACACCGTTTGACAAAGTTTTAGTTTCTACATGTCTGTTTACAGATTAGAAAAAAAGTTTAATTTGTATATGTACAAATCCAAGGAAAGGCTTTTGCTCATCTACAAATTGTGATGTTGGTGTACAAAATTGTCTGGCACTCGCATCTCCCCCACTGCGAATATGGAAATGGATATAGATATTCCCTTTCTCTTCACATGTCTGATCTGGTACAGGGCTCGTCACATTCGTCATTGAAGTTCGGGGTGTGGGATTTCAACTTTTTTAAATAATTTAGAAGTGCAAATTGAGTGATTTACTTTGTCCTCCAAATGCCATCTAAGTCTCATCATGCAGAAGAAAGTGCTCCCTGATCAACATGGGTGGTTGAGGGGGTGTGAGGTGCATGCCATCGAGAGCAGGCACAGTTCTTAATTTGTAAATAAAAACCTGCCAGTGCCCAAAGCTCTCCTCTGAAACGCGGCTGCTGCAATTGAATGTGCGAGCACAGAACACTGAGGCAGCCTAAACCATGAAGACATTTCGGGCCTCTTCAATCCATTTACAGCCACTCCCTGCCCCTTCAGCTCACTCTTGCAGCTTTCTGCTTTCTTCCTTTGTGACGCTTTTGGGTTTTCTTCTCCTCCATCTTTCCCAAATGTAACTTTTGCTCACAGTAAATGCTTGAGGCGGGGGAAAAAGTGCCGGCCCTCAAAAATAAGTGCCGTGCCCAGCACCGGAAACCACCAACACAAATTAAGCACAGAGCAGGCCCCTGTTCTTGCAAGCAGCTCGTATCACGCCTCCTGTATTGCTGTTCATGCAGGGCAGTGCAGCGCTTGCCCAGCTGTCCCACCCCTCCCATCCGCCCTCACCTTAGTTCTCAGGTTGTGCGGGCAGAGAAAAATAGCCACACATTTGTTGTCACCATTGCCTGTCCTAGCGCTAGGCGAAAGTGTGCTGGCTCTGTACATTCAGGTACAGATCCATGCCATTGTTTACAAGGTTTGAGTAAGGAAAGAGCAATGTGTTTGTTCCCACGAGCATAAGATTCATCCACAGACACCACTTATCAAAGTTGTTTTATTTATGTACTTATAGGTGTTTATAAAGCACAAGTATGACTCTCTTAGCACTTATTAGATTTCATTAGAGGAGTAATATGTGAGTGGACCAATTTTATTATGTCAAATCTACATTTTGCCTTTCTGCACTTTAGAAGCCCGGCCTGTGATATCATTTCCAGGGCAATCTGATTCCACAGATTAACTCCGTGTGCAGAAGGTCGGACCTTCCCAGTTTGAGTATCTAAACTGGGGAATTTCAAAGCGGTTACCAGGATCAGAGATTTCTCAAAGACGGGACAGAAACTTTGGAGCTGAGTCGTTGAAGAGTTTAATCATTAGACAGGCTGACGTAGAGAAAGCCTTTCCTCACTAGGAGCCACTGCAGTTGGGTAGGTGTTTCCAGATGGAGTATCATTTCTTAAAATTGACTCAGCCCTGCCAGGGCATTTAATTTTTTTTATTTTTCACAATCAGTTCAGTAACTTTTGAGGGAGAGCTAGTCTAGATAAACAGAATTTCCATTGCCCAAATGTGCTTGGACGAAATCATGACCTTTTGTGTATAGGTGAAAATAGAGAAATAGCGCGAATAAACACCACACAAGGCAAACATGGTTTTGATATTGTCAGTGATCAGTTTTTCTAAATTCAGCTTGGTGTCATTGTGAGTTATGCCCGGTGCACCAAAGCAACCTTTAGGTACTTGGGTCAATAATCCTCTACCATCTTAGTTTCATAACATTCCACATTTACAACCAGATATTAATATAAAACTTGTTGTCCTTGTTAACAGATGTTGACAATAAAGGACAGAAGTCACCTATAGAGTATGCTCCTAGATGCAAAGCAGAGCATTGGTGTGTACAATGGGGTTGTACAGGAGTATTGAAGATGATAGGTGGGTGTTGGATTGGGCCCTTTTTGCAAGGACATTCCCAAACGTTTTGCCCCTTCCTCCTGTTTCTTCTGACCTGTTTTTGTTACCTTTAGGACTGTTGACACTTTACCACTGCTAACCAGTGCTAAAGTGCATATGCTCTCTGTCTAAATTGTATTGGTGATTGTTTATCCATGATTGGCATAATTGATTTACTAGTAAGTCTCTAGTAAAGCACACTAGAGGTGCCCAGGGCCTGTAACTCAAATGCTACTAGGTGGGCCTTCAGCACTGATTGTGCCACCCGCATGAGTAGCACAGTAAATATGGCTCAGACCTGCCACTGCATTGTCTGTGTGTGCAGTTTTTAAACTGCCAATTCCTTTTTGTACACGTGAGGCACACCTAAGGTAGGCCTTAGGTAGCTCCATGGGCAGTGTGCAGTGTATGTTAAAAGTAGGGCATGTACTGATGTATTTTACTTGTCCTGATAGTAAAATGTACTGATGGGTTTTACATGTCCTGCTAGTGAAGTACTGCCAACATTTGTTTTTCACTGTTGCAAGGCCTATCTCTCTCCTAGGTTAACATGGGGACTGCCTTTAAATATTTTTTATGTGCAGTTTCCCATTGGGAGCAGACAGAGATGTGGAGTTTGGGGTATCTGAACTCACAATTTAAAATTACACTATTTGTAAAGTTGTTTTTTAGATTGTCAGCTTGAAAATGCCACTTTTAGAAAGAGGGCATTTTCTTGCTTAACCATTCTGTGCCTCTGCCTGTTTGTGGAATCCACGATTGGGTCAGACTGACAGTTGGGCTGTTTGTGAATTTCCTCTAGACAGTGACACAAAGGGAGCTGAGGTAACCTGCATATCCTTATGAGTCTCATGGGCTAGAGTGGGGAGAGTGGAGCTGACACTTATACCTGAAAGGACTTTGCCTGTCCTCACACAATGCAGTCTCCAACCCCCTGGTGTGTGCCAGGCCTGGGCAAGACAGGATCTTGTGAACAACTGAGAGTTAACTTTGAAGTTTGCCTACTTCAAAGGCAGAAATGGATGTAAGCAGTGGACCCAAAACCCCAGCTTTTTAAAACACTTTGCCAAGAGAAAGAGCTGAAGAGATGAGGAGGAGTACTGCCCCTTTGCTGTGTGTGCTTTGCTGGGTTGGCCTGCGATTGCTGCTTCTGCCTTAGAGAGGTCAAAGACTGGACTTGGTTGTGTATCGTGCTTGAGAAGTTTCTCCCAGGACTTGGACTGAGCTTGTCTCCTGTTCTGAAGTCTCAGGGAGATCAAAGACTTCATCTACCAGCACCTGGATTCTATTGATGAGACTCTTACCCTGCCAAGTGGTTCCTAATCCAGTACCTGGGCCCTTGAAAGGAGAAGCTGGTGTAAAACCAAGAAGAACCAAGTGCACTGACTTCGGACAACTCCAGGACAGAGCCCACTGCCAGATCCCACGACACCGCCTGCAACTGACGCTGTGTTCCTCGCTGGAGTGTGACGACTCCGTATGCCTGAAGCCACCGCAACCTCACCGAAGTCCATGGTTCCATGAGTCCCGAAATGCTGTGTTCACTGACGTCCGTGACACTCGACGCCGCAGCGGCAACTGCAGCCTTGTGTCTGTACCGTGACACCGTGAGGTCGCCGCACCACATCATGACCGCTGGATATTGACTCCACTGGAAGTGCGAGGATCCAATGCTTCACACAGACGCTGCCTCACCTCCGCAGCAAGGACTCGATGCCTCGCACCTATGCATCCGCTCTGCAGCACCGGACCCGACACCGCACTGGATCCATCGATGCCTGGATCCCCGACTTCGTGCACTGGCTTGTTTCTTCATTTTCACAAGGTACTCAACTTGGGAGTCTGTGTGACTCCGTGACTGGTGCCATTGGTGGTGGATTGCTGGGAGTGAATCCGTCACGACACCGTTATATCACTAAATCAAAGCATTTGTGTTCCTAAGCGCTATATTGCAGTTTAATCTTGACAAATTAACAATTTTGCTTGTATATGTTAGATTTTTGTTGTTTCGGTCTTGTTTTACTCAGATAAATGTTGGCTATTTTTCTAAACCGGTGATGAGTACTTTTGTGGTGTTTTCACTGTGTTACTGTGTGTGATTGTACAAATACTTTACACATTTCCTTTGAGATAAGCCTGACTGCTTGTGTCAGGCTACCAAGGGGGTGAGCATAGGTTATCCTAAGTGTGTATCTCCATTACCCTGACTAGTGTGAAGGTCACAGCTTGGACAGAGTGCATACTGACTCCCAACCAGAGACCCCATTTCAGGAGAAGGGAGCACACAGATATAGCATTAAGAAGGGTGAAAGGGTATTGTGGCAAGACTTACAGGGAGGGTTTGGAAAACAAGGGGAGTGATACCTGCAACACTTCAGTGTAGTCAGCAATCTGAGTGTTTTTTCCGGGGTTGACAAGACTATAGGGCAATCAGACAGTGCCTGATGGACTGGTTTGAGAGATCAGTGTGTGGGCCATTTTGTTTTAGCAGTTTATGTTCCTGTATTATGGCCAGGTGGTCTGGTTTTTACTGCTCATTTGTCTGATATAACTACAAACATTACTTGCAGAGAAAACAAATTCATGCCGTCTCCATACCTTGCAAAATACCGATACAACATGCCTTTACAAGTTCAAAACTGGCCTGATTGGTAAATGTGGGCCACTTTTCTGTTATCTGATTCACTATTGGGGGCTACTTTTATTTTGGTGTCTGGGACTATTTTTTGAGCCAGTCCGACCCTGGTGTTTACTCTGTTAGAAGGTGTTACTTTAAAAGAGGAATTTGAGGCTACTCACAGAAGTGGAAATGGCTGCAGCTTTGCACTTCTACATTTGGATGGCTTTATTGATCCTAGGAGCAAAGCAGGAGAATGGCTAGTGTCTCTTTTTCGTGTCCCTGCATTTCATAGGTGCCAGTTTAGGGACACTGCTGCAATATATCATGCACATCCGCCGGAAGTCTTGATCATTGGCTGCCTTGTTCCATGGGTTACTAGAAATGACTACCTTGAGGATGTCGCAGTAGGTGTTGAATGTGAAGCAGGTGAGCAGCAGGAGCCAGAAGAATTCTCGGCGGGTCAGTGTGATTTGGTTTTGTCCTCACATGCATACTCTTAAGACTAAAACTCATGCACCACCACTGTATTTATTGATTATTTATTTCTAGTCGAATCGGAGTTCCAATAGGGCATACTGTAAATTATGTCTGTACAGCTCTAATTTATTGCAGACCATGGAAAGGATTTCGTAATATAGCCAAAGTTGCCAGCTTTGGAACAGAAGAACCAGGCTTGAATCCCAGCGTTGCTGCAACATTCTGTGATTTTGGGCAAACCATTTAATCTCACCATGCCTGAAAAATGACTATGACCTTGTTTAAAGTAACTCATATAAAAATATTTCTCCTTGTTACACTAGCCTCGGCTAGCTACACCATTTTGACACAAACCTAGTTTACAGACTTTAGTAGATCTGGGTTTGTATCAAAATACATGGGTGGATGCAAAGAAATGCCCATGTTTCACCCATGGACCGTCTACCCATTGCAAGGTAATGCAGCGCACCACTATGTGCTGCATTTTTTTTTTTACCACACTACGCAATCCCACGCACATTGATCTTTGCATGGCTTAGTAAATTCGGAAATACATTTTGCATCTCGGCTGTGTCAAAAAAGTGAAGCATTCCGGGCAAAAAGTGTTAGTAAATCCAGGACCATCTTTCGAAATCAGCTATTTCCATTCCTTTATTGGCATGTATCAAAGCATCACACCAAGAGGTGGCCCTGATACGTTTAAGGTACTCCCGGATGAAAAAATCAAGTCGTCTTTTGATAGTAGAGTTGCCTCTTTTCAAAACTGAAGATAAGAATGTCTATAAAATTTCTGAGAAATATTTTTGAGTATTTTTGCACCCACATCCGTTTTGCACATTAAGTTTGAAAGACTAATTTGTGAAAAAGTATCAGAATCCAGCTGGAGTATTTAACTTAGTGGTACCTTGGACTCATAAACTGCTGGAAGTTTTAGAAGAAATGGAAAAGACATTAAAAATGATTTGACCAAATCTAAGAACCTGCTAACTCGTATAAATATATTAAATCAAGCTGGGAGTCGTTGCACACTTTCTTTACAATAACAGCATGATATTGAATAGAGCCCTTTTACCAAAAGTATTCTTGTGAGCCGGGGGTATTTGGACAAACATAATATATCTTAGATCTACCAGCCTAATCAGATATCATTATTATTTCTGTTATCAGTTCTGGAAGGGGTAAGGTCAAATATTGTTTGTCCATGGAACTATGTAAAGTCAGCTACCATATCTGCAAAATATGGAGAAAGTTTTGATCCAGAAATTGTTCCCAGCACTGGGTCTGACAGGCCATTCTGCCACTCCGATATTGTTTCAGTGGTCTGGTCACTAGGGGCTACTTTCATAGCAAGATGGGCTGCTATGACCCAACCGTAAAGCCCCCTTTGTTCCACTCAAGTCGCAGCGTCCAATGTTGTGGACTGGGAAGGCTGGACTAGCCTTATCGGGCATGTCCCTGGGTGGCTGGAAGGGTGGGGACGGGGTGCTGTTGTTGCTGGGGAGAGGGGAGCTTTTGTAGCAGTGCAGCAGTTTTAAAAGCACTGCAGAGTTCCTTGTATATCCAACAATTTTCAGGCAATAATAAAAATGCCACAATAATTTTGGTAATTCTGCACTTGCTGGATAGAGATTGGTCGTTCGTCTATAGGCAGTTTTGACTAATCTAAAGTAGCACAGAGGGTTAATATGCCTGCTGCAAAGAACGTGTACTAGAACAGTATTGTATGTGCAGTGCTCATTCGGATACTGCTTTTGTCACAGAGGTCCTTTTGCTACAGCACAGTTTATAATTACAATCATAATCTAGTGCAGTGAGCTATGAACTGCTTTCAAAGAGCTGCATGCAAACTGCATGGTATAGGTTAAAAAGTTACGTTTTTCCCCGTCTCTGATTATCTTAATTTTGGTAAGAAAGGTATGTTTGGGTAGAAATAAGTTGTAAGTAGTAATGTCAACCCTAAACACACACTGTGTTACATTGTAAATCCTGTGTTTATGCTTCCCCAGACCAAGCACTCTTAAAAATGTCTACCAGTATGGATGACATGAATCCTACAACTTGTAGTCCCTTTTGATTTATATAATATTTTCTTTAGACTCATTTACACATGTATGATTCACTGTACCTGTATGTGTGTGATGTAAAATGCTCCAACTCCATATGCTGATAAGAGAGGCGCTATAAAACAAATTAAATACCTGTGACAGAGGGGCTATGGAGAGATGTGAGGCATTGTTAGAGGGTGATGGTGAGGAAATCATTAAAGAGCACCAATAAAGATTGGATCTTGTTGCACTGTAAGGTCGTCATTTACTATGCTTTAAAACACAATACAGTAGAATATACAATAAAAAGTGTTGTAAAATACACCGTTTTTGCCTTTCTTCCCCAAATAGTCTTGGACCGAGAACCTCCGAAGCCCTAATAAAGTAGTCAGGCTCACTCGCTATGCACCCTATGGAGGCTGGTCTGTCAAAATTTGCCAGGGCTGCTTTGGGTTCCCAGTCCGGCCCTGCATGACATTTTTTTCCAGGGATCATTTTGTTTTCCAGTCAGGCACTGCCTGAGCGATGTTGAATTCATTGATTTTGCCACTAGTAAATCAAAGCATCGCATGCAAAGTATTCCACAAGGAACTGAGACTAAAAGTAATCAGTTTTTGTCCCAGAAAGCTGACAGAAAGTTCATATAATATCAACAGTTATGTCAACATACATTTGTCTCCTACAAACACAGCACTGCGTTTCTGAGAATTATCTGCAGGAAGGATTTCCCTGATTTTGTGCAGAAAATATTTTATTGCCTTTCTAATGTTGTGAAAGGGAAACATGCCAAGGGGGTGACTTACTAACATTTTGCACTGGCTTTGTGTCATAAATGTGATGCAAACCAGCGCACTATGTTTTTTTAATTATTTACTTTCCAGCATAAAACTAGTTTTGCACTGGAAATTAACTAAAAGTAACTCAAAACAGCGAGAAGCTCTGCTTTGCATTACTTAGCGTCAAGGGGGAGTTATATGGGCATTCCCATGCATCTACCCACCCTTTTTGATGCAAAACCCCATCTACCGAAAATCTGAGACGGGTTTTGCGCCAAAAACAACACCTTTTAAAACCATGTGTCATTTCTCCTTTCTTTTCCTACTTTGCATGTGTGCTGCACTGTGCAGGACACATACAAAGTGCAAAAAGGTTTAAATGTTGTCTAGGCATAGTATTTTGTACTAGAAGGCAAAGCATCCAGTACAAAACCTATGCTAGACTTTCGCACACACCCTTGCAGTATGGCGCAATGGTATGTGCATGGCGCATGGCAGCAAAAATCTGCACCGACGCTAAGAGAGGGGAAGAAAGAGCCATATCTCTGTAGATATGGTGGTGTCCTGCTCCCTACCTGTAACGCAACACAGCGCAGCATTTTTGGCTGCTGCATTGCATTGTTTAATAAATCTGCCTCAAATGTTTACACCAGACCCAAGCAGACTTAGGACCAGATTTACAAGGAACTGGTGCAGTGTGGCGCTGGGCCAAAATTGGCAGTGCCACGCTGCGTCAGTTCTGGAATGTAGGGATGCACCGTATTTACAAAAATAAGGTGCACCCCTGTCTCCCCTAGCGCTGGCACTGAATTTAGCTACCAGTGCCTGTACAAGGGTGTCTGCGTTGAAGGGAAAGATTGTTTATGTGCAGGAAGGTGTTCCTTCCTGCACATAAACAACCTTCAATGGCAATTTAGCACTTCCATGTGTGCTGCAGAATGCAGCATACATGGAAGAAGCAAATCGTCAGTATTGAATAATTGTTTATGTAAAGGAAGGTGTCCCTTCCTGCACACAAACAATCTACAATGGCAATTTGGCCCCTCTGTGTGTACTGCAGAATTCTGCACACATAGAAGTAGCAAATTGTCATTATTGAATGATTGTTTATGTGCAAGAAGGGACACCTTCCTGCACATAAACAATCATTCATTGCATTTTGCTCTTTCTATGTGTGCTGCATTTTGCTCTTTCTATGTGTGCTGCAGAATACAGCACACATGGAAACACAAAAACGAGGAGAAATAAAAGTATTTCTCCTCATTGCGCCATGCTAACGCCACCCTTAGGTGGTGTTAGTTTTTGATGCTGCCTCAGATTTATGACTCCTTGTAAATCTAGGGCAGCGACAAAAGCAATGGATGTTGCAGTGGAACGCCTAGACCAACACCCATTGCACCCCCCACTGCCACAGGAGACTGCATTTGAGGGGCCCATATGTACAAGGGACGTTAAACCACAGAAAGTAGCTTAACGCCGCCTTCAATATATGGTGCAGTGCACAGCGCCACTGAAGCTCTGGTGGCACTAGGGGCTTGCAAATATGCCCCTTAATCTTTTGGTTGTTTTGTGTTTTTTGGCCTCACAAAGAAGAAACACTTACAAGGACCCTACCACACTCCTTCCATAGATTAGTAGACGTGTTTAGTAGACGTGTTTTCCACTGTTTGATCTTGTTAGAAATGGGGTCTCTAGTTGGCAGTGGCTTGCACTCTGTCCAAGGAGGGACCCTGACCCTAGTCAGGATAAGGTAGTCACACAGGTAAGATAACCCCTTCTCACCCCCTTGGTAACTTGGCTCAAGCAGGAAATTCACAGGAAATGTGTAAAGTATTTGAACTTGCACACAGTGACACATAGAAAACACCACAAAAGTATTCCACACCAGTTTAGACACATAGCCAATATTTATGAGTAAAACAAGACCAAAACGTCATAAATCCAAAATAACAAGTAAAAATATGAATTTTCAAAGATTAAATGTAGTATAGCACTTAGGATCACAATAGCTTCCACTGTGTTGCTGTGACAGAGTTGCTTCCAACAGTCCGACACCACCCGCGAGGAAGCACGGGTGGCAGTGCTTAATTTGTAAATAAAAATGGGCTGGTGCACAAAGTTCTCCTCTGAAACACGTGGCTGCTGCAATTAAATGTGCAAGCACAGAATACTGAGGCAGTATAATCCTGAAGCCATCTCGGGCCTCTTTGCTCCATTTACAGCCACTCCCTGCCCCTTCAGCTCACTCTTGCAACTTTCTGCTTTCTCCTTTGTAACACTTTTCTGTCCTTCTCTTACTCCATCTTTCCCATATGTGTCTTAAGCTTGCAGTAAATTTTTGAGGCAGAAAAATAAGTGCTGGCCACCAAAAATAAGTGCTGGTGTCCTGCACCGGAAACCACAGGCTCAAATTAAGCACTGGCGGCCGGCCACGGAGTCATGTAGACCCCGATTACAGCACCTTGGAAAACAATGAGGAAACAAAGATGTTGCCTGGAGTCAGGGGCATGAGGAGTCGCTGGGGCTGGTGCAGCATCGCTTCCTTGCTGCCACCATGAAGGTGAGGCGTTGGTTCCTTGGAGAACCTTTGGAAGCAGAATGTAGAAAACCAAGTCCAGACCTTTCACTCCCTGGACAGAAGCAGCAAGCAGCAGGCCAGCACAACAAAGCAACAGGCAAAGTGGCAGTCCTTCCTAAAGCATCCAGTTCTTCTACCTGGAAAGATTTTCCTCAGTCAATAAGGATTCTAACTATGTGGTGTCAGAGGTCCAGTACCTATACCCATTTCTGTCTTTGAAGCAGGCAAGCTTCAAAGAAAAGTCTTTGTAGTGCACAGGATCCCGCCTTTCTCTGCCTGGCGCAAGGCACACTCCAGGGAGGTTGGAGACTGCTTTGTGTGGGGACAGGTGCGGCCCTATTGAGGTGCAAGTGTCAGCTCCTCCCACCACTCTAGCTCAGGAAGACCCATTAGGGTATGCAGGGCACACCTCAACTCCATTTGTGTGACTGTCTAGAGTGAATACGCAAATAGCCCAACTGTTATCCTGACCCAGACGTGTAGTCAGCAGACAGACAGAGGCACAGAATGGTTAAGCAGGAAAATGCCCACTTTCTAAAAGTGACATTTTCAAACTCACAGTTCAAAAACCAACTTCACCAAAACATGTATTTTTAAATTGCGAGTTCATAGACCCCATCTCCATATCTCTATCTGCTCCCAATGGGAAAATACACTTAAAAGATATTTCAAGGCTATTCTCATGTTACCCTATGGGAGAGATAGACCTTGCAATAGTGAAAACATAATTTAGCAGTATTTCACTATCAGGACATGTAAAACACACCAGTGCAGGCCGGCCTTCTAAATACGCTGCATCCTGCCCAGGGGGCTGCCTTGGGCTTACTTTAGGGCTGGCTTACATGTAAAGTAAAAGAAAGGTTTGGGCATGGAAAGTGGGTGCACTTGCCAGGTCGAATTGGCAGTTTAAAACTGCACACACATGCACTCCAGTAGCAGATCCGAGATATGTTTACAGGGCTACTCATGTGGGTGGCACAAACAGTGCTACAGGCTCTTTAGTGCCATTTGATTTACAGGCTCTGGGCACACATAGTGCACTTTACTAGGGACTTACTAGTAAATCAAATGTGCCAATCACAGATAAACCAATAAACAATACAATTGAAACAGGGAGCACTTGCACTTTAGCACGGGTCAGCAGTGGTAAAGTGCCCAGAGTCCTAAAGCCAGCAAAAACGATATTCAGCACAGGATCAAAAATGAGAGGTCAAAAGCAAAAAGTCAGGGGAAACCATGCCAAGAGCTGACAGGTCTAATACGTGTCACCCCATCTTAAAGTGGGGAGAACTACCCAACCTCTTGCGAGTTCTCATCACTAAGGCGGAAGAAACTGAAAACATCAGCATTGGTGTGTTCTGTTCCAGGACGGTGTTCCACTTTAAAATCCATTCGCTGTAGGGAGATGGACCCCCTCAACAGTTTAAGATTCTCATCCTTTATCTGTATTAAGCATCTGAGGAGCATGTGGTCTGTATGAACCCGGACGTGAGTTTCAAACAAGCTGGGTCTTAGCTTCTTCAGCACCCAGACCACAGCAAAAGCTTCCCTTTCTTTTGGGATCCACCTCTCTTCCTTGGTAAGTAACCTCCTACTAATGAAGGCTACATGTTGATCTTTGTTTTGTGTTCAAACAATTGTATTGAGAAAAAAAGCAGTTGCAGGGTAGATAGTGAAGATACACTCCAGGGGACATTTTATAATCTTGCATAGCCTTAAGTAGAAACATATGAGATATATTGTGGGTAACTACTGTAATTAAATAACTACCGTTGTTATAATCTTTGTAATGCCTGATGGTAAAATTGAGAGATACATTGATAGTACATCCTAAAGTAGTTGGGAACAGAGTTTTGGGGACTCTTTGTGGGAGGTGAGTGGATGTCTCTGAGTCTGCCCAAGGTGATCATGGGAAGAAGAGGAAGAAAGGCAAGAGAAAAATGGGGGAGAGGATAAAGAGAGAAAGAGGGGAAAGAGAGGATTGAGTCAGCAGAGTCTTAGTGAGGTTAGTTCTATTGGGCAGATTTAGTGATTTGGATTAAATTTGTTGGGAGAGTGGAGCTGTGCCGGTTGCGGTGGGGCTATGGGCGATTCACTTTTTGTAGGTATGAATCAAGTGCATTCCATAGGTAGCGCCTTTGTGAAGTATTATGTACATTACATTGTCCGCGCTTCTGGTGGCACACATAGTGTGCCACCATTGGTTGGAGGATATTTCAGAGGTGGAATTCCATTTCAACAGGATTGTCTTGGAAACCAGAGCAAGCATTAGATCTAATACCAATACATTATGTGTGGGAAGCCCATAGCTGAGTGGGTGTGCTGCCAATCCTAAAGTTGCGGTTAGGAAGGAGGGTGTAATTTGAACCTCAAAGATGTCATGAATTGTCTGGTGAATTTTGAAGCAGAGCAATTGAACCAATTTATACATGAAAAACATATGTTCTAGTGTCCTGGATGGTTTCCCTCAGCGCCAGCAGCTATCGGGGTCCAGTTTGTTTTATGTATCACCCAAATTCGAGACTGTACGATTGCAGGTGTAATTTTAGCCAGGCAGTGGGAGTGCCACATTCTATACCAGGTAGCATTTGAAAAGTGTAATGTGAGGTTTTCTGGTATGTACTGAGGCCATTTCTTTTTCAAATTGTTGAGGAGATGTCTATTCTAGGAGGGTTGAGTAGTTTATATATATGTGATGCAGTGTGGCCTAGTCTTTTTTTCAATTATGTCGGGTAGACCTGGAGTATGTGGTATGAGCAGAGATCTAGTGGCCCTTTTAATTTTTAGAAAATTATAGAATTCAATCAGGGAAAGGTTGTTTCATTGGCTCAGTTCAGCAAACAGAATAGGGTTTGTGGAAGTGCCTAAGTCTCCAACAGGGTTGATAACTCTTTCGGAACCATTCTTCCCAGATCACAGTTATTCCATCTATCTTGATTTTGGGATTGTGCCATAACAAGGCTAGAGTGGAGTCGGTGATACAGTTGTTTTGCGTTTTGTCAATTTGCATGAGGGCAGAGTGTGTATCAGTAATTGTGGGGAGCGAATCGGCAATGGACAGTTTTTGGAGGCCTCTGATGGTGAGGGTGGAGCTCAGGGGAATGGGATTTAGTAAATGAGATTAATTTTGAGTCATGGTGGGGAGTGTTCTTCCGCCTTTGTGAACCACCAGTTGCCTTGGGTTGCTAAAAAAGCTTGTTGGTATCTATGAACATCAGGCATATTTAGGCCTCCCCTTTTTTTTAATTCAGTTCGAGGATGGAGCTGGCAGGGCGGAGCCAAGATGGCGCCGAGGACGGATGCTCCTTGAAAAGCACTGTAATGGCCTTCGCCAAAATATCCTTTTTTTTCAATATCCTAACCCTCCGAGACACACTGAAGCGGAGAGGAAGAGTCTCTCCTCCCCTTTTTTGTGGGGGTCGCCGATTGGAGGGTCATAGAAGCGGCTGGGACGTGCCTCTGTGGCTGCCGAGGTGGCGCTGCGGGCCCGACTTGGAGGCTTCCCTGCCGCGGGAGAGCGGTCGAGGGGGTGGGGGCCCTGAGGGGAGAGACAGCCAAGATCGGGCCTAGATCTGGCGATTTCTCACCAGGGTGCCCCCGGGGCGCCTGATTATTGAGGACTGTCCGTCCCCTGATGGTGGGCTGCAGAGGGCCGAGGCGGTGATTCCCTCCCCCTCCCGTCCTCAAACTTCGATATCTGTGGTGCCAGAGTTGGGGCTGCGGGAAAGTGGAGGAAGGCGGGTGCCTCGGAGGAGAGAGGGGGCTGAGGCACGGGCCCGTGAACTGAGGGATCTGTGTTGAGGGTGCCCCTGGGGCATTGATTGCTGAGAGACTGTCTGGCCCTTGAGGGTATGCTGCAGGGGGCCGAGGTGGTCAGGCACGACCCCCTCCTACTCCTGTACTGGATTTTTGTTCTGTGAGATGCCGGGGCTGGGCTGCGAGGCACTGTGGCTCCGATTTGCGTAGGAGGAGGAGAGTGGACAGAAAGGAGGGGACTTCTGCGTGCCCGGCAGACGGCGACCGGTCTGTGATGAGCAAAGGGACAGGAGAGCACCAAGATTCATAGACTCCATACTGCCCCGGGGCCCATCAGAAGAAGGCGAAGAGATAGCTGAGGAGAGACACATCTCCTCTGTGTGGAAGGAAGGAAGGCTTGGCAACGAGACTGTGCAGGTGAGTGCCTGGCCTGTTCTGAGGGTTGGGTTGGGGTCAGGTGGTTTCCCCCCAGTTTCCTGCCTGCAGCTGGGCGCAGTGGTGCATTGCCTGATGGAGGGCCACAGGGGAGTTGGTGATACGGAGGAGACGGTTCAGGCCTTCCAATGGCAAGAGACAAGGAGCCTAAACTGCCTCGACAGGGCAAAACGGATCGATACCAAGGTGGTAACTCCCCCGATGCCGGTGACGGACCCTGTGGTGGCCCCAGATAATAGTGCGCTTCTTTCGTCAATCCAGGCATTGCAGGGGGGCATTGGAGGAGCAAATGGCCGAGGTACACTCGGAGGTCTTCCTGCTCCGTCAGGACCTCCATAAAGAGGCAGAACGAGTCACGTCTGCAGAGTCACTCATCTCAGAAATGGAGGACACAGTCAGGGACCTGCGGAAAGAGGTGTCAGAGATCAAAGTCCTCAACAAAGACGTAATGTGGCAGCTGGAGGATGCTGAAAACCGAGCACGGCGCAATAATCTTCGCTTTGTGGGTTTTACAGAGTGGCTTGAAGGGACTGATATGAATCATTTTTTGGAGCAATGGCTCAGGAGAGTCCTCCCGCCTGAAATGTTTTCTGCCTGCTTTGTGATTGAACATGTCTGAACTATCAAGACCGAGACATGATCCTAATTGAAGTACGTAGATTGGGTGAGGTCTGGTATGAAAACTCTAAGATCCTGGTTTTCCCTGTCTACACTAGAGAAGTTCAGAAAGAACGCTGAACCTATGATTCGGTTAAAGCCAGGCTTTGTCGTCTTCAGCTCCAGTACATGCTCCTCTTTCCTGCCAAACTGAAAGTCCTGTTTCAGGGGAAGGCTTTCTTTTTTCAGTCTCCGGAGGAGGCCTGGGGGTGGCTTGAGGAGCGTCCCTGGCTCCCGGGGAAGGGGAGTGGAGAGACTGAGAAGGGACCCCGAGAGAGGAATGGTGCGAGACCCAAGGAGTGGTCCCTCCCGATACGCAGGGGAAGGCGACGACAGAGAGTTGGTAGAGACGTGCCATGGCGACTACCCCGATGGGCAGAAAAGGGAGCAGATACTACTGACTCAGAAGGGAATCGTAACGCAAGCACTCGGAAGCGCAATGGAAGTGCAGCTGTGGACCTGTTAACGCCAGAGAGTCACCTTGACCTGGGGGGGAGTCTCCTCATCCGCTGTTGGAGGCTATTGACAATATGGAGGCTGAGAAAGAGGTCCCGGAGGCCCAGAAGTCCAGAGGGGTAGTCATATGAATGGAGGCCGGAGGAGCATGGAAGGACACTATCGCTCCCCCCCCAGAGGACTGAGGTTTTCATAAGTCTACGGGGGTTTTGAAAGGGAGAAAGAAGGCCCTATTGGTTGAATACTAGACAGTTGGAGTTCCACCTGAATTGGTGGCATACCCCCATTAATCACGTTCTATAAGTTTGTATTGTTGGGAGGGTAGTGTGGGGGAGGGAGGGCTGCAGACCTCTTGACTCTTGTGGGGTAGGGGTGTGGAGATGTACACTCACAGGGGCCACAGGGAGGTGGGGAGTGGGGTGGGCTGGGGTTCTATTATAGGAAGGTTTTTTCTTCTTCTGTTGTCAAGTTACACAGTTAACCCACAGACACAAATAGCTGAGCACCGTATTATTAAGGGGGTTGTTCCTCTATCCCCTCATCTATGCTCCTGGAGGTCTGGGCGGCCGCATGGCTTAAGTATTATGATCAGTTGTTTTAGATGGCCCCCATGAGTGAAGTTAGGGAAACACCCGCTGAGGGTGAGCAGGGCTTTACTATCCTCTCATGGAATGTGAATGGACTGGGAGACAAGGTTAAACGCAGACTAGTGTCCCAATATATTAAAAGGCAGAAACCGGATATAGTACTCTTCCAGGAGACACATCTCCGAGGTACGAAGTGTGCTTTCCTGAGCAGGGGCCCATATGTAGTGTTGGTGCATGCAGGATACACGTCTGGCTCCAGGGGAGTAGCGATCCTGATCTGCCGCCCCCCCCCTTTCGTGTCACCCGCCCATGGGAAGACCCTGCTGGTCGATGTGTATGTGTGAAGGGGTTCTGGGGACTGAGAGAGGTCTTGCTGATGAGTGCATATGCCCCGCCGAGACTCCAGGGCCCCCTTCTAGAGAAGTTAGCAAAGATCCTGCTGGAGTCCTCTTCTCCACTCCACATACTGGGAGGTGATTTTAATGATGTGATGGAGACGGGTATAGACAGATCAGGAGTTGAGACATCCACGGGTCCTGCTACCTCGCTCTGTGGCTTTGCTGCAGCCTTGGGATTGTCAGATCTGTGGAGAGGGGCGCATCCCACGGACAGAAAATATTCGTATTTCTCGGGGGCCCACAGGATTTTTTCCCGATTAGATTATATCTTTGCCCCGTGGGTACTATACACCAGGCTGAGGACCTGGCGAGGTAGCCGTCTGACCACTCCTCTTTGATGATGCATTTGGGCGGAAGAGCAAAGGGGCGTAAAGGGTGGAGGTTGTGCACCTGGGATCTACAGGACTGCTAAGTGGTGAGAGGACTTCGGGTAGTCACTGACTTGTACTTTAAAGAAAATTTAGGGTCAGTCGCCTCTGCAGTCGTGTTGTGGGAGGCTTACAAAACAGTACTCCGAGACAGCGCACAAAATCTAGTAGCTCCGAAAAGACAAAGAGACAATGAACAGCTGAGTAATATGGAACACAAGCTCCTAGAATTAGAAGGAGCAGTAGTGCAGGTGCCGACATCTTTGCTTCTTCGTCAACTAGAGTTGGCGAGGATTGAATACCGAGAGACAGCGGAAAAGGAGCTAGGAATCTTCTACAAGCGGTCCAATACAGGCTGTATGAGACTGGGGACAAAGCCGGAAAACTATTGGCCTGGCTCGGGGGAAAGGAGAATGAAGCTAGATGGACACAGGAGGTGGAGATTCAGGATGGGAATAGGGTGTCCGCTGACAAAGATATCACAGAGACTTTTGCCTTCTATTGTAGAGATTTCTACAAGGCAAGATTGTGAGAAAATGACGACCACATCACCGAATATCTAGACAGTATAGATGTTCCTGTCGTGGCCATAGAGGGGCAGGCAAAGTCCCAGGATCAAATGGGTTTCCTGCGGAGCTCTTCAAGAGATTCTGTGATATACTGGCTCCCCATCTCTTAAATATGTTTTTGGATGCTCGAGAACAGGGAGTTCTCCCCCCCGGACTTAAGGAAGGCGGAGATAGCGTGATATATAAAGAGGGGAGACACAAATGGAGGTGTGCGTCATACAGACCGATATACCTGCTAAACGTAGAAGTGAAAGTTTTGGCCACAGTGTTGGCAACTCGTATGATAGGCATTGTCTCTCCATTAGTTCACATGAATCAGACCGGCTTCATGCCTGGACGATCCACAAGACATAATCTAAGGTGGGCGCATGTGTGGCTGGCCACCATGATGGGCCAATTAGATCCTCACCTAGTCTTAGCCCTAGATGCAGAGAAGGCCTTTGATGCAGTGCATTGGCCTTTTCTGGAAGCTACGCTAACACGATTTGATTTTGGTCCGAAATATAGAGGGTGGGTGCGCCTACTTTTTTGCAACCCGGTGGCGGCGGTGAGGGTAAACGGGGTCCTCTCCTCTGAATTCCCCATTGCACGGGGCACGAGACAGGGATGCCCGATGCCCCCCCTTACTGTTTGTCCTTACCCTGGAATCCCTAGTGTGCAAGATCGGTACCTGTCCAAGCCTCCATGGTTTTAGACTAAGAGAGGAGGAAGAGGGGGAGGAACGTATTTCCTTACACGCAGACGATGTCCTCCTATACATAACACGCCCAGAGGTATCCCTTATGACGCTCTTTCATCTGCTTGAGGAATATGGGAGGCACTCAGGATATTGTATTAATTGGGATAAAACAATTCTATATGCACCACAGGGGAATGTTTTGTTACCTCCCTTGCCAATATGTCTGCAGTGTACAGGCAAGGGCTTCACATACTTTGGCATTTACGTGACACATAAGGCTGACAGCTGCCATGCTCATAACCTGGGGAGGGTGCTGAAGGAGTGCAGGACTGACTTGGAAAGATGGAAAACACTGCCTCTTACATTGATGTGACGAGTGGCAATGATTAAAATTATCCCTTTACCAAAGCTCCTATATGTCTTACAAAACACATACTATCAGATAACCCCGAACATGTTCAGAGTCATAGATCGCGATATGCGTCTCTTCCTGTGGGAGGGGAAACATCCAAGAATAGCTCTTAAGATGCTACAACACAATCAATATGCAGGGGGATTGTCTCTACCAGATGTAAAGGCGTATTATTGGTCGGCGCACCTGGTCAATGTTAATGACTGGTTATTCGCATCAGAGGACCATCCCACCTTCCGCCTAGAGCGACTACAATGGGATGGGAAATCATGTAGGCAATACCGATATGAGGGAAGTAGGATTGAACATCTTCTGCCAGCCACTCAGGTGGCCTTGAAGGCTTGGATAAGAGCTAATAGGATGATGGGGTGGCATAGACGTCCCACTCAAGAGACCCCACTTTGGGAGAGGGGCTGGCTGCGGGAAATTAGGAAACTGAGGGGTTTCGAGTGCTGGGACCGGATTGGTATTTCAAAAGTTGGGGACGTGATGGAAGACAGGGACATTATGGCCCTAATTACAACCCTGGCAGTCGGTGTTAAAGCGGCGGTAATACCACCAACAGGCCAGCGGGAAAAAAAAAGGAATTACGACCACGGCAGAAACCGCCAACATAGACAGACACTTTAACACTCCGACTGCCATGGCGGTACAGACAAACAGCATGGCGGTAACCGCCAACAGTCAGGCGGAAGACAATGTACCACCCACACTATTATGACAGGCCAATCCGCCACCTTTTCCGGGGCAGATTCAACGCAAGCAAAAACACGGCGGAAACAGGACTTGGAAGGGGAAACACTCACCTCTACACAATCCACTAGGAATCAGGACGGCATGGAGCCTGAACTCCAAATACTCCCTGCGATTGTCTTCCTGCTCCTCTACCAGGAGCAAGACCGACAGCGGCAACGACCAAGGTGAGTACTGCACCTACAACACAGGGGAGGGAAAAGAGAGTGACACACACATGCAACACGCAACACCCCAACCCCCACCCTCACCCACAACAACACACACACCAATACATGCTGAAACATTACATTTACACCTCCCAATCCCCCCTGGAAGAACGCAATGACAAAAGGAAATGAGTTGAACGATTGTAATCATGTAAAATCCATTAGTCAAAATTGTATATACACTATAAACAAATATGTACACCAAGAATTCAAGTCCAGGTACTGCACCAATATAGTCTGTGGACCACTGGGCCCAAAATGCATGGGCAAGGCCCACACAAGATATCCAATCGAAACGGAGAGAACACTGCAGGGGCATCTGATGGAAAAAAAACAGGCACCTCAGGGGAAAGGGATGGGGGGGCACCTCAGCCGGATGAGTGCACAACACCAGCTCCACGAGGGGGCTCCATGCCCATTGATGTATCCTGGGGAGTGCAAAGCCACAGTCTCTCAAGTCTTTTGCAGTGGGTGGGTTGCCTACTGCTTTATCCTGGGGAGTGCAAAGCCACAGTCTCTCAAGTCTCTCCAGTGGGTGGTTAGCCCACTGCTTTATCCTGGGGAGTGCAAAGCCACAGTCTCTCAAGTCTCTCCAGTGGGTGGGCTGCCCACTGCTTTATCCTAGGGAGTGCAAAGCCACAGTCTCTCAAGTCTCTCCAGTGGGTGGTTTGCCCACTGCTTTATCCTGGGGAGTGCAAAGCCACAGTCTCTCAAGTCTCTCCAGTGGGTGGGTTGCCCACTGCTTTATCCTGGGGAGTGCAAAGCCACAGTCTCTCAAGTCTCTCCAGTGGGTGGGTTGCCCACTGCTTTATCCTGGGGAGTGCAAAGCCACAGTCTCTCAAGTGGATGACAGTCTCCACTGGTTCTGGAGGGGGCTTTGTGCCCAGAGTGCTTCATCCTGCCAAGGACAGAGTTAGTGGATGCCTTTCTCCACTGGTTCGGGAGGGGGCTTTGTGCTCAGAGTGCTTCATCCTGCCAAGGACAGAGGTAGTGGATGCCTATCTACACTGGTTCTGGAGGGGGCTTTGTGCCCAGAGTGCTTCATCCTGCCAAGGACTGAGGTAGTGGATGTGACAGTCCACTGATGGTGGGGCTACATGGAAGCTGCCCAGGCCCCTGGAACTGACCACCAGCCTCGTACGAATGACCACTGGGGATGGCAGCCATGTATGCGGTGGTGCCACCAGCTCAGGATGTGGCGTGGCCGCTGGCGGTGCTGTCGGTGGGCTCAGTAGCGGTGGTCATTGGGCAGCGGTGCTGGTGGCAGGCTCGCTGACCTCAGTGCTGGCGGTGGTGTTATGAGCGGTGGTGCTGGTGGGGGGCTCACTGACCTCAGTGCTGGTGGCGGTGTCATGAGCGACAGTGCTGGTGGTGGGCTCACTGACCTCGGTGCTGGCGGCGGTGTCATAAGCGGCGGTGCTGGTGGCGGGGATCACTGACCTCGTGCTGGCGGCGGTGTCATGAGCAGCGGTGCTGGTGGGGGGCTCACTGACCTCGGTGCTGGCGGCGGTGTGATGAGCGGAGGTGCTGGTGTCAGGCTCACTGACCACAGTGCTGCTGAAGGGCACAGTGTCTGCGGTGCTGGTGAAGGGCTCAGTATCTTGGGTGCTGGCGGCGGTGCACGTGGCGGCGGTGCATGTGGCGGTGGCGGTCTTGTCCGCCGTGCAGGTTGGCGGCTACGTTGACTTGCCTTTCTTTTTCAGGCCCTTCCCCACCTTGGATGGTGGCGCAGCTGTCTTGCCACTCCCAACTGTTGTCTTGGCTGAGCCCTTGGTGGCAGGTGTTTTGGCCTTCTCCCTCCAGGATGTGGGCAACTTCTTCTGTTTTGGAGGTTGGGGAATGTCCTTGGACTCGCTCCTTGGGACACTGGCAGCCCTGTTGCTTGGCGCACTCCAGAATCCAAATATTTCTTGCACCACTGTGCCCGGTGATGTGGTGGCTGGAGTGCTGTGTTGGGACCTGGAAGGGCGGGCCCTAGGGGGCGGATGGACTGGAGAGGTGTAGGGAAGAGGTCAACATTTTTGGATGGAGGGGGTTTGGGAGTGGAGGAAGAGGTAGTGGTTGTAGGAGGTGTTCATATGCTAACTTTGGGTGAAGGTGCATGGGCTGGAGGCTGTCATGAGGTGGATGGCTGTGGGTGGGTGTGTAGCTGTGTTTGTGTAGTTTGGGAGGAGGGCTCACAGACACACTGGGAGAGGACACAGGGGATGTGTGAATGGTAGTGGGGTGGTGACTGCACGTGAGCGGTGTGTGGTGATGGGTGTGCTGGTGATGGAGGTAGTGGCTGAAGATGTAGTGCATGCAGGCGTGAGTGGAGATGTGACAGGGAGGGAGGAGGGAGACGTGGAGGAGGGGGACACAGTGGAGGCAGTGGATGTTGGCATGTCTGCATGGGTATGATGCTTGAGTGAGTGCCTGTGGTGCTCATGTTTGCCAGAGCCACCCTTGTGTGTTGAGGTGTGTGCATGCTGGTCTGATGTTGTGCTTGGGATAGGCTGAGGTACTGGGGATTGGGTCTGGGTGGGGGAAGTTGGAGGGGGAGGCTGGACACAGGGACAATGGCTGCCATCAGTGCAGAGGCCAGAGCCTGAAATGCTCTCTGTTGGGCTGCCTGGCCAGAATAAATGGCCTCCAGGTATGCATTGGTCTGTTGCAACTGCTTCTCTACACCCTGGATGGCATTCAGAATGTTAGACTGCCCAACAGTGAGGGATCTCAGGAGGTCAATAGCCTCCTCACTGAGGGCAGCAGGGCTGACTAGGGCAGGGCCTGAGGTGCCTGGGGCGAAGGAGATGCCCACCCTCCTGGGTGAGCGGCCACGGGACACATGCTGAGGGGCTGCTGGGAGGGCGGTGCTGGTAGGTGAGGTGGCGGCTGTACCTGTTGATGCGGGGGGCACAGAGGGGTCCGCCACCGCAAGGGAGCTCCCATCAGAGGAGGAGTCGGTGTCGCTGGTCTCTGCTACTGTCCCCGCCGTGGAGCTCCCCTCCCCTCCGTCCCACTGGTGACTTCTGAATCCGTTGTCTCGACCTCAAGGGCCATGTGGGATGCAGCTCCCGCCTGCTCCGGTGGCTCAGCTCCTCTGCCTGATGATGCTAATACACACAAGAACAGGGAGACCACAAAAAGGGGGGGAGAAGAAAGAAGAAAGACATGTTCAGTGCATGCAATACCGCTACTGTTGGCGGACACTACAGGCACAGCAGCCCTCTGCACTACGTCATGCACTTAGAGTTCCCTAATTAATCACAGCGACATAGGGTACATGGCCTATGCCCGATTGCTGCACACCTTGAAGTCACAGGAGCCTGACTAGGTGTTGATGACTCTTACCACTGGTGGGGTTGGGGTTGGGGTACCACTTAGCCTGCCTCACAAAGGGTCCTTGCCTACAAAGCTCGCCCTACTCTAGAGGAGCCCACTACCCAGCTCCCCCACCCAGACACCTCCAATGCAGGCAGAGTCAGATGGATGTGACGGTACTCACCCCCTTGTGACTGCTGTGATGCCCTCCAGTGCCCATCCAACTCTGGATACGCCACCGCCAGGATCTGGAACATCAGGGGGGTCATGGTGCGACGGGCACCCCTCCCACGTTGGGAGGCCATCCCCAGCTGGGCCTCTGCCAACTTCTTGCTCCAGCGTCGAACGTCCTCCCATCTTTCCCAGGAGTGGGTGCGCCGTCTGTGGTGGACCCCCAGGGTCCGGACGTCCTTGACGATGGCACGCCAAATATCCTTCTTCTGATGGGCGCTGACCTAGAGGAATAGTACAGGGCAAAAGGAAAAACTGTAACCGTCCAGACCGTCACAGTCATTTGCCCACGTTCCCACCCTTGCCCAGACGCACATACACTCACCATCTGATCATGCAGGCCTCATTTCCCCCCCACCCCGGTATCTTCCATCCACAACACTCCAAACAGGCATTAACCATACAACATGCTCACAGTGTACTCACCTGTTTGTCTGGAGGACCGTAGAGTAACGTGTACTGGGGAGGACCCCATCCACTAGTTTGTCCAACTCCTCCGATGTGAAGGCAGGGGCCCTTTCCCCAGACACATGAGCCATCGTCGCTTCCAGACTGAGGTCACAGCAGTACTTGCAGTGTAGGTCCTCTCCTGTCGAAGATCAGGTATCAAGTGATTGAACAGACAGAAAATGGCGGTCACGTCCACGGCAGTGCGTACCGTCACCGCCGGCGTACATCGTCATTGGCTCCTGGGACCCATAGGGTCCAATGTTAACCAATGCAGGATTGCGCCGTAGTCTTCAACCGCCTACCGCGACGGTGTACAGCGCCAGCGCAGTTACCTCATATCCCCTTGTCCCACATTACAGGTCAGGCAGCCGCCATTTCAGGGGGCCACATGGCATTAATTTTAAATGCGTCACACATATCTAGGCCTTGCATACACACAGAGACAGGCACATAGCGGATTGACAAATGTGTGCAATAAAATTTTATTTTTCATACCTCAGTGTTGGCTGACTCTGTGCTCGCTGTTCTCGTCCATAGAGCACGTCCGCTGGGGCAGCTGATGAGATGGCGGCATCCTCCGGTGTACAGACCGCTGGTGGACCTGTCGACAATGGAAGAGAGACATGTAATAGTCACCCTCAGACTTGATTGTGCCACAATCCATGAACTGTGTGCCCAGTTGGAGCCAGACCTGATGTCAGCTATCTGCCACCCCACAGGAATCCCCCCTCTAGTGCAGGTCCTGTCAGTACTCCATTTCCTGGCAAGTGGGTCTTTTCAAACTACAGTGGCCATGGCATCAGGGATGTCTCAGCCAATGTTCTCAAATGTGTTGTCCAGAGTGTTGTCTGCCCTGCTGAAACACATGCGCAGCTACATCGTGTTCCCTCAGGTGGAGGATTTGCCTACAGTGAAAGGTGACTTCTGTGCCCTGGGACATATCCCCAACATCATAGGTGCCATTGATGGGACACATGTGGCCTTGGTCCCCCCACGCAGGAGTGAACAGGTGTACAGAAACCGGAAGAGCTACCATTCTATGAATGTGCAGATGGTGTGTTTGGCAGACCAGTACATCTCCCATGTGAACGCCAAGTTTCCTGGTTCAGTGCATGACGCTTACATTCTGAGGAATAGCAGCATCCCTTATGTGATGGGGCAACTCCAGAGGCACCGTGCCTGGCTAATAGGTGAGGACAAGGACCCTATACCGTGTGAATAGTTGTCTGGGGTTGTCCCTAAGGTTTAATGTGTGTCTAACAGTTGTCCCTTGACATTTGCAGGTGACTCTGGGTATCCCGACCTGTCATGGCTACTGAACCCAGTGAGAAATTCCAGGACAAGGGCAGAGGAATGCTACAATGAGGCACATGGGTGAACTAGGAGAGTCATAGAGAGGACCTTCGGCCTTCTGAAGGCCAGGTTTTGGTTCCTCCATATGACAGGTGGTTCCCTCTACTACTCACCAAAGAAGGTGTGCCAGATCATCGTGGCCTGCTGTATGCTGCACAACTTGGCTTTGCGATGACAGGTGCCTTTTCTGCAGGAGGATGGTCCAGAAGGGGGTCTTGTGGCAGCTGTGGAGCCTGTGGACAGTGAAGAAGAGGAGGACATAGACAACAGAAACAACGTGATCCAGCAATACTTTCAGTGAGATACAGGTAAGAAGACATCACCGCCTCCTACATCTGATAAAATTGTAAGACCTATCATCTGTCTGTCACTTTCACCCAGTGTATGGGCCCTGACTTGTCACTTTGCCTTTCCATTTCACAGATGTGGGTCCCACTGTGTGACCTCTGGTATGTTACCTCATGGACTAGAGCTGTGTGACATAGGTATGTTGACAAATTTAATGGACATTGGTATTTTCCTCAGTTATTGCAAATACTCATTTGTGAAAGCACAGACTGACTCCAGATTGTTTTGTGATTCAAGGGTGTTTATTTAAGTGCAAAATGGTGGAGGTGGTATTAAAGTGGTCAGGGGTGATGGTGGAGGAATGTCCATGGCAGAGTCCAGTCTATTTGTCTTACAGGTGCATTGTCCAAAGGGGCATAGGAAGTGGAGCTAGGGCAGTTTAAGGATGGACAGGGTGACAAAGTGGGACGGAAGGATGACAATCAGGGTGGTCTCATTTCTTGGCGGGGGTCTTGGCATTGTTCTCTGTCTTTGTCCTGGATCTCAGGGACCACTTGGGGGTGGTTCTCCATCTGTGGGGGTGGGGTGCTGGTGTGGTGGTCCTGTGGCTGTGCCTCCTGTCCACTAGCGCTGGCGGAGGTGGTGGGCAGTTCATCATCCAGGCTAGTTGTCAGGGGCCCCTTGTTGTGCCACAGTGTCCCTCCTGGTGTTCACAAGGTCCTTCAGCACCCCTACAATGGTGCCCAGGGTGGTATTGATGGATTTGAGTTCCTCCCTGAACCCCAAATACTGTTCCTCCTGCAGCCGCTGAGTCTCCTGAAATTTGCCCAGTACCGTTGCCATCGTCTCCTGGGAATGATGGTACGCTTCCATGATGTTGGAGAGGGCCTTGTGGAGAGTGAGTTCCCTGGGCCTGTCCTCCCCCCTGTCGCACAGCAGACCTCCTAGTTCCTCGGTTTTCCTGGGCCTCTGTCCCCTGAACCGTGTTCCCACTGCCACTGCCCCCAGGTCCCTGCTGTTCTTGGGGTGGTGGGTTTGCCTGGGTTCCCTGTAGTGGTGGACACACTGCTGCTTGACGTGTCCTGGGGACAGAGGTATGGGCCCGCTGGGTGGGTGCTGTGCTGGTGTTTCCTGAGGGGGGAGGCTCTGTGGTGCCTGTGACTGTGTCAGGGAACCAACTGCCCCAAGGGTCCCAGATGGGCCAGGATGGTCATCTAGATCCAGTTGGACAGAGCTGCTGTCATCACTGTGGGCCTCTTCTGTGGGGGGAGTGGACATGTCTGGAACCTCCTGTCCGGTGACGTTGGCTAGGGGTCCTGCAGGGGTGTGAAGGCATGATTATTGCATCTGTGTGTGCCATGGTGTGCAATGGGTGGGTGACCCTGTACCCCAGTGCTTACATTCTTGTGTAGGACATTGTGTGATATTTGGTTTGGGGATCTGTGTGGGTATGTGTAGTGGACATGCATTGGTGATGGGTGTCCATGCTCTGTTGTTGCATGCAGGGCTTGGTGTTGGGATTGGTGGTTTGTGATAGTGGGACATATGTGAGGAGTTGGAGTGATGAGGGTGAGGGTGAGGGTGAGGCTGGGGGTATGTGATAGCATGCAGGTAGGGTGGGGAATATGGTAGTTAAAGATTTGACTTACCAGAGTCCATTCCTCCAGCTACTCCTGCGAGGCCCTCAGGATGCAGTATAGCCAAGACCTGCTCCTCCCATGTTGTTAGTTGTGGGGGAGGAGGTGGGGTTCCCCTGCCAGTGCTCTGAACTGCAATGTGGTGTCTTGAGACCACGGAGCGCACCTTCCCCCGTAGGTCGTTCCACCTCTTCCTGATGTCATCCCGTGTTCTTGGGTGCTGTCCCACTGCATTGACCCTGTCCACGATTCTGCGCCATAGCTTCATCTTCCTAGCTATGGAGGTGTGCTGCACCTGTGATCCGAACAGCTGTGGCACTACCCGGAAGATTTCCTCCACCATGACCAGAAAACCTGGGGTGTCTTTGCGGCGCCATGGGGTGGTGTGGGTGATGTGTGAGGTGGTGTGTGTTGTGATGTGTGGGGTGATGCTTAGGGGTGTGTGGTGTTTTGTGCCTGAATGTGTATGAGTAATGGTGTTGTGTGCTTCTGTCTGCTGGTGTGGTCTTTGCTTTTCTGTCTCTCTGCTTCTTCCAAATTTTTGGTTGTAAGGGTTTGTGGGTAATGTGGGTGTGTGTTTTATATTGTATTGGGTGTGTGGGAGTGGTGTATGTATGTGTATCAGGTGTGTGTATTTTGATTTGTCCAATGTGGTAGTGTTTTGTAAATGTGTGTGTATTTTGAGCGCGGTGGTGTGTACCGCCAATGGAATACCGCGGTTGAAAGACCGCCGTGTGGATTCCTGGGTCGTGATAGTGTGGGCGTATTCCTGTTGGCATGACGGTGGAGGTTTTGTTATTGCCAGTTTATCACTGACCTTTGGTGTGGCGGACTTGGGTGGGTGTCTAGATTTTGGCCGATTCCGAGCTGTGGGTCGTAATAGCTGTGGCGGAATTCTGCGGTGGTGTGTTGGTGGTCTTCTGCATGGCGGTAAGTGGGACTTACCGCCAATGTTGTAATGAGGGCCTCTGTCTTTTGCGTCCCTCCAAACAGAGTATGCGCTGAGCAACACACAGCTCTTTCACTACACACGCTTGAGACATGCATGGAGAGCGGCGTTTCTCCCGGGAGAGGGAATACCTGAGTGCTCCCCTCTAGAAGGCAGACTATTAACGGGCGGCCTAGACGTTCAATTGACATCTCTAATATATAAGACTATTAACAACAATATGCCTAATATACGGGTAAACTTGCGTAACAGATGGGAGGCAGAGCTGGGAACGCTGGAAGACATAGACTGGGAGGTGGCATTGATGTTCCCCAGAGAGGTGACGATTAGGTCACGACTTAGGCTGAATCAGTTTAAAATTTGACATAGGGAATACTATGATATACAACGATTACATGTGATGGGAAGAGCGAGACACCCGAACTGCATTAGAGGCTGCGGTAATATTGGATCCTTCTTTCATGTTTTATGGGAATGCCTCAAGATCAAGGAGTTCTGGAGTAAGGTGATGGGAGAGATGGAGGGAGTACTGTCGGTACAGATTCCCTTAGACCCCAAATATATTTTATTGGGAATACCTAACGATATTGACCTGCCACAACGAAAGTTCACGCTGTGTGGACTGGGACTGATGTTAGCCAAAATGGACATAGCCAGCCTTTGGGGCTCAGATACGTGCCCCACTGTGGATGTGTGGAGAAGAGGGATGGACGGGTTCATGATGGGAGAAAAAGTGATGTACACAAATAGAGGATGCCTGTGGAAGTTCAAAAAGATATGGGGACCGTGGATGACATATTATTCCTTGGAGATATAGCCGACTGCCGAATATGGACTCCTAGGGTCATGAAGGGACACACCATGATACATTGCAACAGGAGAGACCTCTGGGAAAAATGAGTATGCCGGGAGAACCGAACTCAGGGACTGCTCAATGTGCTGATGGGTTCTGTGTCGGGGTTTGGGTGGAGAGGGAGGGTTGGGGATGTTTGACATGTTTTTAGTTTAGGTGCATTGCAAAGAGATTGCTATGTAATGTCTAACTGGCTATGCTATGCTTTGGTTGAAACTCAAGTAAAATAAAATAAATAAAAAAAAATTAAAAAAAATAAAGGATGGAGCTGCCAATTCGAACTCTTTTCCGTTTCCAATGGAAATCTCAAATATGTTTATCCACAGTTTTAAAGAAAGTGCTGAAGAGGTTAATTAGCAGCATACTTGAGAAGAAGTTGATTAGTGGACCAATCATCATTTTAGCGGTTTTTGTTCTACCCCCACCAGGCTATGTGTTTGGGGGCTCATGAGTGTAGGAGGTTTTTGATTTTGGTAAGTGTTTTGTTTTTGTTATTCCTGAGGGAGGACAGAAGATCCTTTCCGAACCAGATGGCAAGATATTTAAGAGCATCTGAGTGCCATTTCAAATCCAAACTGTCTAAAATCGAGGGGGCACAGAGAATGTTCATGGGGAAGAACTCTGTTTTGGAATGAATGAGTGTATAGCCAGAAACAGAAGAATATTTTTCAAATTCAGACATAATGTTGGGAAAATAGTCTGGGTCTTTAGTGAATATTAGCACGAAGTTGGTGTAGGCCGCTACTAATTGCCTGCCTGACTGAAAATGTACTCCTTTCATGTTATTATTCAGTTTCAGGGAGGAGAGGTTCAATTAGTAAAAGGAGTAGGAGTGTGGAGAGTGGGCATCCTTGTCTGGTCCCTTGTTTTAATAGAAAGGAGTCTGATAGACTACCATTTATTCTGACCTTCACTATTGGCTCCCCGTATAATGACATGGTCATGCAAATAAAATCATCACCTAGGTGGAATTTCTCTAGCACCTCAAGTAAAAAATAAATCCAAGAAACCTTTTCAAGGGCTTTTTCCATGTCGAGTGCCATTGTGGGAATTGGTGAGTTTGCTGACTGAGCCTTTTCAAGTGTATGGCAGAATATTCAAATGTTGTCTGCAGCCAATATGACATTCAAGAAAACAGTTTGTGACAGGGCAATACGTTTTGAGATCACTTTGTCTAGTCTTCGTGCCAGGACATTGGCATATAGGCCATCATTATGACCCTGGCAGTCAGGCTTAATATGGCTGTAGTACCGCCAACAGGCTGGCGGTACATACCACCAAATTATGACCACCACTTCTTGACTCCCGCCATGGTGGTATGAGCCGCCGGAGATGTTTATTTCCAGCCCGACGGTCGACATAGTACCGCCCATGGCATTATGAGCCGGGCTACCACCATGGTTTTCGTGGTGTTAGCAACTTCATGAAAACCATGCCGGTACACCCTACCGGTGACAGGGAATTACTTCCCTGTCATTGGTAGGTGGCTCCCCCACCCCCCAACACTCACCTGATGCCTCCACCCCCATCCAACTCACCCCCCACCTACCCCTATACACACACTAACCCTCCACCCCGATACAGAGACACCCCCACCATCTCTGATCCACTCACTCACCCCCCCTCCGATTCACAAACACATCCCCCCACTACACGCACACACCCGCAGACTAACTGATCCCACCCCCACAGCCACACATGCACACATCACCCCCAACCCCACACCCACTAGTCACAGCGCCCCACACCCCTTCCCCGCATACAAGCACACAGACACCCTCACGCACCACTCATACGCCCACTCACTAACACTGCCACACATGCATTCATACACGCATTCATACAAACACTGCATACACGCAATCATACATGCATACTTACAGACATTCTCACACACATTCTTACACAATCACACTGACATGCAGACACACAGTCACTTCACCAGTCTTACACGCATTCACTTACACGCATACAACCACGAAAATTACACAACACACACAGACACATTCACACATGCACTCACACACTCAGAGACACACACACACAACCCCAACACCCTCCCACCCATTCACCTGTTGGACGCCCGACTTACCTTGTCCCGGAGAGGCGGTTGTCCGGCAGGAAACGGGAAGGGGCACTGGTCAAAATACGGCTGGCAGTGTAGGTGGTAGCAGCACCAGCTTTCCACCGTCCGCCAGCATGAGCACTGCTGGATTTTGGCCCTTATTGTGGCAGACATCAGGCAGTGCTCATAATATGATGGATGGATGGTAGCGGCTGTTGCTGTCTAAATGTTGGTAAGTGATATTTACTGCCAATGTCATAATGAGGCCCGTAGTTTGCAGTTGATATTAATTAATTATATCAGCCTGTAGTTTTTTTTTACATTCAGGGGTCACTGCCTTGAGCCATGGACACAGCCCGTGGAGGCATATGAGCAAAAGAGGGCTAGTAGTAGTCAGATAGAAGGTCAGAAAAAGGTTTGTAAAACCTTTCAGAGTACCCATCTGGACCTGGAGCCTTCCCTGCAGTGAGGGATTTAATGGCAGAGAAAATTTCTTTTGAGGCAATTGGGGCATTGAGAAGGAATCTGCCTTCTGGAGAAGCTAATGGCCGAACGCATGAGTTCAGGAAGGAAACGCAATCCTCCTGGTTGATCGTTGAGCTTGGGGTGTATAACTCGGAGTAGAATTTGTGGAAAACCTCCAGCATCTCCTGTGGGGTGGTAACAGATATGCCAGGATTGTTTTTGGTGGCTGATATGGTGGATTGTATTTTGGAGTATTTCAGGTAGTTGACTAAGGCCTTTCCAGCACTGTTTCTATTGGATAGTTTCTCCACATTGGATATCTCTACCCATTTCTGCGCTCTTTTGCTTAGTATTTGATTATATTTGTATTGTAGTTTATGGATGTTTTGAGAACCCTTGAAGTATCCGTTTGATTCATTGAAGATCTTGATCTCAGACTCGAGTGAGTCAAGGCATTTATTCAGTGATCTGTTTTTGGCAGCCGAAAACTTCATTAGGATGCCTCAGAGCCAGGCTTTCAAGCAAACCCACCTGGTCACACTAGCGGTCTCCCAGCCCCCCCTGTTTTCTTTCAGTAAGTTGCATATTGCTGTAGCAATTGCGCTTCTGGTATTTTCATCTTCCAGGGGGTCATCATTAAGTCGCCATATCTTTAGAGATTGTGGGTGCTTACTGAATGTGAGATTTAGTGATATGCAAGCAGGGTCACTGATTATTATTATGGGTTCAATTTTGGGTTGAGATGTGGGGACAAGGGATTTGTCTACTAAAATGTAATCAATTCTCAAAAGGGTATGGTGGGGAGAGGAGTAGAATGTATAGCTGCTGCCAGGTGGGTTAGATAACCTCCACATGTTTACCAGGTCATTGTTTTTCCTGAAAAGTCTAATTTGTTTATGTGAACTGCTACCAGGGAATTTCTGTGAGGAAAGTAGATTAAAATCCCCTCCTACAAATGATGCTGCTGTTATCTGGTAATTCCGAGATTCGTTTGTCTAGTTCTTTCCAATAATCAACTGAGTTGTCGTTCGCAGCATTTATATTTACGATGGCTAGTTCTCTGTTTTCCCTGGAGATCCTGTTAATAAGCCAGCATCCCTGGAGGTCGTGTGTGTGTGATAGGACTTTAATTTTGGATTTTCTAGAGAATAAGGTAAAAACCCTGTTTTTTCTTCAGCTAGTGAGAGTAGGGCGTCCCCTTCACAAGGGCAATAGAATCTGCCAAACTTGGTAGACTCTATATAAGTCTCCTGGAGTAGAACCATTTAGGTATTTAACTCTACTAAAGAAAAGTTATAACTGGGACTAAGCAACATCTAAAAGTACATGTGATCATGGCGGCGCTGCTAGCTGTGTGATTTATGGAGACATTTGATTCCTTTTTCACTTACGGGTATAATGAAACACCAATGAAGGAAAACTATTTAAAGCACCTGTGAGTAAGGGCCAGATGTAGGAAAAAGACAAATTGCGACTTGCAATTTGCGAGTCCGTGCGACTCGCAAATTGCAACTCGCCATTTGGTATGCAGAAAGGTGTCTCAGACACCTTCTGCAACTCGAAATGGGGTCGCAAAGACCACCTCATTAATATTAATGAGGTGGGTCGCAGTTTGCGACCCCATTGCGAGTCTGGGCACTCAGGGGGATGGTGGCCTGCTGGAGACAGCAGACCACCATGTCCGTGACTGCTTTTTAATAAAGCAGGTTTTTTTTCCTATCTGCAGCCCGTTTTCCTTAAAGGAAAACGAGCTGCACTTAGAAAAAAAAAAAACGAAACCTTTTGTTTCGGTATTTTTCAGAGCAGGCAGTGGTCCATAGGACCACTACCTGCTCTGAAAATTTATGTGTCCATTCACACAGAGGAAGGGGTCCCATGGGGACCCCTTCCCGTTTGCGACTGGGTTACCATCCACTTCAAGTGGATGGTAACTGCGATTTGATTTGCGACCGCTTTCGCGGTCGCAAATGAAATTGAATCACATTGCGAGTCGCAAATAGGAAGGGAACACCCCTTCCTATTTGCGAGTCGGAAATGCATTTTGCGAGTCGGATCCGACTCGCAAAATGCATTTCTGCATAGCAAAGAGGCTTTTGCGCCTCGCAAACGGCGTTTTTCGCTGTTTGCGAGGCGCAAACACTTTGCTCCATCTGGCCCTTAATGTCTATTTTTTACCTGCATTTGAGAAAGGCAATCTGCTGAAACGCGTCATGCTGGGTGTAATGATCGTGTCTGAGAATCCGGAGAGTGCTCCTTTTTGGCTCAGAAGTGGAGTTTGTTTGGTTGCTATATTTCACGTGCATGCCACTTGCACGAAGGAAGCACCTATCCCAAAAGTGTTCGGCAGTATTGGTGGCATTTGTGAAAGGAGAAAAATAATGCATGCATTTGAAAGTGTGACCACGTGAGTGGCCATCAATGTTCACAAAGAGTACTTATTAATGGCTTATTAATATGAGATGTTGAGCTTATGTTTGACTAATGTAGTAATACATCATATTAAGTGTTCTGTATTATGTATTAGCTTCATTAATTGAAAGCCTTAACTTAGCGGAGGTCTTGGCCTAGTTGCATGGCCTTATGTCAAGCTGCATTTCTTTGGCGTTTAATAAAATATCTGCTTAGAGAATTAAATTGTGATTTTCCACTGAGCTGACCTAATGTGCTTGTACATAAAAGTCTTTCTCATTAGCACTGCTTGCTAGAAGATGCTGTACTAGCTAATGCAACATTGTTTTATGTAATGTGTGGAAGACTGACTTTCTCAGGAGAATACGATGGAGCCACCGACTGGAGTATAAGCTGCAACAATATTGTTACCTGATGAGCCGGATGATGAGAATGGGACAAAAGGAGCCAATCATCAACATGTGAACCATGTACTAGTAGAAGTGTGCATTTGGAGTTTTCGTTTTATTGCACAAAGTGTGAACATGCGATTCTTGAACCAACAGGGACTTGGGTAGTAGTTTTAGGAAATCTAACTTAACCAGACTGCACCAAGGGAAGAGACCACCATTACTTTCTTGACCGTCTTGAGAAGAGACGTGCTTAACTTTATTGCTTAAAGACGTTGCGGTTTCTGAACTTCGGTGCTGAATCCTTTTGCCTTGCTGACCAGACTGATGCCCTGATAACAAAGCCTGTCACAGCTTGCTGATCCAAACTGAGGACAGGTATATTGACTATGATACTGTTTGCTATGACTATTTGTTTTTGTTTCTAGGTACCAACCGAGCTATTTTGATAGAGCCATAGTTAGATGTTTTTCCAAATTTGTGTTGACTAAAATTATTTTTGCATGAGGGCCAAACATGCTATTCTAATCTGGTGTTAGCTAGGGTCGTCACTAATGAAGTTCAGTACATGGAGTAACATTTGATGTATTTTCTTTGCTGAATCTAAATGTATGTAATATCATTTGTGCAGTTATCCTTGTTATTAGTTTGCACTGTAATTTTAGAATGTGCAGTAGTTCAAGATTTGATTAGATTGCGCTTCTTTCATCGTTTTGGTCAGCCAGTGCTGTTTCAATATGCTGATCAATTGATTTTGAGCTTAACCTACATCACATTAGTATTGATAATAATATAGCAAAATAAATATCATACCTTTTACATAAAGGTGTGGTTATCAATGACTACAAGGTCATGGTGTGTGACAATTACTGACTCCAAGTGATTACTAATGTTATTAATTGTTATTGATTATTGATCTGTATGTACGGGGTATATGGTGAGAACATCTTAAGCGTGGTCAAAAGGTTCATCGACCTATTCGTGTCCCCTTATAAGTTTACTTATTAAGGTCAGGTGCGCTAACAGAGATGGTAGCAGAGATTGATGGTTAATCGCCTTAAGAGCCCATCATACAGTCCAGAAATAGAGGTACTAGAGTATTTGGTCCCAGAAATACAGGTGTCCCCAGAGATGGTAGTAGCTTGATGGTCTGTCTCTTTGAGAGCACATCATAAAGGCCCGGTACATGATTTTGTTTGAGAGCTCATCATCACTGAGATTTTGATTTATTTTTTTCAATGATATAAACTGGAGAGAAAATGTGCCCCTAAGTCCTGAAATGACTTTCCCAGAATCTTGGAGCTTGCCAATGGTTGTTTGAGGATGTTCTCGGTGTTCTAGTGACGGTGTGAATAAAGTAGGTTTTGCGCTTGCACAGCTTATGCAAATGGCAGGTTAATTGTGATGTTTGTGAGGGTCTAGGGAGTTTGCGTACTCCAAATGAAGTTGTAGAAGGAGTGTGCGTACTCCGAAGTGTGAGAGTAGGGAAGTCGTCGAACTGCACATGTGTGTGGTGCTTTGTGCTCAAAACTTGTCCACGTGGTTGTTGATGTACGGACCCTGCGTCCTTACATCAATATACAATATACCGGAGTATATTAAAAGTGTATGAGACACTTGGTTTTTGTTGTAGTTTGTCCGGTTTTACAGGTCAATCGGGTTTGGTCGACAAAGAGTGTGAGTCAATGTGAGTAAAATAATTTTTCGACTGAGATGTGGCGAATCCTATGTGCACCAGGATAGACCTACTGATCAGTTGAGAGTGAAATTTGTGGGTCGAATTTTGCTTGCGAATCAGGGAGACTGAGAAAGAAGCTGTTAGAGCGAAGGCCGTCAGTGAAAAATCCATAAAGTTTCTGAAGCGATTGTGTTACCTTACCTGTAGTAAACTGACAAATTGGGTTTTGATTTTGTTTAGTGCTCGCAGTCGTGTGAAATTGAGTTTGGGAGGACAAGTCGCAAGGTTTTGTCAGCTGCAGTACATGTGAGTATGACATAATTGGAGTCGCGCTGGGATAGGTTGGTTAGTGTGAAGGGTTGCGCACGGAATTGCTGCCGTCCATGAAGCACAATTGGTTGAGAAGGTGGGTTAAGATAATTCTGGGATTAAAAGTCACTTCTTAATTTGATTTGAATAACATAAAGGTTGCAGAAATTACATTTTTCAAAGCTTTGAAGAATGCTTGTTGGAAATGGCCTTTCTGCAGAGTCACCCCCAAACTTTTTGCCTTCCTCCTTCTCTTTTTCTGACCTCATTTTTGCTGGCTTTAGGACTCTGCACACTTTAACACTGCTATTCAGTGCAAAAGTGCATATGCTCTCTCCCTAAAACATGGTGACATTGGCTCATACCCAATTGCCATATTTAATTTACTTGTAAGTCCCTAGCAAAGTGCACTACATGTGCCCAGGTTGTGTAAATTAAATACTACTAGTGGCCTGCAGCACTGGCTGTATCACCTACATAAGTGGCCCTTAACCATGTCTCAGACCTGCCACTGCAAGGCCTCTGTGTGCAGTTTCACTGGCACTTCGACTTGGCAGTTAAAAGTACTTGCCAAGCCTTAAAACTCCCCTTTTTCTACATATAAGTCGCCCCTAAAGTAGGCCATAGGTAACCCATAGAGCAGGGTGCTATGTAGTTATAAGGCAGGACATGTACCTGTGTGGTTTAAATATCCTGGTAGTGTAAAACTCCTAAATTAGTTTTTCACTACTATGAGGCCTGCTCCTTTCATAGGATAGCATTAGGGCTACCCTCATATACTGTTTGAGTGGTAGAGTCTGATCTCAAAGGGGTAACCAGGTCATGTTTAGTATGGCCATAATGGTAATAGAAAATCCTGCTTATTGGTGAAGGTGGATTTAATATTGCTATTCGAGAAATGCCACTTTTAGAAAGTGACCATTTCTCTACACTCAAATCCTTCTGTGCCTTACAGCCTGTCTCCAATCCACGTCTGGCTGGGCTGGTTGACAGCTCCCTTGTGCATTTCACCTAGACAACCAGAAACAAAGGATGCTCAGTCACACCTGCACACATCTGCATACTGAATGGGTCTTCCTGGGCTGGAAATGTGGAGGGCCTGATACCTATATGTCAAAGGACAGTGGCCGGCCCTCACACAATGGACTACCAAACCCCCTACTCGGACCCTGGCAGACAGGATGGGACTGAAAGTGGGCCTGGTGCACTTCTAAGCCACTCTTTGAAGTCTCCCCCACTTCAGAGGTACATTTGGATATATAAACTGGGTCTCAGACCCTACCAACTTGTTGTGTAACCATTTTAGTTATAGCTCCATGCACGTTATTTTAACACTCTAGGCCGCTGTGCACTTTAACCTAGATATATTTTATTAACCTTCGTCTTATTATTGTTACAATAACCATGGTCTTGTTTTATTTCTGTTTATCTGTTTTTGCCTAGGCCAGCACTCTGTTCTCAAACAAGACATTCTTGATCACTTTGTGCTTCTTCCAAGGCTACAGCACGGTACATTGCCGGTGAACGTGGTAGAAGTTTAGTCTCCAACATTTGTAGAAAATACACATCCTTACGTAGGGACATTTTCTCAGAACATCAGCTGTGTTAGCATAAAAACACTTCCTTGTCCCTTACACATTAGAGGGAGATTCCAGCCAGGGAATCACAACTGTATGCTGATTGCCGAATGCTTCGCTACAGATGCTAACGCAGGCCGCAGGCCTTTGCTCAGGTATGGGGGGTGATGTCTTCCCAGGGCAATCTGAAGGGCAGAATTAGAACTTAACATGCTGTGCTCTATCACAGCCTAGGTAGGAGTTAGTCTATTGACCATAGTGACAATATGATAGTGTTATTTTTATGCTTCACTCTTCTAGTCACAATTTTACTATTGTCATGCTGTGTCGTCCTTGTTATTGCAGCCACGCTTTGCTATCTAAGACCCAGTCATTTTATTAAAGTCATTATTGAAACATATACTGCTTCTGTTTGTCATTCATATATGAGACTGAATTGTAAATGAGAGAAACGGATGAGACCTGAGTGACCACGACTTCCCTGAGAAGCCAAGTATGTCATGTGCTCGGCTGCCCAGTCATCCCTATCCTTGAGTAGAGATGAGGCACTGCTAGTTAACCGGAGCAAAACCCGGATTGGAGCAACAGGTGTCACCCACAGTGGGTTAGACCTAGGTGGTCATTACAACCCTGGCGGACGGTGTTAAAGCGGCGGTAAAAAAACTGCAATTACGACTGTGGTGGAAACCGCCAACAAAGACAAACAAACAGCGCGGCGGTCACCGCCAACAGACAGGCGGGAGACAATGTACCGCCCACACTATTATGACAGGCCAATCCACCTCCTTTTCTGGGGCGGATTCATCGTGGATAAAAACACGGCGGAAACAGGAATCCCGAAGGAAAAACGTTCACCTCTATATACCCCACGAGGAATGAGGACACCATGGAACCGGAACTCCAAATTCTACCTGTGATAGTCTTCCTGCTCCTCTACCAGGAGCATGAATGCCGGCGGCGAAGACCACGGTGAGTATGGCACCTACGACACAGGGGAGGGGGGAGGCAAAAAACAGGGACACACACATGCAACACCTCCACCCCCACCCGCTACAACACACACACGATTACATGTTGATACACTACAGTTTCACCCCCCCAAGCCCCCCGGAAGAATGCAAAGATAAAACAAATATATACACCAATAATACAAGTCCAGGTATTGCACCATTTATAGTCCGTGGACCACTGGGCCCAAAATGCATGGGCGAGGCCCACACTTGATACCCAATCAAAACAGAGAGAACACTGCAGGGGCATCATATAGAAATACAACAGGCACCTCAGGGGGAAGGGAAGGATGAGTGTACGACGCCAGATCCACGAGAGGGCTCAATGCCCACTGTTCAATCCTGGGGAGTGCAAAGCCACAGTCTCTCAAGTCTCTACAGTGGGTGGGTTGCCCACTATTCAATCCTGGGGAGTGCAAAACCACAGTCTCTCAAGTCTCTACAGTGGGTGGGTTGCCCACTGTTCCATCCTGGGGAGTGCAAAGCCACAGTCTCTCAAGTCTCTACAGTGGGTGGTTTGCCCACTGTTCAGTCCTGGGGAGTGCAAAGCCACAGTCTCTCAAGTCTCTACAGTGGGTGGTTTGCCCACTGTTCAATCCTGGGGAGTGCAAAACCACAGTCTCTCAAGTCTCTACAGTGGGTGGGTTTCCCACTGTTCCATCCTGGGGAGTGCAAAGCCACAGTCTCTCAAGTCTCTACAGTGGGTGAGTTGCCCACTGCCATATCCTGGGGAGTGCAAAGCCACAGTCTCTCAAGTGGATAACAGTCTCCACTGGTTCTGGAGGGGGTCTGGTGCCCAGAGTGCTTCATCCTGTGAAGGACAGAGGTAGTGGATGGGTCTCTTCACTGGTTCTGGAGGGGGACTGGTGCCCAGAGTGCTTCATCCTGTGAAGGACAGAGGTAGTGGATGGATGTCTCCACTGGTTCTGGAGGGGGACTGGTGCCCAGAGTGCTTCATCCTGTGAAGGACAGAAGTAGTGGATGGATGTCTCCACTGGTTCTGGAGGGGGACTGGTGCCCAGAGTGCATCACTCACCCCGTGATGGACCCAGTTGCGTCAGTGCCCCTGCCGCTCATGGGCTAGCAGTGCTTGAGTTGGCTTTCCTTCATCGCCCAGCGGTGCATGTGATGGCGGTCCTTCATGGCCCAGCGGTGCTTGAGTTGGCGGTCCTTCATGGCCCAGCGGTGCTTGTGCTGGCTGTCCTTCATGGCCCAGCGGGGCCTGTGCTGGCGGTACCCTGTCCAGCGGTGCTTGTGCTGGCGGTGCCCTGTTCAGCGGTGCTTGTGCTGGCGGTGCCCTGTTCAGTGGTGCTTGAGTTGGCGGTCCTTCATGGCCCAGCGGTGCTTGAGTTGGCGGTCCTTCATGGCCCATCAGTGCTTGCGCTGGCGGTCCTTCATGGCCCAGCGGGGCTTGTGCTGGCGGTGCCCTGTAAAGAGGTGCTTGAGTTGGCGGTCCTTCATGGCCCTGCGGTGCATGTGCTGGCGGTCCTTCATGGCCCTGCGGTGCATGTGCTGGCGGTCCTTCATGGCCCAGCGGTGCTTGTGCTGGCGGTCCTTCATGGCCCAGCGGGGCTTGTGCTGGCGGTGCCCTGTTTAGCGGTGCTTGAGTTGGCGGTCCTTCATGGCCCAGCGGGGCTTGTGCTGGCGGTCCTTCACAGATCAGCTGGGCTGGGGCTGGCGGTGGCCTCCTGGGCAGCTGGGCTGGGGCTGGCGGTGGCCTCCTGGGCAGCTGGGCTGGGGCTGGTGGTGCCCTCCTGGGCAGCTGGGCTGGGGCTGGCCGTGGCCTCCTGGGCAGCTGGGCTGGGGCTGGCGGTGGCCTCCTGGGCAGCTGGGCTGGGGCTGGTGGTGGCCTGCTGGGCAGCTGGGCTGGGGCTGGCGGTGGCCTCCTGGGCAGCTGGGCTGGGGCTGGCGATGGCCTCCTGGGCAGCTGGGCTGGGGCTGGTGGTGGCCTGCTGGGCAGCTGGGCTGGGGCTGGCGGTGGCCTCCTGGGCAGCTGGGCTGGGGCTGGCGATGGCCTCCTGGACAGCGGGGATGATGGCGGTCTTCTCCGCCGTGCAGCTTTTCCCAGACTTGCCGGGTTTCTTGTGGCCCTTCCCCACCTTGGGAGGTGTCACAGCTGACTCCACACTTCCACTGGGACCCCTGGGAGCAGCTTTGGTGGCTGGAGTCTTCCCCCTCTCCTGCCGGGCACTGGCCTACTTCTGATGCTTCACAGGTGGGGGACTGGCTGTGCTGTGGCTCTGTGCCACACTGGCTGTCCTGGTGGCCGGTGCACTCCACATACCGGTGACTACAGGCACCACTGGTCCCGGAGATGTTGTGGCTGAGGTGCTCCTTCGGGACGAGATGGACGGGGTGGGGGAGGTGTGGGAAAGAGGTCGACGGTGGACAGGAAAAATTTCTTGGACACACTGGGACGGATAGCTGGAGGGGGATTGGGAGTGGAGGAAGAGGGGGTGGTAGTAGGAGGTGTACGTTTGGTGACTTTGGGTGCAGGTGCATGCGCTGGAGGCTGTCGTGAGGTGGATGGCTGTTGGGTGGGTGTGTGGCTGCATTTGTGTACCTTGGGAGGGGGCGTCACAGACACACTGGGAGAGGACACAGGGGACGTGTGAATGGTAGTGGGGGTGGTGACTGCACGTGAGCGGGTTGTGCTGGTGGGTGTGCTGGTGAGGGACGTAGTGGCTGTAGAGGTAGTGCATGCAGGTGTGAGTGTAGACGAGACTGGGAGGGAGGAGGGAGATGACGAGGAGGGGGACACAGTGCAGGCAGTGGATGTGTGTATGTCTGCATGTGTGTGTTGCTTGCGTGAGTGCCTGTGGGATGTGTGGCAGGGGCTGAGGTGCCTGGGACGAAGGTGATGCCCACCCTCCTTCGTGAGCGGGCATCGGGTGAAGGCAGAGGTGCTGCTGGGAGTGTGGTGCTGGTAGGGGGGGTGGTGGCTATACCTGTAGATGCAGGAGTAACAGATGTTGCCACCGCCACAAGGGAGCTCCCATCAGAGGACGTGTCCGTGTCTCTGGTGTCAGCTCCTGTCCCCGCCGTGAAGCTCCCCTCGCCCTCCGTCCCACTGTGAATTCCGAGTCCGTAGTCTCGCCCTCCAGGGCCATGTGGGATGCAGCTCCCTCGTGCTCCGGTGCCACTGCTCCTCCGCCTGATGATGCTAATGCACACAAGAACAGGGAGAACACAAAAAGGGGGGGGGCGACAGAAGAAAGACATGTTGAGTGCATGGATTACCGCTAACGTTGGCGGACAAGACAGACACAGAAGCCCCCTGCACTACGCCACGCTCTTGGGCTCCACTGTTGAATTACTGGGAAATGGCCTACAAGCCTATGGATGACATCTACACACATAGATGACACAGGGGCATGAATAGCTGTACTTGGCACTCTACATAGGTGGGCTGGGGTGCCACATGGCCTGCCTTACGGAGGGGCCTTGCCTACGGAACTTGCCCTGGCCTAGGGAAACCCACAGCCCTCCTCCCCCACCCAGACAACTCCACTGTGCACAAAGTCAGAAAAATTAGAGTGTACTGACCCCCTTGTGTCTGCTGTGATGCCCTCAAGCGCCCATCCAACTCCGGGTAGGCCACCACCAGGATCCGGAACATCAGGGGGGTCAAGGTGCGACGGGCACCCCTCCCACGCTGGGAGGCCATCCTAAGCTGAGCCTCCGCCGTCTTCTTGCTCCAGCGGCGAATGTCCTCCCATCTTTTCCGGCAGTGGGTGCTCCGTCTGTGGTAGATCCCCAGGGTCAGGACGTCCTTGGCGATGGCACGCCATACATCTTTCTTCTGGTGGGCACTGACCTACATGAAATGTACAGGGGAAGAAGAGAAGTCATTACCAACTGCACCGTCAAAGTGATTGGCCCCCATCCCTACCCTTGCCATGTGGCACATGCATTCACCGTCTTTCATGCACGCAGCACTCTGCCCCCTTCCTTCTTACATCCAGCCCTCTCCACACAGACATAGCCCATACAACATGCTCCCTGTGTACTTACCTGTTTGTCTGGAGGACCGTAGAGTAGCGTGTACTGGGGGAGGACCCCATCCACGAGCTTCTCCAACTCCTCCGATGTGAAGGCAGGGGCCCTTTCCCCAGACGCACGAGCCATTGTCTCTTCCAGACCGAGGTCACAGCAGCACTTGCAGTGTAGGTCCTCTCCTGTCGAAGATCATGTATCGATGATTGAACAGATAGAAAATGGCGGTCACGTCCGTGGCGGTCATGTCCGCGGCGGTGCGTACCATCACCGCCGGCGTACATCGTCATTGGCTCCTGGGACCCATAGGGTCCAATGTTAACCAATGCAGCATTGGGCCACGGTCTCCGACCGCCTACCGCGACGGTGTACAACGCCAGCGCTGTTACCTCACATCCCATTGTCCCACTTTAGAAGTCAGGCAGCCGCCATTTCAGGGACCCACATGGCCTCATTTTCAACTGCGTCAGACATACCTAGGCCTAGTCTCAACACACATACAGGCCACCTTTTGTGTATGATTGGTGTTGTGTGTAGACTGTGGGTACGTACCTCTCAGTTGTTTGACTCTGTGCTCGCTGTTGTCCTTCATAAGCACTGTCCGCTGGGACATGTGAGGAGATGGCGGCATCCTCCGGTGTACCGACCGGTGGTGGACCTGTCGGCAATGGAGGAGTGACATTTGATAATCACCTACAGGTTTGACCGTGCCACAATCCAGGAACTGTGTACCCAGTTGGAGCCAGACCTGATGTCAGCAATCCACCACCCCACAGGAATTCCCCCTCAAGTGCAGGTGCTGTCAGTGCTCCATTTCCTTGCAAGTGGGTCTTTTCAAACAACTGTGGCCATGGCATCAGGGATGTCCCAGCCTATGTTTTCCAACGTATTGTCCAGAGTGTTGTCTGCCCTTCTGAAACACATGCGGAGCTACATCATTTTCCCTCAGGTGGAGGATTTGCCTACAGTGAAAGGTGATTTCTATGCCCTGGGACATATCCCCAACATCATAGGTGCCATTGATGGGACCCATGTGGCTTTGGTCCCCCCTACAACAGGTGTACAGAAACCGGAAGAGTTATCATTCTATGAATGTACAGATGGTATGTTTGACAGACCAGTACATCTCCCATGTGAATGCCATGTTCCCTGGCTCAGTGCATGACGCCTACATCCTGCGGAATAGCAGCATCCCTTATGTGATGGGTCAACTCCAGAGGCACTCTGTGTGGATATTAGGTGAGCACCTGGAAGCAAGACAGTGTGAATGGTTGTCTGGGTATATCCCTCCAGGTTAGTGTGTGTCTAACAGTTGCCCCTCGCCATTTGCAGGTGACTCTGGTTACCCCAGCCTGTCATGGCTACTGACCCCAGTGATGAATCCCAGGACCAGGGCAGAGGAACGCTACAATGAGGCCCATGGGTGAACTAGGAGGGTGATCGAGCGGACCTTCGGCCTCCTGAAGGCCAAGTTCAGGTGCCTCCACATGACAGGTGGATCCCTATTCTACTCACCAAAGAAGGTGTGCCAGATCATCGTGGCCTGCTGTATGCTTCACAACTTGGCTTTGCGACGACAAGTGCCTTTTCCGCAGGAGGATGGTCCAGATGGCGGTGTTGTGGCAGCTGTGGAGCCTGTGGACAGTGATGAGGATGAAGCAGAGGAAGAAGACATGCAGAACAGGGACTCAGTGATCCAGCAATATTTCCAGTGAAACACAGGTAAGAATACAATCCTGCCTACTACATGTACTTTGACACTACTACCTCTCTCCTGTCTGTCGTTTTCACCCAGTGTATGGTCACTGAGTTGTCACTTTCCCTTACGGTTTCACAGATGTGGGTCCCACTGTGTGACATCTGCTTAAATTCCTCATGGACTAGAGCTGTGTGACATAAGTATGTTGACATTACTATTTCAAAAACATTTTGTCACTGTAATTGCAAATACACTATTTCGAAATCACAGACAGACTCCAGATCATTTTGTTCTTTAGGTGTGTTTATTTAAATGCAAAACATTGGAGGGGGAAGTTAAATGGTGAGGGGTGATGGCGGAGGAGTGTACATGGCAGAGTCCAGTCTATTAGTCTCACAGGTGCATTGCCCATATGGGCATAGGAAGTGGAGCTGGGGCAGTTTAATTATGGACAGGGTGACAAATTGGGACAGTAGGATGACAATCAGGGTGGTTTCATTTCTTGGCGGGGGTCTTCGCATCGTTCTCTGTCTTGTTCCTGGATCTCAGGGACTGTTTACGGGGGTGGTGGTTTACCGTCTGCGGGGGGTGGGGTGCTGGTGTGGTGGTCCTGTGGCGGGGCGTCCTGTCCACTACCGCCGGCGGAGGTGGTAGGCAGTTCATCGTCCATGCTGGTGTCAGGGGCCCCTTGTAGTGCCACAGTGTCCCTCCCAGTGTTGAGTACTTCCTTCAGCACCCCTACGATGGTGCCCAGGGTGGAGCTGATGGTTCTGAGTTCCTCCCTGAAGCCCATATACTGTTCCTCCTGCATGCGCTAGGTCTCCTGAAACTTGGCCAGTACCGTTGCCATCGTCTCCTGGGAGTGGTGGTATGCTCCCATGATGGAGGAGAGGGCCTCGTGGAGAGTGGGTTCCCTTGGCCTGTCCGCCCCCTGTCGCACGGCAGCCCTCCCAGTTCCCCTGTGTTCCTGGGCCTCCGTTCCCCGGACCGTGTGCCCACTGCCACTGCCCCCAGGTCCCTGTTGTTGTTGGAGTGGTGGGTTATCCTGGGTTCCCTGTAGTGGTGGACACACAGCTGATTGACGTGTCCTGGGGACGGAGGTATGGGCCCGCTGGGTGGGTGCTGTGCTGGTGTTTCCAGAGGGGGGAAGGTCTGTGGTAGCCTGTGCCTGTGTGAGGGGAACCGACTGTCCAGAGGTCCACGATGGTCCGGGCTGGTCATCTAGATCCAGTTGGACAGAGCTGCTGTCATCACTGTGGGCCTCTTCTGTGGGTGAAGTGGACATGTCTGGACCCTCCTGTCTGGTGACGTTGGGTAGGGGTCCTGCAGGGGTGGAAAGGCATGATTATTGCATCTGTGTGTGCCATGGTGTGCAATGGGTGGGTCACCCTGTACCCCAGTGCTTCCATTCTTGTGTGGGACCTTGTGTGATAATGGTTTAGGGGGGTGTATGGCTATGTGCAGTGGTCATGCTTTGGTGATGGGTGTCCATGCTTTGGTGTTGCATGCAGGGCTTGGTGATGGGATGTGTGGTTTGTGATATTGGGACATTTGTGAGGAGTTGGAGTGATGGGGATGAGGGCGAGGGTGGGGGTATGTGATAGCATGCAGGTAGGGTGGGGGATGTAATAGTAAAGCTTTGACTTACCAGAGTCCATTCCTCCACCTACTCCTGCGAGGCCCTCAGGATGCAGAATCGCCACGACCCGCTTCTCCCCTGTTGTTAGTTGTGGGGGAGGAGGTGGGGGTCCGCCGCCAGTCCGCTAAACCGCCAGGTGGTGTCTTGAGACCACGGAACGCACCTTCCCCCGTTCCACCTTTTCCTGATGTCCTCCTGATTTCTTGGGTGTTGTCCCACTGCGTTGACCCTGTCCACTATTCTTCACCATAGCTCTATCTTCCTTGCAATTGAGGTGTGCTGCACCTGTGCTCCAAATAGCTGTGGCTCTACCCGTTCGATTTCCTCCACCATGACCCTAAGCTCCTCCTCCGAGAACCTGGGGTGTCTTTGCCGTGCCATGGGGTGGTGTAGGTGATGTGCGGGGTGGAGTGTGTGGTGATAAGTGTGGTGATATGTAGTAGTGTGTTGTGTGAGGTGCGTGGAAGTTGTGTGGGTGATGGTGTTATGTGCCTGTGGATGCTGTTGTACTTGCTGGTGGTGTCTCTCTCTGGCCTTCTTTCTGAATTTTTTGTCGTGGGGGTTTGTGGGTGATGTGGGTGTGTGTTTTATATTGTAATGGGTGTGTGGGAGTGGTGTGTGTATGTGTCTCAGGTGTGTGTATTTTGAATCGTTCAATGTGGGGATGTTTTGTAGAAGTGTGTGTATTGTGAGCGTGGCAGTATGTACCGCCAATGGAATACCGCGGTTGAAAGACCGCCACGTGGATTCGTGTGTCGTGATAGTGTGGGCGTATTTCTGTTGGTGTGATGGTGGAGGTTTTGTTATCGCCAGTTTATCACTGACCTTTGGTGTGGCAGACTTGTGTGGGTGTTTGAATTTTGGCGGGTTCCGAGATGTGGGTCATTATAGCTGTGGCGGAATTCCGCGGCTGCGGCGGTGTGTTGGCGGTCTTCTGCACGTCGGTAAGCGGCTTTTACCACCAATGTTGTAATGAGGGCCTTAGTCTCCCACACCGGGGATGATTCTGCCGCTCAAAATCCATCAGTCTCATTAGAATAATGAGAGCCTACGCGACAAACTCAGACACTTCTTGACAAGATACCTACTGGGAAAGTAGCTCTGAACCAGAACCTGCAACTTGCTAAGAGACGCAGCCTGGCTGCCCAAAGGACTCATCTGACTGCTTTGCTATAAAAGACTGCTGCCTTGCGGTTGCCCCGCTGCCTTGCTGCCCTCTGGCTCTGCTGAGAAGTGCTCTCCAAGGACTTGGATTGAGCTTGCCTCCTGTTTCCTGAAGTCTCAGGGTGAAAAAGGCTTTACCTCTGCAAAGAACTCCTTGTGCGGTGAAAATCGATGCACAGCCTGACGGAATCGGCGCACAGCCTGCCCTGCGGTGAGAAAATCACCCAAACACTGAATCGGAATGACACAGCCCGGCTCCCCGAGTGGAGATTGACGCAGTGCCAGCGTTGCAACCGGAACGTAGACGCACAGCCCACTGGATTGAGGCATAGCCGAGCTGGAACGATGCAGCCCGACTTCCTGTGAGAGGAATCAACGCAGTGCCTGCCGTGCGACAGAAATTCCCTGGGGCATCCAAATACCCCGCAACCCAAAGAGGATCCAAGCCTGTGGTCCGGAAATCGATGCAAAGCCCTTCCTGCGTGGAAAAGCATCAACGCATCGTCTGTGTAGGCCCAGAAAAAACGACGCACATCTCCCCGGTTTCCACGCATCTCCTCCTCTGCAGACCCATGCGGATAATTTAGATGCAAACCAGGTACCTTATGCTTGCAAGAGACACCTATTGCTTTTTAAGAACTAAAGACTCTATTCATCATTACAAAACTGATATCTCGACTTGTACTTATCAAATCTTGATTGTTTTGACCTTAATCTCCTCTAATTCTATATTTTTCTACACATGTGTGGTGGATTTATGTGGTGTTATACTGTATTATTGCAAAATTTATTGCACAAATACTTTACACATTGCCTTCTAAGTTAAGTCTGACTGGTCAGTGCCAGTCTACCAGAGCTTGGGTACTGGATAATTTGGATTGTGTGTGATGTACCCTGACTTGAGAGAGGGTCCTTGCTTGGACAGGGGGTAACCTGACTGCCAACCAAGGAGCCCATTTCTAACAGTGCTTTAAGGGGAGATACGTACATTACAACGAGTATAGGCAATATAGCGCTGCCAGAATGTACACCAGCTTACATTGTATTCAAAGAAATGGGCGCTGCGCCATGTCTTTGGCTAAAGCAATGGTGCAACGTGACAGAGAAAGGTGGGAGCTTAGCAATTCCTGCTAATGGGACATTCAATTTGAGGAGTTTAGAGAATCTGAGGAGGGTACTGTATGACCGGAAACCCCCTCCGAGACCAGCACAGTTCGAGGCATTAGTGATCTGGGAGTTAGCAGCCAGACATCAACAGACATTTGAAAGGAGGATGAGAAAGGCAGAAAAGAAACTAGCGGAGGCTAGATGGGACCATGCTCATAAATTTTGGAGAATCAAGACTTTGCAGGGGATTAAGTTGTTTCCTGTGATTGCAAAGGACAGTGAGAGATAAGGGAGGAAAGCTACCAGAAAGACTAACAGAAGCCCCTCTGAGAGTGGGGAGGCCAGAAAATCTTGGACAGTGGAGGAAGAGTCAGGCGATGATGAGTTTCTTTTCCAGTTATTGAGAAATCGTCCACCACCATATGCAGCACATGAGAGTGGTCCGAGTACCAGTGCTCATCCTTCAGCTCTGACACAGGTTAATGCAACAACTAGTCTTGTTCAGGTTAATCCTAGCCCAACACAGAGCCCAATACAGAGCAGTCTTTACTCACCTACTACTCCAGTAGTACAAACTCAGGTGCCACAGCCAAATGTCCAGAGAATTTACCCTGACGTACCCATTGTGGAAACTGCCACAAACCTAATAGTGCCAACAGGACAGGCTTTCCCGAAACCAACGCTGGTTCAGACCAAGCCAACTATACTTTTACTGCCCCAAGTGCAGCCGCAAATAATGCCGAGATACACTCCGATAACAGGGACCCAGACAGATATGTCTATACTGATGAGCCAAAATAGGGGAGCTACGCAACCACAGAACCTAGGTGCTAGAACAAGCCCAAATGTTGTATCCGTACCTGTTACTATTGGTCCGATTGTGCTTTGTTTGCACAAGAAAAACCCATTGCAGATGGACAGGGAGTCCTGAGTCAGAGATCAATGAGGTGAGGACTTAATGAGAATATCCGAGTAGCCTCTCCTTTGGAACAGACATTTGACGGATCTAGATCACTGCTAGACCTTAGTCCATCCCCGAGTTCCTCCAGATACTGTGATAGGGTTGAACATTAATCAGAGCCTGAAATTATTGACACCGCAGTCCCTGAGTGCACTTGTGCAACAAGTACCACCTGTCCAGGCCAGGAACATTTTGTTGCAAGGTTTGACTGCCCAGCAACTGACTGAATGGCTAGATCAGCTGAATACCCTGCAGAGTGCTCCGAAGGGAGAGGAGTACTTGAACTACACTAGACTAGGAATGGAAGCGGGTGAGCTCATTGAGGGAACTATGGGTGTGAATAGGTCAGAGTCCTACAAAAAAGCAGAGTTGAGATATCTGTGCCCGAAGTTTACGAGGGAAGTGAGCAATATGCATCAAAAATTAGCAGGTCCGACAGATAAGTGCAGCATAGAAATAGAGAAAATAAAACATTTGAAAAGGATTTACAGGTTAGAATTTGAGACCAAAGATTTTGAACACATGAGATCTCCCGGAACGAAGGCACACCTTAGGGAGTTACTTCAAAGTGCCCAGACCTGGGGAGCATTAGATAAATGGGAAGGCAGATAGGTAAGGAAAAGAGATAAGAGAAAAAGGGATTCTGTGGAGATGACTGCAAATGTGCAGCAGTACAAGAATCCAGTGAAGATTTTACCAATGAGAGAGCTTCTCTGAGGGAATTTTGTTCATGTTCTTTGGAGCACAAGTGACATTCTGTCATTTACAAATGATTATCCCAGATTGAGAGGGAAGCCAGTGGAATGGTGCCAGCAGACAGACAGGTTTGTGAAACTCGCAAAGTGCCTGTGAGAGGACTTGAACATTCTATTAGAGACAGTAGACCCAGCTGATCTGTGGGTGGAATGTAAGAGGAGCATAGACTGGCCGACAAAAGAACCAGAGAGAGATCAGGATACAGGTGGGCCGTCTCCTGAAGTAATGGTATATTACTATGAAGTGATTGAATTCCTGAAGATGAGAAATTCGCCCAAAAACATTGACTGGCAGAGAATAGACAGGACAGCTCAGGAAGCAAAAGAGTTGATACATGCGTACTACAAGAGATTGTTGCAGGCATTCAGGCATTACAGTGGTACAGAGACAATAGAGCCGAAAGACATGATTTATTTTGTATTCAGATTTGTGGAAGGATTGAGACCGGAAATTCGCCAGATGATTAAGAGTCATTTAATCTGCTGGCAAGCAAAGCTGATTGATGAGGTGTTGCAGTATGCAAAGTACTGTAGTGATGAGATTGAATTGAAGCAGAAAAAGCTGACGGAGAAGGTGATGTCAATGCAGATTAAAGCAGCACAAACAGGGATGCAGGAAGATTTTCCACAGCAGCAGCAGCAGGGGGAAACATGGTATTTCAAAGTCAGATGAGAGGTAGAAATCGCATAGGAATTGTAAACCATGGTCCAGATATGGGTACTGTAGTGGTTCAGAATGGTGTACAGGGAATGAAGAAATTGTTGCCTTGTCACGCTAGCGGAGTGGTCGAACATTGGAAATGGGAGTGTCCGATGATGGTGCAGGAAGGGTACTTCAGCAAACTAAGGACATCAACTTGTTTCAAAACATTAGAGGACCGAGAATGACAGGTCCTAATCCAAATTTCCAAAATAATGTACCCATGCAGCAGATGCAAATGTGTACAAATGACACAGCAGTAGCCAATGCAACAGCAGGTTCCCATGGTACCTAGACAGCAAATCCAAATACATCAAGCCCCAATGGAACAGCAGCAGGTGATACTCCCTCAACAAGTCAATTCATCAATTCCCATTGCACAGTGAGAATGGAATAAATGATGATTGGGTGAGTGAGAGTTTGGATGAGGAGGCGTGTGTAGGAGGCTGGCCTGGTTTGTAGTTGGTACTTTGGGTACTTACACCTTATAGCAGGTCCAGTTATTCCTTATTAGTGAAGTAGTAGTGTTCTGTCAGCTTAGGCTGATAGAGGTAGCTATAGCAGAGCAGCATAGGCTGAACTAGGAGACATGCAAAGCTCATGCAATACAAGTTATAGTTACACAGTACTTATACACAAGTAAAGACAATACTCAGTGTTACCAAAAAATAAAGGTATTAATGGGTGACACAGTACCAAAAATATCTTAGAGACATTACTCCTTCTGGAGGTAAGTATTATACACAATATATACACTAGACACCAAAATTAGACAAGGAAATAGTCATAGAACAATGTAAATAATAAGAAATGCTATAGAATGCAATGGGAGAAAATAAGTCTTTGGGCAACACAAACTATATACTAAGAGAGTGGAATGTGAATCACAAATTCTTCCCTAGACAAGTGTAGTGTGTGCAGAATCGCTGGGAGAGTATGAATACAGTAAAGGTAAGTAAATTACCCCACCCCAGAGCCCAGAAAAGCAGGAGTAAAGTATTGCAAGTTTCCTTAGGATACACTACACCTTGTGATTGGGATTTTGCAGCAACCAACCAAGTCTGCAAAGAACAACTGCTGGGTTCGTGGACCTAAAGACCTGCAAAGGAAGGGGACCAAGTCCAGTAGTCAAAAGAAGTTCCAGGAAGGACAGGAGCCCCTGCAAACCCAGAAGAGGGTGCAAAAGAAGAGTCCACAATTAGTCGAAGACTGCAGAAATGTACCCTAGGAAGATGCAGGCAGGTTCCTGCATGATGCAAAGGATGTCCAATGATGTGAAGATTGTTGCAGATGTGATTTTGTGTTGGAAGTCACCAACAAGCCTTGGCTACGACAAAAGTGTGTTTTGCGTCAAAATGGTGCTGGATGGACCCAGGAGGGACTTTGAAGCTTTACTGTGTGTGAGGAAGAAGAGGGGGTTCTCAGCACTTTAGAGAGCCCTCAGGATGCCAGCCAGCACCCCTGGGAGTCCCAGGATACAGGGACAAAGGAGGTGCAAAATGCAGTTGATGCAGCACAAAAAAGGAAGGTCCCACGCCGTCGGAGAACAACTCAGTGAGTTCAGCATCGCAGGATAGAGTGCTGGGGACCTGGGCCAGGCTGTGCATGAAGGAATTTTGCAAATAGTGCACAGAGGCCTCAGGAGGTGAACAAGATGCAGGGCACAGGGGTACCATCTCTCTCAAGGAAGGCAAGGTCTTACCTCCTCCAAATTGCGTTAGCAGGACCTCAGGAGAGTCTATGTGAATGATGTCCACCCTCTGTGTCCTTAGGAACATGCCCGTCGCTGTGAGCGGAGTCCAAGGGTACTGGTTGTTGTCTTGGAAGGTGCCTGCTTGGAGCAGGGTAGTGACTCCGTCACTCCGCTGGAGATTTCTTTGGTCCTTCTGGTACAAGATGAAGACAGGGAGTCTTCAGACCATGCACACCATGGAAATTGTTGCCGTTGCTGACTTGGAGCTGAGGTTGCTGAAAAAAAGTATCTCTTGTGGATACTTTGTTGCAGTTACAGCGTTTCTTGGACCAGGCTGCGGTTGATCCAAGGTCAGAGGAGGCTGAAGTTGTTGCAGAGGATTCCTGAAGGAAACTTGCAAGCAGAATCTGAAGAGAGCCCACAGGAGAGACCCTAAGTAGCCCTTAGAGGGGAATTGGCTCCCTTATCAGGTATAGACCTATCAGGAGGGGTCTCTGACATTACCTGCTGCATTGGCCACTCAGAGGCCTCCAGAGTGCCCCCACACCTTGCAAAGCAAGATGGCTGAAGTCTGGGACACACTGGAGGAGCTCTGGGCACCACCTCTAGGGTGGTGATGGACAGGGCTCCATGCCCACTGCTTGGTCCTGGGGAGTGCAAGGCCACTGTCTCTCTAGTGGGTGAATTGCCCACTGCTTTGTCCTGGGGAGTGCAAGGCCACAGTCTCTCTAGTGGGTGGTTTGCCCACTGCTTGGTCCTGAGGAGTGCAAGGCCACAGTCTCTCAAGTGGGTGGCTTGCCCACTGCTTGGTCCTGGGGAGTGCAAAGCCACAGACTCTCTAGTGGATGTTTTCTCCACTGGTTCTGGAGGGGGGCTTGGCCCAGTGTGCTTCATCCTGGCAAGGAGGGGCTGAGTGGATGCCTTCTTCCACTGGTTCTGGAGGGGGCTTTGTGCCCGGTGTGCTTCATCCTGGCAAGGAGGGGCTGAGTGGATGCCTTCTTCCACTGGTTCTGGAGGGGGCCTTGTGCCCAGTGTGCTTCATCCTGGCAAGGAGGGGCTGAGTGGATAGCTTCTTCCACTGGTTCTGGAGGGGGCCTTGTGCCCAGTGTGCCTCATCCTGTATGGGGCAAGGTCACAGTCTCTCACCTGTGTGTCACACCGACAGGTGTTACAGGGGCCAGGATACACTGCAGCCCATGTAGTCACCACTACACACTGCTCGCCGGGGGTGACGACTGCTCAGTGGATGCCATTTGCGCTGCAGGTGGCGGTGCTGGCAGTAGCCTCCAGGCCTTCACCTGCATCCTCGGACAGCTGCCCACTGGGGCTGCTGCTGCTGCTGGCGGCAGTGCACGTGGCAGTGCTGGTGGCGGTGCTGGCTGCGGTGCAGGTGGCGGTGCCGGCAGTGGTTGTGGTAGCCTCCTGGCCTTCACCTGCAGCCTCGGACGGCTGAAGTGCCATGGCTGGTGTTGTGAACCCCTTCCTGCCCCTGGCAGATGGTGGTGCCTCCTTGCTTCTGCCAGCAGGTGTCTTTTTCTTGCTGGCTGGTGGTGCCTCCTTCCCCTTGCTGGCTGGTGTCCCCTTCTTGCCCTTGCTAGGTAGTGGACCTTTCTTGGCCTTGGCAGGTGGTGCTGGCACACTGGCTGGGCTGACGGATGCCTCCTTGGAGCCTCTCACACCTGCAGTAGCTGCAGAAACCACAGTGGCCGTGGACTGGGTGGCTGAGGTGCTGGGCTGTGTTCTGGCCTCCCTGGCCCGCGGTGAAGGACTGGGGGAGGGGTGGGGAATAGGTCAATGGTGGCGAGGAAAAGCTTCTTAGGTACAAAGGGGTGGGTAGAGGGTGAAGATTTAGGAGTGGAGGAAGAGGGAGGGGTTGTAGGAGCTGTCTGTCTGCTGTGTTTGGGTGCAGGTGCATGGGCTGGATGCTGTTGTGAGGTGGATGGCTGTTGGGTGTCTGTGTGCTTGTGTTTGTGTACTTTGGGAGGAGGGGGCACAGAAACAGTGGGAGAGGACACAGGGGACATGTGCATGGTTGTGGGGGTGGTGACTGTCATTGAGGGGTGTGTAGTGATAGGTGTGCTGGTGATGGAGGTAGTGGATGAGGATGAAGTGCATGCAGGTATGATTGGAGACACTACTGGCAGGGAGGTGGACGAGAAGGAGGAGGGGGACACAGTGGAAGCATTGGATGTTGGTGTGTCTGCATGTGGATGGTGATTGTGTGAGTGCTTGTGGGATGAAGTGTGGTGCTTGTGTTTGCCTGAGCCACTTCTGTGTGTTGTTTTGGGTGATTGCTGGTCTGAAGGTGTGCTTGGGATAGGCTGGGGTTGAGGGGATTGGGACTGGGTAGAGGAAGTAGGACGGGGGAGGCTGGAGACAGGGACAATGGCTGCCATCAGTGCGTTGGCCAGAGCCTGGAATGCTCTCTGTTGGGCCGCCATGCCAGAGTGAATGCTCTCCAGGTATGCATTTGTTTGTTGCAAATGCCCTGCTAAACCCTGGATGGCAAACAGCATGGTTGACTGCCCAACAGAGAGGGATCTCAGGAGGTCAATAGCCTCCCCACTGAGGGCAGCAGGGCTCACTGGGGCAGGGCCTGAGGTGCCTGGGGCGAAGGAGATACACACCCTCCTGGGTGAGTGGGCACGGGAAACTCGCTGATGGGCTGCTGGGAGGGTGGTGCTGGTACGAGGGGTGGCGGCTTTACCTGTAGTTGGAGTGGGCACAGAGGTGTCCGCCACCGCCAGGGAGCTTCCATCGGAGGAGGTATCACTTTCAGACTGTCCCCTCATGTCTCTGCCATGCTGCTCCCCTTGCCCTCCGTCCCACTGGTGCCATCACTGTTGGTGGATTCGGCCTCCAGGTCCATGTGGGATGCAGCTCCCTCCGTCGCCGGTGCCTCTGCTCCTCCACCAGATTATGCTGATGCACACAAGGACAGGGTGACAAAACAAAAAGGGGGGAGAGAGACAGAGGATGCGCTTGGTCAATGCCAGCAACAACACTACCGTTGGCATACACAACTCACAGCTCTATGCATTAGGCCATGCACTACCAGTTACAATGCTAGTCACCATCCCATGGGGTACAATGCCTAACGCCATTAGCTGCACACCTGAAACCGACAGGACCCTGCCCAGTAGTAGATACCCACTAACATTATTGGGGATGGAGTGCATGTGAGCTTGCCCATCATTGAACATACCTTGCCATGTTTGCCCTGGCCTAGGTGCACCCACAGCCCACATCCCCCACACAGGTAATACCTGAACGCGTGCAAAGTAATGAATCTGAATCTGTACTCACCCCCTTGTGGCTGCTGTGATGCCTTCAAGTGCCATCCAACTCCGGATAGGCCACTGCCAGGATGTGGAACATCAGGGGGGTTAGGGTATGACAGGCACCCCTCCCTCGTTGGGAGGCCAGCCCCAGCTGGGCCTCCGCAGTCTTCCTTGCCCAGCAGCACTGGTCCTCCCACCGTTTGCGGCAGTGGGTGCTCGGCCTGTCAAAGACCCCCAGGGTCCACACCTCCTTGGCAATGGCATGCCATATACCCTTCTTCTGATGGGCGCTGACCTGCAGAAACAAAACAGAAGAAAATATAATATTCATACCATCCGGACTGTTACACTCATGGTCCACCATATCCCTCCCATCCCCTTATGCACATACATTGACCACCGTACATGCAGGACCCCCCAGAACCCCCCACACAAGGCTTAAACACACAGCAATCCATACACTCATGGCCCACGCATTATGCTCATAGTGTGCTCACCTGTTTGTCTGGAGGACCATAGAGTAAAGTGTACTGGGGTAGGACCCCATCCACCAGTCTCTCCAACTCCTCCGAAGTGAAGGCAGGGGCCCTTTCCCCAGACACTTGAGCCTTTGTCGCTTCCAGACACAGGTCACAGCAACACTTGCAGTGTAGGTCCTCTCCTGTTAGGTAGCAAGTGAGTGCACAGATAGAAAATGGCGGTCACGTCCGCAGTGGTGCGTACCGTCACCGCCGGCGTACATCGCCATTAGCTCCTGGAACCCCTAGGGCCCAATGATAACCAATGCGGTGTTGCACGGCGGTCATCGACCGCCGACCACAACGGCGCAGAACACCAGTGGAATTACCTAATTTCCACTTGTCCCTCCTCACAGGTCAGGCAGCCGCCATTTCAGGGGGGCACAGGCCATGGCACTCAACTGCGTCACAGCAGAAATTGTCACATCAACTGACTTTAGGCTTCACATACTGTTTCTGTGAAGGAAAAAAAAACAGATTATGGTTGAAATATGTTTGAATTTGACCATCTGCTCTCTGTTTTTCACCCTAGACTTCAACCACTGAGGATGAATAGGAGATGGCGACATACCCCATGTACAGAACCCTGGTGGACCTTGCGACAATGGAGGACAGGCACATTATCCTGACCTACAGACTTGATAGTGCCACAATCCAAGAACTGTGTGCCCAATTGGAGCCAGACCTGATCTCAGCTATCCGCCACACCACAGGTATCCCCCCTCTAGTGCAGGTTCTGTCAGTGCTCCCTTTTCTTGCAAGTGGTTCCTTCCTAGCGACAGTGGCCATGGCATCAGGGATGTCACAGCCTATGTTCTCCAACGTGCTGGCCAGAGTGTTGACTGCCCTGCTGAAACACATGTGCAGCTACATCGTATTCCCCCAGGGGGAGGATTTGGCCACAGTGAAGGCTGACTTCTATGCAATGGCACATATCCCCAACATCATTGGTGCCACTGATGGTGCACCTATTGCATTTGTCCCCCACCGGAGAAATGAACAAGTGTTCAGAAATAGAAAAAGCTTTCATTCTCTGAATGTGTGTTTGGCGGACCAGTACATCTTCCATGTGAATGCCAAGTATCCTGGCCCTGTGCATGATGCCTTTATCTTGAGGAATTGCAGCATCCCATATGTGATGGCTCAACTCCAGATGCACCGGGTGTGGCCAATAGGTGAGCCCATGGTCCCCACCCAGTTCCTGTAGATATATGGGTGTGGGGTTGGCCCTAAGGGTGAGTGTGCAGCTAACAGGTATCCCTCAATTTTGCAGGTGACTCTGGTTACCCCTACCTCTCATGGCTACTGACCCCAGTGAGGAATGCCAGGACAAGGGCAGAGGAACGTTACAATGAGGCACATGGGCGAAAAAGGAGGGTCATTGAGCGCACCTTTGGCCTCCTGAAGGCCAGATTCCAGTGCCTCCATCTGACTGGTGGATCCTTGTACTACTCACCCAAGAAGGTGTGCCCGATCATCGTTGCATGTTGCATGTTGCACAACCTGGCCTCGAGACGCCAGGTGCCTTTTCTGCAGGAGGATGAGCCTGGGGATGGTCATGTGGCAGCGGTGGAGCCTGTGGACAGTGACGAAGAGTAGGCAGAGGAAGAAGATGTGGACAACAGAATCACACTAATTCAGCAGTACTTCCAGTGACACACAGGTAAGACACTGTAACTTCACCTTCCATTGCAGTTTTGTGTTGGACATTGAACATTGCGGCCTGAATTCCCTATTTCTATGGCCACTTACTGTACCCTTTGGCATCTGCAGGTCTGTGATGGAGGCCCATGCATTGTTGTTGTTGCATGCAGGGCTTGGTATTGGGATGGATGGGTTATGATGGTGGGGTATTTGTGAGGTGTTGGAGTGATGGGGGTGAGGATAGTGGTAGGAGTTTGTGATGTCATGCAGGTAGGGGGTTGTTATTAATAAATATTTGACTTACCAGAGTCCAGTCCTCCTGCTACTCCTGCGAGGCCCTCAGGATGCATGATCACCAAGACTTGCTCCTCCCATATTGTTAGTTGTGAGGGAGGAGGTTGGGGTCCACCGCCAGTCCTCTGTAGAGCTACCTGGTGTCTTGCAACCATGGAACGAACCTTTCCCTGTAGGTCGTTCCACCTCTTCCTGATGTCATCCCTTGTTCTTGAGTGCTGTCCCACGGCATTGACCCTGTCCATGACTCTCCGCCATAGCTCCATATTACTTGCAATGGATGTCTGCTGCACCTGTGATCCGAATAGCTGTAGCTCTACCCGGATGATTTCCTCCACCATAACCCTTAGCTCCTCCTCAGAGAATCTGGGGTGTCGTTGTGGTGCCATGGGCGTAGTGTGAGTGTTGTGTGTGAGGGTGTGTGGGGTGATGTGTTGGGGTGTGTGCTGTGAGGTGCGTGGATGGTGTATGAGTGATGGTGTTTTGTGGCTCAGATTCAGTGCGTGCTTTTGGCGTTTTTTTAGTTGTAAGGGGTTGTGGGTATTGTGGGTGTGGGTTTTATAGTGTGGTGGGTGTGGTGTTTGTATGGGTGTCAGGTGTGTGTTGTTTGAATTGTCCAATGTGGTGTTGTTTTGTTAGTGTGTGTGTATTTTGAGCGCATCGGTGTGTACCGCCAATGGTTTACCACAGTTGAATGACTGTCACAGTGATTCTTGAGTCATGATGCTGTGGGCGTATTTCTGTTGGCGTAACGGTGTGGGTTTTGTTACCGCCAGTTTATCACTGACCTTTGGGCTGGCAGACTTGTGTGTGTGTCTGTATAGTGGTGGATTTTTATGTGTGGGTCATAATACGGGTAGTGGTATACTGCTGCGGTATGTGGCCGGCAGTCAGCATGGCGTTAAGTGGCACTTACCGCACATGTTGTAATGAGAGCCAATATCTTTCTCATTGTTTTGCTATGAGAGTGATGCGTGTTCTTCGTCTGTCTTAACGCAGGTCCATGGAGGGGTAAACCGCAAGTAGCATATTTTTCAGCTACCTTGGACCTAGTTACAGCAGCTTTACCAGGCTATTTGCATGCAATTGCAGCTGTTGGACAGAACCTGACACAGTGTGAAGGCATTGTGATGGGACACCCCTTAGCTATCATGGTCCCTCAATCCATTGAGATTCTACTTACAAAGACGAAGACCCAATACCTAACAGGTGCAAGGTTGACCAGATATGAGACGAGTATTTTAGGGTCACCGAAGGTGTAATTGAAAAGATGTACAGTGCTGAATCCGGCAACTTTACTTCCAAATGAAAATGTTGAAATTTAAAAATTGGAAGACATTGAGCATGATTGTCTTGAAGCGACTGACTTGTGCATAAAACCGAGACCTGATTTTAGAGACACCTGATTGGAAGAAAATGACCAAATTATCTTTGTCTATGGTTCTTGTCTAAGAGATAATACAGGGACACTGAGAGCAGGATATGCTGTGTGCACAATTTCTGGTATCCTGGAAGTGCCTTGGCTTCAGGGAGTGTCTTCTGCATAGGTAGCAGAACTGGTAGCCCTCACTAGAGGGTGCCATGTTTCTGCTCAGCTGAAAGTTACCATCTATACGGATAGCCAGTATGGATTTGGAATAGTCCATGATTTTGGCCAGTTGTGTAAAGAATTGTTGCATGCCATCCAAATGCCTGAAAAGATTGCTGTGGTGAAATGCAGTGCACATCTGAAATTGCAAGAATTTGTGTCAATGGGGAATGGATATGCGGATCAAGGTTTTGCGCATTGAACTGTACATCGTTCAAAGATAAGTGGGAATTGTTACCTGAAGAAGATGAAACATGTCCAAGTTTTGAATTGAAAGTAATAGATACATTGGAAGAATTGAAAACATTGCAGAATAATGTTGTCATCGAGGAAAAACATTCATTGATCAACATAAAATGTGTACAGCGACAAGATGAGCTGTGGGTTTCAGAAGAGGGTCAATTGGTTTTGCCAAATAGTCTGCTGTCTCAAATGGCTAGGTTTTATCATGGCCAAGCACATGTTGGGAGAGATGCTGCGATTCGCCTGTTTAAGCATAAATGGTTCAACCCAAGGTTTAGACAGGTTGCTGAAGCAGTTTCCCATCGTTGAGTCATTTGCCAACATATGAATGCGGGAAAGGGGACAGTGGTTTAGTTGAGCCACATTGGAAGAGCAGGAGGTCCATTCAGCGGAATGCAAATGGATTTTATTGAGATGCCTGTGTGTGGAGGTTTGAGATATGTGTTGGTGATTGTCTGCATCTTAATGACTGGATTGAAGCATACCCTACACAAAGAAATGACAGCCTCACAGTAGCGAAACTACAGCTTAGAGAACTGATACCACGTTTTAGGTTTCCAATCTCTTTAGAATCAGACAGGGGAAATCAGTTCAACAATGAAGTAATTAAATTACTCTGTGCCACATTGAGCAGAAGTTGCATTGTAGTTACCACCCTGAAGCATCAGGACTTATTGAACAGATGAATGGTACCTTGAAGTAAAGAGTTTCAAAGATGTGTGCATCCACAAATCTGAAATGGCCTGAAGCGCTGCCTTTAGTTCTGATGACAATGAGAAACACACCTGACAGGAAGGCAGGATTGTTGCCACATGAGATCCTCATGGGCCGAGCCATGAGGTGGCCAGTGGTGCCTGCAAATGAATGTGTCAACATTACGGATGACATGGTGTTAGAATACAGCATAGCTCTTTCTCTCAGCAGGTGGAGGCCTCCACACTGCCACCAATCCATGACCAAGGGCACAACCTGAGAGCCGGTGACTGGGTTGTAGTCCGGAAACACGTGGGAAAGACATGTTTGGAGCCTCACTGGAAAGGACAGTTCCAGGTAGTTCTGGTTAATACCACAGCTGTGAAGTGCACTGGGGTTCCGAACTGGATCCACCCCAAGCCATACGAAGAACGTGGCATGTCCCTTGGACAATGAAGAAGAGTTGTTGAGAGTCAACTCCAATGACCAGACAAGCCTCAGAGCCGGAAAGAGAAGAAAGGGGAACTGAGGCTGGATCTGAACTCATTGAGGACGGTTCAAGTCACTCCTGTGAGAAACGAAATAGAAGACTTCCAGAAGGGTGACAGTGAGCCAATCTCAATTGAGGCAGCAGGAGAGTCTAGTCAGAGGAGGGCTCTCCCAGAAGTAGATGATTTTAAGAGACAAATAAAGCAGTTGCCAAACCCCGAGGGGGAAGGAGTTGAGGCGGATCAAAGCCATTGTGATCTGACTCCTCCTGAACCAGTTGCCGGTCCATCAAGAGTAAACACTGTAGAACAAGAAGAAGTTTCAAGTTCAATACTGAAAATAGCTTTGACCAAAGATCCACTGGAAGGTGATAAGTGGCAGGAATCACAAGCAAAAAGAAAGAAAGCAGTTGTTAAAACAACATTCGAGGAAGATGTAGATAAAACAAGGAGAGAAGATCTAAGTGAAGGAGAACTGAATGGAGATCGAAAGTTGAAAAGAAAGAGAATAGCAAGTCGAAGGTACACAAGTCCTGAATGGGCATACGCAACTACAAGTGAATGGCAGAAATAATTTTTGTCTTTTTGTTTTGATCGAGATATTCCAGGACAATATTTTGACACTTGAAGGAAGCTAATAACCTGAACTGTTGAGACAATCTGAAAAAGGTGCAAAGAGAAAAGAGACTGTTGAAAAGTAACCGGAAAATAATTTGATAACCTGATTAGACACTTTGAAACTGATTTTTGACAAGTTGCTATACCGATTTTGACAAACGATCCTGGAAGTGAGACTAAACGCTGTAAATAACTGCTGAAAGAAGATTTTTGTTTTTGATTTTTGCTGCAATTTTTCTAAAATTTTCTCTTTTGCTTTCTGATTCTTTACAGATCATGAGTAACATTAGCCAGCAGGGTAGGAAGAATAGGTGATGTAAATACATGAGTGTTGTTTTGACAATTGTATGTGTGATATTGATTGTGGGTATGACTGTTCTTGACAAGAGTAAAGACAATCATACTTCAGCTTTAGAGACAACTACTGCATTAATGTCAATAGAGAAGTTTAGGTTAGATGAGAAGTATCTGCACAAAGGTAGTATTGCCCAAGGGGAACTTTCTTCTAATGTCTTCTATCGCTTGCTGAGTGAGTATGTTGAGACAATGGTTGCGAAGAATTGTTTTGTGTGTACACAGATTCCTTCATCGGTCGAGCAAGGAGTTACCTATCATAGTTTGCCTCTTACTTATGGGATATGTTGTAGTCTGTTACTAACAAGATTCTATAACCAGGAATAACTTAACATGCTTGCTTACACCTTTAGAAAAGAGCTTCCTAGATCACACAGGTGACAGGAGAAAGGCATTGAAGGAGAAATTAGAGAAGGGCTTACAGAAAAGGACTTACACAAATGATTATGCTTATAGTGCAATAAAACACAAGGGAAATTAGCTTTAGAAGAGTAACAAATAGAGAAGCTTTGTGTATATAGACCTAAATCTCCCACTAACACTTTATTGTGGGAAGAAGTGAAAGTAGACATGTGTTTTTGTTTCAGAGTAAATGGACATTTATGTTGAATGGACAGGATCCAGTGATTCCTGGGAAATATTACATCTGTGTAATATTACCGTTTTCCAAGAGGATGGTATGGTACATGATACTTGGGAATAGTTTTCCCAAAGATTTTTCAACTTGACGACTTAAATAAATTTCCAAAAGTGACTGAGTTACATCATATTAGACAGAGGCGAGAGTCTCCTTCTGGTGTAGTGGGAGACATTTTTTGAAGCAATAATTCCTTCAGTGGGAGTTGTTCTGAATTCAATAAAGATTCAAATGTTGTCTACTATTGTGGATAACATGCTGGCAAAGTTTTCAGGAGCCATACTCCTGACAGATACTGAATTAGCTGCAGAAAGAGCTACGACTCTTCAGAACCGCCTTGCGTTAGACATTCTTTTAGCAAAGGATGACAGAGTTTGCAAAATGCTTAATTCTAGGCATTGCTGTTCATCCATTCCTGACAATAGTGAAGAAATTAGGAGCATACTCACTAATCTGACTAATTCAATTCAATTCTCTTTATTCTGTCAAAATTTAGACCATTAGAGTGCAGTCAGCCATACATCAGTACATTAAAAAAAAAATGATAAAACTCTTAATAAATACTAAAAGCAAGAACAACCATTGGCTTCTTTATAATATGGAGAAAATAACAGGAGACTTTCTTGCCGGCTTAAAAAACGATCATCAGCACATTTTGGCAAGCTCCTGCTGCAGGCCATTGCATTTCCATTCACATCTATTTAAAATGGAATGTGCTTTTAACCATTAATACATACATAGATGCATAATAGAGTCAGAACTTAAATGTAAGAGTAATTCCGGGACTGCTAGTCTAGGATTCAATATACCATTATCCTAAGGGAAGACACATTTTATAGCCAGAACCTCTCATATTAAAATAGTTCTAGTACTAATAGTCCAAAGTGCAGTGTACTATCACACAGTAAGTAAATTTATGAATAAATACTATATCTCGACCGTAAATCATAAGAACTGTTCTGGTACTAACAGTCTAAAGTGCAGTGTACTGTTATACAGTACATAGATTGGTAAATAAATACTTTATCTCAACCATTAATCATAAAAGCTATACATAGAATAATAAAAACAGATACTTTTGTTATCATAATGTTATCACTGTAAATTATAATAAAAATTGGCATTAGAATATCATCTCTAAAACCATTGAATAAAAACAGGAAAAAGGGGAAGAGCCATTCAAAAGTCATAACCATCTATTGTTCCCCACTATTCCTACTATGTGTCTCAACATTCAAAATCTGACACTAAAGTGGCCCTATGATGAATGGACCAAGCTGCTGTCAAGAATTTGGTGACTGCACTTACAACCAGTGTAGACAAATCATATTTACAAATTCTATAGGCGTTAGCTCAATCATATAATAGCAAAGCTTTGCACAGTGGGATAATCCATTTTTCCCTAGGACTCTTATATAGGGGACAAAAAAACAGAACATGTTCAATTGATTCCTCCAATATATTGCATTTTGACCACTTGTTTGCCTCAGAACTATTCTTCGACCATCGAGCAGTAAAACTATTAACTGGTAAGGTTCCATATCTAAACTGGAGGAATAAAACACGGGCATATGCAGGTATTGGGAGATCAAAAAATTGCTCAGAACGTGGTTCTTGTTTGACAAGCAGGAACTCAGAAGTTAATCGGCCCACCCCGTTACTATGTAGGATCAGCTCATTGGCCTTCTCCCAGTATCTTTGTTTGACTAGTGAGGTAGCATTGGTGGGGATCGACTCGTGTCTCTCCCAAAAGTGGGGGAAAGCCAATTCGTCCCAAGCCAATTTTATCTCCTTCAACCAGCTGACCTTTTTCCAGCTACACTGGGTCTTTATAAGATCTTTAATTGCCTCTCAAAAGGGTTCCAGTTCTTCCATTTTCCATAAGCGGATCCAATATAAGAGAGGTCTCAGACACGCTACATCTTTGATACTTTTTGTTCCGAGATCAAGTCTGAGAGGGATCATTGGTTACCCTTCCCCAACCTGGTTAGATACCTGAAGAAATGATTCTCTTTAATTTGGAGGGTATCCAACTGCCTTTGGGAACCCCATAACTCTGCCCTGTACAGTGCAGCACCTCGAATTTGAACTTTGTATATTTCAAGAATAGGATTAAAAGGTGGACTAGCTACAGCTCTAGCTTTGCGTCCTAGGACCCCCCTCTTTGGCATATGATATGAGCCCCTTTTCTAATAGCTGCAACCCAGCTGCCCGAGTCCATTAATCTGATCCCCAAGTAGTCATACTCAGTGACCCTTTCCAAAGGAATGGAGTTCATTGAAATGGTCGCTTTTGCTTTTATTTTCTGTGAACTACAGATCATAAACTTGGTTTTCTTGACATTAACTTCCAAACCAAAATCTCTGCAAAACAAGCAGAATTGGTCAGCCAGATTTTGCAATACCATGGGAGTTTTGGCTAATAGGATGGTATCATCCGCATAAAGCAGACCTGGGATTTTCTTGCCTGCCAACTTGGGTGAGTCATTATTACAATTGATTAGATATTTGATACAGTTGTTGATGTATAGAAGAAAGTGGGTAGGGGCTAAGACACAGCCTTGACTAACTCCTCTTTCGATAGCAACTGGGTCAGATAATTTGCCATCCTTGCCGCTCCTAATTTGGGCAAAAGTACTTTCATGGAGTCGGACTATAAGGTTTAATAGACCTTTGGGGACACCCATATTAGTTAGTGGCAGCCAAAGTTTATTCCTAGGTACCACGTCAAAAGCCGCTCTAAGTTCGACTAATGAGAGTGCTGATTTGAAAAAAACATGTGTTTGGGAGAAAGTTGGCAAAGTATTTGCTTCAGTGGGAAATTGGCTCAGCAACATTGGGAAAGGGATACTGTTGAAAATAATACGAGGGATATTGATTATTGTGATTTGCTTAATTGGAATGTGGGGAATATGTAAATTGTGTACAAGGATTAAAATGAAAAAGATAAAAAATAATCAGAGGAGGGATGAAAAGAAAAGGGAAAAATTTGTAAAGGGAACGAAGATTTTAAAGGATTGAAATGACAATTTTAGCAGAAGCAAACATTTGTGAATTAAAGTTTAGTGTGATGACACCTTTAGTCATCAGAGGAAGGATTGTTAATGCTGATTTTAGTATTGAAATTATTCATGAATTTTCATGTATTTAAGTGTGGTATTTGCATAGAAAATTTAATAATATAGAGAAAAATAATGCACACGTTTGAAAGTGTGACCACGTGGGTGACCATCAATGTTCAAAAAGTGTACTTATTAATGGCTTATCAATATGAAATGGTTAGCTTCTGTTTCATTAATGTAGTAATACATCATATTAAGGGTTGTGTATTATGTATTAGCTTTATTAATTGAAAGTCTTAACTTAGCGGAGGTCTTGGCCTAGTTGCATGGCCTCATGTCAAGCTGCATTTCTTATTCGTTTAATAAAATGTCTGCTTAGAGAACTAAATAGTGATTTTCCACTGAGCTGACCTAATGTGATTGTAGCCAAAAGACTTTCTCATGAGAACTGCTTGCTAGAAGATGCTGTACTAGCTAATGCAACATTGTTTCATCTAATGTGTGTAAAACTGACTTTCTCAGGAGAATACAATGGAGACACTGACTGGAGTATAAGCTGCAACAATATTGTTATCTTACAAGCCGGGTGATGAGAACTGGACAAAAGGAGCCAATCATCGACTTGTGAACCATGTACTAGTAGAAGTGTAGATTAGGAGTTTTAGTTTTATTGGACAAAGTGTGAAAATGCGATTCTTGAACCAATGGGGACTTGGGAAGTAGATTTAGGAAATCTAACTTAGCCAGACTTCACCGAGGGAAGAGACCACCATTACTTTTTGACTGTCTTGAGAAGAGACGTGCTTAAATGTATTGCTTAAAGAGTTTGCTGTTTCTGAACTTTGATTCTGAATCCTGTTGCCTTGCTGACCAGACTGATGTCCTGATGATGAAGCCTGTCACAGCTTGCTGATCCAAACTGAGGATAGGTATGCTGACTATGATACTGTTTGCTATGTGTATTTGTTTTTATTTCTAGGTACCAACCGCGCTATTTTGATTGAACCATAGTTAGATGTTTTTCCAAATTTGTGTTGAATAAAATTGTTTTTGCATGAAGCCCAAACATGCTATTCAAATCTGGTGTTAGTTAGGGTCCTCACTAATGAAGTTCAATACATGGAGTAACATTTGATGTCTTTCCTTCGCTGAATCTAAATGTATGTAATATCGTTTGCGCAGTTATCCTTGTTATTAATTTGCACTATAATTTTAGAATGTGTAGTAGCTCAAGCTTTGATTAGATTGCGATTCTTTCGTCGTTTTGGTCAGCCAGTGTTGTTTCTGTATGTTTATCGATTGATTTGGAGATTAACTTACATCACATTAGTATTGTTAATATAGGGAAATAAATATTCTAAATTTTTTACATAACGGTGTGGTTATTCATGACTGCAAGGTCATGGTGTGTGACAATTACTGACTCCAATTGATTACTAATGTTATTGATTGTTGTTGATCTGTATCTACGGGATATATGGTGGGAACATCTTAAGCATAGTCAAAAGGTTCATCGACCTATCCCCTTGTAAGTTTATTTATTAAGGTCAGGCGCACTAACATCAGGAGATTAGCATAACTACAAGGACGTAGATGTGTGTACTATAATCACTTGGCCTCTTTGAGAAGCAGAAGGACTGTGTTTTTTTTGGGTTGCCAACTACACGTAGGTAGGCCTGTGGAGCACATGTTGAACACAATAATCCTTAAAGAGACATTGATGGCCAGTCTGAGACACAATGACCCACTCCTTAGTCGTTATCTAATGTTTTAGGCTGACCTTCGGTTCCCAATTAGCTCTAAACTGGCAACTTCTCTTAAGAATGTCCTTAATCACTGAACAAGCAAAGAATGCAAAGTGAATTATGAGCCTTTCTTTAATCAGTGAACAGCGATATGCCCCTTATATCAGAGAGCCATACATGTTACAAAGCGGTGATCAGGCATTATTTGGTTTGTGCCTGGAGGGGTGAAGGCCATCAGTGGAATTAAGTATTGCGCTGCAGTAGGGTGCACAGAGAGCGGACTACACAGTGGGTAGCAAGGGATGCAGGGGCGTCTTCTTGGAGTCAGGCATTGCGTGGTGGAGGAACTAGTGAGCAAATCTGAACCTTTTTGACCTGGCTGAAAAGATAAAACACACAGCTGTGGGTGCGCAAGTTTTCACAACCTCTGCTACCTTCACTGCTAGAGTTGGCTCTAAGTCATTTATTTTTCAAGATTTTTCACCATGTTCACCAGGATGGTGTCTGGAGCCAGTGAAGAAGGCCAGTATGAACAAGTTAGAAATTAAAGGAGTTTTAATGAGCATAAAATATCAGTCTTGCCTCCATTCAGTTTGAGAGAATTATGATCATCGATCTCGAAACCTTAAGGAGTCATTCATGTCTTCTGGCTGCCAAAGATGCTACAACCAGAACACTCAATAAGATGAGACAGGGAGATAACACAAATGTCAGAAAGAAATGAGAATATGAAGGTACATTGAGGAACTCCACAGTGACGCAGTCTTTCCAAGGACTCAAAGTGGCCTGGGCCACCTTGAAGGATATCTGGTATAGATTCCTTGCACTCCTGAGTAATGCCTTAGCAGTAGTGCCCAGCTCCGGAAGCCTGGTCAGAAAAACGCCATGATTGACTGTATCAAGGGATGCTGTGAGATCTTAGAGGATCAAAGCAGTAGAAATTCCAGCACCAGCAGGCCGCCGCAGATCATCAAGCAATGAAATGATGGTTGGTCCAGTGCTGTTGCTGCCTGGAAGCCCACCTGAATGGGATGGAGTTGGTCACAAATTTAGGCGTTGTTCATTTACTGCCCTTTCTAATAACTTACTGAGAAATCACAGTTGGGAAGTAGGTCTATAGCTTGATAAGTCATCGGGATTCACAGAGGGTTTATTCAAAAGTGATGTACATAAGGCTTTTTAAAAATATATAAAGGAGGCATTTGATGAGAGACGTCACGGGACAGTGGGATACACACAATTTTCTTTATGAAAAAACCCGCAATAAGATTGTGTTGTGTGATTCAAGTAGATTTAATCGTGTAACGGAAGTGTTTACGCGTCCCTTTATGATAATTTATTACACATCAGGACTCGTTTTAGGCCAATGAATCTTTTGACCCAGTTGAGAGACACCTTAGGACGAGATAGCTAATCAATATGTCAATCAATACGTCAATGATGTCATCAATATTTACTACTACAATACATTTCACTTTAGTCAAAGTCATTAATCAATTCAAAACACTCCCATGACCTTGTAGTCATGAATAACCACACCAGTTTTGTGAGATTTATTCCCTATTGATCACAATTCTAAAAGCAGGTGTGTCAATCTCAAAACCAAGAAGCATAATAGCATAGTCACAATATGGCAACTTAGGTAAGATTTCATTAGGGCGAGAATCACAAACATCAGAACATAACACAGCGTAAACACAGATCAATTTAGCAGAGTGTCAATAACGCGTCAGTTCAACAAAGCATAGTTGCAGTTGTTTTTCTATTTGCGTCAGTTTAGTGAACACCTGTCCTAACCACTGATTAGCATTAGCATGTTGGGCTTCATGCAAAACGATTTAGAACACAATTTGGAAAACATCTAACTATAGTCTCTGCCAAAGGTAAGCAGTTGGTACCTAGAAAGGAAAAGCAAACAGACAAATCACAATTGTATTGTCATAGTTACCCTCCAAGTTTAGTTCAGCGCACAGGCTCAGTCTTCATCTTCAGGACATCAGTCAAATCGCCATCAGTCAGAACTCAGCTCCGGGACAAAAGGGGGCACTTCCCTCATAAGGAGGCAAAGTGAAAAATGGGCAACTCTAAGAACGAGGATGGTTCTAAGCAAACCAATAAGTCACCAGAGTGACAAAGTTTCTGGATAAAACCAATAGCATTCCCTAACCCACCTAAATGGCTCCCCGTGTCATGGGTTTTTATCCCTTTTTCGTTGTACATTCCCCCAAAATTCTATTGGACATTTGTTATACCCCACTATCTTTAACCTATCAGAAAACACATTAGGTCACCTATTCTTTCACCCCATATTATTTTACAAGTCTCTGATTGGTTCTCCTGTTCGATATCTTCAGAGGTGGCACGTCCGGTATGATTTCATCTTTCTGTAATTCTTTGCACATCTTTGGTCAGTAGCTCCATTGTCTTCACCGGTTTGAATGACCTTGTACATTACATTAATCTACACTGTTTAATTTTTTTTAATATCACCCTACAAGCAATGAAAAATGCATGGGAACGGATCTAGCATGGTTACATTTGTCTTCTAGTTTGAAGAAAAACGAAAGGTCGTGTCCCTTTGCGAGTCAGCACACTGCAAGATAGGAAAAATACATTTAATATGAGAGCCAAGCAGCTAAGCTTCGGCTCATGCTAATTTAAGGCCTACAAGGATTTCAGCACAAATTCAATAATACAATTATTAATAATTAGTATAAACTTATTCAATATAATAATACATAAAACAGTTTAGTCATCATTATTAGTCCACGTATACATTGGCTGCCACTCCCCGTGGTCACATTTTAGGTGCAAAATTACTATTACAGTTTCTATGTGGCATTATCACACATTAATTCATAGACATTTATGTTAATATAGATTATATAAGCTATCCTCTCTCAGTCCCTCCTCTGATGACGTTCGTCATCACACACACCTTTCCCTGTAACCTTTCACTTAAGTTTTCACCTTGCGCATAATGCGCATTTCAACATCTTGTCCCTTGTGTGAACTTTCCCAAATTTCATTAAACATTTTCTACCTTTCACTTTCTTCATTCTTCTTATTCCTCTTTGTCCAATTTCTTTTAATTTTATCATTAATTTTGCATGCTCCCCATAAACCTAATAAACAGGCCAGAACAATTAATAGACCCCCTAGTATTTTTGCAAGAACCCCATTCCAAATGTTACTAAACCAGCTCCCTACTCTGGCAATTCCTTTTCCCACTTTCTCCCACACTCTAGGTTCCTTCAAATCCTTCAAATCTGCTCTATCTTTAGTTAGGTTAGTAAGCATACCTTTAATCTTTTTACTATTATCGGGTATATATGAGCAACAATGACGCTCGTTGAGCATCTTGCAGACTCCGCCGCTCTTTGCTAAAAGAATGTGTAAAGCAAGCCGATTTTGCGAGTCATAGCTCTTTCCGCAGCAAGTTCAGTATCCATCAGGAGTATAGCCCCTTTAAAATTTGTTAGCATGTTATCCACAATAGTAGACAACTTTCGAATCTTTATGGAGTTTAAGATAACCCATACTGAAGGAACTATGGCTCCAAATATGTCACCAACGACAGCAGCCGCTGTCTCTGGTTTCTGTCTAGCATGTTGTAATTCAGACGTTTTAGGTATTTGCTTTAAGTCATCAATCTGGTAAATGTTTGGGAAAACTATTCCCAAATAACATGTTCCATACCATTCCTTATGGAGACGGTAATAAGCATTAAGTCCACAGATATAATAGATTCCAGGGATCGCTGGGTCCTGTCCATTTAACATGAATGTCCATTTACTCTGAAACAAAAACACATGCCTGCATTCACTTGTTCCCACAAATAAAGTGTCATGTTCAGATTTCGGCCTATATATACACAAAGCCTACCTACATGTAATGCATCTATAGCTATTTTGCCTTGTGTCTTTAATTGCAGTGTAAGCATGATCATTTGCATAGGTGCGTTTCTCTAACCCTTTTTCTAATCTTTCTTTCAGTGCTTTGCGTCTATCATCAGTATGATCTAAAAAGCTTTTCTCTACAGGTGTTAATAAGCAAGTCAGATTGTTGCGGTGTGCATAAGCTGTCCCAAATGTAAGCGTTGGTTCAAAGAAACCTCTAACTAATTTTATACTATGCTCCTTAGCTAACTTGTTCAGAAACTCTATCACAGGCACACAAGAAAACACTACATCCAAATTTGAGTAAAAATATTGCACATGCTCTTGATTATAGAATCTTGTCAGTAACAAACTACAACTTATCCCGTAGGTTAATGGAAGACTATGATAGGTGACCCCCTCTTGTACTGATGAAGGAATCTTTGTGCACACATAACAGTTCTTTGCATCCATGGTTTCAACATACTGATTCAGTAAGCGATAGAAGACATTAGTGGAAAGTTCCCCTTTTGAGTTAGTTCCCTCATGCAAGTGTTTTGCATCCTGCTCAAATTTTTCCCACAGTGTTAATGTTGTAGTCTCAGGTTTTGAAGAGTTGTTAGTCACTTTCTTATCCAACCACGGCATTCCCACAATCACACCTTCAATTATTATTGCACACACACTACCTAATGTAAGACTTAACCAACCACACACCTTACCCCTTTTGTTACTACCTCTATTATAAGCCATGTCTGTAAAGAATCAGATAGCAGAATAACTTCAAAGCAAATAATCAACTTGAGGACGATATAAAAGCTCTTTTTATTTTTCTTGAGGTAAAGTCTCTCTCTCTCTGGGTGTATTTACAGCGTTTCACTCACTCCAGGACCCTTTTGTCAATCAAGTTAGCAGCTTGTCATAATCGGGTTTCAAAGTCAATTCAGGTTATCAGTGTCACATCCAGTAATTTATAAGTCTCTTTCTTAGCTTTTCAGCTTTCTATTTTCCTTTTCAATTTCAGTTTCAACACAGTCTCTTTCTCTGATTGAATTCAGGTACCGTAGTATTGACCTGGTACTTCTCGATCAAAACAGAATGCTTAGAATTCTTGTTGCCATTCAGATGTCGCTGCATACGCCCATTCAGGACCTGCATACCTTCTAAATGCAGTTCTTTTTCTTTTCAATCTGCGTTCGCTTTGCAATTCTCCTTCACTTAGATCCTCTATTCAGGATGTGTCAGTTTCTTCAGTTATTGCTTCACCTGGTATGATCTTTTCTTTTGCAGCCTGCGTCTCTGGCCAGTTATCTCCCATATGTGTCTTCTTCCTGCTTGTCCTTTCAGAACGCTGAACACCACCCTCCTCTTGAGCTATGGTGTTTTCTCTTGATGGACCTGCAACTGGCTCAGGGGATGCCAGTGTGCTTTGATCTCTCTCTACTATTTCCCCTTCTTCTTCTGGATCTGTAACAGGTTCAAGCTCTAACCCCTTATCCGTCTACTTCTGGGAGAACCTCTCCTTGATTAAGTTCTCCTGCCTCTACTGAGATAGGCACACTGTCACCTCTCTCGAACTCGTTTACTGTTTGAGGGACTAGGCTGTTCTCAGTGGGCTCTCCTACTGTCTCAGTTACCCCTTGGCTATTGTCTGACCCTGAGACTTCCTTCTCTGGACTTGCTGAGTCGGAGGCTTCAAGTTCCTCATCAGTCGGACATGTTACCTTTTTTGTGTGACTGGCATGTATCCAGTTTGGAACGCCTGCACATTTCACAGCAGTGGTTGTTTGTCAGTATTACTTGATATGGCCCCTTCCAGCGCGGCTCCAAACACGACTTTCTCATGTGCTTCTTGACAACTACCCAGTCACCGGTTTGCAGGGTGTGACCTGGATCACTGATCGGTGGCAATGTGTTGGCTTCCACCTGGTGAGAAAAAGAGCGAACCACATCAGCCAAACCTTTGTAGTAGTCCAACACCATATCATCCATGATATTCACAAGAGCGTTTGCAGGTACTGCGGGCAGCCTCATAGCTCTGCCCATAAGGATTTCATGGGGTGACAGTCCTGTCTTCTTATCGACATCAGCACTAAGGGCAATGCATCTGGCCATTTCATATTGGTAGATGCGCACATCTTTGCCATTCGCGACTTCAAGGTACCATTCATTTGTTCTACTAGTCCTGATGCTTCAGGGCGGTAGCTACAATGCAGCTTCTGTTCAATGTCTAATGCAGCACACAAGAGCTTAATCACCTCATTGTCGAAGTGTCTGCCCCTATCTGATTCTAAAGAGACCGGAAAGCCGAACCTGGGTATTAGTTCTCTAAGCAGCAGCTTTGCAACTATGAGACTGTCATTTCTACGTGTGGGGTAAGCTTCAATCCAGTGGCTGAAAACACATACAATCACCAACACGTACTTCAATCCTCCACAAACAGGCATCTCAATGAAATCCATTTGCATCCTGCTAAATGGACCGCCAGCTCTCCCTATGTGGCTCAAAGTTAACTCAGTCCCTTTTCCTGCATTCATCTGTTGACAGATGATGCACCTGTGACAAGTAACTTCTGCGGCTTGTCTGAATTTCGGGTTGAACCGGTCAATCTTGAATGACCTGATCATTGCATCTCTCCCAAGATGTGCCTGTCCATGGTAAAGCCTTACAAATTGTGACAAAAGACTGTTTGGCAATACCAGTTTTCCCTCCTCCGAGACCCATAAGTCATCAGCTATTTGTACACATTGCATTCTCTGCCAGGAGCTTTTCTTCTCTCTGCCAGCACAACCCTGTAGTGTTTTTAGCTCATCTAGTGTATCAACCACCCTTAATGTAAAGTTCAAGCATGTTTCATTTTCAGTTTGCGGTAACAATTCCCACTGATCCTTGAATGATATACAGTTCAATGCGCAAAACCTCGAGACTTGATCTGCATAGCCGTTTCCCATAGACACAAAGTCTTGTGACTTAACATGAGCATTGCATTTCACCACGGCAATTTCAAGAGGTAACTGAATTGCATGTAACAAATCCTTAATCTGTTCGCCATGTTTCACTGGAGAACCAGAAGAGGTCATGAAACCTCTCTGCGACCACAATTGGCCAAAATCATGTACAATTCCAAATCAGTATCTGCTGTCAGAATAGATAGTGACTCTCAGATTTTCAGCTGTGTGGCATGCCTTAGTAAGGGCAATTAATTCTGCCACTTGTGCGGAATACACTCTCTTGAGCCAGGAAGCTTAAATGATACCGGCTATGGTACACACAGCATAACCAGCTTTCAGCATTCCGACTGAGTCTCTCAAACAGGATCCGTCAACAAACATAATGCAGTCATTTTTTTTTAACTGCGTATCTTGGATGTCAGGTCAGGGCTTAGTACATAGTTCTGTTACCTCAAGACAATCATGCTCCACTTCCTCTTCATTATTAATCTCAGTACTTTCAACAGGAAGTAGAGTTGCCGGGTTTAATACAGTACATCGGTTCAGTGAGACATTAGGCGATCCCAAAATAATTGTCTCATATCGTGTGAGTCGGGCATTTGTCATGTGCTGGGTTTTGGTTCGAGTCAACAGAATTTCAACTGAATGTGGAACCATTACTGTCAAGGGATGTCCCATCACTTTGCCTTCTCACTGCGTGAGGCTTTGACCAACTGCTGTAACTGCGCGCAAACAAACCAGTAAGGCTGCTGCGACGGGGTCCAAGGTAGCTGAAAAATACGCTACAGGACGGTTTGCACCTCCATGGACCTGTGTCAAGACAGACAAAGAACAAGCATCACGTTCATGATAAAACAGTAGAAAAGGCTTCATGTAATCAGGCATACCCAAAGCTGGTGCCCTGCACATGCACTCTCTCAATTCCATGAATGACTCAAGCAATTCCTTGGATAGGGTTATGGTATACGGTTCATCCTTAGTCTCTTTGCCTGTCAGCTTTATCAATGATTTAGAGATAATTGAGAAGTTGGGTATCCACTGGTGACAGTAGCCCACTATTCCCCAAAACATCCTGACATCTCTCTTTGTTGTCGGGGGGTTCATTTGCAAAATAGCTATCACCCTTTCCTTTGATATTCTCCTGGACCCTCTCTCAATCAAGTGACCCAAGTATTTCACCTCTTTCTGACAGTACTGCAGCTTCTTTGGCAACACTTTATGTCCGTTCTTTCCCAAATGATTCAGTAAGGCAATTGTGTCATACTTACAGTCATCTTTTGTCCTGGACGCAATCAGCAAGTCGTCAATGTACTGTACTAGAGTCGAACTGAAAGGCAGTACTAAGGATTCTAAGTCCTTTTTCAATATCTGATTGAAGATGGACGGTGACTCAGAAAACCCTTGAGGAATTCTGCACCGACTGTACACTTTGTCCAGGAATTTGAAACTGAATAAAAACTGGCTGTCCTCATGAAGAGGCACCGAAAAGAAAGCTTGTGACAAGTCTACAACAGTGAACCATTCAGCATCACACGGAACCTGAAACATGATCACTGCTGGGTTTGGCACTGTGGGGCAACATTTTACCACAATCTCATTTATTTTCCTTAAGTCCTGCACAATTCAAACCTTCCCACAAGGCTTTTTCAGACCCATTATCGGTGAATTGCATGGGCTGCTCAATACTTCCTTCAGGACTCCTTGTTTTACCAAGTCCGCAATTATTTGCGACACCTGAATAAGGACATCTTGTGCCATGTGGTACTGCGGCACCTGGGGAAACACTGCATTTGGCTTCACTTGTACTTTAACTGGTTCTACTCCTTTTATCAGTCCCACTTCCTTTCCTGTCAAATCCCACACTTTCTCCGTCACCATTCCCTGTAACTCGGCTGGTAAGTCAGTCACTGTAAGCATCGGGAATAATGTTATCAAAGGGTAATCTTCATTCGCGGTTTCTGTCTCTAACTCTGAGAACTGACCATCATCACTGTTTGTCTGCACCTCAATTCCATCATTGGAACAGGTAATCAAACATTTAGTTTTGCACAGTAAGCCCCTTCCCAGTAGGGACACAGGACTTGAATCGCAGACTACAAACTTATGCAGTCCCTGAAAGTTGCCAATCTCAACTTGCACCGGATCTGTAATTGGATTTGTCAAGTACTGGTTTGCTACTCCGACCACTCTTATGGTACGCCCTGAAAGTGGTAATTTTGGAACCTCCGCACTTCTGACTGTAGAGGGTGGAGCTCCGGTATCAACCAAGAATGAAACCTTGTGACCCAGTACCTTTCCCTCTACATAGGGTCCCCTCTGATTTACTTCTAGGGATGCTGCAAGCATGCACTCTTCACTGTCTGAACTGTCATCCGACCATTCCTCATTCATTCCATCTTCACCACGCAATGGGAATTGCTGTACTGTATTATTTTGGCTCATCACCTGACCTGTGACCTGCTGAGGAAGCATCACCTGCTGCTGACCCATTGGAGCTAATGGCAGTTGCATTTGCTGTCTAGGTACCATGGGAACCTGCTGTTGTACTTGCTGCATTTGTGCTGGTTGAACACGCGGCATTTGCATTTGCTGTATGGGCTGTAGCCCCTGCATCTGAACCATGTTATTCTGGAAGTTTTGATTTTGACTTCTCATTTTTGGACCTCTCACATTTTGTATTGTACCGGCATTTGTGCTTTGTTGAAAGACACCATCCTGCACCGGGTTCAAACATTCCCGCTTCCAGTGCCCCACGCCCCGCACGCGTGACATGGTGACATCTTTTTCATCCCTTGTACGTCATTTTGAACCACAACAGTATTCAAATCTGGACTGCGATTCACAAAACCTTGACCTCGACCTCTCGGTTGTGCCTGAAACACACCATTCCCTTGCGGTTGCTGCTGTATCATCTGCTGGATTCCATTCCCTTGCATACCTGCCTGCGCTGCCCTTATCTGCATCACCATCACTTTCTCTTTCAACTTTCTCTGCTTCAGCTCAATCTCGTCACTACAGTATTTCGCATATTGCAGCACCTCATCAATCGACTTCGCTTGCCAACAGATCAAATGATCCTTAATCATCTGGCTGACCTCTGGTCTCAGCCCTTCAACAGATCTGAACACAAGATGGTTCATGTCTTTCAGCTCAATAGTCTCAGTACCACTGTAATGTTTGAAAGCCTTCAACAATCTCTCATAGTAAGCATGTATCGATTCTTTAACCTCCTGTGAGGTCCGGTAGATTTTCTTCCAATCTGTCACTTTCGGCGACACTTGCTGCTTCAAAAACTCAATTACTTTATGATAGTACTTCATCACCTCCTCAGAGGGTGCTCTGGTCACCTTATCCCTTGCTGGCTCCTGTGTCGGCCAGTCTACACCTCTCTTGCACTCAACCCATAAGTCAGGCGGAACAATGATCTCAAACAAGGTATTCAAATATTCCCAGAGACACTTCGTAAGCCTTACAAATATATCTGTTTGCTGATACCACTCTATCTGCTTCTCCCTCAACCTGGGATAATCATTTGTGAAAGATAGGATGTCTCCCCTGGACCACGGTACATGGATTAAAACCCAACCAGCTGTTTCTCTCATTAGTAGCATCTTTACTGATTCCGTCCCGGACTGTCACTTTTCTCCTTATCTCTTTTCTTTGCCCATCTGCCTTCCCACTTTTATAAGGCTCCCCAAATCTGAGCACTGTGCAGTATTTCTATTAGATGTGCTTTCATTCCGGCAGACCTCATGTGCTCGAAGTCCTTTGAGTCAAAGTCTAATCTGTAGCTTCTTTTCAGATGTTTAGTATTCTCAATATCGATATGGTGTTTGTCTGCCAGGTTCGCCAACCTCTGATGTACCTTACCTACTTCTTCAGTGATTTTAGGGCACAGATACCTCAATTCTGCTTTGGGGTATGACTCTAATCTGTTCACCCCCATTGTTCCTTCCACTAGTTCAGCAGCTTCCACGCCCAGTCTCACAAAATTCAGGTAATCATCTTTCTCTGGACTTTCTGGTTCCACTGCAGTTACTGCAGTCTTTTGTGAAGCATAGGTTTTCTCTAACAACTCATTTAACTGTTGTACAATAAAACCTTGCAGTGAAATATTCCCTGCATGCATCATTGGCGACTGTGAAGCATTCAAACTTATTGTCTGTGGTGTTAGCACACCTAGCCCTGCCTGTCTCATTGCCTCCAACGGTGCTTCAACCGGGCTAAGGTCTAGCAAAGACCTCGGTCTTTCGACCGCTTGCTCTCCTGGGGCCATTAACTGGGGAGTTCCTATGGACCCTCCTCTTATTACATCTTGTGTCATTAACCCCTGATCACACATGCTTACCTTGTGCATACAATGGCACCGGTGGACCAACAGTAATTGGCAATGATGTAGCCGCAGGTGTCTGACCTGGTCCAAAACTCCGTGGAGCAGCGACTCCAAAGGTCTGATTCTCTGAAGCCGGGGCAGGTATTAATGGAGGTCCTGATGCTGGATTATACCCTGGTATCAGTTGTTGCTGTGGCAGCAATTGTGGAGTTGGCTCAATCTGCACTAACCTCGATTTTGTATATATTGGGTCTGGTGGCACTATCAGATTTGTAGTAGTCTCTAGTACTAGGACGTCTGGATATATTCTCTGTATCTGCGGTGGAGGTTGCAACTGTATCTGCATGTCTGGCGCAGTGGGTACACTGACACCTTTCTGTATCTAACCCGTATCACTAGTCTGTGCTGTATCAGTAACTCCCTCCTCCTGCATCTGGTTCCCAGGACCCGCACTAGTGCTCGGTACATTGCTGCTTACCGCATAGGGTGGCGTGCGATCATGCAATAACTGATTTAGAAATTCTTTGTTATCTGAATCATCTTCTTCTTCCCAAGATCTTTTAGTCTCCTTAGGCTTACTAGAGTCTTTGTCTGTTTTACATGTGGCTTTCTTCCCCTGCGTCTCATCTCCCTGTGTTATTGCTGGAATAATTTTAGTCCGTCAACTATTCCCTGTCTCCACATTTTGCTTTCATTATCCCACCTAGCATGCAAATCCTACTCTCGACTTGTCAATGGTTTGTTCTAGTGCACCTTAGAACTTGCCAAATCTCCATCGAAGGTTTCATACATACAATTTGACTCAAACTCGACTTGTCAACCACGCCCGATTGACCTAATTAAACTGCACAAATTACAACATAAACCCAAGTGTCTTCTACACTTGTCAATATACTCCGGAGTCTTAGACCACAACAGGTCTGTACATGAACAACCAACCACGTGGATAATTTTGAGCACCAAGGGCCACACTCATATGAAGTACACCAACTTCCCTACTCTCATACTGCAGAGTACGCCCACTCCTACTAAAAACAACATTTACCTGACCTAAATACACACAACCTTCACAAATCACCTGCAAAATGCATAAGCTGAGCAAGCACAAATCCTACACCACACATGCTAAAACTCCGAGAACATCCCCAACTCACTTAGGCAGGCTCCGAGATCCCGGGAAAGTCATGGTGAATTTAGAAACACATCATACCTCCAATTTTCATTATCTCAGAAAAACAAATTAAACCATAATTCTCTGTCCTAGGGCCCCCAAAGGGCCAAACCGTCGCTCTGCTACCAGAACTGTTAACGCGTCCCTTTATGATAATTTATTACACATCAGGACTCGTTTTAGGCCAATGAACCTTTTGCCCCAGTTGAGAGACACCTTAGGACGAGATAGCTAATCAATATGTCAATCAATACGTCAATAATGTCATCAATATTTATTACAACAATACATTTCACTTTAGTCAAAGTCATTAATCAATTCACAACACTCCCATGACCTTGTAGTCATGAATAACCACACCAGTTTAGTAGAATTTTGTGAGATTTATTCCCTATTGATTACAATTCTAAAAGCAGGTGTGTCAATTTCAAAACCAAGAAACATAATAGCATAGTCACGATATGGCAACTTAGGTAAGATTTCATCAATGCAAGAATCACAAACATCAGAACATAACACGGCGTGAACATAGATCAATTTAGCAGAGTGTCAATAACGAGTCAGTTCAACAAAGCATAGTTTTGGTCGTTTTTCTATTTGCGTCAGTTTAGTGAACACCTGTCCTAACCACTGATTAGCATTAGCATGTTGGGCTTCATGCAAAACGATTTAGAACACAATTTAGAAAACATCTAACTATGGTCTCTGTCAAAAGTAAGCAGTTGGTACCTAGAAAGGAAAAGCAAACAGACAAATCACAATTGTATTGTCATAGTTACCCTCCAAAGTTTAGTTCAGCACACAGGCTCAGTCTTCATCTTCAGGACATCAGTCAAATCGCCATCAGTCAGAACTCAGCTCCGGGACAAAAGGGGGCACTTCCCTCATAAGGAGGCAAAGTGAAAAGTGGGCAAATCTAAGAACGAGGATGGTTCTAAGCAAACCAATAAGTCACCAAACAGAGTGACAAAGTTTCTGGATAAAACCAATAGCATTCCCTGACCCACCTAAATGGCTCCCCGTGTCATGGGTTTTTATCCCTTTTTCGTTGTACATTCCCCCCAAATTCTATTGGACATTTGTTATACCCCACTATCTTTAACCTATCAGAAAACACATTAGGTCAACTATTCTTTCACCACCATATTATTTTTCAAGTCTCTGATTGGTTCTCCTGTTCGATATCTACAGAGGTGGCAAGTCTGGTACGATTTCATCTTTCTGTAATTCTTTGCACATCTTTGGTCAGTAGCTCCATTGTCTTCACCGGTTTGAATGACCTTGTACATTACATTAATCTACACTGTTTCATTTTATTTTCATATCACCCTACAAGCAATGAAAAATGCATGGGAACGGATCTAGCATGGTTACATTCGTCTTCTAGTTTGAAGAAAAACAAAAGGTCGTGTTCTTTTGCGAGTCAGCACACTGCAAGATAGGAAAAATACATTTAATATGAGAGCCAAGCAGCTAAGCTGCGGCTCATGCTAATTTAAGGCCTACAAGGATTTCAGCACAAATTCAATAATACAATTATTAATAATTAGTATAAACGTATTCAATATAATAATACATAAAACATTTTAGTCATCATTATTAGTCCACGTATACATTGGCGGCCACTCCCTGTGGTCACATTTCAGGTGCATGTTTAAGCAAAATTACTATTACAGTTTCTATGTGGCATTATCACACATTAATTCATAGACATTTATGTTAATATAGATTATATAAGCTATGCTCTCTCAGAAGTTAGGTCTTGAGGTCGGTGTCCGAGTCTCTACTGGTTTGGAACTCCCGACCTTGCACTCTATAAGAACCTTACACAATGACATTCCATAAAGGGCCATGGCAATACACATCATGGCACCAGACATATAACATTATGACAATGCAACGCACAGATATAACAGATTGCATTTTGAATTTACAGTCTCTTCCTGAGGAGACGGCTCCCAGAGGCCTTTAATAACTGAGGAAAAAAGCTTTAGTCACTCTTCTATGTAAAAGGCAGATAAACCTTAAGAGCTTTCAACTGCACTGTATACCAGCAATTATCTGAAAACTTTTCTTTGTTATTTACTTGGCAAGAGCCAGATGTCTGCAGAAGAAGCAGAATATTATATTGATGCACCAGGGCCAGGGTGGAGCAAGCAACATTCAAATCTGGAGAGACAAATGAGGGAATGTCATTACATAAATACTCACCGAACCTTTTTCCAATTTTTCACAACAGTGATAGGGAGGGAAGTTTTAGTTTTACCTTTCAAGCTACCAAAATGGAGGGTAAAGGGTATGCCTCTATAGTCAGCAAATGGGTATGGGTAGGGAAAAAAAGGCCTGGCAGTTCGAAGATTCAGAAGAAATAATATTGAGCGAATTACCCAAATTATGGAACTATGAATAAGATCAGAAAGCGTGAACAAATCCAGATACGTAGTTGCCAGTTGGGAGTTAAGTTGATCAAGGTGAATATTTACATCTCCTAGGAGGACCAAATATGAGTTAGGACTAGGTTTTTGTTCTAGGGTTAATGCCGAGGACACATATGCATCCACAGTGGCAGAAGGTGGGCGATAGGCTAAAGCACATGACCAAAAAGCAGTGCTTAATTTGAGCTGGTGGTTTCCGGTGCAGGGCACCGGCACTTATTTTTTAGGGCCAGCACTTATTTTTCTGCCTTAAGCACCTACCATGAGCAAAAGACGCATATGGGAAAGACAGAGGAAGAGAAACATGAAAAAGTGTCACAAAGGGAGAAAGCAGAAAGCTGCAAGAGTGAGTTGAAGGGGCAGGGAGTGGCTGTAAATGAACGAAGGAGTCCCAAGATGGCTTCAGGATTACACTGCCTCAGTATTCCGTGCTCGCACTTTTAATGGCAGCAGCCACATGTTTTGAACTAGGGCTTTAGGCACTGGTATGTATTTATTTACAAATTAAGCACTGCCAAATAGTACCTGGTAAGCACTTCCGGTGCCATCCCGCACCTTGAAAACATTTTTGCATTCTGCCAGGGTTTTTTTATTACAAGGCTGGGATCTCTGCCTCTTTTACCTGTGTGCTGTACTTTATGAATTGAAAAACCCTCTGGTGTGATGTCTTGACAGACATCTAGGGTAAAATCAGTAAAATCCACAATAATTCTTAACAAAGAAGTAGCATTCCACAATGTAGAATGATTGTTTATTAACAGAACTTGTAACATCGAATTGTGACTACTGGAGAAGGAGGAATGGGAAAGGGAGGAGGGAGTTTGTCGACTAGCAGGTCTAACATGTTGTTGTAGGAGTCCTGGGTCAATGATGAATATTATGACTTAACTTGGCATACATGATTTACATTTACTTTGCTGGCTCTGTGGCTTAGCTGCGACATGGCCGACCACATTTCATGTGCAGCACATGCTTTCACGCACCAGCTCATGTGCCAGTAGCATTGTTTTTCTGCATTCATGGCTGCTGCCTTGGCCACAGTGCATACATCTCTGACCAGAGGAGTGCCATTGTTCGCAAACATACCTCGTGTGTGGTCACCCACCCTTTCAGTGACCTTGAGTATAGACTGGCTAAGGGCTACACTTGGTGCATGCAGACTCAGAGAGGGCCACCATTTAACTTCTTCCCCTGGGCACGTGGCTAAGAGCACATCAGTCAGCCTGCCAATGGACTGCACAGGACTGAGACCAGTGCATACAACAGTGTTTGTTTGCGAGTATGGCACTTTCTGACAGATCGAACTAGTGAGTGGACCTCTCGACTGAGACTGAGTCATGCATGCTTTGGTTTGAGTGGGACCGGTGGAAGGGTCAACACAGGCAGCCTCAGCTATGAACAGTGTAGCTGTCCTGATCATGGCTTAGGTAGAACAAAGTCCCTGCCTGTGTTCAGACAGCTTTGCCTTTTAAAAAACCCTCCAGGTCAACAACTTTAGATCTTTTTAGAAATTTCATCCACAAAACACGTTATCCTCTCGAGCTTTTGAGATGACTATGGCCCGCCATTATGACAATGGCGGTAAAAACCGCCAATCACCGCGGCGACGGCTGCCAAAAGACCGTTGCCACAGCTACCATCTGCTGCCATAATATGACCACAGCTGGATTTCCGCCACAAGAAGGGCGGAAATCCAGCTTTGGCCATAAGGGTGGATGGTGGTAAGGTTGCACTGCTACCATCAGCAGCGCCGCGCCAGTAGACCGCCACCTTTCATATTATGACAAATAATATGGCCTGGCGGTGTTCTGCCTGCGGGCATTGCTGGCGGTAGCAGCACCCCGTCCTGTCCCCTGCCGGAAGACCCCTGGATCCGCGTGAGTTGGGTTTCCGACAGGGGAGGGCAGGTGGGGGTGTTGTGTGTGTGTGGGGGTGTGTGCATGTATGTGTGAATGAGTGTGTGGGTGAATGCGAGTGTGTGTTTAGTGTTGTTTGCATGCATGTATGAATATGTGTAAGTGTGTGTGTGAATGGAAATGTGAATGCATGTCTGCGTGTATGTTTTGATGTGTGCGCATGAATGCATGCGTGTATGTATGTGTGGATGAGTGTGTGTCTGCGTGTGTGTGTGAATGGGGGGACGTGGATGTAGGGGAGGTGGGGGGGTGTCTGGGGAGTGTTGGGGGGGGGAGAGGGCCTCCTATCAGTGACAGGGAAGGAGTTCCCTGTCACTTATAGGGCCTACCACCATGGTTTTCATGGTGTTACGAACGCCACTAAAACCATGGCGGTAGGCAGTGTCATGATACCGCTGGTGATATAATGGGGGCCGCCAGGCTGGAGATTCTTATCTTGACACAACGGAAGAGGAGGGGAGGAGAGGATATGGACCTCGCCATTAAAAGAACTTGGAGGGAATGCAGAGATAAAGATTATCTGGATATTAGTGGGATCCAGTTGTACTACAAAAAAATATAAAATCACCTAATCAGTCACCTGTGTTATATTGCACCTTTATTCGCAGTGACTGTTGGTGAGATTAAAAAACGGTGGGGCGCTTCTGGAGGGTAACGACTCGAAGGGTCACCTACTGTTCACTGGCCAACATAAGGATCCTAGGCCCTGATGAATGCCCCCAGACCTTCTTTGGCTCTAGTTAGTGGGCCAAAACATGTTGGCTAGTAAACAGTCACCGTGAATAAAGGTGCAATATAACACAGGTGGACTAGAAACAAGTATTTGCAATGAAATGGGTCTTGTGTTTGCTCTAGTAAGAGCTATTAGCATTGTAAATTCCTAACTGGGCTTTTCTTGCTTCATAAATTAAAAATAAAAAGTAAGCTCATAAGCATGAGCGCGAAGGAGAGACACAAAAGGAAAAAGAATTTCACTTGCAGTCAAACGTATCGGCAAAAGTGTCATTATCCATGTAACAGGGTTGATGGCCAAGGCAGTAACAGAACTGCCCCAAGGAAGGACAAACGTAAAGAATTTACCAATGATAACAAAAGATGTTTGAAAGGCAAGCCCATGAATGAGTGATAGTGATGGGCGTGCAGTGGATGTGGTTAAAAGCCCACAAATAGATTACAACAGGCCAGAGTGGTTGCACGCTTGACCTAAAAAAGAAAAGGGAAAAACATAGAATCCCTGTTTCCTCCTTTTAGATTAGTTCAACCCTTGCAGGCAGGCTTCTTTATAACCACACGACGAAGGCCCGTTTAAATGTATAAAATCTAATGCACTAATTTGTGGGTCGAAACATTGACTATCTACCTTATTTTGGCTGACATACGTGATCTCAGTTGAACTAATTTACTGATTTACGTTCTTTGTTCAACTGGAATACCACTGCAGTCTTGTAGCCAGGCCATGCTGAATGTCATCTGTTAATTTCTAATTGTATATCTTGCACCTATTCTCATATTTCATGAGCACTGTGTCAGTCTTCACTATACATGGAACACCCTGTTTGAATTGCATTGTTTATGAAGTGATGCTAACTATTATAGACAATTTATGTATGATCCACTCACTGAGATTTTTCATCATTAACATGCATGTGCAAAATTTCCCTCTAGCGATTGATTCACCCATGCGAGGACTTAGGGCAGCCTGCATCAACTGCTTAATTTGTACAGGAACTACCCCTCTTCAAATGTTTTCAAATGCTGAAGAAATGTAAAGGTCTGACTTTTTGCCATATGCCTTTCTCAGGAACACTCCGCATTCTTTATGAGTTAGAAGATTTCCACGAATAACAACAAATAGGTTCCAGTCGGAGAAAACCACCAAAAACCAGTCCGCCTTCAGTCACCGACGGTAATGCCAGTGTACCAGCATACTAAGCAACTTACTTCCAATACATATGGCATCTACACTGAAATCCTTAAATGTAATGCTCACCTCTGCGTAAAGTGCTATGACGCTGGGTCTCTAGCTGTGGTATAGTCTATGTAAAAGGCACGGAATTAAATTCGGGGCATTACTAGTTTAGACTGGAGTCTGCAAACAGGCTGTCTTGTCAGGAACAGAACAGATTTCCAGTTGTACAATATGTATTCAAGACATTTGTGAACTAACCCTGCCAAGTCCTTAACACTGCTTAGGTTGTGAATTATGTACTGGTCTGAACCTACATGATGTATTACAGCCTGTCAGTCCAATCATCTTTCTCAACTTCTCATTCTGGCTGATAAATTGGCTTTCTTCAGCAGTTAGAAGCTGATTGGATTTTCGTAGGTGATAAGATAAATACCAGCTTGGCACACAGCCTGTTCATGTTTGCATTGTCTGTCGGGAACCGAAATCCTTGGAGAAAGTCCTAGGACGAGAGTAAACTGCTTATCACGTCGCATCCTACAGTTTTCTTTATCTCTAAGCGGGACCCTCGTTTTGTTTTATTTACAAAAAACATTTAGAACAATATTTATTGGTAGAGGCCCTCTGTGATTGCAACACATTTTAATCTCGCTGTTTTCGAATTGCTTTTCAAAATTGTGCTGTGATTTACTTTTGAAAATTGTTTGTGTACGACAGGGAAGTAATCACTCATAGAGAGGGTTTATTTTGTTCTCTGTGGCAGGGGTTATAAAGTCTCTTTACCGCAATGAAGTGCTGTGGAAACAATGTCATGAAGTCACCACGTCGTCCATTACCTGAACCAGAACCAAGCCAATTTGACTGCTCTACTCTGCTGTCACTCAAAGGTGAAATTATGGTACCTTTAAGAAAGCAAACTTTACACTTTTCTTGCACAAGTTACCTCACGAGAATAGCTGGTTGAGCCATAGGAAGACGTAGCAAGGATGGGACCATGCCCATTGGCTACGGGCTTGAGACACAGAAGATTTTGCACACTTAGGTAAAACTTGTGTGTGCAACAGTGTCATCTGCAAACATAACAGAAAGGGGCATATTTAAGAGCCCCTAGCGCCACCTTAGCATTGCCATACTGTCATTTTTTTAAAAGTTAAGGCGAGGCTAAAGTGGCATTTTCCCCGTGCTATATTTACAATGGCGCAATGCATGCATTGTGCCACTTTGTAAACCCTTGCCCCACAATATGCCTGCGCCAGGCATAATATATGCAAAGGGGTATTCCCCCGTTAGAGGGGGCCAAAAAAATGGCACAAGGAAATCTAAGAGAGTTCCTTGCTCCATTTCGTTCTGCACTTTTAAGACCTGCTCAGATCAGGCATTAAAATGGCCTCAACTATTTGTAATGGGCCCCTATGTACTCTGCAGGAGTAGGGCCAACATTGTGGCATTAATCCTGCAGAGTACATCAATAGCGGCAAAAAGAATTACGCTATTGCCCCCCACCCTGCGACAAGGTGCGCCGTATTTTAAATATGCTGCACACATGGTGGGGGTAGGGGGGGGCACTAAGGAGCGCAAGGAAAGTGGCGCTGCACTGCGTGCAGCGCCACTTTCCTTAAATATGCCCCAAGCATATATTTACATGTTCTGAAGGCATTACAAATGCAGAAATCTACCAAGGATAGATTTTCCACAGTCATAAGGCTGGTAAAGGGGTGCAAAAGGTGTTCTATTGAAATATTGGGTATTTTCATCACAGAAAGTAGATCTGCAGTTAGGAACAGTAAATCCTTATATATCCTATTTATAAGAGAAAGAAGGCCTCCCTACCATTTAACTATCGTCTGATCGCCCTTTTGGATGTGGTCCTCAAATATTTTTCCATAGGAATTCTGCAGCATTTAGAACGATGGGCCGAGGATAATGGCAGGCTCCCCATTAACCAAACCAGCTTTACTAAGAAGCAGGGCACCTTATCCAATCTTATGCCATTGAGTTTGATAATTAACAGAGCAAAGGCTACAGGGGGGCTGCCATCAAACCTCCTGAATGCCATGTGTTAGAAATGGGGTCTCTAGTTGGCAGTCGGGTTGCACCCTGTCCAAGTAGGGACCCTCACTCTACTCAGGATAAGGGAGATACCCGCTCAGATAACCTCTGCTCACCCCCTTGGTAGCTTGAAATGAGCAGTCAGGCTTATCTCAGAAGCAATGTGTAAAGCAATTGCACATAACACACAGTAATAAGTCATAACACTACAAAAGGACACCAAACCAGTTTGAGAAAAATAGCCAATATTTATCTATATAAAACAAGACTGAATACGATAAAAATCCAACATACAGTAAGAAAATATGAATTCTGCAAGATTTACTCAAAACTACAGTTCCTTGAAGTCGATAGCTCCACCTGGGGCTATCACGGTGTCGTGATCAACAAAACCCACAGTTCAGGCCGGCCGTGGCGTTGCGGGCCATCAACAGTGTCGGAGAGACCCGCAAAAAGTACCTTGCAATTGCAGGCATCGTGATCCTCGCGGTGAGCTCCGTAGGGCGGTGTCACTGATGTTGCGGTGTTGGTTTCGGAGACGGTGCAGGAGTCATTGGGCCCTTGAGGTCACATGCGTTGCAGATCGAACTCCAGGCTGATGAAGTCAGGTGCGCCGGCGTGGATGGCGTCGGGGCTGCGGTGCGAAGCGGGAAGATGCGACGTGCGGTGGCCACAGGTCACAGTGCAGGCAACGGCTCGGTGTCGGCGTCCAGCGGCGTCGATGGGACCAGGGCTGTGATGTGAGCAGGGCGGTGCGACGTGCGGTGTCCGCAGGTCACCGTGCAGGCAGCGGCACCGTCATTGCTGAAGCACTGTCGTTGGTAGCCCCAAGCCAGCGGTGCGGGATGGGATTGTGCTTCGTGACCCTCACAAGCGGTGTCCACATGCCACGGTGCAGGCAGGATGCCTGGTCATGACACAGGAGCAACTTGGGGTGCCTTACATGTAGTAAAAGGGAAGGTTGAGGCCTAGCAAGTGGGTACACTTGTCAAGTCGAATTAGCAGTTTAAGACTGCACACACAGACCCTGCAGTGGCAGGTCTGAGCCATGTTTACAGGGCTACTAATGTGGGTGGCGTAACCAGTGCTGCAGGCCCACTAGTAGCATTTGATTTACAGGCCCTGGGCACCTCTAGTGTACTTTGCTAGTAAATCAAATATGCCAATCATGGATAAACCAATTAACAGTACAATTTATATAGGGAGCACTTGCACTTTAGCACTGACTAGCAGTGGTAAAGTGCGCAGAGACAATAAACCAGCAAAAACAGACCTAAATAAATAGGAGGAAGAAGGCAAAAAGTTTAAGGATAACCCTGCAAAAAGGGCCATTTCCAACACCATCATTATGCTCTACTCTAACACCTGGGTAAAAATCAAACTCGGGACGGTTCCTACTTATCTAGGCCAATCAAGACAACAACCGGCCTGAAGCAGGGTTGTGTGCTAGTTCCACTCCTTTTCAACCTGTATATAGCAAATCTATCTCCAGTTTCAGATAATCACCCAGCCCACCCCCCCAACCCTTTGTGATTGCCAAATATCCAACCTACTTTATGCAGACGGTCTGTTGATGTTTAGCAACTCTAGAGTAGGCTTACAGAAACTCCCAAATAGCTTAGGAGTGTGTGTGCAGGCCAATGACCTGGAAATAAATCAAGGTAAAACTAAAATAATCCCTCTTAATCGTAAACTCACCTAACATTGTAAATGGCATCTGAACGGGCAGTGTATTGAGGAAGTGGCAACATACACATCCCTGGGTGTCAGGATTGACTCAAAAGGTACGTTTGCAGGCCATAGAGAAGTGATAACGGAGAAGGCACAAGCTGTAAATCGTGTTTTTGGAAACCCAGCAAAGTAATCCTTGTGCGCCCTCTTAAGCCAATGACCATGGTAACGAGAGCTACGTTACTCCTGACACTTTCTTATGGTACAGAAATAATGAGGTGGCAGAGAAGGTCTTGTTGGATAAGCCAATATTTAAATCGTATAAACATGTTTTTCAGTTACCTAGATCGGCCTCTCTGGCCCAAGTTAGACTAGAACTTTTAGTAAAGCAATCACTAGCCAGGCCAGCAGCATTGCTCAAGTGTTGTTAAAAATTACGTCTTGCCACTAAAGGGACTCTAGCCAATTTAGTATGGCAGGAAATCAATCTTGAGAGGGGGGTAACAGTAACTTTAAGGAGCACTTGGAAAAAAGCATAGCACAACTGGAGCTGTGTGACTTACGGGGTAATACATTGCTTGTCCCAGGCTTTAGGAAAGGAGTAAATAAATCAGTTAAAATCCTAAGCTGGTTAGAAGATATGGAAGAGCTATCCAAACGGTCACTCAGATGGTTGGTTTTAAATTCATATAAACTAGGTAAGAAGTCACCAATCCTGTCTGCTCCTCTATCCCTGAACACCCACAGCGCCTTTTATGGCTAAGATTGAGATACATTCCAACCCTTGATTTCCTACCCAAATGGAAAAAGGATGCTGTGACAGAGTCCCAGAAATGCAGGCTATGCCATCAGACTAGGGAGACGATGACCCATGTGGTCTGTATATGTCCAGTCCTGGCAAGCCAGAGAAGGGAATTACTGAGAAGGGAATTCAGTGCCCTAGGAGTCCGATCCTGTAGGCCAGCTGTCATGACAGCACTTGACCCAAGCAATGAAATGTTAAACATTAGACTAGTCCAGTTTCTGCTAATTTTTGCCTCCTTGGTTGCCCCATCCTGCTCCCTTTAATGATTGTTCAGACAGATAATTTCATCTCAGCTTTTAAGGTCAATTGAATAGGACAGTGGCTCCTAACCTGTGGTCCGGGGACCCCTGGGGGACCCCGAAGCTTCCTCAGGGGGTCCGCAATTGCTTAGAAAATTGAATAATATTACCAGACTAGGTCCCTAGCTTTCAGTAATGACTCAATGGGGGGTCCCCAGATTCCAATAAAGATTCAGTGGGGGTCCCCGGATTCCAGTAATGATAAAGTGGGGGTCCACAGAAGCCAAAAGGTTGTGAACCATTGGAATAGGAGATGTTTTCCTACCCAATAAACCAGCTATATGTCAAGGTAAGCGAGGGCCATAGATGGTTTTTAAGATAAAATTGGATAAAGTTGGGAAACTATCCCATCTAACATCTGTACCCAGCCCTTCAGGCATCATGAAGTAAATAAGTGATGGCTAGGACATATTTTAGAGTAGTGCTGTCCCGGGGCATCGGGCATTTTTATTATGATTGTGTGTTTATTATAATGGTGATTTATTGTCCTAGCATTGGGTGTTTGCTTGACACCTTCGTACTGCACTTTAATAATGTTAGTATAACAGCCTTATATACCAACTGTGAGGATTTAAAGATGGGTATGGGCGGGCCAATGGGCAAGAATACTTATGGTACTGACAAAAAGGTCTGCCTCTTCTCAGGTAAAACAGATAAAGTTTGGAAAGTATCCTATTTAACGTTTTTTTCCCTAGCCTATCAGGCACAGTGAAGTAATAAGTATTGTTTTTACCATAATGTGTTTTTATCATGTTTGCGTTTTATCGTTTTAGTATATGGGTGTTTGCTTGACACTTTTGCATTGCACTTTATCTAGTACAATAGTTTTGTATGTCAATTGCAAGGACTTAAAGATAGTTATGGGTGGGCGAATGGGCAAGAATACTTTTGGTATTGTTCAACAGGTCTGCCTCTTCTCGGAATGATGTACTCTGATAAGATCTTTTATGGTTTTGATTACCTAATAAACTATTTCTTTATCTAACCTTATATTTGCTTAAATTATCATTATGGTGTTAGTCGATATTCTGGGCTCTAAAAATATACAGGTTGATAATATTGAGTTTAATATTTCGATATACAGCTGGTACTTAGATGAGAATTACTAGTGAAGGAGCATGACAGTGATCATTGGAAGTTTGCGAGGACTGTGGAGATTCACAAATATTACCAAAGGTTTCTCTTCCCATCCTTGCACATATAATTGTAGAAGTGAAAGGTGAAGTAAATATGAAATAAGGTTGAAAGAGAGATTCAAATACCCCTTGTTTTCAGAGAGTGGATGAAGGGAATAAGGGTGGCAATTTTTACTTAATTTTAACCCAATCCTCTTTGTGGACAATGAGCAGGAGTATTTCTAAAAGCCATACCGGTTTGCTGGAAATCTATGATTTCCGTAGACTTCAGTAGATTGCCAGCATTACTCCTTGGGGGTTTGTAAATCTATGTTACTGCATTTGAGCAAATCATAGGCATAGGACCTCAGCAAGGAGATCCGCCTATTACTTTGGGAAAGTCAGCGGGTCTCTGATGTTACTATTTATAGATCCATTTTGGTATTTTTCCAAGTATTACTAGTATTGCGTTTTAAAAATTGTCCAAAAAATCATTTTATTTTGCTGGCTCTTTTGTAGTAATCAAATGCATCTTTATGCTGTGTAGGACATTTGCCGTAGTCACTTTCAGCTTATACTGTAATGAGTATTTTCATGTGCCATCGGCCTCGTAGTACGTTTTCATTGCTTTCCAATGCTATCAACGCATTGCCTATTTGTTGTAGTCACTTTAGAAATTTAACGATCTCTGCATTTCGTCTTATGAAATCAGTCGATAGTGGTTTCTAATCTGAAGTTACACTATGAAACACATCAATGTGCATAAACTGGACTATATATCAAACTGTGGGAGAGAGAGGCCACAGCCTTGACATGACTGAGCTCCTACAAATTCAACCTGACCTACAAAGATAAATACGTTTCTGTAGAAAATATCATGGCTGACCGTCAGTAGCCTGGTCTAAGCAACAAGGCCTTTCTTGGAGAAAGTGCATGAGAAAATAATACAATTAAAATACAAAGGCCCCCATTTATCAAGGAGTCACGCTCCGCAGGGCAGCATGTAACGTTGCTGTGCTGCACTGTACTGCATGAGCGAGAGAGTGCAATCAAAACCATATCTACTTCTATGTGGTGCTTTTCTACTCTCTCCCTGCACTGGTGCCCTTACAAAGGGCAATGCAGACCCCCTTGCACCATAGTGTAAGGGTGCCTGTGCTGTCTGAAGCATACTTTTCTACTGGAATGGATTCCTTCCAGTACAAAACATATGCTTTAAGGCTCTTCTCACTTTGCATGTGTGCTATACAATGCAGTACACATAGAAAATGGGAAAATGAGGAAAGTAAAGACATTTCTCCTTGCTGTGTCTGCTTTAAAGAAGCATAGGATTTTGGTGCAAATACCGGTCTACAATTCTTTGAAGATAGCGATTTAAGTCAAAGCACATGTGCGATTGTATAAGAACGTACATGAACGACTCATGCACCACCCATGAAATGCCCCCTTGACACAAAGTAACGCAAGGCAGTGCATTGGACAACTTGTTTTAGTTGAGTTAGTATCGAATGGAAATCACGAATTGCATCGGATAGTAAATCCCACTGAACACTTTGCGTTGGGTTCGCGTAATGCAAACCTAATGCAGAGCCTAAGTAAACACAGGCCAAAGATACTAGAGCACAATGTATTAACATTTTGTGATTTGGTAATAAGTCACAAACTGATTACCTAATCCAAAATGTTTGCCTTAAAAGCTACGAAAGCAAGTAAATCATGCTTTTGAAAATTTTGCTTAGTGAACTCAATCAATACTGAAATTACAAATAGCACTTTGCAAATGACACATTTGCAATTAGTGAACATTCTTTGAACAGGTGTTTAGTATGTGCAGTTTACCACCAGGGAGAAGCAGAGGATAACCAGGTGCAACGAATAAGAGAAAACACAGAAAGGAGTACACTTTTTCAGACTGGAAGCTCTGTATACAATGGTGAGGATAACTGCATCCCCATTCACCAAGGAAGCATAAATACAAATTTGCTCACAAAAAAGACTCTTTCAGTAGTTGAACATACTTTTGGGTTGCTTAAGGGGAAATTCTGTTGCCTTTACAAAAGTGGCTGGGCTCTGCCCTATGCATTTAAGAGGCTAGCACAGCAAGTAAAATAATTGCTTGTTGTGCTATCCTCTATAATGAGGTGAAGACCACCCATAAATCCAGATATTGATGATTGTGGGGATAAAGTCCTCTCCTTTGTCAAGCATCAAGAGCTCTAGATGCCAGTAGAGCATCAGAGAAATTGACATGCAGCACGGACATAATCAACACTCATTTCTAGGGTAAGCAAAGTATCATTTCATCAACACAATTAAGTATAACTCAGAATTTCTGTTTATTCACCACTCATTTGTCATTTAAAACAAGAAATCAGCCGGACTTGACAATGACAACACGACAATGACAGATGAAACTTAATAAAGTAAACTTATTAAAACAATGGTGTCCCATTATTTGATTCGTCCATGTCATTCCGCCACTCTTTTGTCCTCTTCCAATCCCTGCTCTCTCTGCTTGCGATTCTGCGCCTGTTCATTCCCTTCCTGGTGCACGGTCTACTAGCCATTTAAACCACAGAGCCACTTCTCAGGCTCAAGGTCATCTCTCATTTCCCCATTCTGTGTCTGATGCCTAGCACTAACATGAGCTGTCTGTAACTCCTCCAAGGCAGAGGTCACCTGCCACAAACCCTTACATATGTCCTCACTGAAGTGACCCTACTCCATCTGTAGGTTTACAATGCCCCGGGATGGGACACCTGTGGCACTGGTAAGTCTGTCCACAGGACTACAAAAACCTTTTTACCTACTACATAGTTGTCTGTGTCTATGTCTCTGTGTCCCACTATCCTTATGGAATGATGGACATAGTGCAGTTTCTGCCTTGGCTATTGCTGCATATGTATGGCCATGGATGTTAGTATCTCAATGTTTGCCCAAAATCTTTAATTTAGTGCCTCTTTAGATCCCTAACTTCTCTTCCTAAGACCTGTCTAGCCTTCAAGCACTGATGTTGCACTGTCAACATCAAACCGTCCAAAGTGCAAAATTCTTTGTGTTATGATATGCACCCATAACTCTTCACTCAACGTGTGGACCTTGCCCAAAGGCAACTTTCTCTCTTCTCAAAAGTGAGTGGTGGTGTAAAGTTGCCAACGGTGCTTGTGGCCTTGCACATCCTGTTTGTTGTTATGGTGATCTCGCTCTCTGTCTGTGCAGGACCAATGGTGGTACAGGTGCACTTGTAATCCTGCCTGGACTGGTTTAAGACGCTGCTGTGCTAGACTCACCAAAACCACCTCCCTCACCTCCAAAGTCAATGCCACCTTCCGCTTCCTCTTTGTACTGTGACTTCTGTAAAAAAAAGCCACTGGTTACTATCCTAATTGGAACATGTGACATTAATAAATGTTTGTGTGTCTTTAAATGAAGTGTTGAATATATTTAGTTATTATATCGATGCATAAGGCATCCGTGAACATGTGCAATGCACACACAAAATAAGTTACTTTAGCACATGAAAGACTGAACTACATGTCTCAACTGCAATATCCCACTTACATGGACAACATGACCAGAATTACTGTTAAAAAAAAGTGTAGGTTGTGGGCTGTGTGTGGTTATTTTCGGAATACAAGACACAAGTAGCTGTGGTGAATGTGGTATACCTATGTTACACATTAGTTCTGGGCTCTAGCCTGTAAGTGTTGCATGTTGAGCAGATGTGTCTATATTAATGTCGCTAGCCAGTGCTTCACACATGAATTTGCTTTCTGTCATCTCCATGGGTGTTTGATGTGGTCGAGTTGATGGGCCTCCTCTTGTTTCAGACGCGTCTTTCCTTCTGCTGGTAAGTTTCTTTTTGTTGTGTGACTTGACAGCATAACAACACTCTCTGATCTCCTCTGTATTATGTGGGGTCAGTCTTATGTCATTGTTTTTACCCCGAATGCCGATCCAAATGTTATTCTTTGTAGCGTCAGGTACAGATAGAGATGTATTGCCAAACAGTTTGCCATTGTTAGGTACTCATTCCTTTGTTAATATGTCTAGTTCTTTGTCAGAAACGTATATTTTCTCTTTCATCAACCTTCAACTTCGTTTGTCTCCTGGCTTCCCTTAGGTCTCTCCAGCCAAACAGCATACACACACTTTCTCATGAAGCCCACCTTCCCAGAAATGTGCACTTTTAAAGCATTTGCTGATCGTGATGTCATCATTCGCAGCCAAATGCCGCATTCTCAGTTAGCAATGTGTGACCTTTACTGATATCTTTGGTAAACAGCGAGTGCAACTTTTAGGAAATTGGTAAATGCTATGAGCTGGGATTTGTTAAAATTGATTTGTAATTCCCTGATTGTGATTCCTTAGTATTAAAAATTAATGAATCACTAAATCAAATGTTAGTACATTTGGCCCATAAAGGCACAAATCAAGTTAGTTAAAAAATTTATGGAAAAATATGTCACATGGGGCAAAATTGGATAAAGGATTTTGAATATAGGTATGGAATACAAATGATACCAACTCAGCTAAATGGTATCCAAAGTACTCCAAAACAGTTCAAAGATCTCAAAGTTCAATGAGAATCAAATTAGTAGAAAACACACATTGTTGACCTCGTAAATTGGTGCAAAGCCTTGGTGATCAAACGTCTTGAAGACGAAAAGTTTGGAGTTATGGCTTGAAGAGTGGAACAACCAATTTGTGGGAGTCGAATCACTTGGTGGGAAACGAAAACCAAAGATGGTTCGTGTTACAGAATCACTAGCATGATGATATAGGAGCGTCTACATGCTGCTGTTGAATGCTTGATCAAACCATGAAATGATATTTGTCATAGTAGGAGAAAATCCAAATGCATGTGGTACGAACACTCAGGGCACTAAGTGATGCTGTGTGAGTCTCCAACCTGGTACAGACTCCTCTTGTGTCTGTAGCGATGTACAGATTACATTACCTATTCCATGAAGCAGGTCTTGATGATTAAATAGTTGAAATCAGAATTGCAATGCAAAAACCCAAATGCTAATTGTATGTTGTTCAGGGCTAATTCTTCTGAGCTCATGCCATGTTGTTTAAGGTCACTGAGCATCAGCTATATCTGGTCTCAGGGTTTTTTCAGCTCCACAGCACATACACTCTGTTGCTCTCTTATGAGCAGCTAGGCTTCTTCAATGAAGATTCTCCATCAGCAGATACTTCTCAGGACAAAGAGTTCAAATATCTCTGTGAATCCTAGGCTCAAAACTGGATCATGCAGTTTGGATGTGAAGTGACAGAGGCAATTGTTCAAGTAAGATCAGTGAAGCAGAGAGGTTGTCGTAGTTTGGACTCTTGCTCTGAGCAAGACTGCTGGTCTCAGGATTACAGTACTTTCGTTCGTAGGTGACTAAGTCTCTTCCTACAACTATTTGTAACTGTTGTCCAAACCTTACCGGCTTACTAGCAGTACCTCACCGAAAACATAATAGTAAAAGGTGATTTGTAGCAGTCGCTTACGCATGGACTCAAAATACAATATCTCAGAGTTGTCGTGGTTAAACGGAAATTACACTTTTCTCACAGATCTATAATGTCTCATACAAACAAAGGCAATAACACAGATGCAGTAAAGTTATAATAGTTTTTATTCAACATAACTGCAATTTGTGATAAGTTGCATGAACTGCAATGATTAGGATAATGAATATACCAAGCAACAGTGTAGTAAAGAGGAGAGTCATTGTTATAAAGACCCCCACCATTATGCAATATAAGATAAAAATATATGTATATGTAAAAGATGGATTAAGCCCTGATACCCTAAGGAGAGTAGGTCTAACCTTCTACCTAAAAAGGAAGAGCTGGGTTTGTTAAACCTAATCTGCCAAAACCGTGTCCATGAGAGGAGCCCCCAACCCTTGTTACCTTGGAATGAGGTCTCTATCTCAGACTCCGCAGGGACATGAAGACTGGATCAGTGTCAAGATGACTGCAGCATCGGTATCAGCGATGGTGGCGATGCCCTCTGGTCCGAATCCCTCTGATTATGTGTCTAAAAGTGTGTTGTATTTATACAGATCTACAAGGTCCCCTGACATAAGTGTTATTCATAACAATAGATAACAGGCATGCTTGGGACGGCAATTAATATCAACAATCCCTCGAAAGTATAGAGAGGGAAAATCCCTAAGTGTGAATGCCTACTGTATGTTTGTCTTTCGTGCTTGATCTTGACGCCTTGGCGCAGTGACACTGATAATAGAACCCATAACAAGTGGCCTAACTATAAACAAGGCCGCCATTTTAAAGGAAATAAATAATTAAATGGACTAAGCCAGAGCAAGCTAAGTAGGTTAAAAGTCACTGGGTGACGGGGGCACGAGTTTACAAGCCTACGGCTAAGCTAACTCCTGTTAACCCGTTAAAATAAACTAGGATTCACTACAAGGTCTTACTTTTCTTTGTCTCCTAGATGGTTCACCCCTTTCAGTGGCTCCAGCATGGGTCTGTAGAGGTAGGTCCATGTATTGCTTTTGCTCAAGCTGACTGGAAACAATGCCAAAGAATGCAGCTCTCTTAATTGGAGTAATACATTTATTAAGGCACTTCCCAAATATCAAATAAAAGACACACAAATATATGAAAATAAGCATATAACTCAAACAAAGTAAAATGTGCATATAGAAGAATAATCACAGCAGTTAAGTAATCACACAAAAACATGTGCAATGCATTAACAATATATATAGTCATAAGCTAAATAATCAAGATTTAAAATGCATCGCCAACGGGGTGTTCATCATCCTCGCCAGCCAGACTGGAGAACCCTTGATCAGCCAACGCAGGAGACCCAATTGGGATCATAAATTAGATCCTGGGCAGTGCGTCCGCTCCACAGGTGAGTTTTTGCCTTAGCACCAAGGGACAGATTTACAAGGCCCTCCAGTACTCTCATTCCCTGTTGGCTGATTGTTTGTCTTTCCTTTCATGGGATTTCTGCAAGTGTACAGTATTTCAGCTTACATCTAGCCACCCTGTTTACTACTCCCTTTAATGTGCTCTGAGGCCACCACGAGAAGAAGTGCTTTACAAAATTTCAAAATAAATAAAAAACACGTCTCTCCCAGTTCTCTCCTCTAACTACAAGAGAAAACAAAGTTGTGAATGGACTGGGGACCTGAGAGCTTAGTAAAAGAGTAAAATGTGCCTTACCAGTTAGAAATGTGAAAAGCATGCAAAAGGGCTGTGGCTGAATTGAAGTAAATAATATGTATTATCCAAAAACTGCTAAAGGTTCTTCAGTTAGATGAAAGGATAGCTCTATGTTGAAAAAACGGGTTCTGATCAAAAGTTACAAATTAGGGAACAGTTTTACCAAGCACCAGCGTTATCCTTGCATCACGTAAAATGATGCAAGGCAACGCAAGTTCTTAGGTGGCTTTTACAAAGCGACACACACTAATATCACTTTTCTCCCTCAAAGTATCGCAACACAGCACCTTCCGTTGCCTTGCATTACTCTGTCAGGGAGTCATTACATAGGTGGAGTATGAGTGTTCCCATGCATCGGCTCATGTATGTTGATGCAAACCCAGATTTGCTAAAGCCAGTAAACCTGGGTTTGAGCAAAAATGGTGCACCTACTCTGTCTTGATATAACAAGGAAAAATATCTAAGGATTGTTTTGTGGAAGAAGGTATACCTTCTTGGACAAAAACAATCCTGCCCACAACACAGGGTACATGCATTGGCACTAGGGTGTTTCAAGTGTGCCAGCGACACAAGAGAGTAGAAGTGTTGCATATCCTAGTAGAGTGGCATATTCCTGCCCTCTCCCTTTCACACAACACTCCCTTCTACATTGTGTTGAGTAAAGGTTTAGTAAACCTGGCCCTAGACTTTACATTGCATTTACTTAGCAAGACATTTTCTGCAGCACCACTGTCAGAAATACTAGCAGTGTTTAAGCTGCCGCAATTGTATGATGCAGGGAATTTGCTCAAAAAAAGCTGCCTAACAATAGGTTAGTATTATAAAGTCCAGCACACGCAGTACTTATCTTTCAGTTCCAGACTTTATTTTCATCTCCACTGTTCAGCCCTGATACAGTTTTTCTCATCCTTTTCTCTTCAGCTCCTCTGCTTCACCCAGCTTCTCTCCAGCTCCCTCTTCATCCAACATTCTATCTCACCCTCCCATCTCAACAGTCCGAATGTTCCATGTTCCCACTTTCCACGGGGAAGAAGAACATACCATTATTAGATCTGTGTTATAACTAATACATACTACTACTATTATGACTGTAACTATTTAATAATATAATAACACTAACATTAGATCTACTACCAGTAAATATTATACAACACTACCAGTAATTATTATACAAAACTAATATACAAAACGACCTTATTACAACAGTTAGGTTACACAAGTTTTAAATGCAAATGAATACCCCAAGCCAGAGGATATGTGAATGGGCCTTGTAACTAAACCAAGGTCCTTGAAGAAGTTGTAAAACCAGATGTACAAAATGTAAAAAAACAATAGAATAAAAAATAATAGGTAATTCCTCTAACTTTCCAAAAATTTGTCAGTCACATTAAAATGCCAAAATAGCAGAGTTGTAGATCGTACAGTTGAGCATGTAAATGCCACAGGCGCTCACTTGTCACAGAAATGAAAAGTTATCCAACTTACCAGTAAGTTAAACTCTAAAGTCCTCATTAGGGGAGACCTGTAATTCTACATTGGGATGGTAACTTTGTTCTCAGTCCCATCTGGAATTATGAAGTATGTGGAGTTACCACTTCCCCTTTGTTCCACCACTTTGACCAGGTTTCAAGATTGACAAGTGCGGCCACACTATGGCAGTTGATGATCTCACCAGCCTACTTTCACCTCTTCCAGGACACCACTGACACAAGGGAGGCAGGAGAAGGAGGACATCATTTAGCCTGTGCCAGCTGCATTCTCCCCTGTCAGTGTAGGCCCCTGCAGACCTATGTTGTCAGGAGAAAAAATCACATGCTAACCCAAGGCTCTCGCAAAGCCACTGTCAGCATGTGGCCAGCTTTGTCAGCCAGGGTGGGGACAGGAAGGCACAGAGGGTATGGTGGGCTGGAGGCTAGGTATTTCTGTTTATATTTAGATTTGGGCGGAGGGGGGTTATTTTCAGATTGTGATAGGGTTGGGTGGCAGTAGGCCAGATATTTATTTTTCAATTTGAGGTAGGGGAGGTCAGGTATACTGTATGTCAGTGGTTGTAGGTGGCAGGATATGTTCTCTGTGTGTATGTTGAAAGCAAAGGCAGATCATTTGGGGGGCATACATAAAATGAATTCATAGGTGGCTAAATATTGAACATTAGTGATGTTTTTCATCTTGGGGTTCTGAGTGACATCTTAAACAACTATTTGTCTTATCTCATGTCACTTGGAACCACTCAGAAAAAATGTCACCTTTATTCACAGTTGGCCATCAACAATTCTATATATTATTTGTAGAGCACACAAAAATAATGATGCTTCTGAACTGTACTGAGGATCTTATTCTGCCTGCCACTAAGCACCTAAGCCTGGGAAACATAACTAGATTTGCATGTTTTACAGATTGAGTAGCTAGCCATTTTTTCTGAGCAAATATGTTTTGCTGCATGCTTTCATATATACTCATTTAAAAATACAGTGCAGTACAGTTATAGTTACAAGTGAAAACTCAAACAACCCCTAACTTTGCCAGGTATGGTTAGTTCCACAAACCATACCTTGAAGAACAATCATGCAAACATTAATTTGAAAATCACTTCAGTACAGCAAAGCGACAGTCAAGCAGAGTGGTAGTCTTTCAACAGCACTGCAGTCCTTCTTCCTGGTAGAGTAGTCACAGGTCCAGAAGTGTACTGTGTTGATGGTGTCAGAGGGTCAAAGAGGTCCCCACTTCCAACCCTGGCTCCAGACTCAGTACAGGGGGTTATGCAGCCCTTTGTGTGGGGACAGGACACAGCATTTTCAGGTGTAAGTGAGGCTTGGACAATGTGATCATACAGACTCACTCAGGCAATCTCAACATTTCTAAGAGAGACCTGAGCACCTTCCAGGCAGTGTGCTCTAGCAAACAATCGACAGGCATGGCAGGGCGCACAGCTACTTTCAGAGAACCTCAGACTCCACCTCGCACCCACTCAAAAGGAACCAGAGCCACCAGTAGATGGCTCTTTCAATTGTCGATGGCTACAACATGGTGGAATGTTTTCAGTAGGGCCTGCTCTGCAGACACCAGTTGACACCTGACAGTAGACTTCAGTGTTTTGCAGATCCTCCACTTATTGCTCATTGATGGTTACCTACTGCCCATACTTTGAAGTATTTGCTGGCACATGGGCTTTTGGCACCATCTCCTCATCCCCTAGTGAAACGAGGGTCACCTTTGTCGTCATTCCAACACTAACTGGGACTACCTCCTCCCCTAGTGCTACACTTGCCAAACAAGGTGTCTGCCCACCTGTGGAGGCTGTGCCCTCTTGGGACATGTGGAGTTGCCTCTGGAGTGCCCATACATGAGGGCTTCCATTTACTGAGGTACCAACCCCCTGGTCTTATGGTCAAAGAACCCCTTCTTTTTAGAATCAGACTGGGACTGGTTACGACTACTCCCTTGGGAATTATTTTGGGGGATTTTTGAGAACTCCCTGTTTTTAAGTCTTTCTCCCTCCTCTTTTTTCTGGTTGGAGCCCTGACTACCTTTGTGGTAGTCCCCCCCGGATTCCCTCTTGGACACTCTGGTATTGGCCCAGAGATCCACCTCCTCAGCCAGCTTCCTGAGGTCAGTTAGCTTACTGTCAACTAGGTGCTATCACAACTGTGTAAAACAGACTCTGAGCATGTGCTCTCTCAGGATTAAATTGTACAGCCCAAGATAATCATTCATGTTGCTGGCCCGCACCTAACCATTCAGTGTCCTGCTAGAGCAATTCACAAAATCTACCCAAGACTGGTTGGGGAGCTTTTGAGTGTTCCTGAACCTTTGGCAGTACTTTTCATGGGTAAGCCCAAATTTTGAAGCAGAATGGCCTTCATAGGGGTGTACTTGGTTTGGTTCCCAAGTTCTAGTGTTAGAAGTGTGTCCCTCCCCACAGTAGGTGTGTGTTTCCACTCACCACCCACCTCCCAGTGCTCCTCAGGAACCCTGTGAACCCTCAGTGTAAGCTCAAAAGCAGAAAATAATTTGTCTATGTCGTCTCCCACCACATAATTGGGCACCAAATGCGTAAGTATGCAAACCCTTTTCTCTCCTTCAGGTACTGCAGGTATGTGACCCCCATCACTGCTGGAATCCAGCTGCCTACCTTTGATTCCCAGCTCCTTCAGGCTCAGTTCATGAGCCAGCAAAATGTTCCTTTCCTCAAAGGCTCTTTTCTTCTTCTCCTCCTCCATTTCCAATTTTGTCATCTGCACCATGAATGCCCTCTCCTCCCTCCTCTGAGCCAGTTCTCCTGTGGAGAGGCACTGGAAGAGACAGTTCTCCCTGCCCTGGCGAGAAGTTCCGAATTAGGGGGGATTTCTTCCTCATCTGCTTCAGGTTGTTCCTCTGAAATGCCATTCTTAGACTCCTCCATCACTTCATCCTCTATGTTCACAACCAGTGCGGTGTGAGCTTCTGCCCAGGCACACAGCGCCTTTTCCAACTCCACCTTCCTGGTGGTGCTCTTGGCAGAAAATCCAAATCCTTTACAGATATAGTTGGGCCACAGGGTAAACCTCCAGGTTGGCCAGCTCAGATTCAGTTTTTGCAGCTGCCAATGTAGATCTAGAGAGAGACATGATTTAGGAAAAATCAAAAATGACAATTAGGGAGAATTTCAAGTTTGAATTGGTCTTGGATGTGTAATAACAGTGTGCACCAAGTTACTGTATGGTATTTCACAAACACAAATCTGATCCTCACCCCTAATCCCCAGTGTTATAAATTGTGTTGTTGGTTGACTGGGGTGTAAACCTTAGTCTAACAGCAAACACAATTGTTGTCAGGGTAAGTGTCAGGCAGACCCTAAATTAACCTGTGGTCACCCTCTGGTAGCTTGGCACAGTGCAGTTAGGCATTAGAGGCAATGTGTAAAGTATTTTACAAACAGTGAAACAGTAAAACCACCACACAAAAAGATTGCACACCAGGTTAGAAAAATAGAACTTATTTTAATAAATAAAACAAGATCAAATCAACAAAAATCCAATAAGTAGAACTTGAGTAATTAATTTTTAAAGAATAAAATATAAAACAGTGCTTAGAAGCAAGAACCAACTGGGGATATCTGGTTGCACTGGACCAGGACAAAGTGAAAATTCAGGTCAACCATGATGTAGTGTGAGCCTACTACAGAGACCCCAGTTAGACCCACTGAACTGAAGTACCTCAAATCCTGGTTGTGGACTGTTACGTCAGTTACGAACCATAAACTAGAGGTGATGCATTGATTTTCTCCAAGCAATGGTGGCAATACATTGTTTCCGAAATGCGGCAGAGTTAGGGTGTGAGTTTCTGCTGCATCCAGTATCCAGGTAACGGGTCTTGTGATGCAAAGACTGGGGTCGAGGATCCATTGTACACTTGAGGTGATGCATCGGGTCCGATGAGTGTAAAGGCTGAGATGCGGAGATTCAGCACTGTTGTTGAGGTTTGCGTTGACGGGGATTCAAAGACCTTGCGCAAGGAAAAATGTTGTAGCAGCGATTCCAAAGGTAATACACCAGTTCTGTTCCATACAAAAGCAGCGATGTGTTGATTCTGTTCTGCAGCAGAGGATGCGTTGGTTCCGCTGGAGCAAACACCTTAGGTACACTTACATGGGCCCTGGGACTGGGGTGCCACCACTTGGCAGGGCAGGGTCACAGAGTCCATGTGCAGGATGGTTGGAAGTCTTTTATGTCCCTGAGACTTCAGATCAGGAGGCCAGCCAGCTAGCCCTTGAAGTCACTCCGGGTTCAAGTGATGCAGGTCCGGTCCTTCTCACTCAGGAAAGGGAACAGCAGGCAGCAGGCAGCACAGCAAGGCAGGAGTCCAGAAAATCAGCAGCCCAGCAGAGTAGCAGTCTTCCAGCATCACAGTAGTTTTTCTTCCTGTCAGAGTAGTCACAGGTCCAGAAGTTTATTAAATTGGTGGTATCAAAGGTCCAGTACTTATACCCAGTTGGGTCTTTGAAGTGGGGTGTGTTGGATATTGGAATGTATTGTTGCCTAGTGATGTGGAGAAGAAGCTAGAATGTTGAGGCAACCTACGGTCAGTTGAGACTAGGTAGCTGCCAGGGTTGGTTGTAATATTGAAGCTTAAATTAACTTATACTTTGGCAACATTGGAAACGACGTTAGAGCATCTTTTCAGTGGCGACGAGGATGGGATGCCATGTGTGAACGGTGGACCAACCCTGGCGGTGTGATGAGGTCATTAAAATGAGGTGGAGAGACTCAGTGTATCTCATCTGCGTTTCATTTGCCAACTTGTGTTACAATTCGGGAAGGAGTGTAAACTGTGCACTGTAACGCTCAGGTGTCGGAGAAGTGCTTGGACACGTTGTGCAGAGGTGCATAGAAACACTGAGGCACCGAAGAAGAGAACTAGTGCATTCCGGTGTGGAAAATAGAGTGAAAAAGCACCGGGGCACCGAAGAAGAGAGCAAGTGCATTCCGGCGTGGGAAACGTACCTGGAGTGCATGTCAGCATATCTGTAGGAGCAAAATTACGGTTTGGAAAAGTTTTTATTCTATATTTTTCTCCTGCGGAAACCAACGGCTGTTTTGGTCGCGCGGATGTGCTGCGTGCTGGCGCGTGGAAGGCGTCTGGCACAGTACGGGCACGCGGATTTCTGGTGTTGTGCGTCGTCCAGGCAACGTATACGGATCGCGTTGAGCACGGGGCTATATTGTCAGCACGCACGCACGCGCGCACATTACCAAAAGAAATGATTTGGTAAATGCGGTCTGAAGAACAGATTTGCGCGATCTGCGTGCCAGCGTTTTTTTTTGTTTTTTTTTCTTTTTGATTCAGAGTTGCTTCGGAGTGGAGACAAGGAAGGAACAAGTGAGTGATTTTTGGGCAATATCCATTTTGAACGCTGTATTTTGCCTAAGGTCTACAGGACTATAACAGTAAGGAAAAAAATTGTTTATTGAAGAAAAAAAAAAAGGAGACATAAGTATTCTATAAATTCCCATTCACAGAGACAAGTAACATGCAGTCAATAGTGCCGCCTCCAGTCTTTTTGAGTATGCCAGGTGATCCGAATATGCCTTGGGAGGATTGGCGTGAGGCATTTGAGACTTACCTGGAAGCGTTAGGAGGGGCTATTTTCACGGCAAAAAGAAAATTGGCTTTGCTCAAACACAATTTGGGTGTTGAAGGGAGGAAAGTATTAAAAACATTACCCAGTAACGAGGAGTTAGAAGTTAATAGGGATGGTTCTGATGAAGAGGATGAGAGCAATGACATATATATAGGAACTATGACAGCTCTGGAAGAACACTATGGTAGAAAATTTAGTATTGTTGTGGAACGACATACATTTTTTTCTAGAGTCCAATCGCCAAATGAATCAGTAGATCAGTATGTGTGTGCATTACGGTCGTTAGCCAACACGTGTAAATTTAAAGATTTACATGAAGAGATAATACGCGATCAATTGATATGCCGTACCAAGGACAGAAAAATACAAGAAAAATTGTTGTCGCTCAGGGACCCATCACTAGATGAAGCATTGGCAGCAGCAAGGCGCATTGAGGCTACTTCTAAGTATATCAAGGAATTAGGAGGAAATTATGGTGTGGATGAAAATGATATGCCTGTCCGGGAAGTGGATAAAATTAAGGGTGGCAATGATAAGTTGATGGTTGAAAAAAAATGTTACAGGTGTGGCAGTGTAAAACATTTAGCATTCTCAATGAATTGCCCAGCTAAAAACAGTAAGTGTTTCAATTGTAATAGAATAGGACATTTTTCTAAAGCTTGTACCCAGAAGAAAGTGGGGAACAGGAAAAAGGTGAACTATTTATGTGATGAAAGTTCCTTGGAAGTTGATGAGTGTTGTGAACAAGTAGAGGTACTAATGCTACAAGATATAATATCGGAAGGTACTTCAGACGTGTCTGAATTTAGTGATGTGTGGATGATAGGGAATGATGACTATAAACCGCCAAAATGTGTGGTGGAATTAAATGGAAGACCAGTGAGGATGTGGGCGGATTCGTGTTCCCCGCATACTTTGGTTAATAAAGAAACATGGGTGAAATTAGGTGAGGTGCAGTTACTTAAACCCAAAGTAAATCTGATGGGATATGGAGGAAATACAATACCTGTTTTGGGTTGTTTCAGAGGTGAAATTGAGTTTAAAGAAAAAAAAATCTTCAGTGATATTTATGTGGTGGAGAGTGGAAGATGTTTATTAGGGTGGAGTGAACAGCGAGCTTTAGAAATTATACTGAACCCTAATATGGAAGAACAAGTATTGGTTGTGGATGGTGATGACATGAAGTCAGTTAAGTGGAAATTAGAATTTCCGGATTTATTTAACGAGAAACTGGGGTGTTTGAAAGGATTCCAACATAAAATCATTTTGAAGGAAGGAGCTGTACCTAAAGTACACAAGGTAAGGAGCGTTCCAGTAGTGCTGAAAGAAGCCTTAAAAAGTGAGCTGAGAAGATTGTTGGAGATGGGGGTGATAGAGGAAGTAGAGTCATCAGAATGGCTAAGTCCAGTGGTTTTGGCACGTAAGCCTAATGGAAAAATGTGCATGTGTGTGGATTTGAGGGACCTAAATGATAACATCTGGATAGATAGACATCCGATACCGAATATAAATGAGCTGTTGGCAAGTATTCAGGGTGGTGAGGTGTTTTCTACCATTGATTTGTCCAATGCGTACCACCAGGTCATGCTGCACCCTGATTCAAAACATCTAACATCTTTTATAACTCCGGAAGGAGCATTTAGGTATCTACGTATGCCCTTTGGTTTGGCATCTGCTTCGGCAGTGTTCCAAAGAATCATGCAAGGTTTGTTGGGTGAGGTAAAAAATGTACAATTTTTCCAGGATGATGTATTAGTATGGGCAAAAGATGTGAGGGAACATGATATGTTATTGAGGAAGGTATGTTCCATATTGGAGAAGGCTGGTCTGACAGTGGAAATGAAAAAGTGTAAATTTGAACGCAAAAATGTTGAATATTTGGGCCATACAGTATCTGGGAAAGGTATAAAACCGAAAATAAACCTTCTGGAAGCAATTGAAAAAGCACCTATTCCTTCGAATAAGGACCAATTGAGATCGTTTTTGGGTCTAGCAGAATATTATGCAAAATTTGTGAAGAATTTTGCTGAAGTGGCCCAACCGTTGCACGCCATAATGAAGAAGAATCAAAAATTTGAATGGTCTAAGGAGGGCCAGCAAGCGTATTCTACCTTAAAACTATGCATTGTCGACGCGGTGGAACTAAAACCTTTTGTAGCAGAAGATTATACCATTGTGTCTACCGATGCGAGCATGCATGGCCTTGGAGCAGTACTAATGCAGTCATGCAAAGGGAAGGAACGTGTGATAGCGTTTGCTTCTAGAACATTGAAGGGGGCAGAAGCAACATATTCTGCTATCGAGAAAGAAGCTCTTGCTTGTTGGTGGGGTGTCAAGTACTTTAAAAACTATGGCCCTGATTCTGACTATGGCGGGCGGCGGAGGCCGCCCGCCATAGTTCCGCCGACAAATGACCGCACCGGGGTCAAAAGACCGCGGCGGCCATTCTTACATTTCCGCTGGGCCGGCGGGCGCTCTCCAAAAGAGCGCCCACCGGCCCAGCGGAAATGCCCCTGCAACGAGGATGCCGGCTCCGAATGGAGCCGGCGGAGTTGCAGGGGTGCGACGGGTGCAGTGGCACCCGTCGCGTATTTCAGTGTCTGCATGGCAGACACTGAAATACTTTGTGGGGCCCTCTTACGGGGGCCTCTGCAGTGCCCATGCCATGGGCATGGGCACTGCAGGGGCCCCCAGGGGCCCCACGGCACCCCCTACCGCCATCCTGTTCCTGGCGGGAGACCCGCCAGGAACAGGATGGCGGTAGGGGGTGTCAGAATCCCCATGGCGGCGGAGCACGCTCCGCCGCCATGGGGGATTCTGCAGGGCGGCGGGAGACCGCCGGTTTCCCGCATCTGACCGCGGCCGAACCGCCGCGGTCAGAATGCCCTGCGGGGCACCGCCGGTCTGTCGGCGGTGCTCCCGCCGACCCTGGCGAGACCGCCGGGGTCAGAATGACCCCCTATGTGTGGGGAAGAAAGTTTGAACTGCTAACAGACCATAAACCGTTAATCGATATGTTCACGACAAAGGGTGCAAAGCGTGCATCTTCCAGAATAGCAAAATGGATGTATTGTTTACAGGAATATTATTTTGTTATAAGATATGTACCAGGGGTAAAGAACGTTAATGCAGATTGTCTATCTAGACTGCCAATTGAGAATCAAGCAGATGAGGAGGAAGAAGAGTGGATGGTTGAGAGTGTCCAGGATGTAGGAACTGATGCAATTAGTGAGGAACTTTGGCGTGAGTCAGTGGATGGAGATGAGGAATTACAATTGCTGAAGAGATATGTGGGAATGCATTGGTCCAAATTGGGAGAGCGTGTGAGTCAGGTGACAAATTTCAAGAGTGTATGGTCGGAATTGTCCAATAAAGATGGTTTGTTGAGACGTGGTGACAGGTTGATTGTTCCTTATAAATTAAGAAGGAGGTTGTTGGACATGAGGGTCATGGAGGTACATGAGGGTCATGGAGGTATGTCGGGGATGAAGAGGAAGGTGAGAGAAGATTTTTGGTGGCCAGGGATGGACCGGGAAGTGGAAAGATTTGTAAGGAACTGTGTGGAGTGTGCATGCAGTGATAAATCCCATGTGGGGGTGAAGACACCGGTTATTCCATTCCCGTTTCCAGATAAACCTTGCCAGCTACACGTTGCTCTTCGCTGATGACGGCCAAATAGCCAGAAACACGTGTCCGAAGATACGGCACTCGCCGCACCAACTTATGGTGAAAAACTTTCAAAACTCTATTCAAATTCGTGCTAATGACTGCATTTACCATGATGCCTTGGGGTCACAAATGCTGGAATGGAAGACAGGGTGCTCCCCATTTTGACTGTTGTAATTAAGGCTCCCGTGAGCCTCCTAGCTGACGAGCTCGGGTGAAGCACCTGTGCGCCTTCTTGAGTGGTACTTAAACCTGTGAATACTTTCGAGGCGGCATTTCAAGCAACCCTGCCAGCTACACGTTGCTCTTCGCTGATGACGGCCAAATAGCCAGAAACACGTGTCCGAAGATACGGCACTCGCCGCACCAACTTATGGTGAAAAACTTTCAAAACTCTATTCAAATTCGTGCTAATGACTGCATTTACCATGATGCCTTGGGGTCACAAATGCTGGAATGGAAGACAGGGTGCTCCCCATTTTGACTGTTGTAATTAAGGCTCCCGTGAGCCTCCTAGCTGACGAGCTCGGGTGAAGCACCTGTGCGCCTTCTTGAGTGGTACTTAAACCTGTGAATACTTTCGAGGCGGCATTTCAAGCAACCCTGCCAGCTACACGTTGCTCTTCGCTGATGACGGCCAAATAGCCAGAAACACGTGTCCGAAGATACGGCACTCGCCGCACCAACTTATGGTGAAAAACTTTCAAAACTCTATTCAAATTCGTGCTAATGACTGCATTTACCATGATGCCTTGGGGTCACAAATGCTGGAATGGAAGACAGGGTGCTCCCCATTTTGACTGTTGTAATTAAGGCTCCCGTGAGCCTCCTAGCTGACGAGCTCGGGTGAAGCACCTGTGCGCCTTCTTGAGTGGTACTTAAACCTGTGAATACTTTCGAGGCGGCATTTCAAGCAACCCTGCCAGCTACACGTTGCTCTTCGCTGATGACGGCCAAATAGCCAGAAACACGTGTCCGAAGATACGGCACTCGCCGCACCAACTTATGGTGAAAAACTTTCAAAACTCTATTCAAATTCGTGCTAATGACTGCATTTACCATGATGCCTTGGGGTCACAAATGCTGGAATGGAAGACAGGGTGCTCCCCATTTTGACTGTTGTAATTAAGGCTCCCGTGAGCCTCCTAGCTGACGAGCTCGGGTGAAGCACCTGTGCGCCTTCTTGAGTGGTACTTAAACCTGTGAATACTTTCGAGGCGGCATTTCAAGCAACCCTGCCAGCTACACGTTGCTCTTCGCTGATGACGGCCAAATAGCCAGAAACACGTGTCCGAAGATACGGCACTCGCCGCACCAACTTATGGTGAAAAACTTTCAAAACTCTATTCAAATTCGTGCTAATGACTGCATTTACCATGATGCCTTGGGGTCACAAATGCTGAATGGAAGACAGGGTGCTCCCCATTTTGACTGTTGTAATTAAGGCTCCCGTGAGCCTCCTAGCTGACGAGCTCGGGTGAAGCACCTGTGCGCCTTCTTGAGTGGTACTTAAACCTGTGAATACTTTCGAGGCGGCATTTCAAGCAACCCTGCCAGCTACACGTTGCTCTTCGCTGATGACGGCCAAATAGCCAGAAACACGTGTCCGAAGATACGGCACTCGCCGCACCAACTTATGGTGAAAAACTTTCAAAACTCTATTCAAATTCGTGCTAATGACTGCATTTACCATGATGCCTTGGGGTCACAAATGCTGGAATGGAAGACAGGGTGCTCCCCATTTTGACTGTTGTAATTAAGGCTCCCGTGAGCCTCCTAGCTGACGAGCTCGGGTGAAGCACCTGTGCGCCTTCTTGAGTGGTACTTAAACCTGTGAATACTTTCGAGGCGGCATTTCAAGCAACCCTGCCAGCTACACGTTGCTCTTCGCTGATGACGGCCAAATAGCCAGAAACACGTGTCCGAAGATACGGCACTCGCCGCACCAACTTATGGTGAAAAACTTTCAAAACTCTATTCAAATTCGTGCTAATGACTGCATTTACCATGATGCCTTGGGGTCACAAATGCTGGAATGGAAGACAGGGTGCTCCCCATTTTGACTGTTGTAATTAAGGCTCCCGTGAGCCTCCTAGCTGACGAGCACGGGTGAAGCACCTGTGCGCCTTCTTGAGTGGTACTTAAACCTGTGAATACTTTCGAGGCGGCATTTCAAGCAACCCTGCCAGCTACACGTTGCTCTTCGCTGATGACGGCCAAATAGCCAGAAACACGTGTCCGAAGATACGGCACTCGCCGCACCAACTTATGGTGAAAAACTTTCAAAACTCTATTCAAATTCGTGCTAATGACTGCATTTACCATGATGCCTTGGGGTCACAAATGCTGGAATGGAAGACAGGGTGCTCCCCATTTTGACTGTTGTAATTAAGGCTCCCGTGAGCCTCCTAGCTGACGAGCTCGGGTGAAGCACCTGTGCGCCTTCTTGAGTGGTACTTAAACCTGTGAATACTTTCGAGGCGGCATTTCAAGCAACCCTGCCAGCTACACGTTGCTCTTCGCTGATGACGGCCAAATAGCCAGAAACACGTGTCCGAAGATACGGCACTCGCCGCACCAACTTATGGTGAAAAACTTTCAAAACTCTATTCAAATTCGTGCTAATGACTGCATTTACCATGATGCCTTGGGGTCACAAATGCTGGAATGGAAGACAGGGTGCTCCCCATTTTGACTGTTGTAGTTAAGGCTCCCGTGAGCCTCCTAGCTGACGAGCTCGGGTGAAGCACCTGTGCGCCTTCTTGAGTGGTACTTAAACCTGTGAATACTTTCGAGGCGGCATTTCAAGCAACCCTGCCAGCTACACGTTGCTCTTCGCTGATGACGGCCAAATAGCCAGAAACACGTGTCCGAAGATACGGCACTCGCCGCACCAACTTATGGTGAAAAACTTTCAAAACTCTATTCAAATTCGTGCTAATGACTGCATTTACCATGATGCCTTGGGGTCACAAATGCTGGAATGGAAGACAGGGTGCTCCCCATTTTGACTGTTGTAATTAAGGCTCCCGTGAGCCTCCTAGCTGACGAGCTCGGGTGAAGCACCTGTGCGCCTTCTTGAGTGGTACTTAAACCTGTGAATACTTTCGAGGCGGCATTTCAAGCAACCCTGCCAGCTACACGTTGCTCTTCGCTGATGACGGCCAAATAGCCAGAAACACGTGTCCGAAGATACGGCACTCGCCGCACCAACTTATGGTGAAAAACTTTCAAAACTCTATTCAAATTCGTGCTAATGACTGCATTTACCATGATGCCTTGGGGTCACAAATGCTGGAATGGAAGACAGGGTGCTCCCCATTTTGACTGTTGTAATTAAGGCTCCCGTGAGCCTCCTAGCTGACGAGCTCGGGTGAAGCACCTGTGCGCCTTCTTGAGTGGTACTTAAACCTGTGAATACTTTCGAGGCGGCATTTCAAGCAACCCTGCCAGCTACACGTTGCTCTTCGCTGATGACGGCCAAATAGCCAGAAACACGTGTCCGAAGATACGGCACTCGCCGCACCAACTTATGGTGAAAAACTTTCAAAACTCTATTCAAATTCGTGCTAATGACTGCATTTACCATGATGCCTTGGGGTCACAAATGCTGGAATGGAAGACAGGGTGCTCCCCATTTTGACTGTTGTAATTAAGGCTCCCGTGAGCCTCCTAGCTGACGAGCTCGGGTGAAGCACCTGTGCGCCTTCTTGAGTGGTACTTAAACCTGTGAATACTTTCGAGGCGGCATTTCAAGCAACCCTGCCAGCTACACGTTGCTCTTCGCTGATGACGGCCAAATAGCCAGAAACACGTGTCCGAAGATACGGCACTCGCCGCACCAACTTATGGTGAAAAACTTTCAAAACTCTATTCAAATTCGTGCTAATGACTGCATTTACCATGATGCCTTGGGGTCACAAATGCTGGAATGGAAGACAGGGTGCTCCCCATTTTGACTGTTGTAATTAAGGCTCCCGTGAGCCTCCTAGCTGACGAGCTCGGGTGAAGCACCTGTGCGCCTTCTTGAGTGGTACTTAAACCTGTGAATACTTTCGAGGCAGCATTTCAAGCAACCCTGCCAGCTACACGTTGCTCTTCGCTGATGACGGCCAAATAGCCAGAAACACGTGTCCGAAGATACCGCACTCGCCGCACCAACTTATGGTGAAAAACTTTCAAAACTCTATTCAAATTCGTGCTAATGACTGCATTTACCATGATGCCTTGGGGTCACAAATGCTGGAATGGAAGACAGGGTGCTCCCCATTTTGACTGTTGTAATTAAGGCTCCCGTGAGCCTCCTAGCTGACGAGCTCGGGTGAAGCACCTGTGCGCCTTCTTGAGTGGTACTTAAACCTGTGAATACTTTCGAGGCGGCATTTCAAGCAACCCTGCCAGCTACACGTTGCTCTTCGCTGATGACGGCCAAATAGCCAGAAACACGTGTCCGAAGATACGGCACTCGCCGCACCAACTTATGGTGAAAAACGTTCAAAACTCTATTCAAATTCGTGCTAATGACTGCATTTACCATGATGCCTTGGGGTCACAAATGCTGGAATGGAAGACAGGGTGCTCCCCATTTTGACTGTTGTAATTAAGGCTCCCGTGAGCCTCCTAGCTGACGAGCTCGGGTGAAGCACCTGTGCGCCTTCTTGAGTGGTACTTAAACCTGTGAATACTTTCGAGGCGGCATTTCAAGCAACCCTGCCAGCTACACGTTGCTCTTCGCTGATGACGGCCAAATAGCCAGAAACACGTGTCCGAAGATACGGCACTCGCCGCACCAACTTATGGTGAAAAACTTTCAAAACTCTATTCAAATTCGTGCTAATGACTGCATTTACCATGATGCCTTGGGGTCACAAATGCTGGAATGGAAGACAGGGTGCTCCCCATTTTGACTGTTGTAATTAAGGCTCCCGTGAGCCTCCTAGCTGACGAGCTCGGGTGAAGCACCTGTGCGCCTTCTTGAGTGGTACTTAAACCTGTGAATACTTTCGAGGCGGCATTTCAAGCAACCCTGCCAGCTACACGTTGCTCTTCGCTGATGACGGCCAAATAGCCAGAAACACGTGTCCGAAGATACGGCACTCGCCGCACCAACTTATGGTGAAAAACTTTCAAAACTCTATTCAAATTCGTGCTAATGACTGCATTTACCATGATGCCTTGGGGTCACAAATGCTGGAATGGAAGACAGGGTGCTCCCCATTTTGACTGTTGTAATTAAGGCTCCCGTGAGCCTCCTAGCTGACGAGCTCGGGTGAAGCACCTGTGCGCCTTCTTGAGTGGTACTTAAACCTGTGAATACTTTCGAGGCGGCATTTCAAGCAACCCTGCCAGCTACACGTTGCTCTTCGCTGATGACGGCCAAATAGCCAGAAACACGTGTCCGAAGATACGGCACTCGCCGCACCAACTTATGGTGAAAAACTTTCAAAACTCTATTCAAATTCGTGCTAATGACTGCATTTACCATGATGCCTTGGGGTCACAAATGCTGGAATGGAAGACAGGGTGCTCCCCATTTTGACTGTTGTAACCTTGGCAGAAGGTAGGGATGGACATATGTGGTCCTTTTCTATTGGATACTGGTGACAAGGTTTTTATCATAGTAATGATAGATTATCATTCCAAATGGCCTGAAGTAAGTGTAGTGAGAGATGTCAGGTCAGGTGCTGTGATTGAGTTTTGCGAAGAGGTATGGAGGAGAGAAGGATATCCTGAGGCGGTGGTAACGGACAATGGTCCGCAGTTTACATCTGCGGAGTTTGGCGATTATATGAAGAAATGTGGGATAAAGCACATTAGAACTGCCGTAGCCCATCCTAGGGAGAATGGACTGGTAGAGAGGTTTAACAGAGTAATAAGTGAAAATATACAATTGTCGGTGCAAAATGGTCTGAACTGGAAAAAAGAAATAAAGAATCTTTTGTGGAATTATCGCACTACTCCACATTCCCTCACGTTGGAGACCCCATTCATGTTGTTAAAGGGTAGAAAGCCGTGTACCAAGGCTGTGCCTGGATGGATGGGTAAAGCAGGAAGAGAGAAGGTGAATGAGGAGGAAATGTTGAAGCGAGTAAGGGTAGGTCAAAAAGCGTATGACGGAAGAAATAAAGGGAGTTGGAAGAAGTTGGAAAAGTTGAAGATTGGTGATTGGGTAAGAACTAAGGTGTGGAATAAAAAAAAAGGTGAATCTAAATGGTCAATGCCTAGGCAAGTGGTGAGTGTGAAAGGTTATAGTGTGGAGATGGAGGATGGCAAGAGATGGAATGTGAGCGAAGTAACGAAGTGTAATGAAGCAGAGTTGCGAAAGTGGAAGAGTATGAGGGATGATAATAAGTGGACCGAGGTGAACAATGAGGTGTGTAGGAGAAGGAGATTGGTGAAGAGACCTGTGTATTTAAAGGATTACGTGATGTAGGAATTTTATGGATTTTATATACATTAGATAAGGTGAAGTTAATTTCGTTATAAATCGGGTTTGCAGGTTGTCATGTAGTGCATAGTATGCTGTTATTGAATTAGGATAGAATTTATTTATGTAAAAGTATTGTAGCTATGATTTTTTTATTTTTTTTTTATTTTTTTTTGTTTGTAGGATAAGGGGGGGAGATGTGTTGGATATTGGAATGTATTGTTGCCTAGTGATGTGGAGAAGAAGCTAGAATGTTGAGGCAGCCTACGGTCAGTTGAGACTAGGTAGCTGCCAGGGTTGGTTGTAATATTGAAGCTTAAATAAACTTATACTTTGGCAACATTGGAAACGACGTTAGAGCATCTTTTCAGGGAAGACTTCAAAGACAGGCCTTTGAAGTGCACAGAGATCATGGCCTTTCTGTCCTGGCTCCAGACACAACAGGGGGTTATGCAGCCCTTTTTGTGGGGACAGGACACAGCCTAATCAGGTGTAAGTGAGCTGTGCCCAACTCCTCCCTCCCACACTCCCAGGATGGCCCATCAGGACAACCTAATCTCACATTGTGTGTGGCTCTCTAAAGGGAATACACAAAGCCCAGCTGTCACCTACCACAGACAAGTAATCAGAGACAGGCAGCAGGCACCAAACGGCTGAAGTCAGAAAATGCCAACTTTCTAAAAGTGGCTGTAGGGGTTGGACACAATGCCTAGCCTCTGGCCAGATCTGAGCCTAACCATCTGCAAGCATCCAACCTGAACTCCTCTGCATAGGAACCTGGATGCAGGGCTTTGCTTCTGGAAAATGTGTTTTTTGTGCTGCTTTATAAAGGTATTCACATTTTTGTAACTTCTTTTTTGGTTTGAAACTTTTAGCTGCATTTTATTTTACTTTTCTAACTGTGCTCAACTACATTTTGTAGCTTTGTATTTATTTTTTAAATTAATTTTATGTAATGTAGTTTTTTATTTCGTATATTTTTGTACAAGTCTTTGTGTTATTTATCCCCATCCTGCTCATACCGACGGAGTACTGACTAGATTTGCTCCTATGAGCACTGTTTGCACAAGGTGCATTTATTTTTTTGGCCAGATGAAAAAGAAAATAAATCACTACCACTGATTTCTTTCTAGGCCTAGGGGCTGATTTAAGAAAAGTGGAGCTGCATTCAATGCAGCACCACTGTTCTTGCGCCCCTTAGCGCCCCCTTAACGCCACCATGTGTGTGCCGTATTTGAGATAGAGCGCACCATGGAGGTAGCTAGGGAACTAGCTTCAACATTTTTTACACTAGTTTGGCACTTTGCAGGATTAAACTAATCCTGCAAAGCACATTGAGGCCCATTATAAATAATAGTGAGCCTCTTTTTAACGCCCGCTCTGTTCAGGCGCTAAAAATTGTGCAAAAAATGGTGTGAAGAAATCTTTTAGATTTCTTTGTGCCATTTTTTTGGCCCCTCCAACGGAGAAACGCCCCCCTGCATACATTATGCCTGGAGCAAGCATAATGTGGCGCAAGGGGTTACAAAGTGGTGCAATGCATGCATTACACTGCTTTGAAAATCTGGTGCAGCGATTTTGGCCTCGTTGGGCCACATTAGCGTAAACAAATTACGCCAATGTGGCGCAAGGAGGCGCTAGGCCCACTTAAATCCAGGTCCTAGATCGTTGTACTGCTGCAAGTGTTTATGGCATCACAATGAGGTCATCATCCTGCAGTGAACTAGCTCTGGCTTGGTTTGTGAATGATGAGGTCAGCTGTGTGGTCAGCTGCTGTGGATTTTTCCCTGAGGCTATGATGGAGTTTGACTGTCTGCACACGAATCTGCTTCTGCAACACACCACTGTGCTAATGGTGCTCAGGTAATTCTTTTGAGCTTTTTTATACATGTTGTGAGCTTATTTGTAGAGTAGTGTTTCCTGAGAGGACAACCACATGACTGTTTCATTTTTGTTATTTTTATGGTGTCCCCATGGTACCGCAGTACTCCCACGAGACCCATACAGCCAATGATAGTGCCACATCACTCTGGTGAGGCCTTGACATCCTTTTCTGGGTCTTGTTTTACTACTTTACAAAAGTTTAGTTTACTATGAAGAGGTATTTTTTTCAGTTTGACGAAAAGGGTTTTCTGACAGTGTTCTAAATAATTAAGAAATGTGTAGCTTTTATGAACATTTCTGTGTAGGATCACCTTGAAACTTTACAGGAAGGAGCTGAGGTGGATTAACTTTGTTTTGGAAAGTTTTGTGACTATTTGTCAAATGGCACCTAATTTATTGGATCTGACACTGTGTAAGATAGATAGATAGATAGATAGATAGATAGATAGATAGATAGATAGATCTCACTTGTCCTTACCACTTCTCAGACTATGTTTTAGCTAAGCAACCGTCTTGTAAAGTACTATGCCACTCTCTGGGATTTGGTAGTGCTACAGCAAATATTTTTAAATTTAAAATACAAATAAATACATTGACTACAAATAGAATAACTCTTTCTTTTGAGACCCTGAAGTTGGTTCTTTGCAGTACCTTCGCCTAGCCCCAGAGCTTTCACGAATTCCATCATTAGACACTCAGCTAATTAAACGTATCTCCGGTATCAGATTACCTGCTGAATAGTATGAATCCATTGTTCCCGACAGTGAAACAAATTCCCTGGTTGGTACTTCTGTTTATGCCTTGGCTCTTCCCAGCTGATTTTTGTTTGCTTCTAAAATAACCATTTCCCTGAAAATCTCTTCCCCTAATGAGTGAGACCGAATAGTCCTCCTTTCCATGTTCCGGGTTTGACCAATTTATGAGAGTTTAAACTCGGCCATGTGCTTACAAAACAGGAGAATGAATTTTGAATAAAAACAAGCACTGTTCTTTCTGTATGTGAACCTCGCCTGGAAGTGTTAATTTAAAGAACCTGTCCTTACTGATGACACAGGAGTGAACAACAGGAGAATATGACCTTGCTTAAGGAACAGGTAATATTAGATCAGACGCGAACGCCACATCCTAGGAGCCAATGGACAAAGCTATCATATTTACTCTAAAAATAGAATACTTTTAAATAATACACTGCCCGGAACAAAACACGTGCTTATGGGAGGATGTATTAAAATCTGAAAGTTAGTTTTGGCATTATAGTTAAATTTAGGGCTTTTTTAGAACAGTTAAAGCAAAAATTTAGAGTTGGTCTCTTGCTTTTCACAGCCGTATTGTTTAGTGGAGGTTTTAAAATCTGTATTGTTCAGAATGCTTGTAGCAGTGAAATGGTCGTGTGACCGCCAGACCAATAAATGATTGTGCGATAGCCTCATGTGGCATTTCAGTGGATTACCCTCAGTGTCTGATAGGCACGAGGCCTGGAGTCCCTGTTAGGTAGCTGTTCACCTTGGATAATGGTAATAGTTCAAATCTATTTCATGCTGCAGTTCTTTGAATGGCTGCCTCGCTGGAGTGATTTGTTGGCGTTTACACAGCTAAGGGCAACATAGGATTTCTACTATTTCTCACTGGCACTGTAAAAGGGGATAGCTGTGATGTTGCCTCCAGCAGCTTTCAGAAAGGTCAAAGAGGTCGGATTCAGGGCAGGTGCAACTAGAAATTTCTACCCACATCTTACTGTTTGAAGCTGATGACGCAGAAACGAAGGTTTTACATTTATTAGCGCATAAACGTAGTGCCGCAATAATCAAGTGTGACTTTAACCGAACAAATAAAGATTGTACGGGGACAAATGTGCCCTCAGAGTAGTTCGCCAACATTTATAAGCGTGCTTAATATAACGTGATGTATTAGAATTGTACTAATCTGACATAACCGTAAACGTGTGCCATGATTTGCTTGTTTGAAATGTTTTAACTTAGCATAACTTTAGTGGAGGCTTCGGCCTAGTTGCCTTGTCTCACGGTTTAGATGCTCGTGTTTTTCTAATGTGCTAATAAAACGTGTATTCTTGCTTGAAGCTGTACTTTTCCAGTGAGATCGGTTCACATGCTTATCTTTAAGGTTTCGTGCCAGCCTGGCATCTTCTTCTTTGCTCCAAGGTCAATCTGCAGGTGCAGACAATGGAAGCTCTGAAAGTGAGTTAATTGGTAAAATATGTTGCAACTTACGTTCCCGACTCCAAGGATAATGTATGCCTAGGTAGAAGCTTGTGAATTGTTGTTTTTGATTGGACAATTTGAAGCCAACCTATGAACCCTCCAATGGAAGACCCTACTGGATTTGAACTGTTGATTATTTAAACCTGGTGCACAAGAAGAAAGCGGCCATTACCCATTGCACCCATTGAGGACATTATTGCCCATTGCAGCCATTATGGCCCATCTTGCCGACCTCGTCATTTTGCCATCTTCTACGATGCCAATTGATGTTCGACGCCATTTTGAATGAGACTTTGATGCTTTCTCTAATCGAGAGAAAGAGACTTTAAGTAATTCTCGCTCTAGAGACTTTAACTTTGATTTGCCCCTTTGCATAAAGTAGTAGTTTTGTCCTTTTATCTTGCCGCTGTGAGGCAATTGCCCCGTCCACCCTGCCCACTTTGCCCCCGTCCCATGCTGATCGAAACCGGTACCTGTGAGACGAAGACTTCCTTGAATGCTGATTGAATTTGGTAAATATGAAAGGAAAATGTACAATTGCATTGTGTTTCTTTTTAGGTAACCAACTGCTGATTTTTGATAAGAGCCCTAGTTAGGAGTTTTCCAAATCAATGTTGCTAAATTGTTTTTTTGCATGAAATCCCACATGCAGATGCTAATTTGAGGTTAGATGAGGATTCATTTGTTGCACGATGCAATTTGAGACCTTGTTATGCTGACTAATGTATGCAATTAGCCCGTTACAGATTATAGTTTTAGTGGTTTGCGTTGCTATTATCGAATGCATTGTTATTCAAATGCTGCATAGATTGCATCTTTTTCGCCGTTATGGACAGCTATTAATGTTCATTTACATATACCATTTGGTGTTGAGACACATTTATATCGTGCTAGCTTTGTTAATATAGGGAAATAAATTCATTAACTTTGAATGAACTAGTGTGGTTATTCATGGCCGAAAGGTCATGGTTCGCCGAAATGTTTTCTGGATTAATTGTGAAGTGTTATGTTGATCAGGGCATTGCTTATGTTCGTTATTGATTATTGATTTGATTAAATTGACTAATCTCGGGTGAAGAGAGCCCCACTTGGTCAAAAGATTCATCGACCCAAGAGCGTCCAAATATAGGTAATTTATTAGGACGGAACGCTCTATCAGTAGATGGTAGCAGAGGTAACGGTTTCGCCCTTTGGGACCCCACTCGAGAGGTAACGGTTTCGCCCTTTGGACCCCACTCGAGAGGTAACGGTTACGCCCTTTGGGACCCCACTCGAGAAGTATATGGTGTTGAATTAGATTTTTCTTGGGTAAAACAGATTGAGAGAATGATGATGCCCTAAGTCCCCCGCGACTTTCCCGGGATCTCGGAGCTTGCGAATGGAGAGAATGGAGGTGTGAAATCGGCGTTGGCGGTACTAGTGTCGGTATGAGTGAAGTCAGGATTTTGCGCTTGCACAGCTTATTGCCGCAGATTGTTTGAAAAGGTTGCGAGGATTTTAGAGAATAGAGGAGGTGCGACTCCGAGTGTGAGAGTAGGGAAGTCGTCGAACTTCATGTGCATGTGGCGCTTTGTGCAGAAAAAGGTCCACGTGGTTGTTGTTGTTGAGACGGGCCCTGCGAGGTCAAGAGACTCCGGAGTATGTTGAAAAGTGTATGAGACACTTGTTTTATGTTGTGGTCTGGTCGGTTTAATAGGTTGACCGGGTGTGGTCAACGAGTCGGTACGTGTGTTAAGGGAGTGAAAGAAAACTTCGACTTCGGGCTTTGACAAATTCTAAGTGCACTAGAATAGATCACTGACAAGTTGAGAGCAGAGTCTGCGGGTCAGAATTTGCTTGCGAAAGTGGGGACCGAAAAAAAAAGATGGAATAACTGCCGAGGCTAGTGAAAAATCCCTAAGGTCCTGAAGCGATTGTGTTACCCTTCCTGTAGTAAACCGACAGATCTGTTTTATTATTATTTGGTTGCTCGCGATACATGCTAGAAGTTGTTATGAGAGGAGCTGAGTGAAGGAGGACAAGCCGTGAGGCTTTGTCAGCCGCAGAGTGTGTGAGTGTGACGTCACTAGGAGCCGCGCTGGGATAGGTTGGTTGCAGAGAAGGGCCGCGCACGGATTGGACGCAGTCCGTGGGGCTCGATTGGAAGGGGAAAGGCAAGCGAAGAGTATTCCGGGAATTAAAGTCACTTATTGATTACAAACTTTGTGAAATAAAAGATGAGAAAATGAAATTTTTTAAAGCATTAAAGAGTGCGATGAAGGGGGAGTCTTACATTAAAGCGAGCGTAGGAGAGGAGACGCCACCCGAAGGTACACCAGCTTACATTGTAATGGAGGAAAGGGGGGTAGCTCCGTGCCTTTGGCTAAAGCAATGGCACAAGCTGACAGAGAGACATGGGAGCGTAGCGTTCCCGATCCATGGGACATTCAATATAAGGATCCTAGAGAATTTGAGATTTGCGATGTACGACATGAAGGTACCTCCAAGGCCAGCACAGTTTGAGGCTCTAGCGATTTGGGAACTAATGGCTAGACAGCAACAGCGAAAGAAGTTCGAGACCAGGATAAGAAAGGTAGAAAAGACACTAGCGGACGCTAGGTGGGATAATGCACAGAAGGTGTGGAGGTCAGATATATTGCAGGGGATAAAATTGTTTCCCGCAATTGCTAAGGAAGAAGAGGCGACAGGCAAGAAAGCTACCTGTAAGACAAACAGGAGGTGTTCCAAAGATAGAGAGGACGAGGAAAAGTTAAGGAGAGAAGACGAGTCAGAAGATGAGGAGTTCATCATGCAATTGCTGAACGACCGTCCACCACCTTATGCAGAGAGTGAACAAGGTCCAAGTACCAGTTCTGCCCCTCCGGCACCGGTACAGAATAATGAAACTCCGAATTCAGAAACGCCATCGGGATCTAAGGACCCGAGTTTACTGTTCACCCCGCAGATACCGCAGGTTAGGAGAATATATCCAGATGTGCCTATGTTGAAAACAGCAGAAAATTATCAGCCGCAGGTCCCAAGGTACTACAGCAGTGACAACAGTACGGGAATGATTCTAGATCCAACCGTAATGGGAGTACAGAATGGTCGCAACCCAACATTGGCACAAGCTGAGTCAACCCAGATTTTGATGTCTCAAAAGCAGATGCAGGGGGGAACCGCACATGCTCAGATGACGGGGAGTCAGACGGGCATGCCGGCAATGATGACCCATAGTGTGGGAATGAACATGCCTCAGAACCTGGGGAATAGACAGAACCCAGATGCGATATCCCTACCCATTACTGTAGGTCCACCGGTACCTTTGTACATTCAGCCTAACTCAGGTATGAGCGGTCAAGGATCAGTGGTGCAGAATGGGACGGAAAGGAGGTGCATAGAAAACACTCCAGAGACAACTCCGATAGCGGCTCTGCCAACTGGATCTGGGTCCTTGATGGAGTTTAGTCCCATATGTGCTCAGTCAACAGTGGTGAGGTCGAGTCCCCCACTGATGATACCGCTATCATCGAACACTGAAAAGTTGCCGCAACCATCAATGGCAGTCGATGTGAATGCTACACTGATGGGGTTGAATGCGCAACAGCTGACACAGTGGTTCAACAGTCTGAATTCCACACAAAGCTCAGCCAGTGGGAAGGGAGAAGACTATCTGAATAGGGTAAGGTTGAACATGGAAGCAGAAGAATTGGTGGAAGGGACTATGGGTTTGAATAGGTTAGAGTCCTACTCGGAAGAAGAGCTGAGGTATCTATGACCCAGGATTACGAGAGAAGTGAACAAGGTACATAGAAGGTTGCAAGAAATAGCTGACAAAAACGGGGTTGAGATAGACAAGACAAAACACTTGAGCAGGAGCTATAGATTGGATTTCGGGACCACAGACTTTGAACACATGAGGTCAGCAGGCATGAAAACGCACCTTAGAGAATTGCTGCAGAGTGCACAAGTGTGGAGGTGCTTAGACAAATGGGAAAGCAGATGGGCAAAGAAAAAGGAAAAGAGGAAAGACAGTGTCCCAGAGCACAACGAGAAAAGATCACAGAGTAGTGATGCAATAACCATGTTACCAATGAGGGAGACAGCAGGGGGAAAATTAATACATGTACCGTGGCACAGAAGCGACATTCAGTCTTTTACGGATGATTTTCCCAAACTGAGAGAGAAACCGATTGAATGGTATCAACAGACTGATAGGTTTGTGAAGCTTGCAAAATGTCTTTGGGAAGACCTGAACACCCTCTTTGAGATTGTGGTTCCGGCAGATTTGTGGGAAGACTGCAAAAGGGCTGTAGGTTGGCCGACAAGTGAACCAGAGAGAGACAGGGATACGGGTGCACCATCACCTATGGTAATGAGCTTGTACTATAAGGTGATTGAGCATTTGAAGACGAAGGTTGCCGCGAAAAATGTGGATTGGCAGAAGATTGATCGAACTGCCCAAGAGGCTAAAGAGTCGATTAATGGTTACTATGAGAGGCTGTTGAAGGCGTTCAAGAACTACAGTGGCACGGAAACAATAGAGGCGAAGGACATGCTTCATTTTGTGTTTAGATTTGTGGAAGGGCTGAGACCAGAGATAAGTCAGATGATAAAGACGCATTTGATTTGTTGGCAGTCGAAACCTATTGATGAGGTGTTGAATTATGCGAAATACTGTAGCGACGAAATTGAAGTGAAACAGAAAAGGTTGAAAGAGAAAGTGATGGTGATGCAACTTAAAGCAGCTCAGACAGGTTTGCAAGGGTTGCAAGGGTTCCAACAGCAGATACCGCAGCCGCAGGGAAATATGGTGTTTCAGCCACAGGCGAGAGGCAGAGGCAGAGGAGGCTTTGGGAGTAGTGGTCCGGATTTGAACACTGTTGCAATTCCGAATGGTGTGCAGGCAATGAAAAGGGTGATGCCGTGTCACGTGTGCGGAATCATCGGGCATTGGAAACGCGAGTGCCCGATGGTGGTGCAGGAAGGTGCAGGTGTTGGTCAGCAAAACAATGATGTCAATGCATTCCAGACAATGAGGGGACCGAAAATGAGAGGTCCAAACCCAAATTTTCAGACCATAAATCAGCTGCAGGGATTACAGCCCATGCAGCCGCAGCAGATGCAGATGCCCCGTATGCAGATGACGCAAATGCAGCCAATGCAACAGCAGTTTCCCATGGTACCTAATGAGCAAATGCAAATACCTTTGGCACCAATGAGTCAGCAGCAAGTGATGGTTCCTCCACAGGTCTCGGGTCAGGTGATGAATACAAATGGCACAGTACAGCAGTTCCCATTACACAGTGAGAATGGAATAAACAATGTATGGGAGAGTGAAAGTTCAGATGAGGAGGGAAATTGTGTGCTTGCAGCATCCTTGGAAGTTGATCAAAAGGGTCCATATGTGGAGGGAAGAGTTATGGGTCATCGTGTTTCATTCTTGGTTGACACAGGAGCCACACGTTCAACTGTTAGGAGCATTGAAGTACCAAATTTGCCACTCTCAGGGAGAACAGTTCAAGTAGTGGGAGTAGCAAACAGGCACCTGACGAACCCAATCACAGATCCAGTACAAGTCAGAATTGGTAACTATCAAGGGTCACATAATTTTGTGGTATGTGACTCAAGCCCGATAGCACTGTTAGGGAGAGACCTATTGTGCAAATTGGGATGTTCGATTATGTGTTCGAACGATGGATTTAGAATTCAGACGAGCAGTGATGGGGAAGAAGAGGACAGTGTAGAAGGGGATGAGATGGAAACTGTCGATGAAGAATATCCTCTGATTAACCTTTTTCCGATGATAACTGAAGAAGATATTCCAGCTGAATTACGGGAAACAGTCGGAAAGGAAGTGTGGGATATGACAGGAAAAGAGGTGGGATTGGTGAAAGGAGTGGAACCAGTGAAAGTGACCGTAAAACCCAATGTAACCTTTCCCCAGACCCCACAATACCACATGGCACAAGACACCCTCATGAAAGTCGCCCAACTCATTGACGAGTTTGTAAAACAGGGAGTGCTGAAAGAAGTGTTAAGCAGTCCATGTAATTCAGCAATCATGGGACTAATAAAGCCGAGTGGAAAGGTCCGAATCGTGCAGGACTTGAGGAAAATAAATGACATCATAATTAAATGCTGCCCTGTAGTACCGAATCCAGCTGTGATAATGTTTCAAGTCCCTTGCGATGCTGAGTGGTTCTCAGTCATCGACTTGTCACAAGCATTCTTTTCGGTGCCTCTTCATGAGGACAGCCAATTTCTCTTTTGTTTCAAATTCTTAGACAGAGTTTACAGTTGGTGTCAAATTCCTCAAGGGTTTTCTGAGTCACCGTCAATTTTCAATCAGATTCTAAAGAAAGACTTGGAAGCGTTAAAATTGCCATTCGAGTCAACCCTAGTACAGTACATTGATGACTTACTGATTGCATCTAAGACAGAAAGTAGCTGCACAGCCGACACCATTGCTCTACTGAACCATTTGGGAAGGAATGGACACAAGGTGTCTCCTTCAAAGTTGCAGTTCTGTCAGAAGAAAGTGAAATACTTGGGTCATCAAATAGAGAAAGGGTCACGGAGAATAATGAAGGAAAGAATAACAAGTATACTTCAAATGAGTCCACCAAAGACAAGGAGGGAGGTGAGGAAGTTTTTGGGGATGGTGAGCTACTGTCGCCAGTGGATTCCCAACTTCTCAACTCTAGCAAAGCCTTTACTGAAACTGACCCAGAAGGATGCCTTGGATGAAATTGAGCTGAAAGGAGATGAGATGGATGCTTTTATTGAATTGAAAGAATGCATGTGCAGGGCTCCAGCTTTAGGTATGCCTGATTACACAAAGCCTTTCACATTGTTTTGTCATGAACGTGATGCATGTTCTTTGTCTGTCTTGACCCAAGCCTGTGGTGGCATAAACAGACCAGTAGCGTATTTTTCAGCTACTTTGGATCCGGTCGCAGCAGCACTGCCAGGGTGTTTGCGCGCCGTAGCAGCAGTTGGTATCAGCCTCACTCAGAGTGAAGGAATAGTGATGGGACACCCATTAACAGTCATGGTCCCTCACTCAGTTGAGATACTTTTGACCCGCTCCCGAACGCAACACATGACTGGAGCAAGACTCACAAGGTATGAAACAATAATTCTGGGCTCACCGAATGTGCAGCTGAAAAGGTGCACTACGTTGAATCCAGCAACCTTGCTTCCCAGTGAAAATGCTGAAATTGAGAACGCTGAAGACGTCGAGCACGACTGCCTTCAGGTGACTGAATTCTGCACAAAACCCCAACCTGATATTAGGGATACTAAGCTTGATGAAAATGACCATATTATTTTTGTTGATGGTTCATGTCTAAGAGATGGGTTGGGAATTTTGAAAGCAGGATATGCTGTATGTACTGTAACAGGTGTCTTGGAAGCGTCCTGGCTTCAAGGAGTCTATTCCGCACAAGTAGCAGAGCTTGTAGCCCTTACAAGAGCATGCCAACTGTCTACATTGATGAAGGTTACCATTTACACTGACAGTCAGTACGGGTTTGGAATTGTGCACGACTTTGGGCAATTATGGTCACAGAGAGGTTTCCTGACCTCTTCAGGGTCCCCAGTGAAAAACGGGGAGAGAATAAGGGAATTGTTACACGCCATTCAGATGCCAGCCGAAATTGCAGTGGTAAAGTGTAGTGCTCATACAAAAGGACAGGACTATGTTTCCCTGGGAAATGCATATGCGGATCAAGTCGCAAAATTTTGTGCCTTGAACTGTATATTGCTCAGGGATGAATGGAATTTGATAAGTGAGCCAGAACTCGAACCAGCTGAAGCATTTGCCTTGAAGGTCGTGGATACAATGGATGAACTAAAAGCATTACAGAATAGCGTCAGGGAGGATGAAAGAGCTTCCTGGATTAAGTCACAATGTACAAGGAGACCAGATGAGTTATGGGTTTCAAATGAAGGAAAATTTGTTTTACCAAATAGTCTCTTATCGCAGCTAGCGCGGTTCTATCATGGGCAGGCTCACCTAGGGAGAGATGCCATGATAAGATTGTTCAAAACTGATTGGTTTAACCCCAGATTCCGTCAAGTTGCAGAAGCAGTTTGCCATCGTTGTGTCATTTGTCAGCAGATGAACCCAGGAAAGGGAACGGTTGTGAACATGAGCCACATTGGCAGGGCGAGCAGCCCGTTCAGCAGAATGCAGATGGACTTTATTGAGATGCCTGTGCATGGAGGTCTGAAGTATGTGTTGGTGATTGTGTGCATTTTTAGTCACTGGATTGAAGCATACCCCACACGTAGAAATGACAGCCTTACAGTTGCAAAACTATTGTTGAGGGAGTTGATACCACGTTTCGGATTCCCGATCTCTTTAGAATCAGATAGAGGAAGTCACTTCAATAACGAGGTGATAAAGTTACTTTGCGCAGCGCTGAACATTGAGCAAAAACTGCATTGTAGCTATCGCCCTGAAGCCTCAGGACTGGTGGAACAGATGAATGGTACACTGAAATCAAGAATGGCGAAAATATGTGCATCGACAAATTTGAAATGGCCTGACGCATTGCCTTTGGTGTTAATGTCAATGAGAAACACCCCTGACAGAAAGACTGGATTGTCCCCGCACGAAATTCTCATGGGCAGGGCCATGAGACTTCCTGCAGTTCCCGCAAACGCGCTTTTGAATATTACAGATGATATGGTGTTAGACTACTGCAAAGGTCTGGCTGACGTGGTTCGCTCTTTCTCTCACCAGGTGGAAGCAACCACCTTGCCACCGATCCAAGGTCCAGGACACACACTGAAAGCAGGTGACTGGGTCGTGATAAAGAAGCACGTGAGGAAGTCGTGTCTGGAACCCCGTTGGAAAGGCCCTTTCCAAGTGATCCTGACGACCACTACCGCTGTGAAGTGTGCGGGAGTTCCCAACTGGATTCACGCCAGTCATACAAAGAAAGTGTTGTGTCCCACAGATGAGGAAGTTGAAGCGCTGAAACTGCCAGTACCTGATAACAAAGTGCCGAGCGCTGAGACAGAGCAAAACAGAACTAGAAGCGAACAGGCAGAAATAGAGGAGAGAGAAATATTCTCTGAGGACGAAACAACCGATTCACTTGGGGAAGACCAAGGAGAAACCTCAGACAGCGACGAAGCAGCTGAAGATAACAAAGAGCCTGAAGCAGCTGAAAGTGACAAAGAGCCTGAAGGAAGTAACGGTGACAAAGGGCTCGAAAGAGGTGAAGAAGCAGGAGAGCCTGATCAGAGGAGGGCTTTCCCAGAAGCAGACGGTACAGAAAAAGAAAAGGAAAACCTGATTGACTCCCCAGAAGGAGGGGACAAGGCAGAACAGAACGAAACTGTTCAAACTTCCTCAGAAGAGATCGCAGGTCCATCAAGTGGACACAGTGCAAAGAGAAGACCAAGTATATCACCAGTAAAACTAAGAACTAGAGAAACGTTGAACGACAGTGAAGGGCCAAGAGTGAAAGAGAAAAGAAAGGAAGTGTCTGTCGTGGTACCAACATCAAGTGAAGAAAAAGACTTGGCCAAAGAGGAAAGTACCAGTGAGGCAGAATCAAAGAGAGATGCAAAATTGAAAAGGAAAAGGAAACCAAACAGGAGATATTCCGGTCCAGAATGGGCATATGTAGTCAATGACGATTGGACCGACGAATTTGTATCTCTTAGCCTCGAGAACGAAGAAGAAGAGATACCAATAGAAAAGAAAAGTTTTATGGACACTATTGATTGAAAAGGTGATAAATGACATTGCTTGCTATAATCTAACGTGATACAACCAGCTGAGACATTGCTAAACCGGATGAGACATTTGCTAACTTGATAAGACTTTGATAACCTGATTGACTCTTAAACCCGATTTGAGACAACGTTGCTAACTGATAAAAGACTGAGTTATTGCCAAATTGAGACAAATGCTGCTAACCGATAAGTGACTGGGCTCCTGAAGAAAACTGTGTGAACATTGCGCTCGTTCAGCTTTGTAACTAATTGCTAAATCGTTTCTTTATAAGTGCTTCTAGCTCTCTGATTCTATACAGATCATGACTAAGTACGCTACACAAAACAGTAGAGTGAAATATTGTAAATACCCGTGTATAGGCTTGATAACTGCATGTGTACTAATAATAATGGCAATAGTGCTTGCAACGCGTGGTAAGGGTGAGAATGAGAAAATTGATGCTTCTACTTCTGCTCCTGTTACTGTCACTGAACTAACCGCATTGAAAAGACTAGAATTAGATGAGAGACACTTGCATGATAAGAAGGAACTTTCGTACAATGTTTTCTATCGCCTACTAACAGAATATGTTGAGACTATGGATGCGAAAGATTGTTATGTGTGTACACAGATACCGACATCGGTAACGGAAGGGGTGACTTATCACCACATGCCTCTTACATATGGGATTACATGTAGTTTAGTAACTTCTAGATTTTATGGTCAAACTAACATACAGTATTTTTATTCAAATTATGATGTTAACTTTGCATATGTTCCTATAATAACGCAACTAAGCCAGATTGCTAAAGATTGGGATGCTAAAATAATAAGGGAATTTTTCGAGCCAATGCAACCTTTTGAAACAGCTCACGCTCATAGGGAAAACCTTACCTGCTCGCTCTCTGCAGTAGAAATAAGCTTTTTAGATCGCACAGATGATAGAAGGGCACAAATGAATGCGAAATTAGAAAAAGAGTTAAGTAAGAGGACTTCAGTAGATAATTATGCTTTTGCCGCAATAAAAACACAAGGAAAAATAGCTTTAGACGCTTGGCATGTAGGGAAATTTTGTATATATCGTGGTGAATCTTATTATGATAACATTTTCGTGGGAGCGAGTGAATGTAAACATACGTTTATCTTTAAGGCCAAATGGACATTCATGCTGAACGGACTTGACCCTGTCATACCTGGTGTATATTACATTTGTGGGCATAATGCCTATTATCGTCTTCCAAAGGGATGGTGGGGGAGATGTTATTTGGGTATAGTGTTCCCAAAGGTTTATCAACTGGATGACCTATCAGTGATTCCAAAGACGCCTGGATCTCATCGTATCCAGAAAAGAGAGACCGCAGCTGCTGTGGTAGGAGATATATTTGGAGCCATGATTCCTTCATTGGGAGTTGTGTTGAATTCCATCAAAATAAGAAAGTTGTCTACTATAGTGGATAACATGTTGACAAAGTTTTCAGGTGCTATAATCCTGATGGATGCTGAACTTGCAGCAGAAAGAGCTATGACTCTTCAAAACAGGCTTGCCCTAGACATTCTTTTAGCAAAGGATGGCGGCGTTTGCAAAATGCTTGGTGCGCGTCACTGTTGCACATATATACCAGACAACAGTGTGAAGATTAAAACAATGCTTGCAAATCTAACAAAAGAGAGTGCAGACTTGAAGGAATTGAAAGAACCAGGAGTTTGGGAGAAGGTTGGAAAGGGAGTTGCTTCAGTGGGAAATTGGCTTGGTGGCATTTGGAATGGAATATTACTAAAAATAATACAGGGAATACTAATAGTACTAATTTGCATCTTTGGGATTTGGGGAATAAAGAGGGGAATACTAATGATCATGGCAAGAATTAAGAGAAGGAAGGAAGAGAAAATGATGAAAAGAATGGCAGAAGAATACAAGGCAAGAACAAGGGGAACTAAAAGGCAAAGAGAACTGACAGAATTTTAATGGAATAAAATTTGTGGGAATAGTTTTGTGTGATGACAAATAGTCATCAGAGGAGGGATTGATGACGCAGAAACGAAGGTTTTACATTTATTAGCGCATAAACGTAGTGCCGCAATAATCAAGTGTGACTTTAACCGAACAAATAAAGATTGTACGGGGACAAATGTGCCCTCAGAGTAGTTCGCCAACATTTATAAGCGTGCTTTATATAACATGATGTATTAGAATTGTACTAATCTGACATAACCGTAAACGTGTGCCATGATTTGCTTGTTTGAAATGTTTTAACTTAGCATAACTTTAGTGGAGGCTTCGGCCTAGTTGCCTTGTCTCACGGTTTAGATGCTCGTGTTTTTCTAATGTGCTAATAAAACGTGTATTCTTGCTTGAAGCTGTACTTTTCCAGTGAGATCGGTTCACATGCTTATCTTTAAGGTTTCGTGCCAGCCTGGCATCTTCTTCTTTGCTCCAAGGTCAATCTGCAGGTGCAGACAATGGAAGCTCTGAAAGTGAGTTAATTGGTAAAATATGTTGCAACTTACGTTCCCGACTCCAAGGATAATGTATGCCTAGGTAGAAGCTTGTGAATTGTTGTTTTTGATTGGACAATTTGAAGCCAACCTATGAACCCTCCAATGGAAGACCCTACTGGATTTGAACTGTTGATTATTTAAACCTGGTGCACAAGAAGAAAGCGGCCGTTACCCATTGCACCCATTGAGGACATTATTGCCCATTGCAGCCATTATGGCCCATCTTGCCGACCTCGTCATTTTGCCATCTTCTACGATGCCAATTGATGTTCGACGCCATTTTGAATGAGACTTTGATGCTTTCTCTAATCGAGAGAAAGAGACTTTAAGTAATTCTCGCTCTAGAGACTTTAACTTTGATTTGCCCCTTTGCATAAAGTAGTAGTTTTGTCCTTTTATCTTGCCGCTGTGAGGCAATTGCCCCGTCCACCCTGCCCACTTTGCCCCCGTCCCATGCTGATCGAAACCGGTACCTGTGAGACGAAGACTTCCTTGAATGCTGATTGAATTTGGTAAATATGAAAGGAAAATGTACAATTGCATTGTGTTTCTTTTTAGGTAACCAACTGCTGATTTTTGATAAGAGCCCTAGTTAGGAGTTTTCCAAATCAATGTTGCTAAATTGTTTTTTTGCATGAAATCCCACATGCAGATGCTAATTTGAGGTTAGATGAGGATTCATTTGTTGCACGATGCAATTTGAGACCTTGTTATGCTGACTAATGTATGCAATTAGCCCATTACAGATTATAGTTTTAGTGGTTTGCGTTGCTATTATCGAATGCATTGTTATTCAAATGCTGCATAGATTGCATCTTTTTCGCCGTTATGGACAGCTATTAATGTTCATTTACATATACCATTTGGTGTTGAGACGTGCTAGCTTTGTTAATATAGGGAAATAAATTCATTAACTTTGAATGAACTAGTGTGGTTATTCATGGCCGAAAGGTCATGGTTCGCCGAAATGTTTTCTGGATTAATTGTGAAGTGTTATGTTGATCAGGGCATTGCTTATGTTCGTTATGGATTATTGATTTGATTAAATTGACTAATCTCGGGTGAAGAGAGCCCCACTTGGTCAAAAGATTCATCGACCCAAGAGCGTCCAAATATAGGTAATTTATTAGGACGGAACGCTCTATCAAAGCCCATCTGCATTGCTTTACAATCCCCACGACTGAAACAATCTGGCAACTTATAATTTAAAAGAAAAGCAAGCCCACTACCAGTCTTTGCTTGTTTTCAATCACAGTTTATTAACATGCGCGGATTCGAGTTTTATAAAAGTGTTTTGCAAAAAAGACACAATAGCTCGTTGTACTGGTCAAAGGTTTTCTCATGTTGATTCTTGCAAATCTGGAGTGGGAGGGACCAAAAAGTATGTAATGTTACGTCTGTGACATGACTCCTCTACAATTTTCACTTCTGGCTTGAGAAAGATTGAACTGATTCAGGAGTACTTCATAGCATATAAAGGTTATTGAAGAGCCTTTTCGTATCAGCTCAGCATTTGATAGGCCAGTACTGATGGCAGCCTGCCTGAGGAGGCAAAGTGTCTTTACACTGTAGTGGATGAGCACTGTTATCATACATGATCCCCACTCACCATCAGAAAGGAATAATACCTGCACTGCTGTGTAGATTTCGCTCAGTGTTCCGTGCTATCACTCCAAGAGCATTGCACTGACTACAGTACTTAATTTGTCAATAAAAATGTGCAGGTGCCCAAAGCCCTCATCATGGTTTGTTGCTTTGCTGAATGCCCTCCTCCACCTTCCGTCATGGCCTGTGCTTTTCCCGCTCTCCTCGTAGACTCCTACTTGGCTTAATAGGAACGTGTAGGGTCTATGCCCCTAACACCTGCTCCTTCCTTTTTTTAACACGTATCTTGACTAAATTATAACACTCCCCCATCACTTTTTCTTTCCTAATAAGAAAAGCCTCTCCACAGCAGAGCAGTACTGTACAATCTACTGGCACAATTACTCATCTGTGCTCCAGATACCTGTTGTGTTGGCTCCATCTTGCCACTCCTGGGTAGACTCTATAAAGCAAATGCCCTGGCTTCCTATAACATGTGCATTCCTGAGGGTTGCTCCTCTGTCAATCCCGGCTGATCATCATGGAACATATAGCCTGGATGTATGAAACCAGCGTATTATTGTGGGTGTCTTCACAGTGGCCATTGGATCAGCTCCGTAGCGAATATACCACGGCTGCTTGCGACCAGTGCTTTCCTGCTGTCCGCGCCTCTCTAGCCTCCTTGACTCCATGGAGCACACACCCTCACTGTAACTGTGGATCGATTCTCTGTCATTCCTGTGTGGACCTCTGTTGGTCCTGGGGAAACTATTTAGAGTGTTTACACTGCCCTTCTGTATTACATGCATTCCTATCGGATGGTCCTCTGTCTCTCCTGGGTGGACTCCACAGAGCATATTCCCTCCATGTCTGCAACTAAGCTGCTTCCCTCTCACTTTACTGTGAACTACAAAGAGCAAATACTCTTTATACTTGTAACCAGTACTTTCATCTGGGTTGGTCCGTTATCCGTTGTAAGTCCTGTGTAGATTCTATCTTTAACCAGAGTATGCCAGAGGCTTGCACCTTTGCTGCTGTGGAGTAGACTCTATTTAGCATTTATCCTGCTCCCTTTTACCAGTGACTACCTGTGGGTTGTTCCTGTGTGGATCTCTCTCAGTCCTGTATAGACTTTATAGGTTGTGCACGCTGGCTGCCTACAACTAGTTCCTTTCTGTGGGTTGTTCCTGTGTCATTCCTTAGTGGACTCCATAGAGGATATCCCTTGATTCCTGTAATGAATGTATTCCAGTTGGTTGCTCCTCTAGTTTTTGAGTTGACTCCATGGTTCATACATCCTAGCTGCCTGTAACCACTGCTTTTCAGCAGTTGCTCCTTGTGACGTCTGGTGGATTTCTGTCACTCCTGGGGGGCCTCTATAGAGTGTGTACCCTGGCTGCCTGTAAACTGTATTCCTGTGGGTTCATTCTTCATTGAAAAACGTTTAATTTGGCTGAGCCACAGCATTTTATTTGATTGGATGTCCCCAGTGTATTCAAGTGCATTGCTCCTCTGTTGATCCCGTGTGGCCTCCATAGAGAACGCGCCCTGGCTCCCTGTAACCAGTGCATGGCTTTGTAATACTACAGTGGCGACCCTAACCACCCAAGAAGTAGAACCAGGTTGCTTGCAATCATAGTAGACAAGTCTCTCTCTCTCGCTCTCCCCCTTTCACTTCCTCTCCGTCTCTCTCGCTCTCTCTTCCACTCAAGCATGCACTAAGCTACCCAGTCAGAGCGAGATGAGAAGCATCTTCATCTGTTCATCACACAACAACAAAACACTTCACACCTAGCCAGACCCATAATCCACCGCTTTCAACCAGACATAACAATTAATTAAAATAAAACTCAGGCATTCCTTCCCTCACTGGCGTTCTCTCGATCACATCCTTGAGGGTAGTAATCAATGCCCAACATGTATATGTATTTGTTTTGCATGATTTTCCCATCTTAGGTATCTTGGCAATTTAGCCTTAGCTCTACAATGCCCCTAGACTCTGTAGCAACAGTGACAGAAGTGTTCATCCTTTCCAAATAACTGATAAGATGGCCATTTTCTAAGTGCACATTTACAAAGCTTTGAGGTGAATCTGTGCTTTACTTAAATTCACTCTGTTTGGGAATCAGCAAAATCTGAGCCTTTGCATGGAAATCTGGGAGGTAATAGACTTCCATGTGTATGCCTATGTTCACCCCAGATAGATGATTTAACATCAACAGAAAATTTGTAAATGCACCAAAACTATTTTCTTTTTTTTCAACTTAGAATTTTCTGACTTGGGAATGTCCACATAGTTTTAACTTTGCAGGCGGCCACTATTTAGGATGTACCCCTACCTCCTTGTTACTCCATGGTCCTCCTCCTTCTGCAAAATTAATGGCTTGAAAAAATCTGAAACATTTGCAATTTTTCATCAGTTCTATATTCCATTTGTGGGCATACATGTCCACAGACCCTTAGTCACTGAATGTCTGGTGTTATCTGGATCTGTCATTTGTGTCCAAAAATCACACTCTTTGAAGACTCAGATTAAGCACTGACCGAGAGACTAAGCCTATTTGCTAAAGTACGACAGTTGAATTGTTGGTAATTAGGACTACACATTTTTAATTAGATGTCACATTCACATTGAGGGGGGTACCTGCCAACTTTCCATGTCCTCGATCGTCTCAATCAACAGTGGCATTAAAAGCAATAATCATTGTTTGTTGTCCTTCTGCATATAAGCAAAACAAGATATTCCAGAAGACTCAAGTCTTAGGAGGGGAATTAATTGTGCGAGGTCTTGATTGAATCCGTGTTAAGTTGGCTTCATTCTCAAATACCCGTTATGCACAATTATTAATTTGTGCCTATAGTTGCAGGTGATGGCCATTGGCACTCATTTTTAAGGATCTGAGCTTATATTTCCTCACCAGACGTTGACAGTGAAGAAGAAAGAGAAAGGAGGAGGAAGGGAAAGATATGAAAGCAGTGACTAAAGAGGAAAGCACGGCTGAAGCAGACCCTGCAAGAGTGAACTAAAGAAACAGAATCTATAGTGTGGAAGAAGAAAATACATAAGGTGGAATCAAGACTAGACAGCTCAGAGATCCTGCATTTCTGATTTGTTTCACAAATTAACCATCATTTATGCGTTCTGCCTGGTAAATGGCAAAACCGCAAAAAGGTTAAGTAAATTTAGCATCAGGCTTGTAGTGTCATTTTCTTAGATTTATTAAATATGTCAATGTTTTGCTGGTCACTGACTAAACTGTCACATCGCCATGGTATGTAAGTCCACTGACAAATAATTGAAGTGCACCTTTTAAGTAAATTGGTGTTTTAACACCACGATAAACTGAGAAAATGCATTCTCAGGATCACTAGCAGAATATCTAGGCCAAACATATTGTGTGGACTGAATATCGTGTCAAAGAACGTGAGGATCAAAATTTAGAGAAGGTAAGTGCAAATAGGTAGGTATAAATTTACTAATCTTAACTCCACATCTGCATACTGTAAAGATGAGTCTCTCAATTTGGTTCAATTCCACTTCTTTATTTCACATGTAGTATATAGCATCTCCAGCACAGCTCCTACCATCTCTCTTACTCCTACACCTCTCTCTTCTTCCCACCATTCCATTCCAGAACCTATATACCTCATCACATTCCACTCTTGGCTCTCCTATATTACATAGAGCACCAAGCCATCTTCACACTTCTCCCCTTATACAATATATAACAAATAACAAAACAAGTAATAAGAAAAATAAGTACTAGAAGACAAGGAAGAACAGATAAAGCTATTGACCCTAGTTCACAATATAAGTACACAAAATAATCCCGGAATTCAATATTTTAACAATGAACTTTACACACACTTTCCATACTCCAGGAATAACCATCCTCCAAAATTACTACATTTCTTTTGACTTGCCTCACCACCTGAGGAGCAGAATACTTGCTGTCTCCCTTCACAATTGTTCCACCTCTCCTTGTCACTACCCAATCCCCCTCCTTTATGTGAAAATACTTCACACCCATTCTTTTGTTGTACTGTTGGGTATTTTTCCTCTGCATCGCCTCTACTCTCTCTTTCATTGCCTCCCTGTCCACTCTCACATTCCTTTCCGTCTTTAACCACACTGGACATTATTTCACTCCAGGCATTCTTCCCTTAAGAGCTACAAATGGCGCCACTCCAGTAACTGAATGTGGAGTTGTACGATACGTCCACATCATTTTACATAATTCCTTTTTCCACGATAAATGATTGGCTAAAGACAATTGAATATTATCCATTATCATGCGATTCATTCTCTCAACCAAACCATTGGCCTGTGGTCAAAAAAGAGCAACTCTTTCCTGACTAATACCCATTTTTCGCAAATATCCCACCATTTCATGTGAAACCAATTGTACTCCATTGTCAGACACAATAGTTTTTGGTATTCCCTCCTCCAAGAAAACTTCTTCAAAGAATTCTATGATTCTCGCGGTATTTATATGATCCACAATTTTGACCACAAACCATTTCGAGTGATAGTCTACTAGCACAATAATGGACCTATTTCTAACACCCAATTTGGACACAGGACCAATGAAATCCACTGCTAGTTTTTCCTAAGGTCTTTCTGGAAATTTTACAGGGGCTAAAGGAGTTTGTCTTAGTACCTTAGTTTTGTCACTATTACCACAAAGCACACAAAACTTCACCGTCTCTTCCACCTGTCCATCTATTCCAGGCCACCAGAATAATTGCCTTATCTTCCTTTTCATTACACCCCGTCCTAAGTGTCCCTGGTGAGTTATATCAATGATGTGCTTCCTTACACCCTCAGGGGGAATGATTTGATTTCTCCTATATAATCTCCCCTCCTGTACACTCAGTTGATCCTTAATCTTAAAGTAGCATGACACATCGCTACTTCGTTCATCCTCATGTGTCCATCCATTAATTATTTTTTCCTCCACCTTACCCATGACGGAATCATTCACTTTAGCCTCATCCCACTCGCTCTCACTTAAGGCCAGTTCACCTAAAATAGTACCCACAAAATTCTCAACCCTATCACTTACTACTTCCTCTACATTCTCACCCATATTCACAGGCATTCTCGACAAACAATCTGCCACCATATTCCTACTGCCTCTTACAAACTCCACATCAAAATTATACTCCATCACAGATAATAGCCACCTTGAAATTCGAGGTGTTACATGCCCTTCCAAACCACGCCCGCCCTTGAAAATATAGATCAAGGGCTTATGATCAGTTTTTAATCTAAAAGGCACACCCCATAAATAAAACCTAAAATGATTAATTCCCCAGCAGCAAGCCAAGGCCTCTCTTTCAATTACTGAATATGATAATTCAGCACCCTGTAACCGCCTTGAAGCGAAACCTATCACATACTCTCTTCCATCCTTTACTTGAGTTAAGACTGCACCTACACCTACATTGCTTGCATCAGAAGTTACATACGTTTTTGCCGTTACATCAAAAACACCTAAAGTGGGAGCACTCAAAATACTCTTTTTCACATAATCAAAGGCACCTTTGCAATCCTCATTCCACTCATATACCACTCCTTTTTTCATCAATCTTCTTAAAGGTTCTACAATCTCTGTAAAATTCCTTATGAACTTGGCACAGTATTCCGCAAGACCCAAGAAGGATCTTAATTCATCTTTGTTACATGGCTCTGGTGCCTTCTCGATTGCAGTCACTATGCTTTTCTTGGGTCTAATACCGTTTCCACTCACAGTATGTCCTAAATAAGTCACTTCAGATTTTCCAATCTGACATTTTTCCTCTTTAATGGTCAGGCCTCTCTTCTCCAACCTGGACATTACTTCTTCAAACAAGAGGTTATGCTCTCTTTCATCATTACCAACAGTTAAAATGTCGTCTTGAAAGCATAACACTTTGTTCATATCTCCAAAAATCTCTCCCATTAGCCTCTGAAAAACGGCTGAGGCAGAAGCTAACCCAAAGGGCATTCACTTATAACGAAATGCCCCCAAAGGCGTGACAAAGGACGTCAAATGTCTGGATTCTTTATGTAGATTGATCTGATGATATGCTGAGGACATATCCAACACACTAAAAATGCACCCTTTACCTTTTATGGACAACATTTGTGAAATATTTGGCAAAGGTTGCCTGTCCACCCAGATATTCTTATTTAAGTCTCTAAGATCGATGCACAGACGAATCCTCCCTCCCTCCTTGGGTGCTACCACAATTGGAGCTAGCCATTCCGAGGACTCTATTGGTTCAATGATACCATCTTGCAACAACCTGTCCAACTCATTTTTCAAAGGTTCCTTCATCAAATTAGGTATGCCTCGCACCTTGTGAACCACAGGCTTCGCACCTCTTTTTAGCACAATCTTGTGAGAAAACCCTATCAAGAGGCCTAACCTTGGAGAAAAAACCCGTGGATGTTTTTGGATCAAGGGGTGAGTGTCTTTTACTTCACCAATTCTTTCTTTTTCAAAAATCATTACAGGCTCTTTAGCATTAGGGTTCAGAATTATCCCCAAATCTTTCTGATGACGCCAGCCCAATAAATTAGTTCCAAAATCAGTGATATATATCCTTCCTTTAACTGCTCTCCCTTTGAAAACAATCGTCATCCAAATCATGCCTATCATTTCTATCCTTTTTCCTGCATATCCCACAGCCTTTATATCTGGTTCCAACAGATTTTCATTTCCAGTGTTGACTGCTATTTCCTCATAAGTTTCTTTTGAAACAAGGGTGAATAAACTCCCAGAATCTACCAACATCTTAACTGGCAGGTTGTTCAGTAACACTTGAGCATGAGGTTTCTTCAAGATACTTGTACTTTCAAGCTCAATCTTGAGTGTCGAATCTTCCATACCTATGGCTTTCTCGTCATGAGCCAGATCAATAGAATTTTCCTCCACAGTTAAAATTATTTCTTCCAAGTTTCCACACACATCCTGAACATCTTGAATTGTGTGATCTTTGTCACTACTTCCATTGTTTTTAAATTTACAGACCTTTGCAAAATGCCCTCTTTTTCCGCAATTGCGACATATTGCATTTCTTGCAGCACACATTTTGCTTGAAGCAATGTGTCCAGGTGCTCCGCACCGATAGCATTTCACTTCCCTTGCATCAGACTTTCCTCGATTCGGATCTTCCCAATTCCTTGTTGATCTTTTCTTCTCCTCACTAATTATGAATTTACCCTTGTTCTTTATTTAATTGATAACATTTTGTCTTCCTTCCTTATTTGAAACATCCATTTCCTGCAGCCATACAGCTGTGTGCTCCATTCTTTTAGCAACTTGAATCGCTTCCTCCAGACTAGGATCTTTCATTAATAACTTCTCTCTTATCTTCTTACTATAAGCACACTTTACTATCTGATTTCTTATCAAGGAATCTGATAACTGTTTGAATCGACAAGACAGGGCGAGTCCCCGTAAGGTTGCTACATATGATGCTACATCTTCATCAGCACCCTGCATCCTCGAGAAAAATTTATGACACTCTAGAACCAAATTAGTCTTAGGTGTAAATTGTAAATCTAGCATTTGCAAGGACATCTCAAACAAATTGGAGGGTTGACCATCACCCATACCTAAGGAAACCTCAGGTAGATCCTCATAGATTCTTCTTCCTTCAATACCCAAATGATGAAGAAGAATCGCCTGTCTTCTAATAGGACTGTAGCGATCTCCTCCAATTGCCAGTAAGTAGGTAGAAAACATCTTTTTCCACTGTTTCCACGGAATAGGTGGCTCCCCAGGTGTTGCCAAAAAAGGTGGTGGCGAGGACATAATTTTATCACCCATACTACAACTCAATAGGTATTTCCTTGGTTCCTATAAACTTTTATATTTACACCTATCTATATATATATATATAAATATATATATTATTTTTCCAATTCCATTTTAAAATTTGCTATTTCATTTAATATTTAATATTTGCATTTAATATTTGTACTATTTCAATGTCTTTCTTCTTGCCCCTTTTTTTTTTTTTTTTTCTCCTTAAAGTCTTTCTTTTCTTTTTCTATTCAACTTTTCTGAGTCCTTCCTCGCTTTTGCAAGGCTGGTGTAGAGTACGTCAGTACGTGAACTGTCGATGCAGGCAAGGTCGTCTTTTCCTTTCCTTTATTATATTTTAATTGCCGCAGGAAGCCGGTTAATGTTCCACCCACGGCATGAACTGCCGTAAAGAAAATTGCTTGCTCGATCTTACAGATCGTATTGTGCTCGCTATAGTTTAATTGGTTCACGCGCTTCTGTCGCGCATTAAATGAAATGGTTTACGCGCTCCTGTAAATTGTTCCTCGCGCGTTTAAGGTATTAATTGAAATGTTTCACGCGCTCCCGGCAGTTGTACCTCGCTCGTTTACAGCGTTACTAGAAATGTTTCACGCGCTACCGACAGTTGTACTTTGCGCGTCTGCTCGTTTGCTCGTTTATTTTTCCACAAAACACACACAGTTCGTTAGAGGCAGGCGTTGTCTTTACATTTGTACAATAATATTTGTACTATTTGGTAATGTTTAGCACGCGATAGCACGCGATTAACTAGTCATTCGAAGTTGAAATATCAACATTCATGTTTTCACAAAGTTTCCCATAGTATCCAAGAGCAGCTTAAACGATTTAAATACGATCTTTGAACAATAATAATTGTGTTCACCAGTTCCAATTTAAGATTCAAGTTCTTTTGTGAGTGTTTTCCACTTCAGTTGAATAGCTGATTTTATGAGCTGTATTAACTTCCAGGAGTGGAGATGTTCAATTCAAACTGTCTCCTGCACGGCTCCTCGTCGCCAATGTAAAGATGAGTCTCTCAATTTGGTTCAATTCCACTTCTTTATTTCACATGTAGTATATAGCATCTCCAGCACAGCTCCTACCATCTCTCTTACTCCTACACCTCTCTCTCCTTCCCACCATTCCATTCCAGAACCTATATACCTCATCACATTCCACTATTGGCTCTCCTATATTACATAGAGCACCAAGCCATCTTCACACATACCTTGAAGATATATATTGCCAAGGTACATATATGTGGCGTGAAGTATAGCAAAACTTGCATTTCTATAGAAATGTACCTTCATAATATTCTTGTCCTCAATATTCTTGACATGATAGTTTGTCCACACCATATTTTGGGCTTGATATTTTCTCCAAGCACCTTACCTCACGAAGCTGTCATGACTATCATGAGCGGAATTTTGCAAATGCTTGGCATCATTGAATTATGGCTTAATTCTGAGATTAGATGTGTCGTGAAGCCAGCTTTACTTTGGTGGAAGATTTCACAATAAAACTTCAAATTCAGGATGATGACAATAATATTGATATGTGCTTGAGGAAAAAGATTGTAAAGGCCATTTGCACCTGTTCCTCTGGAAGGTCATTGATTATTAGTAAGTTGATGGCGCTCTACTCAAGCGTGTATATTGCTTGTGCATGATTTAAAACACAGATCACAAAATGCAAGGCTGTGGCGCTCTGTCAGTTTGATGTTGTGTTCTTGCGCTTCCCAGTAAACCTGTGATTAAATGCCTCATCGCATTAGGGTAGAACATGAGGAACGAGGTCATACTTCCGCATGACAAAAAGAAAAAAGTGTGTGCAGTGCCAGGATACCCTCACAGGTGATAGTGCGCATAACGCAACAAGACATGACATGACATAACATAACGTAACCTACCATGTGTCCCTTTTGTTTCAGCTTTCCTTTTGTTTTGAAATGTTTCACAGCTGAAATGTTGCCAATAAAGTTTCATTTACTAAGAGTGAAAAGTGAAAATTTAACTTTGATAATGAACTTGTTCTTTCATTTTATTCTAAGACTTTTATTTGCTGTTTTCAAGATTTAAGGTTTGGTTGTCACCCTTACCTCCTCCTGTTTTTCCCATTCCTTACTCAATTCTACCTACTCAAGCTAAGTGTTTGCACAGGCAAACCATACTTAATAGCCTTAGCTTTACCCCTCCTAACTTGGCAAAAGAAAAGAAGCGCCCTCCCACAACAGCCTTCTGTTTGTTTCAGTCTCTATCGAGTTGGATTCTATATGCTTTCCTGTAAGCGTCGATGTTTACTGGTTTCTATGTTACACACTGAGGCCCGTATATATACTTTTTTAGCACTGCATTTGCACCACTTTTTAACGCAAAAGCGGTGCAAACTTAGAAAATACAATTGTATTTTGTAAGTTTGCACCGCTTTTGCCTAAAAAAATGATGCAAATGCAGCGCTAAAAAAGTATAAATATGGGCTTGAATACTTTAACCACTTCGCTGCCAGGCCTTTTCCCCCTCCTGTGCCAGGCCTTTTTTTGCCTATTTGGGGCAGTTCGCGCTTAGGCCCGCATAACTTTTTGTCCACATAAGCTAACCAAGCCAAATTTGCGTCCTTTTTTTCCAACATCCTAGGGATTCTGGAGGTACCCAGACTTTGTGGGTTCCCCTGAAAGAGGCCAAGAAATTGGCCAAAATACAGGGAAAATTTTGTTTTTTTCAAAAAAATTGGAAAAAGTGGCTGCAGAAGAAGGCTTGTGGTTTTTCCCCTAAAAATGGCATCAACAAAGGGTTTGCGGTGCTAAACTCAGCAGCTTCCCAGCTTTCAGGAACAGGCAGACTTGAATCCGAAAACCCAATTTTTCAACACAATTTTGGCATTTTACTGGGGCATACCCCATTTGTGCAATTTTTTGTGCTTTCAGCCTCCTTCCAGTCAGTGACAGGAATGGTCATGAAACCAATGCTGGATCCCAGAAACCTAAACATTTCTGAAAAGTAGACAAAATTCTGAATTCAGCAAGGGGTCATTTGTGTAGATCCTACAAGGGTTTCCTACAGAAAATAACAGCTGAAAAAGAAAAATATTGAAATTGAGGTGAAAAAAACATCAATTTTTCTCTACTTTTTACTCTGTAACTTTTCCCTGCAATGTCAGATTATCGAAAGCAATATACCGTTACGTCTGCTGGACTCCTCTGGTTGCGGGGATATATAGGGTTTGTAGGTTCATCAAGAACCCGAGGAACCCAGAGCCAATAAATGAGCTGCACCCTGCAGTGCGTTTTCATTCTATACCGGGTATACAGTAATTCATTTGCTGAAATATAAGGAGTAAAAAATAGCTATCAAGAAAACCTTTGCATTTCCAAAAAGGGCACAAGATAAGGTGTTGAGGAGCAGTGGTTATTTGCACATCTCTGAATTCCGGGGTGACCATAGTAGCACGTGAATTACATGGAATTTCTCAAATAGATGTCTTTTTTACACACACCCCTATATTTGGAAGGAATAAATGTAGAGAAAGACAAGGGGCAATAACACTTGTTTTGCTATTCTATGTTCCCCCAAGTCTCCCGATAAAAATGATACCTCACTTGTTTGGGTAGGCCTAGCGCCCGCGACAGGATATGCCCCAAAACACAACGTGGACACATCACAGAAAACAGAGCTGTTTTTAGCAAAGTGACTACCTGTAGATTTTGGAATCTAGCTCAGCCGCCACCTAGGGAAACCTACCAAACCTGTGCATTTCTGAAAACTAGAGACCTAGGGGAATCCAAGGAGGGGTGACTTGTGTGGCTCGGACCAGGTTCTGTTACCCAGAATCCTTTGCAAACCTCAAAATTTGGCTAAAAAAACACATGTTCCTCACATTTCTGTGGCAGAAAGTTCTGGAATCTGAGAGGAGCGACAAATTTCCTTCCACCCAGCATTCCCCCACGTCTCCCGATAAAAATGATACCTCACTTGTGTGGGTAGGCCTAGCGCCCGCGACAGGATATGCCCCAAAACACAACCTGGACACATCACAGAAAACAGAGCTGTTTTTAGCAAAGTGACTACCTGTAGATTTTGGCCTCTAGCTCAGCCGCCACCTAGGGAAACCTACCAAACCTGTGCATTTCTGAAAACTAAAGACCTAGGGGAATCCAAGGAGGGGTGACTTGTGTGGCTCGGACCAGGTTCGGTTACCCAGAATCCTTTGCAAACCTCAAAATTTGGCTAAAAAAACACATGTTCCTCACATTTCTGTGGCAGAAAGTTCTGGAATCTGAGAGGAGCCACAAATTTCCTTCCACCTAGCGTTCCCCCACGTCTCCCGATAAAAATGATACCTCACTTGTGTGGGTAGGCCTAGCGCCCGCGACAGGATATGCCCCAAAACACAACGTGGACATATCACAGAAAACAGAGCTGTTTTTAGCAAAGTGACTACCTGTAGATTTTGGCCTCTAGCTCAGCCGCCACCTAGGGAAACCTACCAAACCTGTGCATTTCTGAAAACTAGAGACCTAGGGGGATCCAAGGAGGGGTGACTTGCGGGGCTCGGACCAGGTTCTGTTACCCAGAATCCTTTGCAAACCTCAAAATTTGGCTAAAAAAACACATGTTCCTCAAATTTCTGTGGCAGAAAGTTCTGGAATCTGAGAGGAGCCACAAATTTCCTTCCACCCAGCGTTCCCCCACGTCTCCCAATAAAAATGATACCTCACTTATGTGGGTAGGCCTAGCGCCCGCGACAGGATATGCCCCAAAACACAACGTGGACATATCACAGAAAACAGAGCTGTTTTTAGCAAAGTGACTACCTGTAGATTTTGGCCTCTAGCTCAGCCGCCACCTACGGAAACCTACCAAACCTATGCATTTCTGAAAACTAGAGACCTAGGGGAATCCAAGGAGGGGTGACTTGTGTGGCTCGGACCAGGTTCTGTTACCCAGAATCCTTTGCAAACCTCAAACTTTGGCTAAAAAAACACATGTTCCTCACATTTCTGTGGCAGAAAGTTCTGGAATCTGAGAGGAGCCACAAATTTCCTTCCACCCAGCGTTCCCCCACGTCTCCCGATAAAAATGATACCTCACTTGTGTGGGTAGGCCTAGCGCCCGCGACAGGATATGCCCCAAAACACAACGTGGACATATCACAGAAAACAGAGCTGTTTTTAGCAAAGTGACTACCTGTAGATTTTGGCCTCTAGCTCAGCCACCACCTAGGGAAACCTACCAAACCTGTGCATTTCTGAAAACTAAAGACCTAGGGGAATCCAAGGAGGGGTGACTTGCGGGGCTCGGACCAGGTTCTGTTACCCAGAATCCTTTGCAAACCTCAAAATTTGGCTAAAAAAACACATGTCCCTCACATTTCTGTGGCAGAAAGTTCTGGAATCTGAGAGGAGCTACAAATTTCCTTCCACCCAGCGTTCCCCCAAGTCTCCCGATAAAAATTATACCTCACTTGCGTGGGTAGGCCTAGCGCCGGCGACAGGAAACACCCCAAAGCGCAACGTGGACACATCCTAAATTTTGGAAAAAAACAGAGGTGTTTTTTGCGAAGTGCCTACCTGTAGATTTTGGCCTCTAGCTCAGCCGGCACCTAGGGAAACCTACCAAACCTGTGCATTTCTGAAAACTAGAGACCTAGGGGAATCCAAGGAGGGGTGACTTGCGGGGCTCGGACCAGGTTCTGTTACCCAGAATCCTTTGCAAACCTCAAAATGTGGCTAAAAAAACACATGTCCCTCACATTTCTGTGGCAGAAAGTTCTGGAATCTGAGAGAAGCTACAAATTTCCTTCCACCCAGCGTTCCCCCAAGTCTCCCGATAAAAATGATACCTCACTTGCGTGGGTAGGCCTAGCGCCGGCGACAGGAAACACCCCAAAGCGCAACGTGGACACATCCTAAATTTTGGAAAAAAACAGAGGTGTTTTTTGCGAAGTGCCTACCTGTAGATTTTGGCCTCTAGCTCAGCCGGCACCTAGGGAAAGCTACCAAACCTGTGCATTTCTGAAAACTAGAGACCTAGGGGAATCCAAGGAGGGGTGACTTGCGGGGCTCGGACCAGGTTCTGTTACCCAGAATCCTTTGCAAACCTCAAAATTTGGCTAAAAATACACATGTTACTCACATTTCTGTGGCAGAAAGTTCTGGAATCTGAGAGGAGCCACAAATTTCCTTCCACCTAGCGTTCCCCCACGTCTCCCGATAAAAATGATACCTCACTTGTGTGGGTAGGCCTAGCGCCCGCGACAGGATATGCCCCAAAACACAACGTGGACATATCACAGAAAACAGAGCTGTTTTTAGCAAAGTGACTACCTGTAGATTTTGGCCTCTAGCTCAGCCGCCACCTAGGGAAACCTACCAAACCTGTGCAATTCTGAAAACTAGAGACCTAGGGGGATCCAAGGAGGGGTGACTTGCGGGGCTCGGACCAGGTTCTGTTACCCAGAATCCTTTGCAAACCTCAAAATTTGGCTAAAAAAACACATGTTCCTCAAATTTCTGTGGCAGAAAGTTCTGGAATCTGAGAGGAGCCACAAATTTCCTTCCACCCAGCGTTCCCCCACGTCTCCCAATAAAAATGATACCTCACTTGTGTGGGTAGGCCTAGCGCCCGCGACAGGATATGCCCCAAAACACAACGTGGACATATCACAGAAAACAGAGCTGTTTTTAGCAAAGTGACTACCTGTAGATTTTGGCCTCTAGCTCAGCCGCCACCTACGGAAACCTACCAAACCTATGCATTTCTGAAAACTAGAGACCTAGGGGAATCCAAGGAGGGGTGACTTGTGTGGCTCGGACCAGGTTCTGTTACCCAGAATCCTTTGCAAACCTCAAACTTTGGCTAAAAAAACACATGTTCCTCACATTTCTGTGGCAGAAAGTTCTGGAATCTGAGAGGAGCCACAAATTTCCTTCCACCCAGCGTTCCCCCACGTCTCCCGATAAAAATGATACCTCACTTGCGTGGGTAGGCCTAGCGCCGGCGACAGGAAACACCCCAAAGCGCAACGTGGACACATCCTAAATTTTGGAAAAAAACAGAGGTGTTTTTTGCGAAGTGCCTACCTGTAGATTTTGGCCTCTAGCTCAGCCGGCACCTAGGGAAACCTACCAAACCTGTGCATTTCTGAAAACTAGAGACCTAGGGGAATCCAAGGAGGGGTGACTTGCGGGGCTCGGACCAGGTTCTGTTACCCAGAATCCTTTGCAAACCTCAAAATGTGGCTAAAAAAACACATGTCCCTCACATTTCTGTGGCAGAAAGTTCTGGAATCTGAGAGAAGCTACAAATTTCCTTCCACCCAGCGTTCCCCCAAGTCTCCCGATAAAAATGATACCTCACTTGCGTGGGTAGGCCTAGCGCCGGCGACAGGAAACACCCCAAAGCGCAACGTGGACACATCCTAAATTTTGGAAAAAAACAGAGGTGTTTTTTGCGAAGTGCCTACCTGTAGATTTTGGCCTCTAGCTCAGCCGGCACCTAGGGAAAGCTACCAAACCTGTGCATTTCTGAAAACTAGAGACCTAGGGGAATCCAAGGAGGGGTGACTTGCGGGGCTCGGACCAGGTTCTGTTACCCAGAATCCTTTGCAAACCTCAAAATTTGGCTAAAAATACACATGTTACTCACATTTCTGTGGCAGAAAGTTCTGGAATCTGAGAGGAGCCACAAATTTCCTTCCACCTAGCGTTCCCCCACGTCTCCCGATAAAAATGATACCTCACTTGTGTGGGTAGGCCTAGCGCCCGCGACAGGATATGCCCCAAAACACAACGTGGACATATCACAGAAAACAGAGCTGTTTTTAGCAAAGTGACTACCTGTAGATTTTGGAATCTAGCTCAGCCGCCACCTAGGGAAACCTACCAAACCTATGCATTTCTGAAAACTAGAGACCTAGGGGAATCCAAGGAGGGGTGACTTGTGTGGCTCGGACCAGGTTCTGTTACCCAGAATCCTTTGCAAACCTCAAAATTTGGCTAAAAATACACATGTTACTCACATTTCTGTGGCAGAAAGTTCTGGAATCTGAGAGGAGCTACAAATTTCCTTCCACCCAGCGTTCCCCCAAGTCTCCCGATAAAAATGATACCTCACTTGCGTGGGTAGGCCTAGCGCCGGCGACAGGAAACACCCCAAAGCGCAACGTGGACACATCCTAAATTTTGGAAAAAAACAGAGGTGTTTTTTGCGAAGTGCCTACCTGTAGATTTTGGCCTCTAGCTCAGCCGGCACCTAGGGAAACCTACCAAACCTGTGCATTTCTGAAAACTAGAGACCTAGGGGAATCCAAGGAGGGGTGACTTGCGGGGCTCGGACCAGGTTCTGTTACCCAGAATCCTTTGCAAACCTCAAAATTTGGCTAAAAATACACGTTACTCACATTTCTGTGGCAGAAAGTTCTGGAATCTGAGAGGAGCCACAAATTTCCTTCTACCCAGCGTTCCCCCAAGTCTCCCGATAAAAATGATTTATCACTTGTGTGGGTAGGACTAGCGCCCACGAAAGGAAAGGGCCCAAAACACAACGTGGACACATCACATTTTTTTATAAAAAGCAGTGCCTACCTGTGGATTTTGGCCTGTAGCTCAGCCGACACCTGAGGAAACCTAGCAAACCAGTGCATTTTTGAAAACCTAGAAACCCAGGGGAATCCAAGATGGGGTGACTTGCGGGGCTCAGACCAGGTTATGTTACCCAGAATCCTTTGCAAACATCAAAATTTGGCCCAAAAACACTTTTTCCTCTCATTTCGGTGACAGAAAGTTCTGGAATCTGAGAGGAGCCACAAATTTCCTTCCACCCAGCGTTCCCCTAAGTCTCTCGATAAAAATGGTACATCACTTCTGTGGGTAGGCCTAGCGCCCACAAAAGGAAATGGCCCAAAACACAACGTGGACACAACATATTTTTTTCACAGAAAACAGAGGTGTTTTTTGCAAGGTGCCTACCTGTGGTGTTTGGCCTGTAGCTCAGCCGGCCCCAGGGGGGGGGGGCAGAAATGGCCTAAAATAAATTTGCCCCCCCAACCCCCACCCTCCCCCGCCGGGAGCGACCCTTGCCTACGGGGTCGCTCCCCCTGCGTGACATTGGCACCAAAAAACAAATCCCCGGTGCCTAGTGGTTTCTGCCCCCTTGGGGGCAGGTTGACCTAAACTCAGCCAATCTGCCCCCAAGGGGGGCAGAAATGGCCTAAATACAATTTGTCCCCCAGGGGAGCGACTTTTGCCTGATGGGTCGCTCCCCATCTCTAAAAAAAAAAAAAAAAAGAAAAAAAAGACAAATTCCCTTGGCGCCTAGAGGTTTCTGCCCCCCCCCCCCCCGGGGGCAGATCGGCCTAATAATAGGCCGATCTGCCCCCCGGGGGGGCAGAAATGGCCTAAAATAAATTTGCCCCCCCAACACCCACCCCCCCCGGGAGCGACCCTTGCCTACGGGGTCGCTCCCCCTGCGTCACATTGGCGCCAAAAAACAAATCCCCGGTGCCTAGTGGTTTCTGCCCCCTTGGGGCAGATTGACCTAAAATTGGCCAATCTGCCCCCAGGGGGGCAGAAATGGTCTAAATACAATTTGCCCCCCCCAGGGGAGCGACCCTTGCCTGATGGGTCGCTCCCCATCTCTAAAAAAAGAAACAACAAAAAAAAAAAAACACAAAAAAAAAATTGCCCTGGCGCCTAGAGTGTTCTGCCCCCCCCCCCCCCCCGGGGGGCAGTTCGGCCTAATAATAGGCCGATCTGTCCCCCGGGGGGGCAGAAATGGCCTAAAATAAATTTGCCCCCTCAACCCCCCCCCCCCCCCCGGGAGCGACCCTTGCCTACGGGGTCGCTCCCCCTGCGTGACATTGGCGCCAAAAAACAAATCCCCGGTGCCTAGTGGTTTCTGCCCCCTTGGGGGCAGATTGACCTAAAATTGGCCAATCTGCCCCCAGGGGGGCAGAAATGGTCTAAATACAATTTGCCCCCCCAGGGGAGCGACCCTTGCCTGATGGGTCGCTCCCCATCTCTAAAAAAAGAAACAACAACAAAAAAACACACAAAAAAAAAATTGCCCTGGCGCCTAGAGTGTTCTGCCCCCCCCCCGGGGGCAGTTCGGCCTAATAATAGGCCGATCTGTCCCCCGGGGGGGCAGAAATGGCCTAAAATAAATTTGCCCCCCCAACCCCCACCCCCCCCCCGGGAGCGACCCTTGCATACGGGGTCGCTCCCCCTGCGTGACATTGGCGCCAAAAAACAAATCCCCGGTGCCTAGTGGTTTCTGCCCCCTTGGGGGCAGATTGACCTAAAATCGGCCAATCTGCCCCCAGGGGGGCAGAAATGGTCTAAATACAATTTGCCCCCCAGAGGAGCGACCCTTGCCTGATGGGTCGCTCCCCATCTCTAAAAAAAAGAAAGAACAAAAAAAAAAAACACAAAAAAAAAAAATTGCCCTGGCGCCTAAATATAATTTTCCCCCAAGGGGAGCGACCCTTGCCTAAGGGGTCGCTCCCCACCAAAAAAAAAAAAAATGAAACAAAAAAAAAAAAAAAGGTCCCTGGTGCCTAGAGGTTTCTGCCCCCCCTGGGGGCAGATCGGCCTAATAGTAGGCCGATCTGCCCCCAGGGGGGGCAGAAAAGGCCTTCCCGAAAATATGCCCCCCCTGGGAGCGACCCTTGCCCAAGGGGTCGCTCCCTTTTGTCAATAACAATAATAAAAATTAAAAAAACCCTGGTGTCTAGTGGTTTCTACCCCCCTTGGGGGCAGATTGGCCTCATCAAAATAGGCCAATCTGCCCCCAAGGGGGGCAGAAATGGCCAAAATATAATTTTCCCCCAAGGGGAGCGACCCTTGCCTAAGGGGTCGCTCCCCACCTCAATAAAAAAAAATGAACCCAAAAAAAAAAACAAAAAAAAAAATGGTCCCTGGTGCCTAGAGGTTTCTGCCCCCAGGGGGGGCAGAAAAGGCCTTTTCAAAAAAATGCCCCCCCTGGGAGCGACCCTTGCCCAAGGGGTCGCTCCCTTTTGTCAATTTCAATGAAGAAAAAAAAAAATCCCTGGTGTCTAGTGGGGTTTCAAAAGCCGGATTGCAAGCAATCCGGCTTTTGAAACCCTCGGAGGGACTTCAAAGGGAAGGAAATACTTTTCCTTCCCTTTGAAGCCCCTCCGGGCCTCCCAAGTGATTGAAAAAGAAATGCTTTTGCATTTCTTTTTCAATCGCGCTGGAAGCAGAGCTTCCAGCGCGACTAGGGAGGCCCCTGTGACAAATCAGCGCGCGCTCGCGCGCTGACGTCACAGGAGGGGGTGGGGGGGGGTCGGGGGTGGAAGGGGAAGGGATTCCCCGGTCAGCCCTGACCTGGGGGGGTGGGGGGGCGTCCCTCGGGAGGAGCGCTAGCGCTTCTCCCGAGGGAAGCATTCAGGACGTAATGGTTACGTCCATGGCGCCACACGGGCGCTGCCATGGACGTAACCATTACGTCCGTGGCGGGGAAGGGGTTAAGAACCGCTCTAATGTTCTTTTCATATCAATTCAAAAGTGGATCCGCTATGGAAGCCACATGGAATTCTTGTTCCAGTACCTATATAGGATGTTGCTTCAGCTGTCTCAGGCCTGAACAATTTGAAATATCTCTCCTTCCAGGCTGCTTGATGAGGTGGTGAGCTGCAGTTTATAAGCCTATGTCACCAGTGATGCCGACTGTTGGCTACACCCAGCTTTTTCTTTCTTACCAATCCTGCAGGATCACGAGAGACACAAGATTAGGTTGCTATAAAAAAACAGCCTGATTAAGGAAGTCCTTTTGTTTGCTCTAAGCAAATCTGTGCGCAAGTAATATGTACTGCTGAGCATAAGCATTCAAAAGCTGCAGAAAATGACACTGAAGACAGAGGGAAAGTTCCATTCTAAACCTAGTTGAGTTTCAATCTATGGAAAAACTTCAGATGATATATGTTTCAATTGCTGCAGCACTGCAAGGGTATCCACATCCAGTGCTTTCCAGGATTGAAGCAGATCCTGATAACAATGACACTGTGGAAAATCAGGATTTAAGAGGTAATCTCGTCCGAGGGTCTGAACTGGAGGAGGCTTTGTCCATTTTAAGATCAAGTCTCGCATTTCCTGATCCAACGCCAGAGGATTTGGAAAATTATTCTTCTCATAATATCAGTTCAAGGAGCCAAAGCAATTACCCACCCATTGCGCTGTACATAAACCGCTTGTCAGACACTGGAAGTAAATGGAGAAGCCAGGTTTTCTAAGGTTCCTTTAAAAAAGATGGCCTTTACAGGGTTTTATATAAGAATTTCCACAAATGGTAAAAGCGGACTCCCTGATGGCAGGGCTATCTTCGCATAGTTCCATAACATCAGAAAAGCCTTCCCCTTATGAAGTGGTTGACAAAAAGATATAAGTAACAGTGAAGAGATCTTATGCTACATCGGAGTTCATTACTCTATTCTATATATTCATGCCTCCTCAGTCATGCAATCATTTTTAATGGGCTTTCAAGCCCTAGCAGACTCCATACATCAAGGATTAGATTGTTTGTCCATAATTCGGTAATGGACCAACAAGTAAGGCTCCCAGTAAAGTTCCCAAAAAACATTTGATTTGCTAGCTGATGGTTCAGAATCCTCATTGGTGGTCCACCGATACTTGTAGATGGACTCATGGAAAGCAGATAATTCTCTAAAGACTCTGTCAAAGTGCTGGCCTTTTCCTGGATCCAAGCTTAAAAACCCTCAGCAAGAACAAAGGGTGAAGAAATCAGCAGAGGATGAAAATCTGATGATATCAAGTAGACCTTTCTTCAAAAAAGGCAATGGTTCAAAAAGATTCTTTGGTCCTCCTGTCTCTTCCAGAGTGCATAATCAGCCCCTTGGAGAGACAGGGGACAATGATAGGGGCCTCTCTTGTGGAAAGATCCTAGGTCCAGTCTGTCTCAACTTCTCCCCTATCATCATCATCACCACTATCATCATTATCATCATCATCATCATCATCATCAGTCTTGACTATCTTGTTGGGAAGCCTCTGGAGGATCTTCAAGTAGAATCATTAACTGAAATCTTTGTGGAAGCTTGGGAAAGGACAGTGATGGATTCATGGGTGCTTCAAACTATTGCCCATGAATCCAGCATTGAATGTGAAAATGTTGTCTGTAAATAGTTGAAGGTTTGATATCTACTCCTAGATCTGAAAGACTTCAATTGGTACATTTTGGCATCCACTCCTAGATCTGAAAGACTTCAATTGATATATTTGTCATCTAACTTTTAAAATAATAACCATACAGCTGATCCTTCATTTGACCAATCCATGGGATGTTCTAAAATTCTTGCATTTAATCAACCCAGGGATTATCTAGAGAGATTGGATTTGAAGGATGTTTACTAATATGTTGTGAGGTTTCCAAATTCCAAATGATTGCTCCGCAGCTGTGTTTCACACCAGCACTTCCAGTTCACTCCGATGACCTTTCCTCTGCACTAATTGAATTTAACAAAAGTCTGGTCTTGGTTTTAGGGGTTTCACATTACAGTGGCATCAATATTTTTCCATAATTTTATGACTGGTTAATCTGTGCTATCTGTTTTCCAAACTTTCTACGAGATGTCTAAGAGTTTTGAAAATGGGTGCTGTCTTTGGGATGGCTAATTAACTGTGAAAAATCCAAATCTTAAACTAGGGTCGAACCTTCAGTTGATCGAATTGTCATTCCAAACTAACCTTGGTCAAGTATTTTTTCCTTGGTCGAGAAAAGAAGAACCAATGACAAGACCAAATTCTGTTTTATTCAAAGACCCAGCATCAGCCAGAGAGTGGTCAATGGTACAATGAGAAATGGAAGCAATGTTACCAGGTGTGGTTCTGTGGTTTTGCTGCCACCTTCAGTCTTTGGTCCAGCGCCTCCTATGCCACTGATTGAGGCATCCAAACATTACTTGCTCCTATAACTCCTCAAATTTGAAAGGATTTGTGATGGTGGCTTTTACGAGAGAGTCTGAGCAAGTGTATGCTTCTCTCCTTTTCTCCTCCTGCGATAATTTCAACAGCTATCATGCTTGGAGAAGAATTATGTGGTATTATTCCATTGAAGGGGTATGCTGTTCAGAAGAGAGGAAAAGGTCATCCTTTTGGTGGAAAATAGCAACCATCCATGTGGCTCTTCTTCATTTTTAAAACCAGATTGAGGGCAAAGCTAAATCTGTACGGAATGACAACAAAGTTGCATGTTTATATATAAACCGCCAGGGCAGTCCAAGTTCTCCAGCCCTAGCAGCTTTAACCCAGGATATTTTTCAGTAAGCAGAAATTCAGTTGTCTTTACCTGACAGCTGTGTACCTTCTGAAGAGGCAGAATAGTCCTACAGGCAACTTGAGTCACATTTTTCTGGGCTCAGTGTCACTGAAACTAAATCCAGTACTATTTCAATAAACAGTGAATCAGTTCATTCAGCCATGGTTGGTTCTCTTTGTCTGAGAATTAACTAATGTACTCCTGAGCTTTTGTTCCCCAATTCCACCCTCACAGCTTGGGAGGGAGATACATGTTCTCTAGCCTCAGTGGCATCTCTTTGCATTCCCTCTATTCCCTTTAATTCCAGAGGCTTTAAGGGCAACTGTTCATCATAAGAGCCATGTCCTTCTAGTGGTGATCTGTGGGTCTAGATGTTCTTGGGATCTGCTTTTAGTCTGTCTAACAATTCAAAACACCTGGAACATCCCCCTCCATCTGTCTCATCTTCAAGCTCCTGTCCTTTAAGTTATGACCCTTAACAGGATATGGTTTGGGTCTGGAACTTGAGAGGTGGACCTTAGAAGCACAAACGTGTTCACTGGGTGTAGCTCAACAATTCCCAAGGCCTGAGACCTTAAGAGTTTATGCGAGCCATTGAAGGGCTTTTTTTTCCTAGTGTTCATATGAAAATCCTAATCCTGCATCCTGTGATCCAATTACAAGCTGAGATTTTTTTGCAGGAGTATTTTGTTTTGGGATAGGCTGTCTCAACTTTAAGGAGTCAGTAGGCAGCAACTAAGGTGTTCAGAGGGGAGAATGTTACTCCTCTTGCTGATCTTGCATCTAATCTGCTCAGGAGCTTCTGTTTGAAAAGACCATTTATTTGCTCTCCAAATCCATCTTGGAAACTGGCTCTGGTTTCAATAGGGTCTGTAATAATCACAGTTTGAACCCTTAGAGTCACTAGACTTAACAATTTTCCAAGGTCCTATTTCTAGTAGCCATCTGCTCAGACTGAAGTGCTGGTGAACTAGGGACTCCTTTCACACATTTTATTTACAGACAGAATAGTTTTTCTATCTTCTCCATTTTTTTCTTAACAAAACATCTTACATTTGTTTCTTGTTCTAATTATATTATTCTCCCTTCTTTCTTTCAAAATTCAATCTCAGAAGTGGAGAAACATCTACAATGTAATAATGCCCATAGATTTTTTTATATTTATCTAGCTAGAACTTGTTTTTGTAAATCAAATCTTTTGATCCGGCGGGAGATGATAAACATTCTCCTTCTTTCACCACAAGCAAGTGGGTTTATTTTGTTATAACTACAAGCTATTAAACCAGAGGAGTACATGTAACTGGAAAATCCAGAAGCAGTCTACCAGAGACATTTCTGCTTCCTGGGCCTCTTTCCTGGAAACTTCCCTTAAAGACATTTGTTCTGCAGCCACATGGTCCTCGCCTTGCACTTTCATGGCCCATTATCATTTTCAAGAGGGAGGCATGTATTCTGCGGATTTCTCTGAACGTGCGATTAATTTAAAAAAAATCTTGTTTTTATTCAATACCTGAACATTAAAATGTATTTTTCTTGAAACACAATTTTTTTCATTGTCCTTTTTATCAGGCCCTAAGGCAATGTTTCTATGAGCTTGGAAATAGCATCACTATGTAAGGACTGGGACAAGGAAGACAGATAGGGAAGTATGACCTGGTCCCTTACCAGTCATTTTTTATTACATCTAGCCTTCCTCGTCCCAGTCCCGATAAGCCCACCCCTTCCCTCCCATTGTGAAATGCCTATTCAAGCTTAAGCTTGGTAAAAAAAAAAAAAAAAAGCTGTTTTGCGAGGATACTGCTGTCCTTTTGACAAGTGAAGTAGGGTGCAGCTTAGGCACCTTGGACAAAATTCGAGTCTGTTTTTCCTGTGCAAATAATTTGTTTGAGTAGGTAGAAATATGTCTGTGCCTGGAGAGGGACCTGATTGGGTAAGGACTTGGATGAGGAAGACTTAGGGCTTTATTACGAGTTTGGTGGTCCTGAGACCGCCAAACTTACGGTGGTGGTCTGACCTCCACGGCTTTGGCAGCCCGACTGCCAAATTATGACTTTGGTGGTGGGACCAAAAACATGGTTCCTGATGGCATGACGGTGGTCGGGCTTGCAATCAGCCATGGCAGCGCTGAACTCAGCACCGCCTGGCTGATTACAACTCCTCTTTCTAACAGCCTTTTCATGGCGGTGAGCCTGCCATGTGAAGGCTGGCAGAAAGAAAGTGCTGGGGGACAACAGAGGGGCCCCTGCACTGCCCACGACCAGGTTGTGGGCAGTACAAGGGCCCCACTGCCCAGCACCGTCAGAATGCACACTGTCTGATTTGCGGAAAGTGCGCATTCCCAGGGTGCTGGAGTGTTAGGATATTGGCTATGGCTCATTTAAGGGAGCCAAGGCCAATATACTAACACTGTTCCCGCTGATCAGCCTGGTGGGAACAACTATCACAATATTCCCGCCAGTCAGCCTGGCTGGAATATTGTAATGTACCTGATGGGGATGTCACTGCCATGGCGGTGGCGTCCTCCCTGTGAGTTTAACGGTCCAGCGGAGGGACTGCCAAACTCCTAATGAGCTCATTAGACTTGCAGAAATGAAGATTACAAGTAAGTGACCGTGTCCTATATTGTAAGGGCATCTGTAATGAATCCACAGTTGTGAACTAAGTGACACCTACATTAACATAGAAAAAGCATTTTCATTTTACAAAGAGAGGATCTAATAACTCACAAGTTATTTTTTAAAGTTTAGCAGTCTGAAAGCCAATTCAAAGAGATAACCTCTGCCAAACTAGCTGAAGATAGGAAGCTCAATTTTGAATGTATTTTAGGATTTCTGCTTCCAAAGTAGCTCATACCAGCATGTGGAAAACAGGAGAAAACTCTGTAGTAGTTCTGCACCTCCTGATGCTTCTCCCATCAGTTTGACCCCATGACACCACATTTGCCACGTCTTCTACAATGTCTTCCTGACTTCACAACATCTTAATACATCACATGGTGGTGCTCAAGGAAGAAATCATTTCAGAGCACATGAGAATGTTGACTTCAAGATTAAAGCACCAGGCCAATGTCCCATGCTGATGACAGCATCAAAATATTCTGAAATTGATAACTTCATGATATAATTTAGAACATAATTATTACAAATGAGGGAACAAGTCAAATTATTTAAATTAATCTCTGGACTTTTAAAAATGGGATTTAAATACTGCTACACTTGTTGTAAGATAGCCCCAAAGCAGTAACTACCATTGCTATGAGAAATCTCCTTACGCTATTCTTAAATTGTCACGTAACTGCTCATGATCCCTACTGAACTGATACCCACTTCCCTTTAGGAATACTTGCATTCCCTACCATATTAAAAGAGAGTAATATTGCATAGGGAATCAACCAGATGCAACTTCTGCTTCAGTTCTAGGCTCACATAGAGCAGCACCTGCTTGTAGTATTCGCAAATCAACATAGACTCATTACTGTGAACTTCTGTCAATGTTAGGTGAGACTGCATGATAATTAGCTGAATATCCGTGCCCCTCACACATACTTCTTCCTCTCATAAGCTCAAATGGCACAATACCTGTCACTGAATGTGGGGTGGTCCTATATGCCTATAACAATGTTCTAAATATATTTTCACAATTAACCTTGGATTTGATGGCACTTGAAATACATTCCACTAGAACTCTACTTTATCATTTGCCTAGGGGTTATATAATGGCCTACGCAGGTGTTTTATTCCTAATCTAGACAGGAGTTCAGACAAACTTAAGTACAGGAATTGAACTCCATTGTCCTAAAGTAATTCTTCTGGTACCCCTTTCTTGTTAACTTCCTCTTGAAAAAACAAGTTACTGCTTTTGTATTTAGTTCAGATACTCCTTTTTACCTCCACCCATCTTGACAAATGATCTACCAATAGAATGAAATATCTCCTATTGTTCGTTACCACATGCAAAGGACCCAAAAATCTTCAGCAACTCTGCCAAACTCTCTCTGGACATTTCACTGGAATGAGAGGAGGTTTTGATGTGACTTAGGGCCTGACTCAGAGTTTGGCAAATGGGGTTACTTCGTCACAAACATTATGGATATCCTGCCCACTTTATTTCGATTCCATTATGTCCTTTGGACATTGTAATAGGGCGGACGGGATAATCGTCAACTTTGTAACTGAGTAATCTGTCCACCAAACTCTAAATCAGGTCCTAAATATTTGTCACTGTAAAAGCATTACACACACTCCTCTACAAGTGCCTCCAGTTCTCAATCTAAACCTCACCATCAAAAATCCTATCTTATTTTGTGCTTAGTGGTTGTTACCGCCAAATGACCTGTATGAGCATTTTATAAAATTCTTATTCTGAAACAGTTAGGAGAGATTAATTTGTCTCCCCTCATTAGTAAATTATTCTCTATAGATATTTCATCTGCTATTTTGCAATATGGCTGTACTGAGCAATTTAATTGACTTTTCTTTCGGCCAGCGAGTCCTTACCATTTTCATAACTTGACTCAAAATTCTATCTTCTTTGTGGGCAATCCACCAAGTGTCCATGTCATTAAAAAACAATACAATCCTGTACACTAGGTCTATACATTCTTCAACTTCATCATGCATCTTCTTTTCATCAGATTCCTCAACAAATCACATTCTTGACAAAAAGTCTGCTTTCAACTTTTTTTCCTCCAGCAATATGAACTACAGTAAACTAAAACTCTAATACTTTTGTTGCCAACTTGGCTAGTCTCGCCATTGTTTTCTTTATCCCACTTCCTGAAAGAATGTCTACTAGTGGCCGATGTTCTGTTCTTAAACAAAACTTTCTTACCCATAAATATAGTTTGAATTTTTCAATGCCCCAGATACAGGCGAACAATTTTCAACTACTGAGGCCTTCATTACAAGTCTGGCAGTCTAAGGACCGCCAGACTCATGGTGGTGGTCGGACAGCCGCTCTCCAAGTGGTCCGACTGCTACATTACGACCCTGGCGGTCGGACCACCAGAGGACCGCCATCACCACCGGGAACATAGTTCCCGATGGGCTGATGGAATTCAGACTCGTGGTCAGCCAAGGTGGTGCTGAACTCAGCTCTGCCATGCTGATCACAACTCCTGCTTCCGCCAGCCTTTCCATGGTGGGGACTCTGCCATGGAAAGGCTGGTGGAAACCCAGTTCTGGGAGCCACAGGGGGGTCCCTGCACTGCCCATGCCTGTGGCATGGGCAATGCACGGACTCCCCCTGCCCAGCACCCTCAGAATGCATACAGTCTGCTATGGCAGACAGTGTGTAATCCAAGGGCCTCTGTGTGACAGCATTGGCCTCAGCTCCATTAGTTTCCGCAGTTTTCTGAGGTTTCCACTGGTCAGCCCAGTGTAAACCTTGTAATTGGGCTGTGGGGGAGATCGCAAACTCTGCGGCAGTCTCCTTTCCACGGGGCTGGCAGGCGGACGGTTGGCCCACCAATCTCATAATGAGGCCCTCAGTATCTTGTTTCTACATCTTTCATGCTTCTAGATGCAAATTCAATGGTAAACTCTTTTCAACCCTCTACCTGCAATAACACCGCACCCATACCATAGGCACTGGCATCCACTATAACAAATGTATCACACCCCTCAACATAAGCCTGTTATGCAAGTGCTTCTACTATGCTTTGATTAATAAGATCCAAGTTGTACTCACATGTTGATGCCATACAATTCTGTTCCATTTTTTAGTAACAATCTGAAACATTCTGGGAATTCTGAAAAGTTTTTGATGAATTGATAAAACTAAAATTAATACTTCAAAGGCCCTTCACACTAACAGTTTCAAAATGTGTAATCTGTTTTGTTTTCATTTCTTCTGTGTTCACCCCAGACCATTTACTGGTATTTAGTCAATACGTTTTTCCATTTTTACCTTGAACTTGATTGGAAAGGCGTTCTTTATTTGTGCCCAGATTATTTTGTATTTCTTGACTACTACATCTCATAGAGCATTTGTAACTTTGATGCCTTCACCGCAGCAATCAACCTAAATAGACAGCCATCATCACAGGAAGTCTACAACCGCTCTTCACACTCTACCCTGTCAATAAATTCCTCACAATGGATTTGCTGAAATCAAATTGTCATTTGAGAATTGAGCACGAAGCTGACCTGACCTGACACTGTCTGATATTGACAACAGTGTGCGGCTGTTGCATTTCAGGCGCTATCTTACAAATAAGTAGAGCACAGAATGTGATGTGAGGCATTTGGATAACTGCAGTCTCAGATTATTCAACAGATACATTTTTGAAAATGCTAAACAGAAAGAAATTCTGAACATTTGGAAATGGGATTGAAATGCCTATAATGGGCGCAGTTCACAACATTTTACTTTGATCCAAATTATAAATGCTCCAAGACCCTTGCTGTACTTACTTCATCCTTCCTTATTTCTCAAAAAGCGAAATAATCTTTTCATATTTGATCCTTCGACTCCAGCATTAATAATGAAAGAGTTTGTGGAAAGAAAGATATGCCAAAGATTTTTTTTAAAGGAATCAATATGTGCTCATTTCATATCTCTTGGTTATGTCTAATGCATATAGATCGCTCAAGCTGTGGCACTCAAAATCCATGAGACCTAATACAAATGATCAAACTACTTTGTTTATAACTTTTACAAAAGATAAAGCAGTATGGCATAAAACATCTAAGATCTACCGCTGCGAGCAATACATTATTCATAGCAATAACTGTTTAGAATTATTCATCAGCAATAGAACGGGACATGGATTTTGTGTTCTAAGCGTAATGACCTTTCAGCTGAGAATGTTCAGGGGAATTTCTACTTATATTGAGGAAAGCGTTGTGTGCCACACAGCCTTTTTGTGCAAGTAGGTATGTCTTGCGATTCAAGAACTTGTTTTCACTGATTCACACAGGGCCCAACTATGTGGCAATAAGTAAAAGATGATCCCCATTAGTCCAGTTTAAACAGATGACAACATTCCTTCTGAACAGGAATATAGGAAATCAAAATATGCTCTTGTGTTATGAGTCCATATGTGGGATGCGGTCGCACATGTGTCTATGTACATCGCGCAACTCAGACGTCATATACCAGTAAAACACAGACACCCATTTCACTGGTTGATGCATGAACCAGGTTTCTCCTGCACTCAAGTACTGAGCTAAACTCAAATCCAGTAATGTGCTGTATACTATGAGGGTGTCAAAATAAAACATTCAGGGGTCTAGTCACAAATGTACCATGCACTTGTGAGTAATTTAGACATAATCTACTCTTACACTTTTGAGTAACTACTAATATTGCAGTTCACAAAATCCGAGTTTAAAGTTACTCAGAAGTGTAGACATACAATCTCTTCACCCCCCTGAAAAAGGAGACGGTGCCAAATTTATGAGTGTAGGTCTCTATTGTAGACGTAACCAGTAATGCATCCAGCACCACAATGGCCAACCACTGATAATGCAACAACCTCCAATAAAAAATAATATAAATAGGGATCTGAAATAAGCCCCACGGGAAACATAGGTAAATTAAATTAAATCACTTAAAATAGTAAAAAATATAAAAAAATTCAATTCAATGTTTAAAAATTATAAAACGTAAACAAATGTGTAATTCAATTATAAAATATTCAAATATTTTAATTTAATAATTAATATTAAATTATAATATAATGTATTGTGAAATTACTTTTGAATGATTCTAATCATTACTTTTAGTAATTATTGAGGCATATATAAACAATAATCTTTGTGTGATAGGCGGGAATTCATGTTTTACTTTAAACTTCAGCAATGCAATTTTAGTATAATTTAATATACTAAATTAAATAAAGACTTTACTGAAAACTATGTTATTAGTGTTGCAGCATTTATTTTGATCTACAATTAAATTGCTATAAAAAATTACTTTATATTATTATTTAGCACAAAAATAATTTTACTAATTTATTATAAAGTTTAATTAACTTTTTAAATTTTCAATATACTTTACATAGGGAGATCTCCAGCTCGAATATGAAATCTCCCAATAGTAAACTATAAGGAAAAGTTTTAAAGTTTATTTTATCTCAATAAAATGACTAAAATATATTTATGTCAAATATTAATCTAAATTAATGTTCTGTTTTTATTTTAGGTGTAGAACAAAAGAGAAAATGCTGCTGCAATATTTATTTAATCTCGAATGAAATCTAATTTTAATTTTAACATTTTACATTAAATAACACATTTTCCTGATTGTAAATTAAAAATAAATTCCCACTTAAAATACAATATGTATATATTTATATGCATTAATAATTATTAAACATGATGCATAACATTTATGGAAAGTAATTTAATAATATTTTCATAATACTCAATGTTACATTAATTTATAAATTGAAACGGTTGTTCAACTATTTTATAATTCAGTGATAGATATTTTTTATTTTTAAATAAATTATATTTAGTTATATTAATGATCATTTTAAATCATTGAATTCAATTTAACATTATTTCCTATGAGGCTTTATTTTACATCCCAACCTCCATTGCACATTTTAGGGCCAGTGGTTGGCCGTGTGTGGCACTGGACTTACACTAGCTCTAAACTGGAGGAATTTATTACTCTTTTGTGCCACTTTGGCTGTAGTTATCTTAGAAGTGTAAGTCATGATAGGCAATGAGCTTACTCTTTTGTTGGTGGGTGAATGAAATTTACTAAAGCCCTCCCTATCCCTCACTAAACCCTCCCATTTAGTAGTAAGTATGATCCATTTTCCAGCCACTCCCCCGGCCCCTCCCATATTTCCTACTAAGTAGTAAACTTACAAGTGTGAGGATAGAAAAGATAGGAGATGTTGAAGTAGAGATTCACACTTGTAGGGTTATGAATAGCATTTCATAGTATGTTAGTAGTATTATTGTAGTACTAACACACTGCAAAGTGCAATTTGTGAATAGAACTCACTATGGCAACTGTTGTCCCAACATAAAACATGCCGGGTAAAGCATCAGTGCTGTCTGCCTGCTGTGTCATTTCTTGCCAGTGAAACACAAGCAATAAACATGTGGATTGGCAGATTTGCAAATGGTATGGCCTCACATTCTTTTATGGTAGTATGTGAGTAGTGCGCTTTACAAATTCCTTATTGAGACTAGAGACCCCAAAAGTCACTTACTTGCGTATCTCAAGTGGACCACAGCACTCACCAAGGCCTTCTTTGGCACACATGGCTCAAGAAATCTCTGTCATTCCCAGGGGCACCACTGTGTTTTCAAGGACTACCTGTTACGTTGATGGGTACTATTTAATTCGGTAAACAGGTTCCCTGTTCAACTTCAGGGACACGGTCCTCAGGAGGTTCTTGTGAGTGCTCTCCTTCCTCAAAGATAAGAATGAAAGGTAGTTCAAAACCACCACAGGCTTGCCCTGGTGAACTTCATCTTCTCATTCAGCTCTTGGGTACTGTTTGCCCAGATATTGAAACAACAAATAGATAGCACTGCTTACGGGATTAGAAATACCAGGTGCACACAGAACAGGGAACAGGCACATAAATCCTTCCTTATTTAGAATGTGTGGGGTGTATGCCCACTCAAAATAGAACAGGCAGTACATCCGCCACTTTTTTTGGCATATGTCCTTGTTAGAAATGGGGCCTTTGGTTGGCAGTCAGGTTGACCCCTTTTCGAAGTAAGGACCCTCACTCTAGTCAGGGTAAAGGAGCATCAACCTCAGTTAACCCCTGCTCGCCCCCTTGGTAGCTTGGCACAAGCAGACAGGCTTAACTTTGCGTCTCGGAAGGTGCGTGGAAATTTTCCCCACACGGCGGTCTGTTCGGTACTCGTCAAGGGGTCCTCCATGGTGCTAGACCACGACAAGAGTTTTTGGTGTTGCAATCTGTCAAGCTTTGATTTAGGCTTACCGTCTAGACCAGAGGGAGATGGAGTGCGACCCCGATTCTTGCAGGTCCAGCTCTGGCCGAGGTAGGGGCGATCCTTTCGAGTGGTGTAGATTAATACAGAATAGAGTATAGTGCCATAGAGTGCAGTGGCATAGAATACATTAGCATAGGGTAGAGTAGCTCAGAGTGCAGAGTACTGTATGGTGTCATGGAGAGCACTGACCGAGAGTGCTGGTTGCAGAGTAGAGTGTCAGAGTGTAGTGGGATAGAGTGGCGTATAGAGAGGTGGCACAGAGTACAATGATGCAGAGTAGAGTGCAATGACACATATTGCAGTGACATACAGTGCAGTTGTGAGAGTGTATTGGTGTAGAGTGCAGTGGTAAAAAGTAGAGTCCGTAGAGTGCAGTGGCAAAGAGTGGAGTGGGGCAGAGTGGAGCAGAGTGCAGTGGCATAGAGTACATTGTTTCAGAGTAGAGTGAAGTGGTATAGAGTGGAGTGGTACAGGGTATAGAGCAGTTGCATAGCGTGACATAGAGTGTAATGGTGTAGAATAAAGTGGTGCAGAGTGCAGTGGCATAGAGCGCAATGGTGCAGAGTAGATTCGAGTGCCATACAGTGGATTTACGTAGACTGCAGGGGCACAGAGTTGAGGATTACAGAGTAAAGTCCATTGGGATAGAGTGTACTGGCATTGAGTAGAGTGGGGCAGAGTGTAGTGCTGCAGAGAGGTGTAGAGTACAGTGACGCAAGGTGGAGTTATGCAGAGTAGATTGGTGTGGCCTAGACTGGAGTGGTGTAGAGTGCAGTGGCAAAAAAGTGCAGTGGTAGAGTAGAGCAGAAAAGAGTGCATTGGCATAAAATAGAGTGGTACAGGGTAGCGTAGAGAGGCATAGAGTGAAGTGGTATAAATTGCTGTGGTGTAGAGTGGAGTGGTGCAGAGTGCAGTGGCATGGAGTGGTGTAACGTGGAGTGGTGCTGAGTTGAATGCATTGGTAGGGAGTGGTGCGAGTAGAGTGGAGAGGCGTAGAGCTGAGTACGCATGTTATGGTAACACACTGACATTACAGACAACACATTTTCTATTGAAATTATCATTACATTTGCACAGACATACAGTTTTACTAATAAATCTATACAGTGCACAAAAGAAAATGTGTGGAAATTGCATCACCTACTGTAATGATTTTTTATCATATTAAAGTGTTTGTTTCCAGCACACTTCAGAAATAGCAGAAATGGGCTTCATTTGTGTTACGTAGTCTGATATATTCTAACATACTTACATAGTTCATTTAAATAATGACTTGTGCTAGAAAAAGGCTCTTACCTACCCCCAGTGTCCAGCACGATTGTCACAGAAATCCTCTCACTTTGATGTCAGAAAAAGAAAAGTAAAAAAGCACCCTCGGAAGATAGCGCCTGACATTTGACTTTGGCTTTTGAATGCACAGCAAAAGTGACAAGATCGGAGGAAGGTTTAAAGGTCTGTTTAGAGAAAGGTATTAATGGAAGGATACAGTAAACATGGGTTAGTGAAGCGAGGGATAAACTGAACCAAGAGAACCTAAAGCAAATAAACCTAGCAAATAGAAAGCCAGAAATGTGAGTTACAAATCACTAAGCCAATAGTAATACATGGGTTGAATTCATTCCCAGTTTAATATTCTGAAAGTCACCAAGATGCGTTTATAAAACCAGACAGCTGCGCTGTCTGGTAGGCTGTGACCTAAAAAACACTTATTTGTAGTTAACATGAATCCTTACTTCCCATAGGCAAAAAAATATATGATTTGAAACAGTTGGCCTTTGCTAGAATAGCAGACTGTGCGGAAAGACATTTTGCGCCACTGCTGCTGGTGAATAAAATGAAGCAGCAGGGAGCCTCTTTTGTGTTCACAAGTCAGTCTCTGGCTGATTACATCACAGCAGTGACTCGCCTCTACACACAAACATATCCGCACCTCCCACAGCTCAGCTGAATCAGTCACAGCTTAGATCCGTCACGCTGATGTCCGGTTGCTTGTTGAGGGCTGTTTGTTGTTGTAAGGTGACACGGGGTGAGCGGGAAGAAGGAGGTGTAAAATACAGCACCTGTGGAACTTTAAAAAATATAATTAAAAGCACTTTAAACGGAGGCACTGTAGCCAGGTTAGAAGGTTGCTGCAGGACCAGACTGCCAAGCAAAAGCAGCAGAAATGTTCAAACCATACCTGTTCTCTTCTTCCGTGCGCTCTCTCTCTCTCTCTCTCTGTCTCTCTCTCTCTCTCCCTCGCACCCCATGTGCCGTCACCAACACCTCCAGCCCACTGATTAAATGTTCGGTGGAAAAAATGGTCAATCCGGGCGCTGCTATTTGCATGATCTGGCCCGTATTTATACTTTTTTTGCACCGAATTTGCGTCGTTTTTTGACGCAAAAAACGGCGCAAACTTGCAAAATGCCATTGTATTTTGTAGGTTTGCGCCGTTTTGCGTCAAAAAGCGGCGCAAATGCGGCGGTAAAAAAAGTATAAATACGGTTAATGTCTGACGATTGGCTCCCCGGGCCTAGGCCCAGCTTGCAAATTCCAAAAGCCATTCCTGACTCTAAACAGTTAACATAGCCATCAGCAGTGCTTAATTTGCAAAAGAAAAAGTGCCGGGGCCCAAAGATTTGCCCAGAATAACACGGCAGGCGCTATCCAAGGACAGGTTGGCGAATAACAAGGAAGTGTATTCTTGATTGCACCCCAAGCCTCTTTTAAGCCACCACCAAACAATCACTCACTCTTGCAGGTTCTTGATTTCTCCCTTTGTCACTACTTTTCAACTTTACTCTTCCTCTTCCTTTCTCCATTGTGTGTTTTTCACTCTTTTGCTCAAGGCCAAACTCTGATGACGAAGAATAGCTGCCGGTCCCGAAAAATAAGTGTTGGTGGGACCCATCGGCAACCACCATCTCACATTAAGCACTGGCCATCAGTATGGCACAGTGAGACTTGTTGGAGTGCGGACCAGAAGATCATCTATGGTTCTTACTGAATTTCTGGATGAGCGTGGAGTGGGGAATCATTGTTGAGAGGGAAGAGGTGAATTCCGTAGGTTTGATCCAGAACACAGAACACCCTGTTTCAGGTGTCATAGAGACTGCAAACCTCTTGGTGGCCTACTGCTTTGAACATTTGGTCTTATCATGGGTTCTAAGTCCCTAGTTGGAGACAGGTGATAGCTCATCGAAGAGATATTGAACATCTATCTCTGTTGTGTAATCGAATACCAAGAGCTCTGTTTTCTTCAGGTTTAATGAGACAGTTACTCCTCTTTCAGGGAGTGACTGCTCCCTCATTTATTATGAACTCAGCAGAAATAATAACAAAACGTTCGAATATGACCCTGACTGTATTTAATTCCCTGCATATGACATTTACAAGTTTTCATATGCAGTACCCTAGCTTAGCAATATTTCATGCCGAGAAAATAAATGGTAGGTGTTCCATGTGCGTTCAGAAAGGGTTAGACTTATTCTGATGAATGCATTGCTGAGTTTACAAGATTGCATTTTAATTCGCACATACTTTCTCATATGTTTTCGTGAGTTATAGCTCGCTCCTAATTTCTGTCACCCCATCCATAAAGCGGTATGGTCTACTAGCCTTAGGAAAATATTGTGCTGCCTGTTTTCCTTGCCACACAATGCGCTTGCTTGAAACACACTCCTGGGTTTGCCTTTTTCATTCATTTTAATTAGGGAGTCTCATTCGGCTCAACTTAAACATCATTTTACTTTTTATTTTTAACCCATAACTTAATGAGTTAAAATGCAAATCCCTACGATTTGCATGGCAGTTTAGTGAACACATAGCGCACAAGAAATTGCTCCAGTCTACCACTTCCGGCTGTTTTTCTTTCTCTAGAATACAAAATGCATGCAGGGATTGAGAACTGGTCACGTCATTAATCAAAATGTATTCACTCACATAGAAACTTGTTTGGAAATATATTACAATCCTTCTTGCAAATGTAGATAAACAAACTTGAGGGCAAAATGTCAACCTGATTAAAAGTTGTTTAAACCGTTAGTTTCGTTTAGTTTTCAGCTCAGTTTAGTGTTCACTTTTATTGCTGGAGAAAAGGGGCAACACTCATCATTTTTTTTTTATTTTAGAAACAAGCTGGTAAAAATCTCGAACTTTTTTGTGAGATGGCTGGCCGGACGCAGGTGTACGTGGAGATACTTACAATTTTGTTTATAGATTGTTGTAAGTGGAGGGGCAGTGTCCAGCTTCACCCTATGCATTGTCAATACATAGCGATCATCCTTTGAGCAATCTTGAATTCGTATATATAATCGTTGGTAGGTTGAGTCATGTTTGTGGAAACAGTCAAGTCTTTAGTGCTCTTCTGAATTCTCAATGGTTGTTGATCGTCCTTATTTTCTTTGGTGAGGTGCTCCGTGATTTGCAGGTTCGCAAGAAAAGGAGTTTCCACCTAGTCTGGTTCTTCCGAAAGGTGTCATGATTAGAGGCTGAACTGTTCTTGATCTAAGGTTCCTCCCATGGGTGTAGAGTCTGAATTAGGATTGTAGGGACTGAAAAAAAAATCATCTGCCTGCTTTATTTAGCCCTGTGGCTGATGTATAGAGATTTGAAGCATAGCCTGTGTTAGCCCTAGAGGGCAGGAGTGATGTAGTAGTGTAATTTTAGGCTTAGTACTTGTCTGGTTGCAGGATTCTGGATTAATTCGCGTTTGATTGGGTGCTTTGTAAACCCCATGTACAGCCATTAGCATTATTTAGGTGTGACACCAGTAGGTCCCCTAAGGCCTCAATTATATGGGAGTGGCCAAGGTAGGGGAAGGTTTAGCTTGGTGTTCTCAAAAGAACAAGAGCAATCCTTTATTCGGCAGCAAAAAGCGTCCTTTAAAGTACATGCAACAATTAAAACCTGACATCTAGAATTCTTCACCAAAGGTAAAATAATGCAAAACATTGTTAAAACAACGTTAAAGACATAAAAAACATCAAGTAAAGAGTACCAATTAAACATAGCTGCCGAAAAGAAATATTTACCCAATAATTCATACTAAATGATTCAAGGTGCATAGGGCTTTGAGAGCGAACTGATAATTTCAGGAAAGACACTACACAAAAACAACATTCAGTGTGTGCTGGCAGTTGAAGCTAATACAAAGCTGGTCTACATTGCCGTAGATTGCGTTCCTTAAGCAGCATAAATAGAAATTGTTTGGTATACTTTAAATTAAATTTAGAGAAAAAGAAAAAGATGCAACAAAGGCTGATTGGGCACACCCTCACACGGACGAGGACAGGCACTGCCAGCTTTAAGGTGCCCAACAGGAAACAAAGTAGATGAGTAACTCTACTGGTTCTCACGCGGAACAAAATGGACCGTTCCCAAACGTCCATGTGCGATGATCAGGTATTACTTCAAAGCGCCTGAGGGCCTCAGGTGCTGGTAGGCTAGAACTGATGTTTTTTTGCCTTGTGTAGTAATCTTTTGTGCATGCACGCGATTTAGCCATAGGCCTTTCAGAACCTTTTCCTCTATCTTGCTGCTTAGAAGTAGGCTCATCAAAAAGATGGGGCTGTCCTAGCTTATAAAAGGTTTTCTTTAGGTATGCTAGCCAGGGAAGACCCTTGTCGAAAGCTAGGCAATCTTTAACAATGGCTTGAGTAAATGCTTCTTCCTTATTCTTCCATAGGGCAATTTAAAGAAGCAAAGGGCTAGCTATAATAGCTGAATACGAGCTCCTAATGATATATAAAAAGTGAGGAAGTGAAGGGGACGGTCAGGGCCCTTCTACAAAAGCAGTTTTTCTCCACTAGAATAAGGGCACAGTTTGCGATGCCCCAAATCTCAGCCTCGTAGACTGCTACAGGTACACCCTGTGGGCCTATTTACTAAGCTTCAGAGCCGTGTTTGCTTCACAAAAGTGACACAAAACGGTGCCAAATCTTTTTTCACCAATTAACTTTCTGTAAATATGGTGCTCTCCTGCACTGTCCTTCTCACGCAGCGCAGAGCAGCATTTGTGGCTGCTGCACTGCGCTGCATGAAAAACTAGTCAATCTGTAAAACAAGTAAATGTGAACTCCGCTAAGAGGAGGGGGATATTAAAAATAGACCCTACTGCTCTGGAAAGTTTTAGACGTAGGCGCATGATGTAGTACGCCCAGGAGCTAGAAGAGTCAAAAGTAATCCCCAGATAGGAAAAACATTTAGGCCCATATTTAGACTTTTTTAGCGCTGCATTTGCGTCATTTTTTTTTTACGCAAAAGCGGCACAAACTTAAAAATAGAATTATATTTTGTGTTTGTGCCGCTTTTTCATCAAAAAATGACACAAATGCAGCGCTGAAAAAGTTTAATATGACGCCTTAGTTCTTTCTAAGTGCTTATTGCCCACTACAAGAAAAAATACACTAAATCGTTTTGAAGCGCATGCCATACTATATAATTTTATAAAATTAATGAGTAAATCTAGGTCAGCCATAAACTGGGAAAAAGAGATCACTAACAAACGCAAAGTTTTTGGGGTGTGAGCCATCAGGATCGCATCATTGACATGCAGCAGGGTCGGAACAGGTACTCCCCCATCCCTAAGGACATCTGGGCAGATATTGCATAGAAAGGGCTTACCTTCTTAATATAAAGTATGCATAAAAGGGATCCCAGGACGCAGCCCTGCCTTCCATCACAAAAATGTTCAAAATCTCTATTTGCCCATATATAATTCTCACTTTCATGTTTATATGAAGGGCCGCTAAAACGTGCCCAAGATCCTCATCCAGCCCCTTAACCAAGAGAAACGTCCCTAGCTTGGAATGGTTCACACAATCAAAGGCTGTGGACAAATCTATGAAAGCAGTAGTAATGTAGACAGTGTTTAGCAATAGTGTACTTACCAATTATCAGAGTTAAATTTAAATACTGCTCTACAGTCTCCCCAAGTTTCCTAAAACTATTTTGACAGCCATGAAGGATGGAGTTTTCTGTCGCCCAGTCAAAAATCCTATTTTAATTAACTCTCCCTAAAATTTTAGCAGAGGTGTGAATGAATGAAATAGGGCAGTGATAACTAGGATCAGAATAATTTACCTTCTTAGAATATCAGGATAATATTCGAAGTGAACCACACACTAGGTAAAGATGAATAAGCAAGACTATTAAAAATATTAGTCAAGAAAGGCACCTAGAGGTCGGACTTATACTTTATCAAATATATTGTTATATTGTATTAGTGCGCTCATAGTTCTAGTTCTCAAGGAAGGAATTACATGCTGATTTTTCAGTCAGTTTACCCAGGAATACATCATCAAAGTTAGGTCTGCAGTTGTTGGGCACCTTGAGTCAACTCATAGCAGTTTAGGATTATAATGATGTATGATGTGTTAAATTCACCAAGCAATTCCTCCAGATGACAATGTTTCATTTATGATTGCTCTGTTTGGCATTGCAATAAATGCAGTTTTTCAGAATGTATTGAAAATATTTGGGGAAAACAAAAAGTGATTGTGGAATTCTTGAATTAATGCCAGCCACTGGTAATTACTTGGACCAGTCCATGCAGTTTTTGGCCACAATGGCACTTATGACACTCATCAAAAAACATACTTAAAGGGGCTGCCCAACATAACTCCCACAATTCTTGGGCGACAATGAAGCACTAACAATCAATGCAAAACTCTTGAGGGATGAATTATGACATTCAATCAATATTAATTCCTTAATTATTATTGGATCTATAACAATTATTTCAACATCTTGTATTCTCAATTCAAAACTCCTGTCTAACCAAATTAGAAAACAAAGTCACCACATTATATTTCACTTCTGTGGTTAAGCGCACATTGGGAAAAATACATAAAGAAATCAAAATCAAATAATGTGTTCTTGTGTCAATAAACCAATAAAACATCCATATCAAGTGAAGGCAAAAGAAAAAGAAAAAAATGCACACTAGTCCTTATATAAGCAATATTTAGAAACATCGGCCGACAAAATTCAGCCTTGCTGGGTCTGTTCAATCAGGTAGCCCTTCTCCCAAAGACTAAAAGCCATCTGACCCGATTATCTCACAGATTGAGTGGATTGAGGCTACTAGTCTTTGTCCTATTCGAGTATCTTGTTATCCTTTGGCGAAAAAATGCTGACGCATTTCGACTAAATAATTATCGGCCTAAATATAAGGCTTGTGTATCCTTTTACACTCGCTACTGGCGGGAAAGGCTCCCGTACGCGCGGGCCTTAGTTACCTATAAGGCTCTCATACCGGCCGTTAAATCAAGCTGGGCCCCCAAGTCAGTTGACAGCCCAGTTGTGATTTTTCTGCAGAGCTGGGAAAGGGGTTTTTAAGGACTCCTCCAACCATCTGGATACACGTAGACTGGATGCATTTCACAACTAACGCACCATAGTGGTGATAACTGTCCGGTCTCTCTACCTCATAGGTAATTAACTCTGCCTATGACTGCTTCAATAAGAATGGTCAGATCACGCTGAATGGGAACACAAACAACCCCAGACTGGTTTCAGCCTAGTTAGGCCTTGTCAGTGAGCTATAAATTATGTTCAGGGGCACAGTGAGCACCGGACCCACATCAAAGTGTACCTGTTACACTTAGGATTTTACAATGAGGAAAACAAAAGTTGAAGGAATGCTTGAATTAAGGTCAGCCACTTGTAATTACTTTGGCTGCATCCCAGTCTATCCTTGTTTTGCAAACCATATTACTTCAGGCAGGATGCCATAATCAGATCAGCCTTCTGCTTGCTTTAATAGGAACAGTCCAATACAAACTGGTAGGTCAGGTCCTGTCCGCAAGGGAACACAAACAACCCCCACCGAGTTTTTGGCTATTTAGGCCTAGTCAGTGAGGCATAAGGTGAATACCTGTGGTACAATATCCAAGATTAATTCAAGAACTCCATCCTTCACCTTGTTATTTATTGCAGTAGATGTCTTCAGTGTGATAATAAAAAGAAAATGAAAGGACATAGGTTGAAATATAGTGCTGGAACATAAGACCAGTCATTATTCCTGTATCAGTCAGCAGTAGATCACAATGTCTTTACCTGAGAATAAAATACCAAAATTCATGCTACTATCTGTTCAGTTGCCACCAAGAGATACAAGGCTATACCACAATATATATTTGAGTGCTACCCAAATATTCCACAGTGCAGATAATTCTGCTAGGGTGCTGCCCCAATGGTCCATGGTGCTGGTAACAGTATGATGCCCAGTGAGCCACTCTGCAAGAGATACTGCTAAAGTAGACTTTTGTATTTCTAAATATTCCATGATTTTATCAAGGCTGTACCCGTTGACCCAGTGATGTTCTCTTTTTTCTACGGGACTGCTGAAGATGTGGGAAATCTCTTCCAGTAATTGCAGTACTGCCCAGTGCTAAATAACAACTGGACAACCTGTGCCCCAAAGAATGAGCCACAAATGTAAAGGAAACACCTTCTACAGGAAGAATGGACATGTGGTCTTGGTGATGAAATGCATGTTCATGTACTGTTCTAGGCTGGATCCTTTCAATGTGGTAATGGGATGAAGTCAGAGACAAGATCAGACTGGAGCAAGAAAGGTACTGAGGAACAGGAAGAAGGAAAGTTATGCAGGAGCAGTTCATAGAGCATGGAAACCCGACAAACTATGTAAGTGTTTGCAATGTGCTGATCTACGTTGATCTCAGCCTTGTATACCCTTCAGAGAAAAAGCAGTTCAAGAAATCTTCCTGTAGGCCATCTTGGATTGGGAAGAGACTGGTAGAATTGAATTTTCATTCTGCCATCATGAACAAGGCAAAGGTTAAGGTAAGCTTCACCCCTTCTTCATGTAATACTGAAACAGAGAAGAAGACACCATGGAGGATCACCACCAAGTTTAGGGGTAAGCTTACCAAATGTTTCCCATTTGTCACCCAGCCAAACCACTGTGGGACACATTCACCCTAAGGTGGTAACAAGGCTTGCAGAAGTAAGCCTCTTCCAGCAACAGGAAACGTTGTTAATCAGACCTCTGAGACCTCCCAGCCTAATCTGCCATGGAATGACAGCTGTCAGTGGAAATCACTGTTGTTTAAATTATCTAGTACTGTTCATTGTGCCAGTAATTTGCCCACTGTGCCATAGTCCAGGGCTATCTTTCAGGATGTTAGGATTGTCACTTGATATTTGTTATATTCAACATTTTCATCTTGCAGGCTGAGGTTTCAGACAATAGAATTGCCTAGTGAGACTCAGAAACTCCCTTGATGATAGTGTCCAGCTTACCCAAGAATATAACTATGTAGACACCTTTCTGATGCCGGTTAGTGAATTAGCCAGGGTTATACAGCATCACTGCATTTTATTTTCCATGGTAGTTTCTATTATACTACAATACATGAAGTACCATTGTCATGTCAGTTTTCATTTTGCCCAAAACATCCGCTGCCACACTACTCAGCTCCGTAAGGCAACCTTGGACATGCCAGTTTACACTTTGTGTTGGTTAGCATTGTTGATGTACTAGTTTTCACAATGCTCCACAATGTCAAGAAACATATCAAATACCATGGCCATGCCAGTTTCTACTTTCCTTCCCACACTACCAGAACCACCAGGAAGGCCAGGAACACCAAGACCCCCAGCAGGACCCAGTCAACTAGGGCCAGTGTTACCAGCAGAGTAGGAGCACCAGGAAGAGGATCTAAACTATTAGGAGAAGGTGAAAAAGGAAGTAAAGGATGGGCACCACGACAGGGACCACTGTTGCAAATAGTACAAGGACTACCAGGCAGATCAGGACAAGGAGGGCAAGACAGTAAAAGGAGAAGGAAATAGGCTCAGAAAAACCAAGAGGATCAATAGGACAAACACTAGGAGGAGGTGGCGCAAGAGGATGAAGAGGAGACCTAGGGAGACCAGGAGGAGGGTGAGTTACATGAAAAGGGGTGCCAGGATCACTAGGAGGGCCAGGAACAACAAGACTGCTAGGAAAAACTAAGCACCCAGGTGCAGGAAGACCTAAAGTAACAGAAGGGGGAGGATGAACAGGAAGACCATGAGGAAGAGAAGGGCAAGGGAGAGCACCTGGACTGAGCCCACCATGAGGGTGAGGACAACCACGATCAGGACCAGAAGGCACACGATCAGGACGATCAAAACAGGACTAAAGGAGAATCAAGAGGACCACTGTTCATGCAATAAGGAAGGCCTTGACCATAAGGACCACAGGTACGAAGGGAGTATCAAGAAAAGGAGGGTCAGGAAACTAAGATGACCAGGTCAAGGATAGCAATGCTGGGAAAGGACCAGGAGGAATAGGGACAGCATCAAGTGAGAAGATCATCAACAGGATCAGGACCAGGATGGTCAAGACCTGATGGACAAGGAGGAGGAGTGCTGGGATGCACAGAGGAGGATCAGAATGATGAAGATCAGGAGAAACTGTGGACCAGAACCTGGATGGATAAGAAAGGAGGACTAGGATGGAAAATCCAGGAGGAGGCCCTGGAGGAAGAAGTGATGGATGATAGCCAATGAGAAAACTGAGATGAAGAATAGCAGAAAGAAGAGCGGATGAGGCCCAAGACCAGCAGGTGGAGGACTAGGACTAGGTGGGTCAGAAGGACTAGGAAGAGGATGATCAACTAGGAGGAGGACGAGGAAAACCAGGAGGAGGAGAACCCAGTGACCATGAAGACCAAGACCAGGAGGATCAGAAAGACCTGGAGGAGGAGAAACCAGGGGATGAAGAGGAGAAGGAGGATCGTCCGGATTGGTTCCACCATTAGAAAGAGGAGGACCAGAACCACCAATGCTGATGCCTTTGTGGTGGCCAGGAAGATGAAGGCCACTAGAGGATCAAGAAGACTAAGACCAGGACCAGAATGACCAGGTATAGGAGAAGGGGTGGGCATAAGAAGGAGGGACAGGACTAGGGGGACCAGAAGTGATTTTATGTCACATTTTTTAAAACAAATTTTTATTGATTTCGGTATACGTCGTACAGTAGCTTACACTATATAATTCAGGAGAACATATTACATAGCATATACAGGGAGTGCAGAATTATTAGGCAAATTAGTATTTTGACCACATCATCCTCTTTATGCATGTTGTCTTACTCCAAGCTGTATAGGCTCGAAAGCCTACTACCAATTAAGCAAGCATCTCTGTAATGAGAAGGGGTGTGGTCTAATGACATCAACACCCTATATCAGGTGTGCATAATTATTAGGCAACTTCCTTTCCTTTGGCAAAATGGGTCAAAAGAAGGACTTGACAGGCTCAGAAAAGTCAAAAATAGTGAGATATCTTGCAGAGGGATGCAGCACTCTTAAAATTGCAAAGCTTCTGAAGCGTGATCATCGAACAATCAAGCGTTTCATTCAAAATAGTCAACAGGGTCGCAAGAAGCGTGTGGAAAAACCAAGGCGCAAAATAACTGCCCATGAACTGAGAAAAGTCAAGCGTGCAGCTGCCACGATGCCACTTGCCACCAGTTTGGCCATATTTCAGAGCTGCAACATCACTGGAGTGCCCAAAAGCACAAGGTGTGCAATACTCAGAGACATGGCCAAGGTAAGAAAGGCTGAAAGACGACCACCACTGAACAAGACACACAAGCTGAAACGTCAAGACTGGGCCAAGAAATATCTCAAGACTGATTTTTCTAAGGTTTTATGGACTGATGAAATGAGAGTGAGTCTTGATGGGCCAGATGGATGGGCCCGTGGCTGGATTGGTAAAGGGCAGAGAGCTCCAGTCCGACTCAGACGCCAGCAAGGTGGAGGTGGAGTACTGGTTTGGGCTGGTATCATCAAAGATGAGCTTGTGGGGCCTTTTCGGGTTGAGGATGGAGTCAAGCTCAACTCCCAGTCCTACTGCCAGTTCCTGGAAGACACCTTCTTCAAGCAGTGGTACAGGAAGAAGTCTGCATCCTTCAAGAAAAACATGATTTTCATGCAGGACAATGCTCCATCACACGCGTCCAAGTACTCCACAGCGTGGCTGGCAAGAAAGGGTATAAAAGAAGGAAATCTAATGACATGGCCTCCTTGTTCACCTGATCTGAACCCCATTGAGAACCTGTGGTCCATCATCAAATGTGAGATTTACAAGGAGGGAAAACAGTACACCTCTCTGAACAGTGTCTGGGAGGCTGTGGTTGCTGCTGCACGCAATGTTGATGGTGAACAGATCAAAACACTGACAGAATCCATGGATGGCAGGCTTTTGAGTGTCCTTGCAAAGAAAGGTGGCTATATTGGTCACTGATTTGTTTTTGTTTTGTTTTTGAATGTCAGAAATGTATATTTGTGAATGTTGAGATGTTATATTGGTTTCACTGGTAATGATAAATAATTGAAATGGGTATATATTTTTTTTTGTTAAGTTGCCTAATAATTATGCACAGTGATAGTCACCTGCACACACAGATATCCCCCTAACATAACTAAAACTAAAAACAAACTAAAAACTACTTCCAAAAATATTCAGTTTTGATATTAATGAGTTTTTTGGGTTCATTGAGAACATGGTTGTTGTTCAATAATAAAATTAATCCTCAAAAATACAACTTGCCTAATAATTCTGCACTCCCTGTAATACATAACAATATTATCTTGGTGTCTTGGTATTACATTGTGTAGTTTGGTATATAGTCTTGTTTCCAAATATTATGTCAATGTTTATTCTTGACTAACATTTGGATATATAGTACTTATTTGGCACAGTGTATCGCATCAAATTAGATTATGTTCTATTTAATACTTTTAAACATGTAACATTTAACTTTCTTCCCTTCCCTCCACCTTCTAGTTTGACATCTTGCTCTCATGGGGGAAACTTAGCAATGGTGTGTCATCATTTGGCCATTTGTCGCCATCACATGGTCACTGTTCGATTTCAGTTCGGGAGAGATCCTACTGAACATCTGAGCTTGGCGGCACTTTTATAATGGCATATTTCTGCTATTAGTAAATCATCAGCAGCGGCAGCTTTCTTGTCGAGCATAGTAGCTCAGGACGGGCAACTCTACATTTGCAACTGGACCCCCTCTGCCTCACATTCCGCTTTAAAATCATCCAGCATCTCATCCCAGTTTAGAGCCATAGGTAATCGTCTCAGTTCTCTACTCTCCTCCCTTCTGAGAGCTGCACTCTCAGCCCTTCCCCATTCCAACACTTCCATACTCCATTGCGCTACATAGGGTGCCACTGTGGCCTTCCAGCACCTGGTCAGCAGGCGTTTTGCCAGTAAGAGTGCCAAGTCTGCTAGCCAAGAGGGCACTCTCCCTTTTTTTGTGTGGGGAAACAACCCAAGTAAGCATACCTCTGCTGTTTTCCAAACATTGCTTCCTGTTACCTTCTCCAAGACGGTACCCACTCCATGCCAGTAGTGGAAGATATTAGGACAGCTCCAAAGCATGTGAAGTAGTTCTGCCTCTTCTACCCCACATCTGGGACATGTTGATGGTAATGCGGGATATAATATATGTAGTTTACATGGTGTGAGATACGCTCTATGCAATATAGCATACTGTATAAACTTAAATCTGGTGTTACGAGACACCTGACTAGGGTATTCCAAGATAGAGGACCATTCTTTGTCTGATAGGTCTCTACCCACGTACATCTCTCATTTGACTTTTAGAGCTGTCAGGGGTTGTAGTAAGTGTATTCTAAGTCCCCGATATAGCCATTTTATTAAGTGTTTCCAAGGTCCTATGGCATACACAATATGTATGAGGTCATACGTGTAGGGTTCTATGCCATCTGGGGCCCAATGGTTTTTTACGTAATGTATTATGTTTGCATGCAGTAAGAATAGCGAGGTTGATAGGTTGTGTTCATGTGTGGAATCCGTATGCGTAAGTAAGTGATGGTCTTTGAATAGCAACCCAATCGTGTCCACTCCTTCTTGTGTCCATCTTTGTATTCAACTTTGGGATAATGTTCCTGTACTGTCAAGGAGTCCCAGTAGTGGGATATTAGGGGTGTAGGGGACCGTACCAGCTGTACATTTTAACACAAGTTTCCAGTACTGCAAGGCCACTCGCAGCAAGAGTGGTATTTTCTCAGGTACGGGATCCAGGACATATCAGGGAGTGGAGACATCCCTTATTGAACATTGCCTGGCTGAACTCTATTTCCTGCAAATTTCATCTGGCTAGCCAGTATGCGAGCCATTGTAGTTGGCTCGCCACACAGTAGGCTTTAAAATCAGGTGCGCCCAAGCACCCCCGGTCCACCGCATTTGTAATTTTTGCCAAGCTGATTCAGCACCTTTCCCGCCCCCAAATACGTTCGAGCAGCATAGAATGGAGTGCTTTAAAATAGATATCGGGCACTTTCACTGGTCAATTCATAAAGTAATATAAGACACAGGGTAGCATCACCATTTTGGCCAGTTATAGTCGACCTGCGATGGATATTGGTAGTTCTATCCAGAACTAAATCTGTGGTTTTAGTGAGGTCATCGCTCTCCGTAAATTGCCCTCCAGTAAGTCTAGTGGGGTTTGGTAAATCTGTATACCTAGGTATCGAAAGGTATCTGTGGCTACTCGCAGTCGCTTATCACCAAAGTCCACTGTGCCAGCTTCACAGAAGGAGAATGCTACGTACTTGTCATAATTGATGACCAGCCCTGACAATGGTGCAAAATCGTGAAATATCTGCGCAGCAGTGCCCGGGTTATGGCCAAGGTTTCTCACATATAGAACAATGTTGTTGGCATACAGTGATATCGAGTGCATTGTTCTCCCTCCGTCGATACCCCAGGACTCACCGTCTCATCTAAATTGGTGCGCCAGGGGTTCCACCGCCAAGGTAAACAGCAGGGGAGATAGTGGGCATCCCTGTCTAGTACCTCTATGAATATGATATGAGCTTGAAATGTTCTGCCCTGTGCATGCTCCTGCCGTAGGAGCAGCATAAAGCAATCGGACCCAGCGTATATACTGATGGGGAAGCCCAAATCGTTTCAACACTTCGAACATATAGTCCCAGTTTAAGGAGTCAAATGCTTGGCGAAAATCTAAGGAGAGACAACCCACTTGGGGGTATCTCTCTCTGGCAGAGTCAATCATATGATAAAGCCGGCTTATATTTAAGAAGGTATTTCGAGATGGTACAAATCCGCATTGGTCTGTATGTATAAGGTTGCCTATAAAGCTAAGGAGCCTTTGCGCTAATATTTTTGCTAGTATTTTATATTCTGTTATTCAGTAGGGTTAAGGGCCTATAGGAAGAAACATCTGTTGCAGTCTTCCCAGGCTTTAACAGTGAGGTCACTAATGCTTGTTTAGTAGTATCTGGGAGGTGTCCTACCGACAGTGAGGCATAGTATAATTTTTCCAGTTGAGGGGATAATTTAGGGCTATATAAGGAATAAAATTTGGCTGGTAGTCCTTCTGATCCTGGTGATTTGTTACACGCCATATCTTTAATGGCCTCCCGTATCTCCCCCTGGGGTATCTGCGCTCCCAGGATTTGTTTGGCTTCATCATTAAGTGTTGAAAGCTCAATGCCAGCTAGGAAGGAGCTGAGGCACTCCCGATCCAGTATTGGTGGGGCAGAGTACAGGGTTATGTAGTAGTCTCGAAATGCCACATTGATCTCTAATTGAGTAGTTATGTTACTTTGTTGTGGTGTTTTAATGTGTAAAATTGGAGTGGGGAATGGTTCTTCTTTTATAAGGCGCACTCCTGACATTGCCCCCATCACCGCTCCTCTTATCACCACTTTGAACGCCTCCCATTCCACCAATGGAGAGGATGCGGTATCAGTGTTGTCGGTGAAGAAGTTAGTTATTACCCCGGTTATTTCCTCTTTCAACACCGCATCTTTGAGCAGCGATGGCTGCAAACGCCATGTTGGGATCGGTGTAGATATCCTCCCCCATATCATAGCCAATTCTAATGGGTTATGATCCGAAAGTGTTTTCCCCAGGTATGTAGCATGAGCCATCTGCGTCTGCAGAGAAGCGGTGCATAAAACGCGATCAAGTCTCATGTGCACTCCGTGTGGGTGGGAATAGAAGAAGTACTCTCTCATCTCTGCATTCCTGGCCCGCCGTACATCTGTAAGTGCCCAGCCTTGCAACCAGTTTCGCAGTGCCTCCGCTTGTCTTTGTGCATTAGTACCTGATAGTGGGGCGGTGGTGCGGTCTAGGGTGGTATTTAGCACTGCATTAGAGTCCCCACCTAACAGCCAGGGGATGTGTGCCCATTGTGTGAGTACCATCGATAGGCGTTCCAGGAAAGCGTTCTGTCTGCTATTTGGAGCATATATACTGCCTAGTACTACAGGTTTCCCATCCAACTCACCTCTGATCAGGGTGTACCTTCCCTCTACATCTATCTTCGTATCCAGTACTTCAAAGGGGACCACTGCCCGTATCCATACAGCCACTCCTCGAGCAAACGCAGAGTATAATGTGTGCAGCAGTTGTCCCCGCCATTTTTTGCAGAGCTTCGCCGCCTCGTGAGTGGTGAGATGTGTTTCCTGTAACTAAGCTATGTGCGTTTTACGGCGATTCAATTGGGCCAGTATTTTATGCCATTTGTGTATAGATCCCATCCCACGTACATTCCAAGTAATAATATTGTAATCACGTAACGACAACATTATAGGACCTTAATAGAGTAAACTCTCCTTCAATCCGTGCCGAGCTACCTCCTCCCAAATGTTTTATGCAAGATGTGGTTGTTGATGTCAAAACTTTAAAATAAGAAAACCCAATACTGGGCAGAGTATCTGCCAAACTTGTACGCAATAAAAACAGGTTCAGGGAGGGGCGGTCTGGTCAGCCGGAGTGGGGAGGAGGAGGAGGATTGGACTCATTGCACTAAGTGCGCTTGGCAGTTTAGCCGGCCGTCTTACGCCCGTCAAACTGACATGCGCACTTAGGTTTCTCTAACCTGGCTGTGTTGCACAGGCGGTTGGAGAAACTGCACACACCCCAGTGTACTGTCTGAGCAGCAGACCCAGCTTCTCAGACCAAACCTGACGCTGCTCTAGTTCTAGGTATAGCCCCCCGTTTCTCCCCCACTCCTACCCTTGAGATGTTTGGCTGCCACTGCTGGCCACAAGCCACTGCAGTTTCTATTCTTACACATTTGGTGGCTCCAATCACTCAGTGTCATTATATGGTGTATAAATGCACCATGCAAGTGAGACATGGACATCTTAGGTTGGGGTATTCTACTTCATTGGCGATTCCTGCCCTGGCAGTCCAATTGATTGACTCTCTGACATCCTCCAGGCTAATCCACTTGAATCAAAACACTCATGGTAATTTAATTAAAAAAATGGAACAACTCTAGTATTTGCACATGCCGCTCACTTAAAGCGTTAAGGTAAGGTATATGTTCTATTTTTAATGTAATTGTGTCACATTTTCTCCTTCACCCAGTTCGGGGTTTGTTCCTCATACCCTCTTTCTTTCCTATGAATGTGAGACTGAAGGTTTAGTGCCTAAGGGTCAATGTTTGGACATTAGAGCAGGATATTCTTACAGAAAGATACTTATACACAGAACAGTTTTCTTTCCTACAGTGGAAATGAGCTGCTGGAGTCAGAACACTCCACTGGCCACTGGTGCTAGGCTGTGGCCCCTGGAGTGGTGCACCACTTTGCCCCTGGGTTGAAATCTCTTTAAAAATGACTACATGGTCTTTGTGGTGTGTAGAGTTTAACAATAACAGGAAATAAGTATTTACTAAAGCACACCGCTGACTATTTTTCTTCATATATTTTGATTACTCTCTCACTGGGCTTGTTTGATTTTTCTTCCTGTTGTATCCCTGAGTGCTCAAAAGTATGACACCATGCAGGTCAATTTCCACATTTTCTAAACCTCATTTCTTTAGTTATTAAATGGCTTCTAAAATAGTCAGTAAACAAGAACCGGCAACAAAACTCTTCCAGAATATAGATGGCTCTTTTATTCCCAATGCATTGTTTATGTTTTGCATTAACCTTTTGACAATTTCCTTTTTTCAATTACAGCTCACATTCTTGTCCAGACACGACTCTGTCTTTTTAAATGTGTTTTTTTCTAGTTTCCCCAAACCATACCCAGTCATGTATTACATATCTTCATAGGCATTGTGCTTATTACCGCTTCTCCAATGTCTTTTAGCTGTGTACAACTTGCGCTTTGAAACCTGGAAGGATGTTGCTTATAAGAAACATATGTGCACACACTATTGTTTGAAGGAATTTTATGCACACTGTAGTAACTTTGATATTATGCAAGCTAGTACCCTCGCAGTCTTGGGTGGACTCTAGACAGGAATTATGCAATATGATGGGCGGTGTTAAGGTGTGGTTCTGAAAGTTATGATGCAATGTGAGCAGAGCGCAATAGTATGCTGAAGAATAAAAATGTCTGTTATAGAGCTCCGTGTGTGTCATATTCACCTGCATGCTTCCAGCCTAAGGAGAATGCTACAACTGGCGATGAGTAGGGGATCTGTGCCCCGAAGAAACAAAGCAGCTCTCATTGAGAACTTGCAAAGGTGCAGCAAACAGCTAGTGTGTGCCCAGTGTGCCCCAAATTGATGCAAAGTGGTCTACAGTTGGCATATGTGGAGCCAAAGCCCTACTCCATCCCATACACAGCCATCAAAGAAGTTAAAGGCCCTGCAGAAGGGCACATCTGAAAAGCCCACCTGAAAGAAGAGGTACTAGGCTACTCCATAACACAAAGCCATCATCAATATGAAATAAACGCTACAGGCAGTAACGTCCAGGTATGAAAACAGAAATGTACATACTGGCACAGGCGACTAAAGCCCCATATGAACTGGAATCAGATGAGATGACTAGACCCAAGCCATGGGCTGTTGCATGGAGAGGTTCTTGGTCCTGCTTTGCAAGAAGAATGCTGCCTGAACAGTAGGTGTTCTCAATGGCGACAGAAGGAAGAAGAAAGTAAGATGCAGCTACATTCCTGAAGCCACCACTATTGTTTGATGCAGTAAATACACAGAACATTGGAGCCAGGTGGATTACATAAATCAAAATGCTCGATGACTTACTTGATGCGCTAGGAGAAGAAACTTATAATCATTAAATATTTGAAAAACCTTGCAGTGATGGAATGAAAAAAGTGTTAGAGAAAGTCTCACATGCTGATGCAACATCATATAAAGGCTCTTCAACATCATTATCAAGCACTAGCGAAGAAGACGGATATGCATAGGTTACATCGATTAAGGAACAACATGCACATGTATGATTAGCTGCTTGCAAAGAAGATCAAAAGTTAAGAAAGAATCACCAAATGAGGTGTCAAAATTCATTTGGACGCTGTTCTAAAATTACATTAAAGGAGAATGGTTGCTGCATAATCTTCATTATAGACAGTGGTGCGCCGATTTATATCATGTCAGTAGGAAAGTTCATCAGCCTATCTCCTGTGCCACACCTTCCTCCATCAAACATGAATGTGCACACGGGGGCTGCTTCTAAACCATTACAGAGTCAAAGGCTATTTACAGCAACCTTGCGACACTAATCAACATCAGTGCATGCACCAATTCCTGTCCTTCAAGAAACTTAATCTAGTGCATAGTTACTTAGCTTTGCCACTGCTGCTAATATGGGACTGACATCTCTTAACTACAGCATCCATGCTCGAGCTGGAATTGTGAGTGAGTTCATGTCGTTTTATGGCTTAGGAAGGCTCAAGACGATGGAAGAGCAACTTCATACTAATGAGGACATTAGCCCTGTTGCTCAACGGCACAGCAGAGTCGCTTTTCACTGACAAGTAGCCGTTGAGATAGAACTAGAAACACTTTTGGAAGCATAACATCATTGAATGCTCCATCGGTCCTACGTCATAGTTGTGGTGCCAAAAAGGGAAAGTGGAGGTGCAGTGCACATTTCTGCTGATATGCACCAGGCCAACAAAGCAATTGAGAGAGATGTGGTCCCCACATAGCCGGCATGATCATGCAGCTGAATGGAGATAAAATCTTAGCCCATCTTGACCTCATCAACTTGAGCTGGAAGAGAACTGTAGGTACATTACTACTTTTTGCAACTCATGCTGGTTTGTTCAGATACAAAAGAAGGATTTTTTGAGTATCTTCTACTGCGGAGGTATTTCATGATGTTATTCGCCAAATTATTCAACCTGTTATGCATGCTTTCAATTAAAATGATGACATAGTGGCATTTGGGGCAACACAAAAAGAGCATGAGAGGACTCTTATGCAGGTGTGTCAATTACTTGCTGAGGCAGGTCTCACTCTGAATAAAGTAAAGTGTGAGTTTCACAAAACCAAACTTAAGAGTTTTGGACATATATTCTCTGATGGGGCAATGACTCCTGACCCAGACAAGATGGAAACACCATCATCTACCTGCCCTCTACAAGATGTAACCATGCTGCGATCCTTCTCAGGCATGGCCTGCTATTGCTCAAGGTACATTTGTAATTCTGCTACAGTGAGCAACCCTTGACCCTGCTTCTGCAGGCAGGTCGCTCCCTGCTCCGCCGCCCGTGCCACCTCCTCACCGTCTTTTACATTTAGCTAATTTCCCCAAGACGCTGCGTCTCCTGCGGCCCCTCCCGCCTCCCCCCCACCTCACCGTCTTTTTCTTGAGCCTTTTTCCCCGCCGCTGCCTTCCCCTGCGGCCCCTCCCACCTCTCCCCTCCTCCTCACCGTCTTTTTCTTGAGCCTTTTTCCCGCCGCTGCATCCCCTGCAGCCCCTCCCGCCTCCCCTTCCTCCTCACCGTCTTTTTCTTGAGCCTTTTTCCCACCGCTGCCTTCCCCTGCGGCCCCTTCCACCTCCCCCTCCTCCTCACCGTCTTTTTCTTGAGCCTTTTTCCCGCCGCTGCCTTCCCCTGCGGCCCCTCCCGCCTCCCCCCTCCTCCTCACTGTCTTTTTCTTCAGCCTTTTTCCCGCTGCTGCATCCCCTGCGGCCCCTCCCGCCTCCCCCCTCCTCCTCACCGTCTTTTTCTTGAGCCTTTTTCCTGCCGCTGCCTTCCCCTGCGGCCTCTCCCACCACCCCCCTCCTCCTCATCGTCTTTTTCTTGAGCCTTTTTCCCGCTGCTGCGTCCCCTGCGGCCCCTCCTGCCTCCCCCCTCCTCCTCACCGTCTTTTTCTTGAGTCTTTTTCCTGCCGCTGCCTTCCCCTGCGGCCCCTCCCACCTCCCCCCTCCTCCTCACCGTCTTTTTCTTGAGCCTTTTTTCCGCTGCTGCCTTCCCCTGTGGCCCCTCCCACCTCCCCCTCCCCCTCACCGTCTTTTTCTTGAGCCTTTTTCCCACCGCTGCGTCCCCTGCGGCCCTTCCCGCATCCCCCATCCTCCTCACCGTCTTTTTCTTGAGCCTTTTTCCCGCCGCTGCCTTCCCCTGTGTCAGGGCCCAATTCCTCGGGATCTGTGTGTTGCTGATTAGAGGCACCAACTCAGTGATTTTAAAAGAACACTGTTAGTTGGAGTGGCCAGGCTGGGGGAAGGGTGATTAGGGTAGGAACAGCTCAGAGGGAGATCTGAAAGAGAAAAGGTTAGAAGCAAAAAATGACATTAAGAACATTAATCATTAATCGAACATGTCCTGATATTATATCTTGCATTCTTTTTCAGAAAATATACTCAAAGTGATGCACATTCACAACTTGGCACTCCAGACCAAAAACCAAAATTAGAGAGTATATGCCAGCAGCTTAAATTAGAACTTAATGAGAAGTAACTCTTCAATATTCAACTTTGCCCCAACAAACGAGCATATGCCAGGAGCTCAAAGAGATTCAATGGGAATAAACTTCCATAGATATAATGTTCATCAAAAAACAAGCATATGCCATGAGCTCAGAATATAACTTGAACAGAATTCACGTTCGTAATTTAAACGTTCGTCAATAAACATAAAATGTCACATACTATGAAAACATCAATGTTCTGTTCGTGACCTTTTCAGCAAGATTGTTAAAATGTTACATGATATTTAAAGAATCCTTCAGAACGCGCTACTGCTGTTAAATACACAAACAGTTGCGCGATTTAGCTACACTGTTCTCGAAGAAACAAAGTAGCAATTATATTCATAAATGCTTGGCAATACTCTTTCAAAACTCAGTAGCGAGCAAACGCTCAAATTTCTATTGATCCTAAAAATAGAAACACTGTAGCCTAAGTTGTTATAAAATAAACACCGGCGGGGAAAGAACCCCTTCAGAACGGGCTTACCAAGCGCAAGTACGAACACTCGCCTGCCTTCAAGCTCCTTGGGCTGGAAGACTCCAGGGATCATCCGCTTGAGGACTGGATTCCAGAATAGTGAGCACTGGATCTTGGGTGTGGCTGGCTTTTATAGAGGAGCCACACCCTAAAGATGGCTGCTCCTGTGGATTGCTGGGACATGAAGTCCTAATGATGTAATGGGTGTGGAATGGGGGCAATGAAGCCACCATTTAGCATCACCTCCAAACAGATGAATCTTGCCGCATATCATACGGTTGGAAAGCGGATTGAGACCGCGCCAAGTGCGCAAACACTAAACAGAATGGGCGCGCTTCCAATTTCTGACACCCTGTGTTCCCACCCCCCCAGCCTTCCCATTCAACCAGCCCTCCCTCCTCCCAGCTGCCACTCCCACCCTGCCCTCCTTTTATGGCAGCCGCAGCATGGTAACGAGGAGCAACCCTTGACCCTGCTTCTGCAGGCAGGTCGCTCCCCGCTCCGCCGCCCACGCCACCTCCTCACCGTCTTTTACATTTCGCCTATTTCCCCAAGCTGCTGCGTCCCCTGCGGCCCCTTCCGCCTCCCCCCTCCTCCTCACCGTCTTTTTCTTGAGCCTTTTTCCTGCCGCTGCCTTCCCCTGCGGCCTCTCCCACCACCCCCCTCCTCCTCATCGTCTTTTTCTTGAGCCTTTTTCCCGCTGCTGCGTCCCCTGCGGCCCCTCCTGCCTCCCCCCTCCTCCTCACCGTCTTTTTCTTGAGTCTTTTTCCTGCCGCTGCCTTCCCCTGCGGCCCCTCCCACCTCCCCCCTCCTCCTCACTGTCTTTTTCTTGAGCCTTTTTTCCGCTGCTGCCTTCCCCTGCGGCCCCACCCCCCCAGCCTTCCCGTTCGACCAGCCCTCCCTCCTTCCAGCTGCCACTCCCACCCTCCCCTCCTTTTATGGCAGCCGTGGCGCGGTAACGAGGAGCAACCCTTGACCCTGCTTCTGTAGGCAGGTCGCTCCCCGCTCCGCCACCCGCGTCACCTCCTCACTGTCTTTTACATTTAGGCAATTTTCCCAAGCCGCTGCGTCCCCTGCGGCCCCTCCTGCCTTCTCCCTCCTCCTCACCGTCTTTTTCTTGAGCCTTTTTCCCACCGCTGCCTTCCCCTGCGGCCCCAGCCTTCCCATTCGACCAGCCCTCCCGCCTCCCTGCTGCCACTCCCACCCTCCCCTCCTTTTATGGCAGCAAGACTGCGCCCAGCGCCAGTCCCCCTGGCCCTCTCAGACAAACCTACTTCCCACTCACCCTCCACTCACTCAACCCAGGCCTCCGCCCCACGTGCACCCCTTCCAGCCCCACACACACTCATGGCCCCTTTACCTGCCACACCTGTCATTTCTCCTGCTCCACATCCCTCACACCACACACCGACCATAGCGACCCCCCTTTCAACAAACACAACACCCCCAACGCAATACTCACCTGCTCTGCCCCCACCTCCACCAACCAACCCAGCCGCACACCAGCCCACAACCAGAACACACCCCGCAGCAACACCCTCATGCACCACACCAATACCGCCCACCACAACCACCTCAACTGCCTGCTCCTCAACACCCGCTCCCTTCACAAACATGCCATAGAACTCTCGGACCTCAACACATCACACTCACCTGACATCGCCTTCCTCACGGAAACCTGGACCAACCCCTCCTCAGAACCCGACATAGCCATCCCCATCCCCAAGGGATACAAGCTCCAACGCAAAGACCACCTCAACAGGCCAGGGGGTGGCATCGCCATCCTATACAGGGACACCATCAAAGTCACCACCAGCTCCCAAGATACTATCGACAACACAGAACACATGCACTTCCTGATCCACATTAACAACAACTCCACCCTCAGAGGTACATTAATCTACAGACCACCAGGACCACGCCCCGCCTTCTGAGACACCATCGCCGACACCATCTGCTCGCACGCCCTCACCTCCACAGACTACATCCTCCTCGGTGATTTCAACTTTCACTTGGAAAACCTACAAGACCACAACTCTACCTCCCTCATAGACAACCTCACCAACCTCGGACTCAAACAGCTGGTCACTGCACCCACCCACTCAGCAGGACACACGCTCGATGCAATTTTCACATCAAGCCAACACATAGAGTACACCCACACCACCGAACTCCTCTGGACTGACCACCACTGCGTCCACTTCTCCTTCACCAAACCCCCCACCATCAACACACCACACCCTACCGCATGTGGGACAAGATCCCCACAGAACGACTAAACTCCCAACTGCCTCACAACCCCCCCACGTCAACGACCCCAACACTGGAGCACACAACCTCTCCAAATGGATCACCACCTGCGCAGATACACTAGCCCCCCTCAGAAAACACATCGCCACCCGCAACATCAAGAACGCCCCATGGTTCACCCCCGAACTCCAAGACTCCAAGCGCAAATGCCGCCAAGCGGAGAAAATATGGCGACTAGAACCCTCCACAACCAACTTATCCACCCTCAAAACCACCATTCGCACCCATCACCAACTCATACGCACCGCCAAAACCGATCACTACAAGACACGCCTTGACAACAACTCTCAAAACAGCACAGAACTCTTCACCATCATTAATGAACTTGCCAAACCCAAAGCCAGCAACATAGACCCCTCACACACACAGCCCCTATGTGACGCCCTCTCCAACCACTTCCACCACAAATCCTGGACATCCACAACAGCTTCATACCACACACACTCACCGCACACACCCCTCACTCACCCAACCCCCACTCATGACCCCCCACCACACTCACCACCTGCACCCCCACCACACACGAAGAAACAAAAAAAAAATGAACTCCATCCACTCCGGATCCCCCGCCGACCCCTGTCCACATTGCATCTACAACAAAGCCAGCCCAACCATCGCCCCCATACTCCGCAACATAATCAATTCCTCTTTCGACTCCGCCACCTACCCAGACCCCTGGAAGCATGCGGAAATCACTGCTCTCCTAAAAAAAACCAAAGCCGACCCGGAGATCCTCTCCAACTATCGCCCCATATCCCTCCTCCCTTTCCCCGCCAAGGTTGCTGAGAAACTAGTCAAAGCCCGCCTATCCCACTTTCTCAAAGCAAACAACACTCTTGACCCCTCACAATCCGGGTTCCGCAAGAACCACAGCACGGAAACTGCCCTCATCGCATGCACTGACAACATCAGGACCAAAGTTGACAAAGGCGAGAACGTCGCACTCATCCTCCTAGACCTCTCCGCAGCCTTTGACACCGTCTGCCACCACACGCTCCGCACACGCCTCCACTTCCAAGATCATCTGCAGAGTCCCCCAGGGGTCCTCCCTCAGCCCCACACTTTTCAACATCTACATGATCCCCCTAGCCAAAATCCTCAGAGCACATGGAATCACTATCCTCTCCTACGCAGATGACACCCAACTCATCCTCTCCCTCACCCGCAACCCCATCACTGCCAAAACCAACCTACACGCTGCTCTCCTCGACACCGCCAACTGGATGACTACTAACCACCTCAAGCTTAACTCCAATAAAACCGAGATCATCACCTTCAGTCCCAACAAAACCAAATGGGACGACTCCTGGTGGCACACAGCCCTAGGCCGCGCACCCACCCCGCAAACCACGCACGCAACCTCGGCATCATCCTAGACCCCTCCCTCTCCATGACACAGCAAACAAATGCCCTAACCTCCTCCTGCTTCCACACACTCCGCACTCTAAAAAAATCCTTCAAATGGATTCCCCCAGAGGCCAGGAAGACAGTCACACATGCACTCATCAGCAGCATACTAGACTACGGAAACGCCCTCTACGCCGGCACCACACTCAAACTCAAACGCAAATTCCAGAGAATCCAGAACACAGCCTCACGCCTTGTCCTTGGCCTACCCCGCCACAAACGAATCTCACCACACCTCAAATCCCTTCACTGGCTCCCCATAGACAAGAGAATCACATTCAAGATCCTCATCCAGGCTCACAAATCCCTCCACAACACCGGCCCAACCTACCTCTAGGAAAGAGTGAACTTCCACACTCCCACATGCAACCTCCGATCAGCTGGCCTCGCCCTAGCCACAGTCCCCAGCATCCATCGCACCACCACAGGAGGCAGGTCCTTCTCCTACCTCACCCCCAAAACCTGGAACTTCCTCCCCATCAACCTTCGCAAAACCAAAGACCTCCTGCTCTTCAGAAAGAACCTCAAGACATGGCTGTTTGAACAGTGACCCTCCCTGCCCCCCCCTTTTGATTTGCCCCCCCTCCTTTTGATTCCCCCCCAGCGCCTTGAGACCCTCACGGGTGAGTAGCGCTTTATAAATTTTTTTGATTGATTGATTGATTGAGTGAGTGCCAAATTGAGAGATTTAACAGAACCAAATGTCCCATTTCAGTGGCTTCCTGAATGCAATCACATTTTCAAAGAGATAAATCATGCAATTGAGAATGTAACTGAACTGGCTGATTTTGATCCAAAGTTACATGCTGTGATCACAGTAGATGTGAGCCCAGTGGGTGTAGGGGCAATCCTTGCTCAACTCAGTGGCCTTCCGAATGCCCAGAGACACATTGTGTCCAATGCCAGTAGAAGGCTGTCTGAAACAGAACGTGCCTACTCTCAGCTGGAGAAGGAGAGTCTGGCCGTAGTGTGGGCTTGCTAACATTTTCATGTGTTTCTATATGGGAAACATTTCACTATCAAAGTCTACCAGGCAATGCTCACTATCTTTGAAAACCCGAAAACTAAGATGCCTCCATGCATTGAGAGGTAGGGTTGCAACTGCAAGAGTATGACTGCATGGTTGTACAAAACCCAAACAAAGGTTAGAAGTCGAGCTGCTGCCGGTCACGTGAGCCTGTGCGCCCTCGAGCCAGTGCTTTTATTTTCAGTCCCGATGCAGCCGCGCCTAAGGCAAGCCTGTCTGCGACCGACCAGGGGCCGGTGATTATGCCATGCACCAGGCAACTCTAGGCCTTGTTTCCTATTCTTCCCAAACTCTCCATTCTTTAGCAGGAAGTCTGTTATGCAAGTGTTTGCATAAGATTGCACCAGACAACTTGAAAGAGTGGAGTTGTAAATATTGTAACTGATCACCTCGGACTTCATGCAATGCCAGGGCACCTGGTGAGCTTTCAGCTATGGGATGCAAGAGGCTAAAAAGGGAATGGCCCTAACTAGGGACCCTTTAATCAGCGCTTTAATTAATGCGCGTTCTTTAATTAAACACAAAATGGAAATCGAAGATTTAATTGGTTATCACAACATAGACTGCCTTTTTGTTACTGAAACTTGGGCAAAAGCTGAGTCTAATCCAGACTTTATAAACGTTACGCCTCCAGGATTTACATGCTATATACTGGATAGAACCACTGGCAGAGGTGGAGGATTAGCAATTATTTGCAGGTCCTATCTCTCTTTCCAATGGAATGGGGCCACTCCCATATCAGAGATTTGAGAGGGAATGTATTTTAAAATCTGTTAAAAAAATCCATACTATTTGAAGGACTTTTGGTTTATCGGCCACCTGGCCCCTGCTCCAACCTTCTGCAGTACTGGCCAAATTTAATTAAACCTCTAAGTTTGTGTACTAAAAAGGCATTATTTTGGGGGATTTCAATCTTCATTTTGATGACAGCCAGAACCCACATATTGAGGATTTTTTAAGTTTCATGGCAGCTTTAAATTGGGAATTGAAAGTCATGTCAGCTACTCATATAGCAGGCCACCTGTTGGACCGGATATTTGCTCGTCCTGAGAATCAGATGATGCTGACAAATACCACGCTTGAGTGGACAGACCATTATCTCCTAACCTTAGGAAGCTTATGAAGGTTTATTCGTCCCAGCACTTTAGCTCTAATGGGAAATCTGTTAGACACTGAAATCGTATTAATAAGCAACAGCTAGGCCCAGCACTAGTGGCAGGTTGGGCAGCTGCCAAAAACCTTTCTCTGCCAGCTACGGACAGCTTTAATTATGGAATAAATATTGCAATCAATCAACTTGCCCCACTTTAGATGTCTGTCTCTTTAGAAACAAAAAAAAAACAGTTGCCCTTGGTTCACTAAGGACCTCAAGCAACTAAAAAAAAATATCACCAATAAGAACGGCAATGGAAGTTAGATCCTAACTCGGCTGAGAAAGATATGTTAAGAGCTGTCCTGAGAGCTTCAAAGAGGCGAGTACTAAAGCTAAATCTGAGTACTTCACCCAAAATATTAAGGAGGCATTAAATGCCCCCAGAGAACTTTTCAAAATTGTACCCTCCTTGATGGTTCCTCCTTCCCCCCGGAGTTGGAAAATTCACAAGAATTCTGTAAGAAGGTGGCAACTTTCTATGAAAATAAAGTTCTACAAATTCACTCGAGCTTTAGCCATTCTGAAGGGAAAGATTGTTCACTTGATACTGCTAATAGCACTTTAGATATAGATCATCCATTGTTAACCAATTTTCAGTTATTATTTCCAGAAAGGATTAAAGAGTTGATGTTAGGAATCAAGTCAGATTCCCATAGTGAACCTTCTCCTCCACATATTCTACAGCAGGTTCCTGATCTTGTCTCGACAGCCCTTGGAAGTTTTACCCACAGGAGTTTTTCCTTCTTCTTAGAGGGAAGCAATGGTGGTTCCCCTGCAAAAGAAACCTGATGGAGCAGGACATGATTTGAGCAATTTATGGCCTATTTCCCTACTTCCTTTCCAGGCCAAGATATTTGAGAAGTATATCAATAATGAATTAGCCAACTCTGTTCATAATTCAGGAGGCTTAGATTCCACCCAACATGGCTTTAGGAAGGCCCATTGTACTAAATCAGCACTTATTACCACTTCTACCACGATTCATAGATTGGTGGATAAAGGGCAAGGAGCCATACTAGTCCTATTGGACGTATCTGCGTGTTTGACACTATCTCGCCTCAGATCATAATATCCCGTCTCCATCAAGCAGGTATTAGAGATACTGCATTGAAGATTTTGGAATCTCTTCTGAGAGACAGACCTATCACAATGAGTTGCAAAGATTTCAGGGCACCAGCATACTGTTTGGCTTACGGTGTCCGACAAGGCTCCTCACTTAGCCCCACCTTATTCAACTTGTATGTTGCTCCTTTAGCCAGACTAATTCGCTCGTTTGGTTTTATGCCCACCTCCCATGCTGATGACACTCAACTGATCATTCCAGTTTCTAAAAATTGGGAGGAAGTGGCCGACCGCTTCAATAGCTGTATGCAAGAAGTCAATAGGTGGATGGGCCTAAATTGGCTAAAGTTGAATGGTGACAAACCCGGAATTTTGTGTTTCGGCTCCGGCAAGGAGTTGTGGAACTCACGCTGGTGGCCTCTAGAGTGTGGCAAGCCTCCCACCCCTATTACTGCCACCAGAAACTTGTGTGTTATTTTTGACAAATGTCTTTCTTTTAAGTCTCATGTAAACTCCATCACTAAATCCAGTTTTTGGACTTTGAAAATGCTGAAAAAGATTTTTCCTTACTTACAGAGGGAGTAGAGAGTCATAGTCATTTTAGCACTGGTAATATCTAAATTGGATTACTGTAATGCCTTGCTGCTCAATCTGGACAATTCTTCACTTAAGAGGCTTCAGTTGATCCAAAACACTGCTGCTCGTTTCATATTAAATCTCCCTTGCTCGGCTTCTGTCAGTGGTAGCTTGAAACAATTACATTGGCTACCGGTCGAAAAACGCATTTGATTCAAAACTCTATGTCTGACCTATAGGTCTGTCCATGGAGGTGGATCTGAATATCTATCGTCGAGGCTACATTGGTATAGTCCTAGTCAGCAACTCTGATCTACAGGAGCCTTCATGATCCAGGTCCCTCGTTCTCATAGGGATAGATGGGGGTGACAAAGCCTTTTCGGTAGCTGCTGCCAAATACTGGAATTCACTCCCTTTGTCCATAAGGAAGGAGCAAATTTTTTTGACCTTCAGGGGGTTAGTAAAAATGTGTCTCTTCCCTCGCTAAGCTTCTTTTTTTCTTGAGTTCATTGTGGCCTTCAGTTACTTACTCTTCTCGTAGTTAGCGATTCGATGCCACGGCCGGAATGCCCTTTATAAATACCAAATACAAATACAAACCCGGAAAAAGACAAAAGCCCTGCAGATTATTTTTTATGAGTGCTGCCACATCGTCACAGTTCGACATCCAAAGCGGCTGAAGAAAATATCAACTTCATTGTGAATTCCAGCACGCCAGCAGCTCTATCCATTGAACAGATTGTTGCTGCTAGCCAAAGCAGATATAGACATGCTCACCCGCAAAAACCTCATTACAATGTGTTAGAAAGTGCCTCTTTCGTCATGGCTAGCCCCAACTTTTTCCCTGGTATTTGATGTGGTTTTCAAGTTGTTAGTACCCAGGGCCCCTGCTAACCAGGTTCCCTGGGCCAGATCTCTTTACCAAAACTGTTGTGATGCATTTGCACAATTGACAACACCTTTAGTTGCCACTATAAGTCCCTAGTAAATCGTACTTAGGTACCCAGGGCATGGGGTACTAAGGGTAGGCCCCTGAGGGCAGCAGCACAGATTGTGCCACACTCAGGGAACCTGCATCCAACTGCACCCAGCACTGCCATTCCATCTTAGTGTCCTGATGCAATCCTAAAATGCAAACTCGACATGGCACACAGCCTGTGTGACCCGTCTACTACTAACTGCATGCAAAATGGGTAAGCCACCCCTTAGGCATGCCTTCCAGTCCTAAGACAGGGTGCACTATGCTACACGTGTGGGTATAGGTGCATGAGCAATTTGTCCCTATTGTGTCATTGCCAAACCTGGGACATAGTAAGTGTACAGAGCAGCCATTTTAAATGCATGCGCTGGACAGCATGAGTTTCACAGCTACATGATGGCCACTCTGATACCAAAGAACTCCGAAAAATAAATCCAAATTGGTACCAGTGTTGGATTTATTGCAAAATTTACCCAGGGGCCACCTCAAAGGGGACCCCTGCAAAAGCTAACTAACCCTAGCATGGTTGCTGGCTGGTCACAACCTGCTTGCCACCACCAGATGAGATTCTGGAACCATGGGGGTGAGATCCTTTGCTCTCTGGGTTAAGAAAACAAAGCCCTTCCTGGGCAGAGGTATTACACCTCCTCCCCCAGGAATGTGCACAGTCCTGCCTGCGAGCTTCAAAGGGGTTGCCACCCTTGAAACTCAACCCCCATCCCTAGTGCTAGCAGCAGATGGCCACCCCCATTGCAAACCCCCACTTTTAGTGGGAGCAAGAGTGGGAAATGCACAAAGGACAGGAGGAGTGGCCAACCCCAGCCTGCACCATCCTTAAGGTGTTGCATGTGAGATGACCCCTCGATTTCATTTTTGTCCATCTTACATGGTAGGAAAATAGCCTATCAGGGATAGGGAAGTGACTTCTGCCCACAGGAATTGGTGACATAGTGGATGTAGCCACCGTAAGGTAGATGACCCATTGGTCACTACTAGGAACTCCCATAGATCCCCACTAAATGCAATATTTAGTGAGCACCCCTAGACCTTCAGATCAGATTCCAAGGACACAAGAAGGCCAGCAACAAAGAAGACCTTAGGCTGAAAAACTGCAATCAGCTGCACTAGGAAAAGGGCGCCAAACCCTGCCTGCTGGACCCATGACTTGACAATCACCACTGAGGGGTTGCATGGACATTGGACAGACTCTACAAAACCCCAGAGGACCTCCACCCTTCTGCAAATCACCAAAGATATCCCTCCAGCTTGAAGGCATCACTTCCTGCAACAACGAAGCAAAGACCAGTGAAGTCCAATTCACTGATCGGCTGCTGACCAAGGAACTGTACATAAAAGCCAGAACAAATTCCACCCAACAACCCAGACACAAATCCTGCAAGTGTGCCAAGTTTGGAGGCACTGTGCTCTCCAGAGGCACAACTGTGCAATAGCCAGGGATACTGGACCCACAACGTCGGACACCCAGAAGAAAAGTCCACTCCAGACTCTCAGAGGACCAGAAGCAAGCTCCAGTCGGGGGACTTTGGGACAAGCGAGCATTGATGGAGGGAAAAGATTTAAACCAAGCCCTGTGCCCAGATCTTCGTGCCTATCGATCAACTCGTCACTCCACAACTGGTGATAGCACTGCCACCTTGCTATCTGGGAGAGCTATCGGAACCAAACTACCATAATGGACACCAGATCGATCGATGAATGCAGATAAGGTTCATGTCACAGATACTTCTCAAAAGTGCAAAATTAAAACATATGCTGATCAGCTCCAACATGCCCAGGAAAAAGTATTTGAGGAAGGGAACTAGGTACTGGTTAAACAGAAATTGAAGTGGAAAATAGAAGTTGCTTTTGAGGGTTGTGACGTGCAAAGGACACCTGGCCACAGCACATCATCCCAAAAAATCTATCACACTATACTCAGCACACTGTAAACACCTACCTCAGTGTTAGTCAGCTCCTGAGAGCACAAGCGAGGCGACCCCGCCTGAACATCCAGATATCACATCTGGGTTTATGTCACAGATGCATAATGATGATGTATTTCAACTACCTCATACCACCCGATCTGGCAGAACAGTGTGAACACCTCGGCGACTAATTAAGGAAGTATGTTAGTAATGTCTGTACCTTTTATTTAAAAAACGGGCAGATGGAGTGTCTTTGGTATCACGTGCTAGGAACCTCTCCCCCTTGGGTGGACTCTAGACATAAATTACGTAATCTGATAGGAGCTGTTAAGGCGTGGTTTTAAAAGGTGTGATGAAATATGAGCAGAGTGCAATAGTCTGCTGAAGAATAAAGACGCCTGTTATAGAGCACAGTGTGTGGCATTTTCACTTGCATGTTCTCAGGCTAGGGAGGACGCTACACACATGACCTTCTTCCCCCCATTCTTGGCAGAGCAGACTTGATATTTATTACATTTACCAATGTTCGCTATTGCTTGGATGTTACTGTAAGGCAGTGAAGGACAGAAACATAGAAGAAAGACTGAATACTGTGAGGTTTCTAAATAAGTAACTTATTGAGCATTTTCAAAACTATAGTAAAGTAGAGGAAAACATGATTGCTTTGCGCTCAATTTTGGTTGATGAATGAGGTTCAGGCTCTGTAAGCAGGGAGTGTCTTTGCAAAGGTTAAGGACATTAATTAAGTGTAAATTAATTATTTGTTTACGCTTTTTTAACTGTGACAAGTCCACCTCAGTCAATTGAGCTATGTTTGGAAGATATGTCTATAACTGTAAAAATGTGGTGCAATACTTATGGGCATATTTACAAGCCCCTTGCACCACGTTGGGTCACCCTAGCGTCATTTTTCTTATGCTAAGGCGGCGCTAGGATGGCCTTTTTCCTGTGCCATATTCACAAAGTGGCACAATGCTTGCATTGCACCACTTTGTAATGCCTTGCATCACATTAAGCCAGCGTTCTGACACAAATTCCCCAAAAAATGGCTCAGTGAAATTTACAACATTTCTGTCATTTTTAAAGTCTGCTCAGAGCAGGCATTAAAATGAAGCCCCCGTAGTAACCTATGGGCCTCCCTGTGCTTTGCTGTGATAGAGCGGTCCGTACTAATAATTTTACCTGTTTGGGACGCTCTTTAGGCCGATGAATCTTTTGACTTAGTGGGAACTCTCTGTACTCTTATACCGATCAGTCGCATCGAATCAATAATCAATATCGAACATATGCAACACCTTGAACAACATAACACTTTACAATCAATCCAGAATACATTTCGGCGAACCCTGACCTTTCAGTCAGAAATAACCACACCAGTTTAATGCAAAGTTAGTGAATTTATTTCCTATATTAACAAAGCTAGCACAATGTAAATGTTTCTCAACACCAAATGGTAAACATATATGAACATTAATAGCTGTCCATAACGTCGAAACAAATGTAATCTATGGAGCATTTGAATCACAAGGCATTCGATAATTGCAATGCAGATCACTAATACAATAATCTGTAATGAACTAATGGCATACATTTGGTCAGCATAACAAGATCTCAAATTGCATCGTGCGACAGATGGAAACCTCGTCTAACCTCAAATTAGCATCGGCATGTGGGACTTCATGCAAAAACAATTTAGCAACATTAATTTAGAAAACTCCTAACTAGGGCTCTTACCAAAATCAGCAGTTGGTTACCTAAAAGAAACACAATGCAATTTTACAATTTTCTTTCATATTTACCAATTGCGATCAGCATACAAGGAAGTCTTCGTCTCACAGGTACCGTTCTTCGGTCATCATGGGTACCGTTACTCGATCAGCATAGGACGGGGCAAAGGGGCAGGGGTGGACGGGGCAAATGCCTCACGGCAGCAAGGTAAAACTATTACTTCATGTAAAGGGATCGGATCAAAGTTACAGTCTCTAGGGCAAGAATCATTAAAAGCCTCTTTCTCTCGATTAGAGAAAGCATCAAAGTCTCTCAAAATGGCGTCGCAGCAAAGTGGGCCATAATAGCTACGAAGTCTGCAAAATGGCGGGTATCGAGCTGGTAATGGCTGCAATGGTCTGATTTCTTCTCGTGCACCTGATTTTTATAGACAACAGTTCAAGTCCAGTAGGGTCTCCATTGGTGGGTTCATAGGTTAGCTTCAAATTGACCAATCAAACACGACAGTTCTCAAGCTTTTACTTAAGCATACATTATCCTTGGAGATGGGTACGTAGTTTGCAACATTGTTTTCCAATTAGCTTACTCTCAGAGCCTCCATTGTCCGCACCTGCAAGTCGACCTTGAATTAAAAGAAAATATGCCAGGCTGGCACCAACTTTAAGATAAGCATGTGAACAGTTTCTGTGGAAAAGTACAGCTTCAAGCAAGAACACACGTTTATTAGCACAGTGGAAAAATACGAGCATCTAAACCGTGAGACCAGGCAACTAGGCCAAAGCCTCCGCTAAAGTAATGCTAAGCTAAAACATTTCAAACAAGCAAATCGTAGCACGCGTTTATGGTTATGTCCGATTAGTGCAATTCTAATACACCACGTTATATAAAGCACGCATATAAATGATGGCAAACTACTCTGAGGGCACATTTTGTCCCCGTACAATCTTTATTAATTCGGTTAATATCACACATGATTATTTCAGCACTACGTTTAAACGTTAGTAAATCAAAATCTTCATTTTCTGCTTCATCAATCCCTCCTCTGATGACTACTAGTCATCACACAAATCTTGCCCACAAATTTTATCCCATTAAAATTCTGTCAGTTCCCTTTTCCTTTTAGTACCCCTAGTTTGCGCTTTGTATTCTTCTGCCATTCTCTTCATAATTTTCTCCTCCTTTCTTCTTTTGATTCTTTCCATAATCATTATTATTCCCCTTTTTATTCCCCAAATTCCAAATACACAAATTATTACTATTAATATTCCTTCTATTATTTTCAGTAATATTCCATTCCAAATTCCCCCAAGCCAATGTCCCACTGAAGCTATTCCCTTTCCAACCTTCTCCCACACTCCTGGTTCTTTCAGTTCTTTCAAATCTGCACTTTCTTTTGTTAGATTAGCAAGCATAGTTTTAATCTTCACACTATTATCAGGTATATAGGTGCAACAGTGACGTGCACCAATCATTTTGCAAACGCCTCCATCCTTTGCTAAAAGAATGTCTAAAGCAAGCCTATTTTGAAGAGTCATAGCTCTTTCCGCTGCAAGCTCAGCATCTATCAGGATTATAGCACCTGAAAACTTTGTCAGCATGTTATCCACTATAGTAGACAACTTTCGTATCTTGATGGAATTCAGCACAACTCCTAATGAAGGAATCATGGCTCCAAATATATCACCTACCACAGCAGCTGCGGTCTCTCTTTTCTGGATATGATGGGATCCAGATGTCTTTTGAATCATCGATACGTCATCCAGTTGATAAACCTTTGGGAACACTATACCCAAATAACATCTCCCCCACCATCCCTTGGGAAGACGATAATAAGCATTATGCCCACAAATGTAATATACACCTGGTATGACAGGGTCAAGTCCGTTCAGCATGAATGTCCATTTGGCCTTAAAAATGAACGTATGTTTGCATTCACTCGCTCCTACAAAAATATTGTCGTAATATGATTCACCTCGATATATACAAAACTTCCCTACATGCCAAGCATCTAAAGCTATTTTCCCTTGTGTCTTTATAGCAGCAAAATCATAATTATCTACTGAAGTCCTCTTCTGCAGCTCCTTTTCTAATTTCGCATTCATTTGAGCCCTTCTATCATCTGTGCGATCTAAAAAGCTTATTTCTACAGCAGAGACTGAACAAGTAAGGTTCTCCCTATGAGCATGAGCCGTCTCAAAAGGTTGCATTGGCTCGAAAAAGTCCCTCATAATTTTGTAATCCCAATATCTTGCAGTTTCGCTTAGCTGCGCTATTATAGGAACGTAAGCAAAGGTAACATCATAATTCGAGTAAAAATACTGTATGTTAGTTTGGCCATAAAACCTAGACATTACTATACTACACGTAATCCCATATGTAAGGGGCATGTGATGATAAGTCACCCCTTCCTTTACTGATGTCGGTATCTGTGTACACACATAACAATCCTTCGCATCCATAGTCTCAACATACTCTGTTAGCAAGCGATAGAAAACGTTATACGAAAGCTCTTTCTTATCGTGCAAGAGCCTCTCATCCATTGCTAGTCTTTTCAATGGGGTTAGTTCAGTGACAGTGACAGGAGCAATAGTAGAAGCAGTAATAGTCTCATTCTCACCCCTTCCATGCATTCCGAACACAATTGCCAATATTATTATTACACATGTAATTACCAAGCCTATACACACATATTTACAAAACTTCTTTCTATTGTTTGGCGCCATGATCTGTATAGAATCAGAGAGCTAGAAGCACTTATAAATGAAACTATTTAGCAATTCAGTCACAAAGCTGAACGAGCACAATGTTCACACCGTCTTCTTCAAAAGGCCAGTCACTTATCGGTTAGCAGCATTTGTCTCAATTCGGCAATAACTCGGTCTTTATCGGTTTAGCAAGTGTCTCATCCGGTTTAGCAATGTCTCAGCTGGTTGTTTCTTTCACGTTATATTGTAGCAAGCAATGTCATTTACTCTTTCAATCGACAGAGTCTATGAAACTTTTCTTTTCTATTGGTATCTCTTCTTCTTCTTCGTTCTCGATGCTTAGAGATACAAACTCGTCAGTCCAATCATCATTGACTGCATATGCCCATTCAGGACCGGAATACCTCCTGTTTGGTATTCTTTTCCTTTTCAATTTTGCTTCTCTTTTCGATTCTGCCTCGCTGGTACTTTCCTCTTTTGTCAAGTCTTTTTCCTCACTTGACGATTGATCCACAACAGTCACTTCCTTTCTTTTCTCTTTCACTTTTGGCCTTCCTCCTTCGTTCAAACTTTCTTTACCCTTTTCTTTTATTGGTGAGATACTTAGTCTTCTCTTTGCACCATGCCCATTTGATGGACCTGCGATCTTTTCTGTAGAGGCTTGAACTCTTTCGTTCGGTTCTGCCTCGTTCTTTCCTTCCGGGGAATCAATCACGTTCTCTTTTCCTTTTTCTGTATCGTCTGCTTCTGGGAAAGCCTTCCTCTGATCAGGCTCTCCTGCTTTTTCACTTTTCTCGAGCCCTTCGTCACCGTTATTTTCTTCAGGCTCTGTATCGCTTTCAGCTGCTTCAGGCTCCTTGTCACCTTCAGCTGCTTCAGGCTTTTTGCTACCCTCAGCTGCTTCAGGTTCTTTGTCACCTGCAGCTTCTTCGTCGCTGTCTGAACTTTCTCCTTGGCCTCCCCCAAGTGAGTTGGTGTCTTCGTTGTCGGAGAATATCTCCTTTTCTCCTGCTTCTGCCTGTTCGCTTTCAATTCGCTTTTGTTCTGTCTCAGCACTCGGCACTGCTTTATCAGGCACTGGTACTTTCAGCGCTTCAACTTCCTCATCTGTGGGACACAACACCTTCTTTGTGTGACTGGCGTGAATCCAGTTGGGAACCCCCGCATACTTCACAGCGGTAGTTGTCGTCAGGATCACTTGGAAAGGGCCTTTCCAACGGGGTTCCAGAGACGATTTTCTCACGTGCTTCTTTACCACGACCCAGTCACCTGCTTTCAGTGCGTGTCCTGGACCTTGGATCGGTGGCAAGGTGGTCGCTTCCACCTGGTGAGAGAAAGAGCGAACCACGTCAGCCAGTCCTTTGCAGTAGTCTAACACCATATCATCTGTAATATTCAAAAGCATGTTTGCGGGAACTGCAGGAAGTCTCATAGCCCTGCCCATGAGTATTTCATGCGGAGACAATCCAGTCTTTCTATCAGGAGTGTTTCTCATTGACATTAGCACTAAGGGCAATGCGTCAGGCCATTTTAAATTTGTCGATGCACATATTTTTGCCATTCTCGATTTCAGCGTACCATTCATCTGCTCCACCAGTCCTGAGGCTTCAGGGCGATAGCTACAGTGTAGCTTTTGCTCAATGTTCAGTGCTTCGCAAAGTAACTTCATTACCTCATTGTTGAAGTGACTTCCCCTATCTGATTCTAAAGAGATCGGGAATCCGAAACGTGGTATCAACTCCCTCAACAATAGCTTGGCAACTGTAAGGCTGTCATTTCTACGTGTGGGATATGCCTCAATCCAGTGACTAAAAATGCACACAATCACCAACACATATTTCAGACCCCCATGCACAGGCATCTCAATGAAGTCCATCTGCATTCGGCTAAAAGGACCGCTTGCCCTACCAATGTGACTCGCGCTCACAACTGTTCCCTTTCCTGGGTTCATCTGCTGGCAAGTGACACATCGATGGCAAACTGCTTCTGCAGCTTGGCGAAACCTGGGGTTAAACCAATCAGTTTTGAACAATCTTATCATGGCATCTCTCCCTAGGTGAGCTTGCCCATGATAGAACCGCGCACGCTGTGATAAGAGACTATTTGGCAAAACAAATTTTCCCTCATGTGAAACCCATAACTCGTCTTGTCTCTTTATGCATTGTGATTTAACCCAGGAATCTCTTTCATCCTCCCCGACATTATTCTGTAATGCTTTCAGCTCCTCTATTGTATCTACAACCTTTAAGGCAAATGCTTCAGCTGGTTCGAGTTCTGGCTCATTTATCGTATTCCAATCGTCTCTCAGTAATATACAGTTCAAGGCACAAAATCTTGCGACTTGATCCGCATATGCATTTCCCAGAGACACATAGGGCCTGATTCTAACTTTGGAGGACGGTGTTAAACCGTCCCAAAAGTGGCGGATATACCACCTACCGTATTACGAGTTCCATAGCATATAATGGACTCGTAATACGGTAGGTGGTATATCCGCCACTTTTGGGACGGTTTAACACCGTCCTCCAAAGTTAGAATCAGGCCCATAGTCCTGTCCTTTCGTGTGAGCACTGCACTTTACCACTGCAACTTCAGCTGGCACTTGAATGGCATGTAACAATTCCCTTATCCTCTCCCCGTTCTTCACTGGGGATCCTGAAGAAGTCAGGAAACCTCTCTGTGACCATAGCTGTCCAAAGTCATGCACAATCCCAAACCCGTACTGGCTATCAGTGTAAATGGTGACTTTCATCAATGCAGACAGTTGACATGCTCTTGTAAGGGCAACAAGTTCTGCTACTTGTGCAGAATAGATTCCTTGAAGCCATCCCGCTTCCAAGACCCCTGTTACAGTACATACAGCATATCCTGCCTTCAAAATCCCCATCCCATCTCTTAGACATGAACCATCAACAAAAAGAATTTGGTCATTTTCATCAAGCTTGGTATCCTTGATGTCCGGTCGAGGTTTTGTGCAAAATTCAGTCACCTGAAGGCAGTCATGCTCGACGTCTTCAGCGTTCTCAATTTCAGCATTTTCTCCAGGAAGCAGGGTAGCTGGATTCAACGTAGTGCACCTTTTCAGCTGCACATTCGGTGAGCCCAGAATTATCGTTTCATACCTTGTAAGTCTTGCTCCAGTCATGTGTTGCGTTCGGGAGCGGGTCAAAAGTATCTCGACTGAGTGAGGGACCATGACTGTTACTGGGTGTCCCATCACTATTCCTTCACTCTGAGTGAGGCTGATACCAACTGCTGCTACGGCGCGCAAACACCCTGGGAGTGCTGCTGCAACCGGATCCAGAGTAGCTGAAAAATACGCTACTGGTCTGTTCACGCCACCATGAGCTTGGGTCAAGACAGACAAAGAACATGCATCACGTTCATGGCAAAACAATGTGAAAGGCTTCGTGTAGTCAGGCATACCTAAAGCTGGAGCCCTGCACATGCATTCTTTCAGTTCAACAAAAGCATCCATCTCGTCTCCTTTCAGCTCAATTTCATCCAAAGCATCCTTTTGGGTCAATTTCAGTAGGGGCTTCGCTAGAGACGAAAAGTTGGGTATCCACTGGCGACAATATCCCACCATTCCCAAAAACTTCCTCACCTCCTTCCTCGTCTTTGGTGGACTCATCTGGAGTATACTCGTGACTCTTTCCTTCATTGTTCTCCGTGACCCTTTTTCTATTTGGTGACCCAGATATTTCACTTTCTTCTGACAGAACTGTAATTTAGAAGGAGACACCTTATGTCCATTCCTTCCCAAATGATTCAACAGAGCAATGGTATCGGCTGTGCAGTTGCTTTCTGTCTTTGATGCAACCAGTAGGTCATCAATGCACTGTACTAGGGTTGACTCGAATGGCAGTTCTAGTGCTTCCAGATCTTTCTTTAGAATCTGATTGAAGATTGACGGTGACTCAGAAAACCCTTGAGGAATTCGACACCAACTATACACTCTGTCTAGGAATTTGAAACAAAAGAGGAATTGGCTGTCCCCGTGAAGAGGCACAGAAAAGAATGCCTGTGACAAGTCGATGACCGAAAACCATTCAGCATCGCAAGGAACTTGAAACATTATCACAGCTGGATTCGGCACGACAGGGCAGCACTTTATTATGATGTCATTTATTTTCCTCAAATCCTGTACGAGTCGGACTTTCCCACTTGGCTTTATTAGTCCCATTATCGGTGAATTACATGGACTGCTTAGCACTTCTTTCAGTACCCCCTGCTTTACAAATTCGTCAATGAGTTGGGCAACTTTCATGAGGGTATCTTGTGGCATGTGGTATTGTGGGGTCTGGGGAAAGATCGCATTGGGTTTTACCATCACTTTTACTGGTTCCACTCCTTTCATCAATCCCACCTCTTTCCCTGTCATGTCCCACACTTCCTTTCCGACTGTTTCCCGTAATTCTGCTGGGATGTCTTCTTCAGTCATCATCGGGAAGAGACAAATCAGAGGATACTCTTCGTCGACTGTTTCTATTTCATCCCCCTCTACACTGTCCTCCTCTTCCCCATCATTGCTCGTTTCTATTGTTATTCCCTCGTTTGAACACATTATCGAACAACCCAATTTACACAATAGGTCTCTTCCTAACAGTGCTATCGGGCTTGAGTCACACACCACAAACTGATGTACCCCTTGATAGTTACCGATGCTGACTGGAACCGGATCTGTAATCGGGTTCGTCAGATGTCTGTTTGCTACTCCCACCACTTGAACTGTCCTCCCTGAGAGTGGCAAATTTGGAACTTCACTGCTCTTAACTGTTGAACGTGTGGCTCCCGTGTCAACCAAGAATGAGACACGATGCCCCATTACTCTTCCCTCCACGTACGGACCCCTTTGATCAACTTCCAAGGATGCCGCAAGCACACAATCTCCTTCTTCTCCTGAACTTTCGCTCTCCCATACATTGTTTATTCCACTCTCACTGTGTAAGGGGAACTGTTGTACGGTGCCATTTGTACTCATTACCTGACCCGTTACCTGTGGAGGAACCATCACTTGCTGCTGACTCATTGGTGCCAAGGGTATTTGCATTTGCTGATTAGGTACCATAGGTAACTGCTGTTGCATCGGCTGCATTTGCGTCATCTGCACACGAGGCATCTGCATCTGCTGCGGCTGCATAGGTTGTAATCCCTGCAATTGATTTACAGTCTGAAAATTTGCGCTTGGACCTCTCATTTTTGGTCCTCTCATTGTCTGAAATGCATTGACATCATTGTTTTGCTGACCAATACCTGCACCTGTACCTGCACCTACACCTGCGCCATCCTGCACCATCATCGGGCACTCGCGTTTCCAATGTCCGACGATCCCGCACACGTGACACGGCATCACCTTCTTCATTGCCTGCACACCCGTCACAACAGTGTTCAAATCCGGACCATTATTCACAAAACCTCCTCTGCCTCTGCCTCTGACCTGTGGCTGAAACGCCATGTTTCCCTGTAACTGCGGCTGCTGTTGCTGAAACACCATGTTTCCCTGCAACTGCGGCTGCTGTTGCGGTACCTGCTGTTGGAACCCTTGCATCCCTGGCAACCCTTGCAAGCCTGTCTGAGCCGCCTTAAGCTGCATCATCATCACCTTCTCTTTCAGCCTTTTCTGTTTCACCTCAATTTCGTCGCTACAGTATTTCGCATAAGTCAAGACTTCATCAATCGGTTTCGACTGCCAGCAGATCAAATGCGATTTTATCATCTGACTTATCTCTGGCCTCAGTCCTTCCACAAATCTGAACACAAAATGGAGCATGTCCTTAGCCTCAATTGTTTCCGTGCCACTGTAATTCTTGAACGCCTTCAACAACCTCTCATAGTAACTATGAATCGATTCTTTAGTCTCTTGGGCAGTTCGGTCGATCTTCTGCCAATCCACATTCTTCGCGGGTACTTTTGTTTTCAAATGCTCAATCACCTTATAGTACAAGCTCATCACCATAGGTGATGGTGCACCCGTTTCCCTATGTCTCTCTGGTTCACTTGTCGGCCAACCTACAGCTCTTTTGCAATCCTCCCACAAATCTGCCGGAACCACAATCTCGAATAGAGTGTTCAGGTCTTCCCAGAGACATTTGGCAAGCTTCACAAACCTATCAGTCTGCTGGTACCATTCAATCGGCTTCTCTCTTAGTTTGGGAAAATCGTCCGTAAAGGACTGAATGTCGCTTCTGTGCCATGGTACATGTACTAATTTTCCTCCTGCTGTCTCCCTCATTGGTAACATGGTTACTGTATCACCACTCTGCGGTCTTTTCTCATTGTGCTCTGTAGCACTGTCCCTCCTCTTGTCCTTCCTCTTTACCCACCTGCTTTCCCATTTGTCCAAGCACCTCCACACTTGTGCACTCTGCAGCAACTCTCTAAGGTGTGTCTTCATGCCTGCTGACCTCATGTGTTCAAAATCTGTGGTCCCAAAATCTAACCTGTAGCTCCTGCTCAAGTGCTTCATTTTGTCTATGTCAACCCCGTTTCTGTCAGCTGCTTCCTGCAAGCTCTTATGTATCTTGTTCACTTCCTTCGTGATCCTGGGACATAGGTACCTCAGCTCTTCTTCCGTGTAGGACTCTAACCTGTTCACACCCATAGTCCCTTCCACCAATTCTTGTGCTTCCATGTTCAACCTGACCCTATTCATGTAGTCTTCTCCTTTCCCACTAGCTGGACTTTGTGTGGAATTCAGACTGTTGAACCACTGTGTCAACTGTTGCGCATTCACCCCCATCAAGGTAGCGTTCACATCAACTGCCATCGATGGCTGCGGCAGCTTTTCAGTGTTCGATGTGAGAGGTATTATCAGCGGGGGGCTCGACCTCACCAGTGTTGACTGGGCACATATGGGACTAAACTCCATCAAGGATCCAGACCCAGTTGGCTGAGCCGGTATCGGAGTTATCCCTGGAGTGTTTTCTATACACCTTCTCTCTGTCCCATTTTGCAGCATTGATCCCTGACTGTTCAGACCCGTATTAGGCTGACTATACAGAGGTACCACTGGACCTACAGTTATGGGTAACGATATCGCGTCTGGGTTCTGTCCATTCCCCATGTTCTGAGGCATGTTCATTCCCACACCATGGGACATCATTGCCGGCATGCCCATCTGGCTTCCCGCCATTTGAACGTGTGCGTTTCCTCCCTGCATCTGCTTTTGAGGCATCATAAACTGAGTTGAGTCAGCTTGTGCCATTGTTGGGTTGTAACCATTCTGTACGCCCCTTACGGTCGGATCTAGAATCATTCCTCCACTGTTATCACTGCTGTAGTACCCTGGCATCTGCGGCTGATAATTTTCTGCTGGTTTCAACACGGGCACATCTGGATATAGTCTCCTAACCTGTGGTATCTGCGGGGTGAGCAATAAACTCGGGTCCTTAGATCCCGATGACGCTCCTGGACTCTGTGTTTCACTTCTCTGTATCGGTGCTGGAGGGGCAGAACTAGTACTTGGACCTTGTCCATTCTCTGCATAAGGCGGTGGACGGTCGTTCAGCAATTGCATTATCAACTCCTCATCCTCTAACTCCTCTTCTCTTCTCAACTTTTCCTCGTCCTCTCTATCCTTAGAACACTTTCTGTCTGTCTTACAGGTAGCTTTCTTACCTGTCTCTTCTCCTTCCTTAGTAATTGCGGGGAACAATTTTATCCCCTGCAATACATCCGACCTCCACACCTTCTGTGCATTATCCCACCTAGCATCCGCTAGTGTCTTTTCTACCTTCCTCATCCTGGTCTCAAACTTCTTTTGCTGTTGTTGTCTGGCCATCAGTTCCCAAATTGCTAGAGCCTCAAACTGTGCTGGCCTTGGAGGCACTTTCAGGTCGTACATCGTGAATCTCAAATTTTCTAAAATCTTTATATTGAATGTCCCGTATATCGGAAACGCTACGCTCCCATGTTTCTCTGTCAACTTGTGCCATTGCTTTAGCCAAAGACACGGAGCTACGCCCTTTTCTTCCATCACAATGTAAGCTGGTGTACCCTCGGGCGGCGTCTCCTCTCCTACGTTCGCTTTAATGTAAGACTCCCCCTTCATTGCGCTCCTAAATGCTTTAAAGAATTTCATTTTTCTCGTCCTCTATTTTCACAAAGTTTATAACCAATATTTGACTTCAATTCCACAAAACTTTAACCAATAGGTAACTTTAATTGCACAAAATTTGTAATCAATAGGTGACTTTAATTCCCGGAATACTCTTCACCTGCCTTTCCCTTTCCAATCGAGTCCCACGGACTGCGTCCAATCCGTGCGCGACCCTTCTCTGCAACCAACCTATCCCAGCGCGGCTCTTAGTGACGTCACACTCACACACACTGCGGCTGACAAAGCCTCGCGGCTAGTCCTCCCTCACTCACCTCTTTTCGTAACAACTTCTTGCATATATTGCGAGCTACCAAAAAATAAAACAGATCTGTCGGTTTACTACAGGAAGGGTAACACAGTCGCTTCAGGACCTTAGGGACTTTTCACCAACCGTGACCACTATTCGATCTCTTTCACCAGCCTCGGCCGCTATTCGGTCTTTCTCAGTCCCCACATTCGCAAGCAAATCTGACCCGCAGACCTACTCTCAACTTGTCAATGATCTGTTCTAGTGCACTTAGAATCTTGTCAAAGCCCGAAGTCGAAGTTTCTATCACTCCCTAACACACTTACCCGACTTGTTGACCACGCCCGATCAACCTACTAAACCGCCCAGACCACAACATAGATCAACATACTCCGGAGTCTCTTGACCTCGCAGGGCCCGTCTCAACAACAACAACCACGTGGACCTTTTTATGCACAAAGCGCCACACGCACATGAAGTTCGACGACTTCCCTACTCTCACACTCGGAGCCGCACCTCCGTTATCTCTATGAAGTTCGACGACTTCTCTACTTCTACACTCGGAGTCGCACCTCCGCTATCTTCAAAAGAAAACCCTCACAACCTTTTCACACACCCTGCGGCAATAAGCTGTGCAAGCGCAAAACCCTAACTCCACTCATACCATCACTAGTACCGCCAGCGCTGATTCCACACCTCCGTTCTTTCCATTCGCAAGCTCCGAGATCCCGGGAAAGTCGCGGTGGACCTAGCCCATCATCATCTTGTCAATCTGTTTTATCCAAGAAAAATCTAATTCAACCTCTCGAATGGGCCACAAAATGCGTAACCGTTAATTCGACACCATGTACTTTAGGAGTACAGGGTCCCAGAAGACGTAACCATCCTCTGCTACCATCTACTGATAGAGCGGTCCGTACTAATAATTTTACCTGTTTGGGACGCTCTTTAGGCCGATGAATCTTTTGACTTAGTGGGAACTCTCTGTACTCTTATACCGATCAGTCGCATCGAATCAATAATCAATATCGAACATATGCAACACCTTGAACAACATAACACTTTACAATCAATCCAGAATACATTTTGGCGAACCCTGACCTTTCAGTCAGAAATAACCACACCAGTTTAATGCAAAGTTAGTGAATTTATTTCCTATATTAACAAAGCTAGCACAATGTAAATGTTTCTCAACACCAAATGGTAAACATATATGAACATTAATAGCTGTCCATAACGTCGAAACAAATGTAATCTATGGAGCATTTGAATCACAAGGCATTCGATAATTGCAATGCAGATCACTAATACAATAATCTGTAATGAACTAATGGCATACATTTGGTCAGCATAACAAGATCTCAAATTGCATCGTGCGACAGATGGAAACCTCGTCTAACCTCAAATTAGCATCGGCATGTGGGACTTCATGCAAAAACAATTTAGCAACATTAATTTAGAAAACTCCTAACTAGGGCTCTTACCAAAATCAGCAGTTGGTTACCTAAAAGAAACACAATGCAATTTTACAATTTTCTTTCATATTTACCAATTGCGATCAGCATACAAGGAAGTCTTCGTCTCACAGGTACCGTTCTTCGGTCATCATGGGTACCGTTACTCGATCAGCATAGGACGGGGCAAAGGGGCGGGGGTGGATGGGGCAAATGCCTCACGGCAGCAAGGTAAAACTATTACTTCATGTAAAGGGATCGGATCAAAGTTACAGTCTCTAGGGCAAGAATCATTAAAAGCCTCTTTCTCTCGATTAGAGAAAGCATCAAAGTCTCTCAAAATGGCGTCGCAGCAAAGTGGGCCATAATAGCTACGAAGTCTGCAAAATGGCGGGTATCGAGCTGGTAATGGCTGCAATGGTCTGATTTCTTCTCGTGCACCTGATTTTTATAGACAACAGTTCAAGTCCAGTAGGGTCTCCATTGGTGGGTTCATAGGTTAGCTTCAAATTGACCAATCAAACACGACAGTTCTCAAGCTTTTACTTAAGCATACATTATCCTTGGAGATGGGTACGTAGTTTACAACATTGTTTTCCAATTAGCTTACTCTCAGAGCCTCCATTGTCCGCACCTGCAAGTCGACCTTGAATTAAAAGAAAATATGCCAGGCTGGCACCAACTTTAAGATAAGCATGTGAACAGTTTCTGTGGAAAAGTACAGCTTCAAGCAAGAACACACGTTTATTAGCACAGTGGAAAAATACGAGCATCTAAACCGTGAGACCAGGCAACTAGGCCAAAGCCTCCGCTAAAGTAATGCTAAGCTAAAACATTTCAAACAAGCAAATCGTAGCACGCGTTTATGGTTATGTCCGATTAGTGCAATTCTAATACACCACGTTATATAAAGCACGCATATAAATGATGGCAAACTACTCTGAGGGCACATTTTGTCCCCGTACAATCTTTATTAATTCGGTTAATATCACACATGATTATTTCAGCACTACGTTTAAACGTTAGTAAATCAAAATCTTCATTTTCTGCTTCATCAGCTGCACTTGTGTCAACATTTTTTACGCTAGTGCAGCAAAGCGCCACAATAGTGTAAAAAATGTTGACGCTATTGTGCTAACTACCGCCATGGTGCACTGTATTATAAATATGGCACAACCATGGTGTTGGTAGATGGCGGTTGGGGGGGTGCAAGATAAGTGGTGCATCGGGACATATGCGGCACTTTCTTATAAATCTTCCCCTTAGCATGTAAATGTACATGAGTACTGCATGGGTACACATACAACGTTAGATCCTACTCAAGTCATGAATAGTTTAAACTAAGAACATCATACACAATTATTCTTAATTCATGAAATGATTGAATAAAATATTTGGTATTTTTTCTGATTCTCAGGATGCTAATATATCTACATTGAGACAGACTGAATAAGAGGATATGTACTTTGTTTTAAACATTTACTTTTATACCATATACGCAATAGAAAATTAAGGTATATATGTCAGTCCAATCTAATCTGGAGTTAATAATACTGAAATTCGTAAATTATGGTGACCTTCGTCACCATATTCAATGCACTTCTCATGCCCTCACACATGACCTCAAACATTAAGGCCAATATTTATACTTTTTTGCTCCGCATTTGCGTAATTTTTTGATGCAAAAGCGGCGCTAACTTACAAACTACAATTGTGTTTTGTAAGTTTGCGCAATTTTTGCGTAAAAAAACTACGCAAATGCACCGCAAAAAAAGTACAAATATGGACCTAAGTCATCAATGGTATCAATGGTGAAATCAGTTTTAATGAGATCAATAATATAATCATCACCAGTGCTTTTCAAATTGTTATTTAAATTCAAGTTTATTTAGGACTCTACACCTATAAAACTATCCTGCACAGAATCAACAATATACACTTATAAAAACCAAAGTCATTGTAGCTAGGGGACGCAAACTAAACACATACTATGTAAAAAGATCTTTAGACCCAGCCTCCCTGTCTTTCAATCATCCCATAATTTAATAAAAATATCACACAAAGGGTGCGTTTGCCTTTGGTGTAAAAATGCAACTCCACATTACCTTAAAACGATTGAATCTGAATTTAAGATTACTCAAATTACATCCTCTTCGAATATATATTCTTGCTTGCTTCTCCCTCTGAAATTCTGGAATAGAAATATTTTAATGGCTAATATAGAGCTTTAGAGCTCTTAGTAGTCTCTTAGTAAACTTGGTTTGATAGACCTTCAATCAGTCATTTAACTTGCACACGCAAACCTCAGGTTCATATCTTTTTGGATTGTTCATGGATTTCTTGGCGAGACATCATTGCTGTGACTGCTGGACACCTACTCAACTAACAATGAAATGCCAGCATCCCTGTATTTGTCTGGTGGCACTCATTTAAACAGGAGCGCCGCCCTCCCCCATCTCCCGGTTAAGGATGTCTTATATCTTAAAGCACATGTACTTATAGTAAGAGTAATTTACTCTTTCTAATTGGTCATGACCAACTGAAATTTGATTTTCAGGCAAATACCAAGAACTTCGTTTGGCGGGTATTTACACTTGGTTCATTGTCTATGCTTCTCTTGAGGTCTCTTCAGGTTCATCCATCCTTTTGCTCCATCTATCCATCATCCATCCATCCCCCTTCACTCAATCATCCATCCTTACACCCATCCATCCACCCTTCCTCCCATCCATCCATCCATCCATCCACCCACCCATCCATCCATTCATCCATCATCTATACATTTACCCTTTCACTCAGCCATCCATTCTTTCACTCACTTATCCATCTATCCACCTATTAATTTGTTCACCAATTCACCCTTTCACTCATCCATCCTTTCATCCAGGCATCCATCTACCCTGCCTGTCACTCATCCATCTATTGTTTTACCCTTCCATCTTTACAAACATCCTTTTACTCACCCATTAATACTGTAACTCCATCCATCCACTCATCCATTCATTTACCCTTCCACTCATCCATCCACCCTTTCACTCATCCTTCTATCCATCCATCCTTTCTCTCATCATCTATCAATCTATCCTTTCACTCCTCAATCCACTCACCCTTTCACTCATCCATCCATACATCCACCCATCCATTCACCCACCCTTTCACTCACACACTTTCCCTTCCTTTCACTCTTTCATTCTTCCATTTATCCTTTCACTCATTCATCCATGCATTTATCCATCCACCATTTCATCCATTCATTCACCCAATCTTCCTCACTCACCCTCCCAAGTTAATTCTGAGCCTTTGTCTGGCAAGCTGCAGACAGAAAAGGCCCATCAAGAACCCCACCCCCACTACAGCTGCGACACCCCTGATACAGAAACTTCACTGCATACTTACCTCCTAGTCAACTATTGCAATTGTTGTCAGCAGCTGGTTCCTTCCTTCTCTTGGGCCTCTATGGAGTCAAGACAAGGAGCACTTCTACTCCCTGCCTCTCTGTGATGACTAACAAATTGTTGCCACCCTCTCCTTCATTGTCCTCATCAGCCGGCCCCACCCCCAGCCATGGAAGTGAATGGGGTCTTGCTATCTCCTTCCAGGTCCACTGTTTATGTGTCTCAAAAGCCAACAGATCAATTGCATTCTAATTCAGCACTACCTCTCTTATGATGTCACTACTGTAGCTTGTGCCTGTAGGTCAAAGAAAACCTCGCCCGGCTGGCACAGATGCAGTATGACATCTGCAACGTTCAATAGAGTCCATCCAAGAGATTCAGCACACTGTCTCGGAGCAGTAATTTATTTTCAACTGCTCTGTGTGCATTTCCCTGTTCATGCCTCTCCCCAAAGGGTGACAGGGCAACACCACTTGTGCCTATTATTACCAGTCACCCCCGGGTCTCTTCATGTGCAATTTATGTGTTAAAATTCCATTGTTCTGCCTCTCAGTGACTCTGTACATGGACACACTGCAGTCCCGAAATCACCACAAAAACTTACTCAAAGTCCATTTATGCTTTCTGCCAGCTTCCTATTTCAATCTTGGACTCAATGGAAAACTCATGTTTGCTTCCATAGATTACTGATCCCAAAATACACTGCTCGGTATTCATAGATGGCATCCACTGGCATCCACTGTGCAGTACTTTCAATAGAAGTAGTCATGTTGCACCTCAGCACTGGATTCTTTCTTCCTGGACTTGTGAGAGGTTGAAATTGCATACACCTGTGACTAGTCTTGTGCAGTCTAGTAATATGACTACTCCCTGGGTTTGCTGCTGCCTGGGACTGCTGCTTATAAGCTGACATTGCCTGAAGCTTCTGGTTTGTGATTGAAGTTAGTTCCTCAGTGTCTTGGTTCTCTGGTTACCTGCTTCCTTGACCAGCTCCTGACTTGTTTCAGCCAGAGCCTTTTCCTGTGTCACTTGCTACAGACGCCTCCCAGCCCTGCATTGCTTTTGCTTTACACATTTCTCTGCCTTTTTTCTACAGTCAGGTTCAACCCCTGGGCTTCTCACTTTCTAATTGTTCCTAGTTTGTTTATTCTGTTCTGCTATTATTTCCCTTTACTTATTCTTTTGTCATAGCTTTTGCGTTTTCTCCTTATTCTCCTAGATTCTGTCCTTTATTTGTGTTTCTTTTCTCAGTGTTTCACTTGCAGTCTCTAGCACGCTGGAAGCTCCATTCTCTTGCCTGTTAGAGTTCCTAGAACCCTTGTGCTTGACTTTATTCTATTTCTTCTCCAGTTTTGCAGACACCCTGCTCCTGACCATTTGCTACAGTATGTACGTTCCTTTCCAGTGCTTGCTATACACACTTCCCTTGGGCTCTTTTGTTTGGTAAGTGTGCTATTGTGTCCTCACCTGCATCTAAGGGTATTGTCTTTGTACAGGTTTCCAGGAGGCGATTCCTGCCTCATCCTTTGTCTTGTGTTACATGTAGTCGTAAGTGCCTTATCTGGGACAATGTGATTTTCTATTTTCTTGGGAATCATCACTGGTGTCTCCTTCTGGAGCCCAAAGGCCTTGTCTCATGTCCAGTATGTAAATACAATCCTTGTCTGTGCCCTCGGTTTCAGATACAGAATCGTTTCTGCTGCTTCCTTTGTATTGAGTTTGCAGGGTGACTAGTAAGAGACTACATTAACATTCCCTGATGTTGTGGGAAGTTCTGAGTCTTACCTATGTACAACCTTAGTGGTAATCCAGTGCGTTCATGTAAGAAATTGGGTTATTGGTTGAGGAGGGTGGCAGCCCCACTCAGGCAACAACCACAGTCCATGTCAGGGTGAACCACAAAAGTCACTAAATTACCATGTGCTTAAGCCTCTGGTAGCTTGCCGCAAAAGCAATCAGGCTTAACTTAGGGCAATGTGTAGCACTCAAACAGTAGAAAAGTAGAAACACAACAAAAGAAAAATCCCAAACCAATTTATAAAAACAGAGTTAATTTTAATAAATATAATGATACCAGAATGCCAAAAGTCTAATCAGTAAAACCAAAGATATGCAGTTTCAAAGTTTTTATGTAGACCTAAATGCACAAAGTGCCACTCGCAGTCATCTGGTTGTGCTAGTCCGGGAGAAAGTCATAAATTCAGGCCAACCGTGATCGAGTATGGGCCTGATACTGGGACCTGATTAGTCATACTGATAAAGTTACCTTCTCAAAGTCTGGCTCAAAGAGATTTGTTCATGGTGGAGGAGGTCACGAGGAGCAAGGAGAGCAACACAGATGGTCGTTGCTGTAGCACATAGAGCAATCCAGGCTGTTGTCACTGTAGCACAAGGAGTCAGTAAGGCGCATAGATGTTCATTGCTGGAGCTTCGCGTTGGCAGTCACCGCTGGCTGTCATTGCTGTAACAAGAAGTGCAGATCTTGCTTTGCTGGTAGTTGCTGGTGGTTGCTGTAGTATTAAGAGCAGGTCTCACCAGAGCTTCCCACTGGCACTGGATTGTGGGCTGCAGAGCCTGGTAGTGAACAGGCACATTTACAGTAGTGAAGAGCCCAGGCTTCAGGATTTCAACTTTTCTTCTTTGGTAGAGCCCACACTGATGCTAATTTAGGGCTTAGGACCTGTGCGGGGGCTCTTGAGGTTCAGGAACCCACTCCAGCAGAGGCCTGCAGGCCTCAGGCAGGCCCAGTTGCAGGTCTAAACAGGTCCAAGCACAGCAGGTCACCTGCACAGTTGCAGAGGGAGGCCTCTGGATCTTGTTATGTCCCTTCAACTCACACAGGTCAGCCAACTGACCCTTATAGACATTCAGGTTGGCCTGGGATGAAGAGAACAGGTCCTGTCTTCCTTCTCTGAGAGCAAGGCAGTCCCCTAGCATGAGAACAGTCCTCTGGTATCCGCGGGCAGTGTTCTGGTGGCAGGGCAATCCTTCTTCTGTAATGTCCACATGTCCAGAAGTCTTCTGAAGAGTGTTTCTGAGGTTCCGATATTTATACCTGGTGCCAAGTTTTGTGTGTGGGGGGACACCCAGTCCTACTCCTACAGCTGGTTCTGGAAAATTCTTCCCTTCCCCTGTCAAGGCTCCAAGAAGTCTGGAGGCAAGCCAATTGAAGTGTAAGTGGGATGGACATCCTGCCTACATCTAGTCCCCTTTGTGTTACTGTTTGGGACAAATACGTAAACCCTAACAGCAGAGCCGTTTACAGTTGTGTGACCCAGGACACTGGCTGAAGGCAAAAATGGTTAGGACAAGAAATACCAACTTTCTAAAAGTGGCATTTTCAGAAATGCGACAAAAAATTCAACTTTACCATTAAAGAGGACTTTATATTATCATTGCTTTGAGTCCAAACATGACATCTCTACCCGCCCCCAATTCAAATTTACCACTTACTAAATGTAATAATGTAACCCAGTGTTAGCCAATGGGAGAGATACACCTTACCGTAGTGAAACATTCACTAGCAAGACATATATAACTTAAACCCACAAGGCCTACTTTTTAAATCCCATGCACCCTGCCATATCTCTTAGGACCTACCTTAGGGGTGGCTTACAAGTATTAAAAAGGCAGGCCCGAGACATGTTTTAAAGTACTACTTGAGTGGGTGGCACAATGAGTGCTGTAGGCCCATTATGAGCATTTAATTTAGAAGCACTGGGTACATATAGTACCATATACTAGGGACTTACAAGTAAATGAAATATGCCGATCAGGTGTAAGTCAATTTATTCATGCTTTAAGGAGAGCGCACATACACTTTAGCACTGGTTAGCAGTGGTAAAGTGCATATAGTCCTATATGTATATATACCCTGACTCCAGGGGTGTTCTGTAGGTGTTTTTAGAGGTAAATTATAGGTTTTATATACTTTTACATCACAGGGCGTGAGTTCCACAATTTATTTGCAAAATATTTGCGATTATGGAAAAATTTGAAAGGAAAACTACAGACTCATTCATACACTAATTCATTCACTCATACATGCACTCAGAGGCTCATGCGCCCACTCGCACACCCACTCAGACACTCATGCACCCACTCAGACCCACTCATAGACTAACACACCCACTTTTAGACCCACTCACACATCCACTGACAGAGACAGAGACAGGCCAAGTGGCAACCTGCGTTATGCACGGCCAAAGGCCATGCGTGGCATGGTGTTGGGTGGTTATAAGGGCTTGCCTGCAAGGCCTGGCTGCAAGGCCATGCACAGTTAATTACTCCACATATTATGTCATTGATGAGATCTTGTATGGCATCTTTGATATCACTTCATAGTTTGCAATAACATTACTGATAAGAAAACTGTGCATGGCAAGGGTGCGAGTTATAGTTACCTTAGGGCCCGAGTTATAGTTACTTGAAAAAACTCTAACTATAACTGCTGAATTTCAATCATTTTGCATGAGTAAATTCAGAACCTAACTATAATGTCACTATAACCTATGTTTTTTCAGTGAATGTATTATATATATATATCTTGCTGTCTTGAAGGTATGCAAATGTGGAGTTAGGAATAGTAAATCTATACTTCCTTCATAAGCACTCACTGTTTGATATTTAGGTCCTTAATATTTTGTCAATCACATTCTGATATCACAATGTTTTTATTATCGGTATTTAGTAGTACAGTCATGACCAACCACTACAACAACCTCCCATAGAAAATAATGGAGTCAGGGACACAAAATAGTACTCCATTGCAAACAATGTTTCACTAAATTAGTTTAATTCGACTTTTTAAAAACGTTTATAAATGTAATTCACTGTTAAAAAATATACATAAATAAAAATAGCTATTTTACGATAAAATATGTTAATAACCATTTTTTATTTAAAAGTAAATAACTATTGCTTAAATAGATTAATTTAAATCAATTCTATACATATTTATTTTTGTAATTTTTAATACATAGTAAATAAAAACATTTTACTTTGAGTGGGATTTTAATAAACCTTTAAAAATACATTTTTGATTTAATTTAATATGTTAAAATAATTTAAACATTTAGTTCAAAATTACATTAATTAAGTCTGAGCTCCCCTAAATCCCTCCTTACTCCTCCCTAAACCGCTACTATTTAGTGAAAAGTATTCCCCTTCTTAACAACCACTCCTTCTAGACCAGCAGACATTAAGTAGCAGAAGTTTGCGGCCATTTCCTGGAACAATCAGGGTGTGAATACAAAGTACACCTCAACTGCAGACAGTCCTTTCTGGACTGCTTTAAAGTGCAAAGCGTGCAAGTAATCGCCTCCGTAATGTACAAGAAACCACTACCAAAAGTGCCAACAGTCACTCCCATATTTTAGCAGGTTTTAGATAAAAACACTGGTTAAAACCATATTCAACTAAAAGCTTTGGAAATCAGAACCATTCTGCTTGAGGAACTAAATGCCCATTTGACAATTCTGCTGGCGACATACAGAGAAAATATGTAGAGCTTTTTTTCTCTCCCAAATGTATCTTCTCCAGTTGCCCAGCCGACACATGCAGCTGGCGACACACAATATTGTCTGCTGAGACAGTAAGAGCTGCCTTATGTATCCTCTCGTGGAGGTCTCATGGTCTGACCATCTGGCTGTTCCTTTCGGTTGGTCTTTTAACAGCCAAATCATTCAATAAGGGACTTTGATATCTCCAGGTCGAGCTCTTGATTGGAAAAAGCTGGACCTGGGCTAATTGGAAGGTGTAGTTAGGGCCACCTGGGTCCATAAAACCGATAGTACTGATCCCAAATCACTCCTATTACAATATAATGCTATCATTAAAGGGAACATTGATAACATGGTCGTAATGAAAAGAGGGTGTAAAAAATGCGATCCAAAAGCAACGGTTGAGCACTGAGCTAAAATTCTTAAGGTATAAGCTCAAAAGACAGGAATGAATTTGGTGTTGTGATTATTCGCCTTAAGCTAAAACAATCTAGCAACAAATGAACAATGAATACAAAAAAGGCTATTACAAGAGCAAAAGCGAAGTTTTACACAGATATAATTCTGTCATCTCCAAATTCGACTAAGGCATTTTTTCAAGTGATAAAGGACCTGAAAGAACCTTCTGTAACTCAGTGATGAAAAGAAAACAGTTTGCTGATTTTACAAACAAATTATTCTATTAAATCTCAGACACTACCACTTTCAATTACACTTGAAAACATTCCACCTACCCAGACAGATCCACCTGTTATTTTCAGTCAATGTCAGAAGCTAAGCGAGGATGAGTGCATCTATCTTATGAGGCATAGTAAACTGCCTGGTTCAAGCGGGAATATTCTACCAGCACAAACGCATCAAGCACTTCATTCAAAGGTCATAGCTTCAATTAGGTCCATTATAAATTATTAGATGTGTGAGAAAAATGGCCCAGCTGACCTGCACAAGCAAACATTACCCGTCCACTAAGAAACCAACTTTACGTCCTGGATGTCTTCTCAGTTCCTTAGCTCCCAAACGTTTAGAAAGTTCAGTCTTTAATGAAGTGGACAGTCTTGTCCATCCAATGCAAGCCAGCTTTCATGCAGATTACATTACGGAGAGTGTGGTAACTGCCGTCCTTGATGACTAGCGTTTATATGCAGACCAGGATATTCCTGCAGTATTAATACTCTTGGATTTATCAGCAGCCTTTAATTCTGTTGACCATTCACATTTACTATTTAGGCTGATGGAATTCCACATCTCAGGGGTGGTCTTAAATGGCTCAGAACTTTTCTAGACAATATAATCACCCAAGATGAAGTAGACCTAAATCAATCCACTGTGCGAACTCTGAGCTATGAAGTCCCCCCGGCTTGGTTGTCTCTCATATGTTATTTAACTTATATATGATCTCTCAAACTCAATTCATTGAACGGTTTGGGTTTAGTGGAAAGGTGTATGATTATGACACCCATATTATTCTCATCATAGATGGTGATCCCATGTCTAGAGGAATACATTTCCAAAAATGCCTGATGGAAATACAAAGCTGGATGTTGCATACCCAGCTGCCCATGAACAGATGAAAAAATTAGAATCCATCGCCCCTACGTCACACCAGGATTTGGAATCTTTCTTTCTGGCCCACCTCCCTGACAACAACCTACCCCAGCCCACATTGTGAGAAATCTATGTGTCCTGTTAATGCTGGCTTAATCATGAAGAACCATGTGAATGTGGCAGCGAAATATTGCCTGTTTCAGCTACAAGTGCTAAAGCAAATAATAGATCTGTTTGACATTAAACAGCACAGAGGACTAGTGAATGTATTATTTTATCGACAAGACTCAACAACTGTGATTACATCTACTCTGCTCTCCCTGCTAAGGCAACAATCAAACTTCAGATGATCCAGAATTCAGTGGCTCAGGTGACTCTGATGATTGACTCAATCTCTGTGGGACTGACAGCCGTTCACTGATTTTCAGTTCAACTAAGGATACATTTTAAAGCATTGCGCTTCATCATAAAGCACTATGGGGAACTAAACGTAGCCCCCTCTCTAGAACATTGTAATTTAACACTCCCAATAAATGCTAGCATTCAGCCAAGATGACTCTGATATGTGTCACAAGGTTTTAGAGGGACACCTTAGGTGGAAGGGTATTCTTGGTCACAGTTGCCAGAGTCTGGAACTCTTCACACCTCTATCTTCACTGGAGAAACTATTTGCTAAAGTTTCATAAGAGTCTCAAGACCTGGCTTCTCCCATTAATATGTAGAGAAATGTGCTGGGTCAGCCATTGCTCTTTGTACTAAAAGCGCCATGATACCCATGGGTGAATGTTTGCACTCTATAAGTTCCCAAATAATAAATTGTTTACATATAATGCATTTGTTTTTATCCATTTATATTATTTTATTATGTTTTAATTTGCTTAACATCAAAATTTGCAAATGTTTTTTTTATGATCTTTTATGAATAGTATGCAGCCAAATAAAGTTTCATGACTGACTGAGTAATCAAGTAAATGAAATATAAACAAAGAAACTAATCATGGTAATGATAGATAACAATGCATGGTGATGTTCCGCTGATTTGAAGAGATGGTGTTCCACTCAAGCTGAGGTGCATACCAAATTACACCCATTGACCATAGATATCCTGGAGTGATTTGAATGTTATCATGTAGAGCTGGGTCCTCTTGGTACATTGCCTTATATGTGCTGGTGGGAAGATCAGATGGTAGTAAAGGGAAGCGGAAAGAAAAAAGAAATGAAGGTGACAGGAGTACAATGAGCTAATTTGCGATCCCCTGCATGGAAGATACCTGCACATATCATATATGAGGGTCACCATATCGCAGCTTAGAAAGGGGAGAGCTTACATGAGTTTGAATATATTACATATACTGAAAAGGTGCTGTAAAATATGAATTCAGCCTTGAAAAAGCCCCAGGTCTGTGTGCTAACATTGGGAAAAACACGTGTTGGTTGTGAACCAGCGTGCCTTTGCAGTACTGAACTGTGAATAAGACATTGGATAAAGAAGACATAAGCATATGCATCATGTATCATGTCAATGGACTATGGAGTTGTTTACTTTCCACCAAATATTAAAGAAAAATTAACGTTTTACTCTGATTACGTCTTAGACATCTGCATAAATGCACAGTGTTCTGCATTCCTTTTCTTTATTTCCTGCCATATAGGCAAATGGACCGAACCCATAGAGTTACGAATGACCACATACACCAACCAGATCTATACGTAAAAGTGCATGGGCTGTACAGTGGGACACCAGGTCCTGGTAGTGTTACTCTAAATTTCACATTTAGAACTAGTGTCAGGTCAGGGTACAATCTCAAAAGTTCTCAAATGGGTTTCCAAAAAGACTTTTCGACCCTCCAGGTTAGCATTTTGCAACCAAATTCTGTACATTTTAGGGTCGAGGGTAACAATCTACAGACTTTGTGTTCGTTTTTAAATGCCCTCGAGTAAAAAAATCATGGAAACAAACAGTGGCTGCACGCTGTCCTATAACAGCACTACTGATATATGTGTCACTCTTTCAGAGGTAACAGCAGAACATGTAAACAATGTTATTTTACTGCATCCTTTAAACAACTACCTACATAGGTCTACTGTAAATGACTCACTTATAACATTCCTAAATACGACATTGGAATTAGAATACTAGTCATTCTGTCATCGACAAAGCAGTGACACATTACCAGCCTTCTTGACGATGGTGCTGTGTTTACACAGCAGGAGCCTGATCAGGTAAGCAGGTTTATTTTCCTAGCACTGATACACTTTAGGGATAAATCTGTACATGGTGTTTGAATTCGTTAGCAATGAATTGCACAGTGTTTGACATTTATCCCATAATTCACCATATCATGTATGTTTCATTGTTGCAAATAGTGTTTCAATAAAAAGCATTTTGTACAGCAACTTAAAATGTTGACAGCAACTTATAAAATCAACAGATTCCAATACCACTGATACAAATCTACCTATTTGATCCGTCTAATTAAAATGGCAAATTTAAAGGCTGGCCCCACAAAATTGTTTATTTATACAGGACCAGATAGAAATAAGATTTTTGATAAGAAATAGCATCAAATTGACTTCATTATAGTTTGACAATGTATTACTTTTTTAGATCCGCCTACAGACAGTTGCAGTAGTTCGTCACAAAACTCAGCTACAGACATACATACATCCATTACAGAAAAGTGGACTTTTGGTCAGCCCCCTTCAATCATTGGTATTTTTTAGAAGTTCTCATTGGCTAGGTGGGCTTTCCTTAAAGTCATGGTATTTTATGGAATTTTATGTAATCTCCCATTGTAATTTCTCAGTGAAGGATGTCCCACTGCCCCTCTGCACCCACATGCTATGTGGTGCCAGCACACGCATATTTTAGCTTTGCAAATCTTTATTGAAAAGCATTGTCAAACTAAAACCATGCCACAGTGGCCACATTGCCTGCACACCCATAAATGGTAGTGATCTGAGAATAAAATACATTAAAAAAAACATTGACAAAGCCAATAGGTTGTTGCCTGGTTGCTAAGGTGAGACCCATTGGCTTTGACAATGCTTATCTGTAAATGTGATAACTTTTTTTCCATGAAGTCCTCTAACGCTGCTCTAGCCAAGTGATTTACCAAAAGATGTTACTATTTTCTAACACAGGCACATCATTCCACTGGGTCTTCCCTTGCTGCATATGTCTTTCAGCTATCACTCTTGCTCCCTGAGATGCATACAGCATAATGTATCTGTTACCTCTCGTTACTTATGTCACTTTTGACTGGTACACTAGCGTCACTAGGCTACCTCATCTCTAGCTTAGTCCACTCTTTATGTTCTTGAACCATTACTGATCTATTTTATGTAAACTTTGCAAATAAGAAAATGTTATATCTGTTACCTCACATTACTTTTGTTTCGAGTCTCTGGGCTTTCTATGCACTACGCAAAATTACAAATTAATAAATACAAATATATTTTTTCTATAAACCATGGAAGTACGAAAACCAATGGCAAGATTCGATCTTATGTGTTTACATTGGCTAATGTCATATGAATTTACGCAGCGCATTGTGAAAATTCAATTGTGTAGGACCTACCCTAGATACCTAAGTTCTCATTGGTGAATTAACATACCATCTCCTGTTTCTCAGAAATTGAATACATTTTTCTGCACAATATTCTAGATGGATATTTTATGCTGCTTTCTCAACAAGATGGTGAATACAGATGTCTCCCTTTAGTAGAGTGAACCACAAATGGAGAACAAAATAAGTACAGTGAGATTAAAAGAAAATTAGGTTGTTTCATTCTAGATTAAAGGATGTGCATTTGAGACTATGATTTTTTGTAAGTTTCATTCAGCTATTTGGCTTGTTCTTTGTGTCTGTACTTAAGAACAAGTTTGGCACATGCTTACTTTGATAGGCAGCCAACATATCTTCCTAATGGACAGTGGTAATAGGTCACCATGCTGCCATTGGATTTGGAAAGGTTGCCATTAATGTGGCTCTTTAAAATCACTCTAATCCGGAAGTAATGGAAAAATATATAAAAACTGACGTATTGTGGTCTGCAAGTGTGTGATTGCATATCTGGGAATGGTTGTTGATCTTTAGAAATACTGCCTTCTTCAATGTATGGTGTTGAATAGTGAGATATTTCCGAACTGTATACTGTATATATTGTGTTGAAAATGTCATACTTTTCCATATTAAAAAAGAAGAACTTGGAACGCTTCGAAGAAATACGCTTTCAATGAACCATAGTATTTTGCAGAACAATTCATTCCAGAAATTGTTGTTACAAAATAACTGCTGTTTAGACATTGGATAAACATAACGTAAACAAGATCTTCGCATCACACATTTAGCCCTATAACTGGCACAGATTTCCTCATTCATAAAATTCCAACAAAAAAGCCTCTAAGCCATAATCAAGCTGTACATTTCCAGGAGTATTTCTGCTTTCTTCTACTTCTCTATGTTTACTGGGCAGCAGAAGGAGCAGGGAAATGTGCATTTAAACATTTTAGTGCATATTTATCAAGTTTTCACGCAGCGCTGTGCAGCAAGTCACCTTGCTGCTATGCATGAAAGGGAAAGAGCAGGAATGTGCTGTGCTTAACATTATATGGCTCATTCCTGTCATTTCCTTGTGCAGGTGCCCTTCTGGCTACCTAGCGCCAATGCAGGCTCCTTTGCACTGTGGTGCAAAGGTGTGTGCGTTGCAGGCAGAATTGATTTTGTTCAGGAAGGGATAACTTCCTGCACAAAAACAATCCTGAGAGGGAGATCCTCTCTCTATGTGTGCTGCAAATTGCAGCACACATAGAAAAAGGAAAAAATTAGAAGTAAAGATATTTCTTCTCGTTATACCTCACCTGGAGAGGTGTTGTATTTTGACACATTTCCAGGTCTACCAGTAATGGTAAATATGGAAATGCACCAAAATCCAGGGGTGCTTGCGTGGGCACACTTACAGAGTAACACAACGCAATAAAATCACTCATGCCACTCAAGGTGGCCTTCTATTGCTTGATAACTCTGATTTAGTCGTTTTTAGAAGTGGGGTCTTTGGTTGGCAGTCAGGTAACCCTCTGTCCAAGCAAGGACCCTCACTCTAGTCTGGGTAAAGGCGAATCATCCTCAGTAGGGCACCAAGTCTCTGGGCATGTGCACTTATTCATGACTACTGAACATAACATTGTTGCTGCCACCATCTAAGCTGGACTCAGCCCGTATGACTTCCAGCTTCCTCAATCTTAGCCCATAAGCCAAGATTATCCTCTTCTCTTCTAAGACCAACCTCAGCTTCTCTAACTCCAACTGGTGAGCCCTCTCCTCCTATCTGTCCTGCAACTCTTCAGGAATCAGACCTCTTGATGACACACTGCTACCTATCCTGGAGACCCTCCCCCCAGGCGTAACAGATACATCCACTACACCATTTTGAACTCTCTGCACCTCCTCACCCTCATCCTCCTCCTCAGTGTTCCCCCCAGCCTCCTTGGCTGCCACCCAGGCAATCAATGCCTTTTGCAGCTCCTTCTTCCTGGTGGAGCTCCTGATGAGGAAGTCAAGATCCTTACAAAACAGTTTTAGTTGAGCAACTGTGTAACTCTCCAGCTTCTCCAACTCAAAAACAGTGTTTGTGGACACAGCTGGTGCATCCCCAGATTGAGGCATGTTGGTAAGGTTCACTCTCAGATGCAAAGTCCCAAAAAGAACAGAGAGTTCCCAATGAGAAGTTCAAAAATCAACAAAGAAGATCACCAAAAATATGGAAGCAGGGAAAAGTCTAAAAAGATCAAAAGTTAAATCACAAAGACAAGTAGCACGTGGTCATGTGGTCTGTACTGAAAACAGTAGTGTGCACTTAATCACTGTATGTCAAGTACAGATACAAGTCCAATCCCAACCGCTGATCACCCATGTTAGAAATGTGGTCTTTGATTGGCAGTCAGGTTACCCCTTGTCCAAGCAAGGACCCTCACTCTAGTCAGGGTAAAGGAAAATCACCCTCAGTTAACCATCGCAGTTACCATCCACTTCAAGTGGATGGTAACCCACTCGCAAATTGGAAGGGGTCCCTATGGGACCCCTTCCAGTTTGTGACTGGACCCAAAAATATTTTTTCAGGGCAGGGAGTGGTCCAAGGGACCACTCCCTGCCCTGAAAAAATACCGAAACTAAAGGTTTCGGATTTTTTTTAAGTGCAGCTCGTTTTCCAGTAAGGAAAACGGGCTACACTTTTGAAAAAAAAACTGCTTTATTTAAAAGCAGGTCACGAACATGGAGGTCTGCTGACGTCAGCAGGCCTCCATGTTAGCGAGTGCCTATACTCGCAATGGGGCCGCAAATTGCGACCCACCTCATGAATATTGATGAGGTGGGTCATTGCGACCCCATTGCGAGTCGCAGTCGGTGTCTGAGACACCGTACTGCATAGCAAATTGCGACTTGCAATTTGCTAGTCGGATAGACTCGCAAATTGCAAGTCGCAATTTTGCATTTTGCTACATCTGGCCCTAAATCCTTAGCAAACAGTGAGAACGCTGTTAGCGCACAAAAGTAGCTGGGTAGCATCAAAAGATAGCTGCACGGGCGTGTGTGTGTCGGAAAAGGCCAGCTATGTGTTGATTTCTCACTCGCAAACGAGAACGTGAGTCGTTCCTCCTCCGGTCGGGTCGGCGTGCATCGTTTCTTCTCTCATGCGTCGATCCAGACGGGCGACGCAGGTGGAGCATCGATTTTAGCTGCGAGGCCGACAACACGTTGTTTATCAGCTGCAAGGCGGGCAGAGTGTCGAAAGTTTCCCTGCATGGTGGTCTTTGCATGGATTTCTGTCCTTTTCCACCAGCTTCACCTTTCCAGGGTCCAGAGACAGGGTAGGGCACCACTTGGCAGGCAGGACTCTCAGAAGAAAGCCCAGGAACTGGCAGAGAGAAGTCTTTGATGTCCCTGAGACTTCAACAACAGGAGGCAAGCTCAGTTCAAGCCCTTGGAAATTCTTCAACAGTGGGAAGTCACACAAAAGTCAGTTTTTGTCCTCTCTCAGGCAGGAGCAGCTACTGTATGCCAAAACAGCAAAGCACAGTCACAGGCAAAGGGGAAGTACTCCTTCTCCAGTTTCTAGCTCTTCTCCTTGGCAGAGGTTCCTCTTGGTTCCAGAAGTAATCTGATTTTCAGGGGTTTTGGGTGCTCTTCTTATACCCCTTTCTGCCTTTGAAGTAGGCCTACTTCAAAGCGAAGTCTCTGTTGCTTTGAAGATCCTGCCTTGCCCAGGCTAGGCCCCAGACACACACCAGAGGGTTGGAGACTGCATTGTGTGAGGGCAGGCATAGCCCTTTCAGGTGTAAGTGGCCAGTTCTCCCCTCCCTTCAGCCCAGATGCCCCATCAGGATATGCAGGCTACACCCCAGATTATTTTCTGTCACTGTCTAGAGGAGAGGTGCAAGCAGCCCAACTGTCAAACTGACCCAGACAGAGAATCAACAAACAAGCAGAGCCACAGAATGGCTTGAGCAAGAAAATGCCTACTTTCTAAAAGTGGCATTTTCAAACACACAGTCTAAAAAACAACTTCACAAAAATATGTATTTTTAAATTGTGAGTTCAGAGACCACAAACTCCAAATGTCTATCTGCTCCCAAAGGGAATCTGCGCTTTAAGGATATTTAGAGGCAGCCCCCGTGTTAACCTATAAGAGATAGGCCTTGCAATAGTGAAAAATTTGTTTGGCAGAATTTCACTGTCAGGACATGTAAAACACATAAGTGCATGTCCCACCTTTAACATACACTGGACCCTGCCCATGGGGAAACATAGGGCCTACCTTATGGGTGCCCTACATGTATAAAAGGGAAGGTTTAGGCCTGGTAAGTGAGTGACTACGAATTGGCTGTTTAAAACTTCACACACAGACAATGCAGTGGCAGGTAGGAACCATTTTTTACAGGGCTACTAAAGTGGTTGGCACTTGATTTACAGGCCCTAGGCACCTCTGGTGCACTTTACTAGGGACTTACTAGTAAATCAAATATGCCAACCATGGAAAGCCAATCAACAATACAATTTACAAAGAGAACATATGCACTTCAGCACTGGTTAGCAGTGGCAAAGTACCCAGAGTCCTCAAGCCAACAAAAAGAGGTCAGAAAAAATAGGAGAAAGGAGGCAAAAAAGAGTGGGGATGACCCTGCAAAAAGGGCCAAGTCCAACAGTATTTGGGCCACCCTCGGGCCCCCTTGCCTGGCGCAAGAATGATGGAACTCAATGGTAAATTTGCCCCTTTACTTTTTTTCTTGACATGGGGATCATGTTCCCTTCTGGGGAAAAAGCCTTCCCTTGAACGTATTGAAACATGATGACATTAATATTAGAATGTATTACTTTTACACAGCATTTGCACACTTACAGTTAAATTTTTACTCTAAGGGTAGGTACACAAATTGGAAACGTTATTGGAAATAGTTGCCAATACCCACAAAAATACAACGCAAAGAATGCTCCTCTACTTTGAAACAGTGATGTGGCAAACGTTTCGCAATTGTAAGTTAGATTTATGTTCGGAAAATTCCAAAAACCATGAGGAATTCCAAACAAAAACGCAACTTTTGGAATATTTAAGTATAAATGACTGCCACAATAATATTTGTTAATCTAGATAATGCTTGAGAAATCTTTACCCTCACGTCTCTTAGAATCGACCTACAATATCTTCTCCGATCCTTTTGTTAAGTTCTCCCTGATGATTGTCTGTTTACTACCAAGAGCAACATGTTGTTGCCCAAGATCTCGCTTTTCTTTTGTGGACAAAATGTCCACTTTGACATTTTTCTCTATTAATTTGTCAGCATACAACCCAGAAAGGCAGCTCAATATTATTGATCCATTCACATGTTGAAATTCAAAAGGAGCAGCGCGAATTCGTCTCCAAATGGGTAAAATGTTTCAAACACTTAGCTGCTTCCATTACATCTTACAGAAGAACTGAAAAGTCGCTCAGCCTGTCACGCTAAACCCACTTACACTTCTAATCTTTAATAGATTTTTTAGCTTCTCCTTTTGATGCACTGCATTTCAACTACAAATATAGAATCCATTTTTTTCTTATGAATCATTCTCTGTTAAGCTTGTTATCTATCCTAAATTGGAATATCTGCCCAGTTAATACATTCAGTTAATAAATTACCTGTATTTCGTATGCAGCAATAGTAAGTCAAAACTAATCATTTTACATTTATAGTAATTTGGTAAAAGTACAGAAGTGTTGAGGTCTTGCTACAGGCAGCTTTAGCAAGTCCTCCTGTCACGAATACACACAACATACAAAACTAAACATATAGTACACTACAGTGAACATTCATGAAGTGGCTTGGGGCCGGCACTCTTCAGCCATTTACTTTTTTGGGTGATCCTCTTCATATATTAGCTGGATAGACTGCCCACCATGTTTTGGATCAGCCCACGACATAACGTTTAGCCATACATTACTTTACACGATACATGCAATGAGCAAGAAACAGTGTGCACCCCACACATTAAACTACCATAAGCAAGTTTACCGCTGCCTGCCTTTCAAAATGGCTGCCATTCAGAATCTTTCCTTATTGTGGCATCCATCGTGAAAAGTTCTACTGTCAGCTCAGCCATAGAGCCTCTCAATCTCTATGACATTAAAAAAATAATTTGCTTTAAAAAAACTTGTCTTTCACACTATTTAAGTTTAATTTTATACCCCCTCCTAGTAAAGCAAATAAGTGGTATAGTGAGCATTGAAAAATTCGAATTCGTAGGGGAAGAAAAACGAATATTTTTTTTAAAAACTGTGAAAGTTCAGTCATTTTGTGTTTATACTCAGTAAATGAACATTTGGGTGCTGACACATCCAGAACATATTTGTAGTTTTATAAGCAGCACACAAAGTTTAAGAATTGAAACTCAACATTATGGAAACGGTTTGCTTGTGTGCATGCCTTCCCATCATCATCAATCTACCCAGTTGGGAAGTGTCATCTATTGTTTGGTGAGAATTCAGCTTCTAGTGTACTTCGAACCATCTGGAGAGCTGCCTGATGCCCTGGAAAAGGTGGCTATCACCGTCTTACACCAATAACGCCTAACCCCTGCAAATTGGTTGTTAACTTTTCAAGTGCATCTATTCTCAAATAATCAGCGCCTAATGCTCTCCTATTCCTTTCTTCATAAATGTAGAAAGTTTAACTGAAAAAAGGGAAACATTTTCATTATTTTACAAATAAAATTTATGCACGGGATTTAGAGACAGTTTATGATAGATTTAATATGTACACACAGTGCTTTAATGTTCATTAGCTGTTGGGTTTTGACCAATAAGTTTTGATTGTTTTATTCAGTAAATATTAATATTTTAGTCCTCTTTATTACAAATTCAAAAATCCATTAGTCGATATTTCAAACCAAGGGAAAATGCCAAGTTAGTGAATATTACAAATAAAATAGAGCTAATACAGAAAGCATATTTCATAAAGGATTTTCCCTAATCTAAATTAAGCATAGAAATGGCATTGTCTCAATTAAGCCCAGGAAAAGGTGTCAGTTCAGAAATTCAATAAAGAGTTTGGATGAGAGAATAAAACATAGAAGCATAAAGCCTTTGCACTTAAGCACAGAAAGCATTTTTCAAGCTGGAAATAATTCTCAGCTATAAATCACCAGACATCTTTTGAAAAGGAATGGCTCAATTGGGGATTTCTCCTGAAGAGAGGTAATCCTATGGATCTCAGAAAGAGAGTTCAGAGTGCTCCCGCATCCTAGAAGTCAGGGCTCTCATTCTCTAGGGACATGCACTAATAAAAATTTGGCAAAACATAAGTTGAAATAATTGGTGCATTCACTGAAGTCAGCATCCAATCGGATTTCAGCAAACCCTGATCACAGGTAACCTCCCTATTTTCTCACGTTTTCACCACTAGGCCACATAAACAAGTAATTAAAAAGATACTTCATCCACATCTTGCTGTTCAGACAGTTCTTCCTGGAAGTCATGCTTTCTGCTATCTCCCATATCTCATGTTGAGGACCTCACTATCAGATGTCTAGTGAAAAGCAAATGCCTTTTCATTAACTAACAGAAGACTTCTGGAAAGTTACACCATCTGCAGAGGAATTGAAAAAGGTCTTGTGCAAAACAACACTCAATGTGAAAAACAGGCCTTTTCACTGCTAATATCCAAATCAACGTTCATATGGCATCAATAGGCTAACTTAAATCAGGACAATAACATTTCTTTTGTATGCCTGGAAAGTCCTACTACAAAAATTTCATTGATCATACTTATGTTATTTAGCATAGACTTTTGCTCTTTCTAGTTAAATGTGTTTTATTTGCAAAATGTGGAAATTTGCTCCATCAACCTAGACTAGTCATCACAATTTTTTCACAAATGATTTTCTAAGATGCACCTTCCTTTCTTGCTGAGTCATCTATTTTGTTTAGTTTCCACCTCTTTCAACTTCTTGTATACATTATTCTTTCTTTCTTCCACTTCCATTTCTTCTCTCCTTTGACTTTTTCTTTCTCCATTTTTCTTCCTTGTTAGGTAATCAAAGGATGATCCCTTTATACGTAGCAAATAAGCTTATTAAGCAAATGCCAATAATCAATATAATTTTTTTATATGACCCCATAAAACCCGCTCCCAATAGTTCTAAACCAGTTACTAACAGCAGACGATTGTTTGCCTTTAGTTTCTAACACACTAGGGGGCATATTTAAGAGCCCCTAATGCCATCGGAGCATCAATTTTGGTGACACTCCAGTGGCACAATGCCATGTGCTGTATTTACAAGGTGGCGTTAAGCCACTTTTTGCAGCTTAATGCCACCTTATAAACACGGCCCCTTCACATGCAGCACTTTGCGTGGAAGGGGCGTGCAATGGATGTTGCTATGAGCGTGCCACAGCAACACCCATTGCATTTTGACTGTGCCTCAGATTTACGAGTTTTCATAAACCTGAGGCAGCGCCAAAATCTAACGCCACACCAGGGGTGACGTTAGTCTGGTGCAATGAGGAGGAATGCTTTAATTTCTCCTCATTTTTTGATCTTTCTATGTATGCTGCATTCTGCAGCACACGTGACAAGAGCAAATTGCCATTTAAGATTGATCTCCCCCTCAACGCAGCCATCCTTGCACTATAGTGCAAGGTTGGCTGCACTGGCACAAGGCAGCAAATTTAGAGTTACCGCAGGGGGAAACACAGGTGTGTGCCGTATTCTAGTAAATACGGCACATCCCTGCGTTTTGAAAATGATGGTGCGTGACGCTGCCAAATTTGGTGCAGCGCTGCGCACTGTCATTTTCTGTTAAATGTGGCCCTAGTTGTTTCTAAAGTTTCTAATTCAGGTTTCAGATCAGAAATATTCTTTGCAAATTCTTCCATCATTTTACTCTTCTCAGGAATGTATGAACAGCAGTGTATCTTAAAGACTATTTTCTCTACCATCAATATATCTAAAGCTAATCCATCATGTAAAACCATTGATCTAATAGCTACCAATTCTGTGTTGACTGCTAGTAAAGCACCAGATGACTAACGCCTAACTGATTTACTACTTTAGAGAGTTTTGTAACCTTCTCGTCAGTTAGAACTACTTCTATTGGAGGGATGACTGCCCCAAAAATATCTTCCACTAATTGTGTCCCACTTTGTGAGAAGGAGTCATTGTTAGAACATCTATGACACATTTGAGGGAAATATAAGGCTAAAAAACAGACACCTCCCAATCAGCAGGTAACTGGAAAAATGCATCTTGACCACATATTAAACATACTCCACAAGTAACACATTCTTTCCCTTTAATATTTAAACAGGCCTTCCAAGAACTCCAAATGTATGTTCACAGCTATTTATACCAATGTGTCCTCCAGTGTATCTTTTATAAACTGAGTTCTCCTTTTATAAACAAATCATTTTCCTTTCTGTTGTCTATCTAATTTCGATTCTGGATACATAATTTTATTTTTATTTTCTCTTCCTCCTTCTTCCAAACATTCTTCAATACGACTTCTTTCTTGGTTGCCTTATGAAACACACAAGCTCTTCTTTCCTCAAATGCCTGGGTACATTTCTTTTCTAATTGCTACAGTAAACTTCTCAGATTTCTTTCATATACTTTAACGGTGTATATCTTGGTAGGGTATCTAAAGAAATACCAAGCTAGTTCTATATCTTTAGACTATGGATGAGGGTTCATTCTTTTGTGAAGGGGAACTTTAGACAGTATCATGTCATAATTAGAAAAATAATATTCAAAATATTCCTGTCTATGAAACAAACTAAGAAATATACTACATGTAGCTGTAAATGAAAGTGGAATGGGATGTTATGTTACGTTCTCAGCAGCTGAAGAAGGTAGGTATGCATAAACGTAACAATCTTTGTCATCTAAAGCTTTGGTGTATTCCTGAACTAATCTAGAATAAACATTGGATGTGAAATTTCCATTGGAAGCATCTTGCAGTGAAGCTAATCATTTCCTCTCATCTGTTATATGTGCAGTTAATGTAGGTGCAGGTGTAGATCCAGGGGTCTTATTTGCAAGAATCTGACGCATTGCCATCAATGCATCAGATTTCTTAAGCTTCCCACACATCCCCTAATGTGCCATGGATGTGCTGTATTTACAGTACAGAGCTCCATGGCACACATTTTCACAGATGCATCAGAAATTCTGATGCATCTGTTGGCGGTAAACTCATGCATTGCTGGAGTAGCATTGTTAAACTGACGCAACTCCAGCAATCAAAGGAGTCTCCAGTAGGAAAAAGTCCTGCAGTAATTGTACTCCTTAGCAGGCAGTAAAGTTTTGATGCAGAGAAGTCGCACAATGATACAGTGAAATGTTGTAAATTTCCTGCGCCAGTTCTATGTGGCTTTTCCTGTGGGAATGCCTACCTGGCATACATTATACCTGTTGCAGGTATAATGTGATGCAGGGCTTTACAAACTGACGCATTTGGCCCAATGGGCCAGTTTGTAAATATGGAGCAGTGTAGTGCACTGCTAGTGCTACCCTTGCGTAAAAATAAAAATGACGCAGCAGTGGCGCAATGGGCTTGTAAATGAGGTACTAAGTCTCTTGGGTAAAACTCATACCAAGTACAAGAACTACACATTTTAACATGACAACTATTAGTATAACAGCAATTACTATTGTACACGTAGCCTTGGAAAGGAAACATATATTTGTCTACAGTTAGACCTTTAGTAGAATATAGCAGCAGGCAGATTCAATATGCTGCATTGATGTCTACTTGTGCAAATTTAGCAAAACCTTTGATGGTTAACTTGCAACTATTTAATTCAGCTTATATACATAAGTTTTCATAAGGCATCCCTAGCCATAATCCGCATTCTTCTAAGTGTATTAACCCTACTCTTCTACTGCAACCTTTGCCCTAGGGAATTATTCTTAATTCTTTTTATTTGTCTTTGTTAGAAAATAATTCTCATGCTAATTTATTACAGTCTTCATAGTTCGATTTAGACGCAGTTCATTATTTGTAGAATCAGATGTCGCTGAAATGATTCAACTATGTATAAGTTGTCAAGTCTTATTTTATAATTTTGTCTTGAGAGTTTGAATCAAATGTTGTCTTAATGTGACGTCATGGAGGTTCAAGTGATTCTGATCTCAGTTCATTGGGATGCTGGTCTGTTGCATTAGACACATTCTCTGGATAGTAGGTCCATTCGGTGCTGGATACCTATGACACAGTACTTTTGCTCTCTTGGATCTTCTTGGTGTCTGTTGATCTTCTTCTTTGTCACTTATACCACTTGATTCTGCTTCTTTGACGATGTTTTGTGGTATGTGTTCAACTGACATGCTGAATATCAGTTGTCTCCTTCTACTTGCTATTCCAATCTCAAATATAGGCCCTGTTTTAAGAGGGCCAAGCGCCACCTTAGAGCTGCATTGTTTGGCACTAGGGTGGCGCTCAGGTAGCCTTTTCCCCATGCCATATTAACAAAATGGCACAATGCATGCATTGTGCCACTTTGTAAATCTTTGCGCTACATTGTGCATGTGCCATGCATAATGTATGCAAAGGGGGCATTCCCCCATTAGGGGGGCTGAAAGAATGGTGCAAAGAAATCTGCAGACGCTAAAAGGGGGCACACCATTGTTTACAATGGGCCTCCATGTAGTGTTCAGGGTTAGCTGCAAACTTTTGGGGCTAACCCTGAACAGTACATCAATATCGTAATGCTTTTTATGCTTTTGCCCCCTAACCTGCGCCATGGTGCACCTTATCTTAGATACAGCGCACACATGGTGGCTGTAGGGGGTGCTAAGGGGCGTATGGAAAGTGGTGCTGCATTGTTTGCAGCACCACTTTTCTTAAATCTGTCCAATAGTGTTTAATTCCTCACAATTGTCCCTTCACCAGGATCTTTCAATTGTTATATTGTCAACCCAACAGCTGCTCTACTTTCAGTTCTCAGGTCTTCATCTTCAGAAGATACTTCTACACCACTTTGTAAGATTTCAGGAACTTGGACAGGTGAGGAATTCTGTTGAATGTCACCCCCCTCTGGTACTTCAGGATGTATGGACACATGAGATCTTGTACTTGGCTTAAATGTCACCACCTCAACAATTGGACATCTCACTCTCTGAGCGTGAGATGCATGTACCCAGTTAGGTATCACAGCACATTTCACAGCAGTGTTAATGATTAGACTCGCTTGGTAGGGTCCCCTTCCACCTTGGCTCCAAGTAGGAATTTCAAATATGTTTTTTAACAAGGCCCCAATCTCTGGGGCTAAGGGCATGACACAGCTCCTAGCTTGGATTATCAGTGGCTGCTCCAACCTGGTAAGAGATAGAACGTACCACAAGTGCTAACCCCGTGCAGTAGTCGAGAATCATGTCAACTGTGATGTTTACAAGTGTATTTGCAGGTACAGCAGACAGTCACATAGCACATCCCATGAGTATCTCATATGGTGATAATCCTGTCCCTCTGTCAGGGGTACTTCAGACACTCATCAGCACTAATGGTTAAGCATCTGGCAGTTACAGAGAAGTAGATGCACAAACAAACTTTGGCAAAACGTCATTTCAGTATTCCATTAAGCTGCTCAACTATACAGAACACTTCTGGATTGTAGCTACAATGCAGTCTCTGTTCAACTTGAAGTGCCACACATTGCATTCGAATGACCTCATTATTAAAATGGCGCCCTCAGTCTGACTCCAGAGAAACCAGAAACCCAAACCTTTGGATGAGTTCTGATAACAGCAGTTTGGTTACATTGAGGCTGTCATTTCTCTGTGTTGGGTAGGTTTTCACCCATCAGGAGTCAGGAGAAAATGCACAGTATAACCAGGATACATCACACATTTCAATAAAATCCAACAGCATTCTGTTAAATGATCCTCCTGATCTTCCTATATAGATCAATGTTACAAGAGCTCTTTTCACTACATTCATCTGCTGCCATGTCACAGATCTATGGCATAGTTCTTCAGTTAAAACTCTAAACCGTGGATGACACCAGTTTTGCCTAAATAATCTCACCATTGATTCCCTTCCAATATGTGCAGGGCCATTAAATGTGTTGTCATGGGAAATAACAGTCTATCTGGCACCACATGTCTTCCATTGGCTGTAACCCAAGTGTCATTTGCATTTTAACACATTCCTGTCTGATTCAGTCTTGCTGTTCTGCCTCTGAAGCTTCTTCTCGCAATCTCTTGATTTCCTCCCACGTATCAGCTACTGACAACAGCATTGAAAAGGTGGTATCCTCATCAGATTCATTTGTATATTCTCTGTTAAATGTGCATGCCACAATTGTACAATCCTGAACAACTTCATCAGGATATCTGCTTCTAACAGTTACATAATAATTTCCACTCCTCTGGGCTGTTCATGTAACTACCGCAAATTCTTGTGGCACTTGTAATGCGTCCAACAAGCACATCACAAACTCCCTATTCCGGATTGGAAGCCTGAATGAAGTCTGAATCCCATTTCAGACCACAACTGTCCAAAGTCATGGACCACACCACAGCCATACTGACTATCCATAGTCACTCACATTTGTGCTGAAAGACAACAGAATCATGTAAGGGCACTCAATTATACCACTTGTGCAGAGGTAACATTTTGATACCAAGAGGCTTCTACCACTTCCTGAATTATGAAAACAGCATAAGCTGCTCTGAAAGTCCCCTCAGTACCTCTTAAACATAAGCTGGCAATGAAGATTACATAGTCAGGCTCATCAAGGGGTTCTTCCTTAATGTCAGGAATAGATTGGTACCATTGATAGAGTCATGCTCAACCTCTCCTCCATCAATTTCATTTTCAGGCAATGGTAACAATGTAGCTGGATTGAGACGCTGACGTCTTTTAAGTACCACATTCTTTGTAGCAGGAATCAATTGTTCATATTTGTATGTCTGCTGTTTGTCAAATATTGGGTCTTAGCATGAGTTAGCAAAATCTCAACAGAGTGGGGGACCATCATTGGAAGAGGATGTCCCATGATTATGCTCTTGCTTCTCCAATACTGGCACCAACCTCCACAACCACTTTAAGGCAGTCGGGTTGTCCTACATCAACAGTTAAAAAATATGTCATAGGTCTTCGAGAATCTCAATACAACTGAGTAAGCACCGGGGGAGTGCAGCCCTCCCTTTCAGTGCAAAACAAGGTGAACATCTTTCAGTAACAAGGCATTCCCAGTGCCGCAGCATGACAGAGAGTTTTTCTGAGCTCTAGGAAAGCTTTTAGTCAGTCATCCCATGGAGGTGGATGAGGCACATCTTTGTGCATCAGCCTCAGTAAAGTCTTGGCCACTAGTGAAAGTTGGGTATCCACTATCTACAGTAGCCCATCATTCCCAGAAACACCCTCACCTCTCTCTGGGCCCAATTCACAAAGGTAAACTTAGACTTTTGCTCTAAGCTTAGCTTAAGATTTTTTGTGTTCACAAAGGGCATTTCTGAGTAGTATCTTTATGTCCACACTCGGGTGGAGATTTCACTCCGAGTGTTGAGGATACTTTCTGCACCCATAGTGTACTCCTCGCACTTGGGACAGAGATGCACCTTGAGTGGGGAGATTCCACTCCGAGGGCAGAGATTACACTCCGGGATAGGAGAATATACTCTGGCTGTGGAGAGTATACTCTTCACCCAGAGTGGAATCTCCACCCTGGGCGCGGACCTAAAGATACTATTTGTAAATGCCCTTTGTGAATACCGAAAGTCGTAAACTTAGACTTTGGTTTAAGTTTAGACCAAAAGTCCAAGTTTAGCTCTTTGAATCAGGCCCTCTGCGTTTTGGGTGAATTCCGCCTCAAAATTGCAGTGATTCTCTTTGGTGACACCTTTCTTATTCCCTTCTCAATAAGCTATCCTAAATACAAGACCTCTTTAGGCAATATTGCAACTTGCTCAGGGACACTTTATGCCCATTCTCAGCCAATTGATTCAGTGGAGCAATTATATTCTGTTTACAAGCTTCTTGTGTACTTTATGTTGCAAGTAGGTCAACAGACTGCACAAGAACTGAGTTACAAGACATTTGTAAGGTCTCAGGCTACTTTTTCAAGATCTGGTTAAAGATTGAAGGGCTCTCTCTATAACCATGTGGAGCTGAACACCATGGCAAAACTCTATCATTGAACATGAATGAGAACAGAATCTGCCCTCATGTGCTTGAATAGAGAAAAAGGCCTGGCAAAGATCCAAACAATAAACCGTTCTGCATCACAGGGAATTTGAAATAATAGTGTAGCTAGATTTGGTACCATAGGACAACATGCTATGACAATACTGTTAATCTTGCCATTAGGCTTCTGTAAGCCCATAATCGGTGAGTTGCAAGGACCTCCAACTATTTTATTCAAAATTCCATGTTTTACCATAGTTTCAATCACCAGAGTGAATCCAGCCATTGTTTCTGGTGTGATATTACATGGTAGCATTATCAGAAACACTATTTTTTGTTTTATTGTTATTCAGACTGGTTCTACACCGTTGATTAGTCCAAGTTGATTAGAGGTAAGTTCTCTGCCATTCTTACAGGGTACAATCCAACAGCAGTTTCAAATCTGGACATCTTTTATTCAACATCTACATCATGTGTTTGAAATCCATCACAAAAGATCCCTTCCTAACAGATTTACAGGACTTGAGTCGCACACAAGAAACTGGTGCTGTTTCTCAAATGAGCCTACTGTCTTTCGAAACAGAATTAGGTATTTGCTTATTTGTAACACCTACAACTTGGATCTTCTTTCCCGAGAGGAGTAGGTCTTGGACTTCTGTTCTTCTAACAGCAGAACAGGTAGCTTTTGTGTCTAATAAAAACCACACTTGGCCACTTACCTCTCTTTCTACAAATGGTCCACTCTAGTCTACCTCTAAGACTGCGCCAAGTAAGCAATCTTCACCCCCCATTAGACACGTCATTGAGAATTGTCAGCATCAAAGATCCTTTTGTCAAACATAGGAAACTGTTGAAATGGGTTCTGATTTTGGAAAGGATTTGAATTTGCTCTTAGTGTTTGATTCATAATACATCTGCAGTTACCCATATTTTGTGGAGCAATAGGGGGCTTGTGGGACCAGCATCACAGAGACTTGTGACTGATTTGGTGACTGCATTTGTTGAACTGGGGCCTGAACTGGAACATTTTACATCTGTGTTCTATTCATAATTCGCATTTGCCTATCACCACTTACTCAGTTAGGATTCCATATACACTCTCTCTTCCAATGCCAGAGCTTGTTACAGTAATGACAGGGAGTCAACTTTTTTCAACATCACAATATTTATCCCTGAATTTGGATCCATCAGGACACTTCCACCTCTTCCAGGTGGAACACCAACTCTCAACCTCTTCCTTGTGAAACTCAAACTCTACCTTGTACAATCTGACCTCCACTATGGAAACTCCCACCTTGCATTTCACCACATTCCCTTTATGTGGCTGATTTTGAACCCTTTCCAAGCCAGCTTTGTTTGTGCCAGCATGCATTTTCTGCTTCATCTCTTGTGCATCACTACAGTATTTTGCATACCTTCAGGATCTCATATAAAGATTTTGACTGCCAGCAAATCATATTCTGTTATATATGATTATACTGATTCCTGGTCACAACCCAAGAATGAACTGACACAAAATTCCCTATACCTGCCTTTTCAGGATTTTCTTGTCCACAGTGCTATTTGAACACCTGTAACATTAATTCACAATATGCATGCACTGACTTCCTGGCTTCCTGAGCAGTTGTATTAACCTTTAACCAATCAATTGGCAATCAATGCCCCTCGCTGGAACTTTTCTCTTCAAAAAGTTTATTTACCTCCTCATACTTTGTAACGACTGTGGGTGAGGATGCATGCGTATGTGCATCTTTTGGGGGTTCTGTAGATGGTCATTGTGCAGCTATCCTACATTCAGCCCATTAATCGCTCAGTACCATAGTGTTAAAGAAAGTGTTCAAATGTGTGTACAAAACCTTCAAAAGTTTTACAAACTTGTGTATACCACTGGGCAGGTTTCTCTCTCAATTTTGGAAAGTTGCCCCATGGTACATGAATATACCTTATGGTATATGAGGATGAGGTTATAGCCACTCAGTGGTCTCTGGGTGTTTCTTTTTCTTTTCTTTCCTTGTTCTTTTGCCCACTTGCTCTCTAGTCTGTCAAAATTGCTCCATTTCAAAATGCACTTCACCAATTCAGCATTATACAATGTGATTCCTGAGGATCACATGGCCATAATTGGTCCATTATCTAACCGTGCCCTAAAGCTTTTCTGTAAAGGCATATTCTTACAGAGGTCTAACTGCGAATTCTGTCAATTTATCGTGTGTGACAGCTGCACATCTTGTAATTCCCTTACTCTGGTAATCTGTAAATACTCTGAATAATTTCTTCCAATTCCACCTTCAATTTTGGTGCATCTAAAGGCCTCTCTCTTTCTTGACTTGTAGATGGCCTCTATGTGTGTCTCCTGTACTTTTATTCTCAGGAGTTTCCTCAAACCACAGGGGCAGAATTTTAATATCAAATGGTCCTAATTTTCCTCATACAATTGGATTTGTAATAACAATTCCTCTCCCGTCTTTTAATGATTGAATATTCTGAGGTGGGGTCCAGGCAACACTTTGTGAGTTTTGTGACCTTGGGATAAACCTTGTCACGGCTACTCCTCTTACAGCTCCTTAAACAACAGGATTCTGAGCCAAATTGATTGGTGCAGTTGCATCAGGAATTGCTAATGTCTGAGCTGATGTGACTTGTGACAATAGGAGCTGTAACACCTGGAGCAAGTACAGTAGTGATTATTACTTCAGGAGATACAATTGTAATCAAGAGTATTGGAGGTGGTCCCTCAAACTGAATTATATTCTGGTCGACAGGGGCCGTAGGAAGTGTATCACTATCTGTTGTAATACATTTCTGGACCTGATGTTAGATGTGGTGGTGGATGTGAGGAAAATAAAGCATCTAATATGTCAACCCCCGAATCAGTATCAGTTTTTTTTGTGGTCTCATTTTCATTTCCCTGCTTCCAATTCTGTTTAGGCTTTTCTGACATTATTGCTGGGTACATTCCAGCTCCCAACACATTTCCCCCGGTTCTTCATCCCATTTAGCATCAACATAATTACTCACTGCACTTTTAGCTTTATTCTGATATCTCTCTTTCACTTTTGGTATGAGATGCTCGTTCCCAAGCATTTAATGATTCATACTGTGTGGGTCTAGGAGGTGGTTTTATGCCATATAGTTTTCCCCTAAAATTTTCAACAATATTTAAATCAAAGGTACCATGTTGTTGAAATCTTAATGTGTCTTCTTTTTCTGTGATCTTGTGCCATTTACGAAGCCACAAACATGCATGAAGCCCTACATTTGTTGCCAAAAAATGACCTGGTATACCAGCTGGTGGAACTTGCACATCACCTCTCATTAAATTGCGTAGGCTTTAATGCATTTCATGATCACAAAAAATCAACAAATAATGAACAAATCAATCCAGCTAAAATTGGTGATTTTGTTCAATGCTTAGTTCCCTACAAAACAATATTCACTTCCAATCCCAATACAATTCTTTCTTTGTGAGCCTATGATACAACACCTAATGATTCATCAACCAATCTTAGTGTGGCATTTTGAACTGATTGACCTATCCCAGCGCAGTACTCTCAAACATAATTCTCACTCCTCGCAACGGTTCACCATCCTTTTACAATTTTTTCATATGCTAGATTCCACAACTGTTATGCAAGCACAATAAACAAATAGCTCTTGTCAGCTCCAAAAAAGAATTAAAAGTAATTCATTCACACAAGAAAGCAGTAGGAAATAACACCTTCTGACTGCATCACATACACAGGCAGACGACATCTCAACCAGCAGCAAATCACCCTAACTGATGTAGTTTCCTCTTTGTTCATTAGGGGCCAGATGTAGCAAACGATTGCGACTCGCAAACGGTCCGAATCGCAATTTGCGACAGTGCAAAATCGGAAATGGGATGCAAAAAGCCCATTTCCGACTCGCAAAAAGCGATGGGACCCGTTTGCGAGTCGCATCCGGTGCGACCCCATTTTGCGACCCTCAAATTGCGAGTCGCAATTTGCGAGTCGCAAACCATATGCAATTGCAACTCGCAAATTGCGACTAGTCGCAAAAAGCCCAGTTTGCATGTCCCATTTACCACTAACTCAGAGCAGGTGGTAACCATTACCAAAGTATAAAAGGGGACCCAGAAGGCATCTGGCTTACTCAAGATGGCAGAGATATACCTGATAGCAGTGAGGAGGAGAGTCTACGCAGCCCAGCAGAGGAGGAGGAGGAGGGGCCACAGACAGGAGAAGATATATAGAACCAGGCAGACTCTTTTTCAGCAAACTGAAGAGGAGATCTATGACAAATACCGCCTTAGCAGCGCAGCCATTCTAGAATTGATAGATTTACTGAAACCACAGCTAGAACACAAGACTCTGCGTGGCTGCGCCATCCCTACGCATGTGCAAGTACTATGCGCACTGCACCTCTTGGCCTCAGGGAGCTATCAGGGTGTCATTGCCGTGGCAGGTGGGGTATCCCAAAGTGCAGTGTCAAGGTTCCTCAGGGCATTCCTTACCGCATTGCCCACTTTCCTCATGTCATAGGGTGTGTAGATGGGACACACATTCAAATATGCCCCCCTGCTAATCTGGAACACATTTTCCGCAACAGGAAGTGTACCCACTCACTCAACATACAGGTTGTTTGTGATGCCCATTATGTCATCACGGACATCGTAGCTAAGTTTCCTGGCAGTACCCATGACTCATACATTTTTAGGCATAGTGGGATACATCAACGCCTGGAACGTGGGGAATTTGGAGACGGTTACCTCCTAGGTAGAGCCACAGACACTTGCAGACATACACACAGGTCACTGTGCACGACTATCTGGACTTCCTAACAGTGTACTTTTGTGCCCAACAGGTGACAGTGCATATGCTCTCAGGCCTTGGATCATGACTCCGTTTTTAACACCCAGAACTGAATCAGAGAGGCAATACAACAGTGCGCATAATAGGACCAGGAACCTGATCGAGCGCACCTTCGGACTGCTGAAGGCAAGATTCAGATGCCTCCACCGCAGTGGAGGCGCCCTCCAATACACCCCATTACCGCTTTCAAAATTGTGGTCGCATGCGCCATCCTCCACAACATAGCCACCCGACGTGTGCTACCTCTCACCCCTGCAGACCCAGATCCTGATGATGAAGAGCAAGAACAACCACATCGCCATCATGGGGATAAGAGTCTAGCTAATCAAGGCAGACTGAGACGGGACCACATTGCAACGCAATATTTTGGACGGTACGTGTCAACTCCCACCATACTCACCTATTAACCAAAAACTCCATTTGTTAAGTGGAACAAAAATAACTGTTTTATTAATGTCATGAAGAAACTATATACAAGTTGAAATTGTCCATGGGCAGGAAAATGCCAACCAGTCATGTGGCACATTAACGCCATGTGCCACATTAATCTGTCCTGGCTGTTGTCTATGATCTCCTGCCCCTCCTGCCAGCCTGGCTGGTCCCTGCTGCGTCCATGGTGCTGTGCCTACCACTCCTCAGCACCCTACTGTCAGTGGCAGAGACACTGCTCACTGTTGAGCCCTCCTCACTGTCTTGGGGTGTTTCCCCGGTGGCCCTCGACATCTCCTGTGTCTCCATAAGTTCAACTATGTGGGTGAGACGTCCCAGGCCCCTGGCAACATTTCCAGAGTGTTCTGGTATGCTTTCTGGAGTGTTCTGCTGCACCTGCAAGCAATTTTGAAGGTAATCGCAATTTGCGACACCCACTCGCTAATTGCGAGTTCGTTTTTTGCACACTCGCAAACAGCGACCTCGCAAACTGCGGACTCGCACACAGCGTTGCGAGTCCAGCTGCGAGTCGCAAAATCGGATCACTTTTTTTTCTGACATTCCAATTTGCGACTCGCATTTTGCGAGTCGCATCAACTTGCAAAATGCGAGTCGCAATTTTTATTTTTGCTACATCTGGCCCTAGAGGTTCCACAAACGCCAATCACTATTACTACAATCACATTCATTTATTATAGTCCCTACCTCAATTGTGTGGTCGATGGCACCTCACAAACCAACACCACAACACCTGAGCAGACAAGTAATATTACAATATTTCTTGTTTATCTATCTTGGCTTATCCCGGGATCTTGGACTACTACGAGTCTGATTACAACTTAAACTGCTCAGCTTCAACATGTACACACCATAAGACCATAAACATGACCAAAATCCAAAATTCATAATTTTAATACAATAACGTAAGCTCAAAAAAATACCATTGTGACATATAACTTTATTGATACTAACACCTTCACCACTGCAACTGCCTTTGCAACTGCAAACTCCATCACTCTTCAGGTTTGGGCTTTGAATTTAAGAGACATGGGCACTTCTAAATTTGGGCAATCCATTTCCGCTCCTTTCTCTCTTGTAACATTAACTGTCACTCTGCTACTACTTGACGGTGCTGGGATCTTTATATCTCAGTCTTCAGGTGTAATCATAAAATAGCCACCGTCACTGGATGTATGGACTTTTGTTCGTCAACAAAGAGAATTTAAAAGGAACAATCATTTACATCAAACCTTATAAAAAACTAAGTCCATTTGGGCTCCACAATAGTCAATAAAGAGAATGTAAATGAGTTAAAGAGTTTTATTATCAATCCAATAGGTTTTGTTTGTTTTACTCAGTAATATTAATATTTTAGTCATCATCATTACAAATTAAAATAATCCATTAGTTGATATTTCAAAACAAGATAACATATCAATTTAATGAATATTGCAAATAAGATAGAGATAATACAGTAAGCATGTTCCAGAAAGGAATTTCCCTAATCTAAATTAAGCAGAAGAATGGCAATTTCTCATTTAAGCCAAGGAAAATGTGCCAGTTCAGAAGCATAATAAAGAGTTCTGATGAGAGAATAAAATTCTAAAGCATAAAGGCCCTCATTCTGACCTTGGCGGGCGGCGGAGGCCGCCCGCCAAAGTCCCGCCGTCAGGTTACCGTTCCGCGGCGGTAATTCTGACATTCCCGCTGGGCTGGCGGGCGGCCGCCTTCAGGCCGCCCGCCAGCCCAGCGGGAAAGAGGCTTCCACGATGAAGCCGGCTCGGAATCGAGCCGGCGGAGTGAAAGCTGTGCGACGGGTGCAGTTGCACCCGTCGCGTATTTCACTGTCTGCGCAGCAGACAGTGAAATACTTGTAGGGGCCCTCTTACGGGGGCCCCTGCAGTGCCCATGCCAGTGGCATGGGCACTGCAGGGGCCCCCGGGGGCCCCGCGACCCCCCCTACCGCCATCCGGTTCCCGGCGGTCGGACCGCCGGGATCTGGATGGCGGTAGGGGGGGTCGGAATCCCCTCGGCGGCGCAGCAAGCTGCGCCGCCTTGGAGGATTCAATGGGGCGGCGGGACACTGGCGGGAGACCGCCAGTGTTGCCGGTCCGACCGCCGCTTTACCGCCGCGGTCGGAATCCCCATTGGAGCACCGCCGGCCTGTCGGCGGTGCTCCCGCGGTCCTCCGCCCTGGCGGTCTTTGACCGCCAGGGTCAGAATGACCGCCAAAGTCTTTTCACTTAAGCAATACAGAATTTTTCAATATTGAACTTTTCTCATCTATAAACCACTAGACATCTTTTGAAAAGAAAGAGCTCAAATGGGTATATTTTCTGGAGAGCGGTAACACTGCAGATCACAGAAAGAGAATTCAGAGTGTTCCCACATGCAAGAAACCAAAGTGCCCCTACTCTACAAACACAGGCTAATATAATTTTTGCAAAACTTAAGTTGAAACAAATGATGCACTCCCAATTTTCTTGTCTTCACAAAAGGCCACAGAAACTAGTCCTTAAAAAAAGATATTTCCTCCACATCTTGCAATTCAGACAGTTCTTTTCTTAATTCATGCTTCCTGCCCGCTCGTCTCCTCCTGGTGAGAACTTCACTATTCATTGTCTAATACACAACAAATACCTATTCACTAACAGAAGGCTTCTAGAAAGTTAAAGCATTTGGAGAGGAAGAGAAAAAATATTGTGCAAAACAGCAGTTCAATGAGAAAAACAGGCCTTTCCACTGATAATGTATAAATCAACATGAATATGGCATCAGTAGTTATGCTAACTTAAGTCAGAGCATTATTTCCTTTGTATGATTGTAAACTCTAAGTGTGATTTCGTCCCACAAAATTGCATCTCTTTACTATGTTATTTACCATCGACTTTAGCTCTTTCTATTTAAATGTGTTTTTATTTGCAAAATGAGGAAATTAACTCCATCAGTTTCATATTGTGCAGAATGATTGGCCATAGAAAGAGCCCCTTTCTGAGTATGTGCTAGGCCTTTTTACAGCACCACAAGTTGCCCGGATGCACGTTCCTCTCACCTTCTGAAAGTAGTCTACTGCTTCTCTCTCTGCTTCTCTCTCTGGTACTAAACATACAGACTTGACTGCACTCACCTGTGGAGCCCATCCTGAGACCACTTGTATTTGTAACTTCTCCCCACGTCCACTGCCCTCAAACCTCCTTTCCCTGTTGAAAGTGGGACCCATCCTAGCACTGGGCAGAATGGATGCACTAATGCAGGAGTTGCCCATCAATTTGCTCACTTTAGCTCTTTCTGTCTTTAGCTGTTACTAGTAAGATAGCCAGAAGCTTCAGTGTGTGCCACTTTCGGGCAGTGACAATAGATGTTACTCTCCTGTCTAAAAAAGGTAATGCTACTCTTTGCCCAAGATGCCCTACACTTACGCCTGCGAAAGCATCCTGAACTCTGATCACAGCACCATGACTCTACTGTTCTGAGCAGTTGGGAACACCACATTACCCTGCAATCAGAAGCACAACACTTTGCAGCGAGGGAGTAGCCAGAAAAAATAAAATACCCTCCGATCTGAACCATATGCAAGCAAGTGTGATAATCGAGGCCAGCAGTCATTCAGGGGATTGCTCACTCTAAGAGACTTATGAAATCCACTTCCATCCTTCCCTCCATCCTTCTGTGCTTTTTCCTTTCTTTTTCCTTCCCTGTCTCATCTTTTTCTGCCCTTTTTTCATCTTTCCATCCATCATTCATTCTTGCCATTCTTCTTTCCTCAATCTTTCCTTCTCTCAATCATCTGTCTTTTTACTTTCTTCCTTTCTCTATACATAAATACTTCAGTTCCCCCTTCTAACTATCCAAACATTCAAACACCCAACCTCTGTCATTCCTCTTTAAATCCATCCATCTTCCCTTCTCTTCATCCATTCGTCCTTCACTGAATCTGGCCACTCTCCCTTCCGTCCATCCACTCTATCTTCCATTTGTCAATTCTTCTCTCCATCAATACTCCCCAGCAGCCCATCATCCATCCAATCCTTCTCCCTTTTAATCTTTCATCCATCTCTACGTCCATCCTCCTTGCATTTCATTCACCCATTACCAAAGAAAAAGGAGCTATAAGCAAAATGTCTAAAGTTTAATGTTAATCGGAGATACTCAGTGAGACCCACCCCCCACTGAATATGCTAAGGTTGGGGGTTTGGGTCATAACTCCCTTGTTATGCAGGTCCACCTCTGTGCTCCTTTTTGTTTATATTAACACAATGTACCCTTTGTAGTGCAGTCAGGTTTTTATTCCGTTAGTTTTCTGTTTTATTGCCTTAAGGAACGTCCGAGAAAGCAACAAATATATATGTACTCAAAAGTAAGAATGGACAAGAATCTTTTAACGTGGTGCCAGATACAGTGCAAAAGGTAAATGTAAAAATGTTATATTATGATCTTTTTGTAGAGAGATAGAACTGCGGGGTGGAGGTTGGAGACAGGTAATCAAAGCTCAGTACAGTATGCAGGTACATAGTGTGCACAACACAAATGAGGTTAGATATAGAGCCACTTACTGTACATGTATAGAGATCGTGCTCATACGACTTGTCCAATCCAACCTCCCACTGTTAGGAATTTTGTCTTAGCCCTGCCAAGTGTTATGTATTGCGGGTTAGTCTAATACATTTTAGCTCGCGTGTCCGCATCCCTGTACTAAAATGCCATATGACGTATATTGATTGAAGTGCTCCGATTTTACCAAGACGCGCTGTATCAGTGAGACTGTCACAGCACTTTGCTTTGCTGAAAGCAGGGAGTCAAGAGTGCACCACCGTGCCCAGGTCAACCAGAGGTGTTTGCTATGGCTACAGCTCTCTTTTTTCAATCACATTTCTTTATTTACATTTTCAAAATATATAAACAAGAAAAACTGTCACAATCAGTCCAAAATAAAATAAACTATATTTTAATAAACAGAATATGCAATCAAATAAAGAATATGGCTAAGGCATCATAGAATGAAAGAAATACTTAATTTCATAATCGCTATTTCAAACAAGTTACAAAATAAATAATATTTGAAAAAATAAGGTCAATATATTCAGAAAGAAAGGCAAATACGGCTAAATATACATTCAGAACTAAAATCCTTAGTAGATCTATAAACATCGAAAAATATAATTTAACCATACTCCTTGTGAATTTAGGAAAGGACCCCATGCATAGTCGACCAAGTTATCACTCCGTTTATAAATAACTTTCTCAAAATTAGCCACTTTAAACATATCTTCCGCCCAGGAATAAAGATCTGAAATAACATTAGAATATTAATTCTAATCAAACTAAGAGCAGTGGAAAGCCATTTAAAAGCGTGAGCAGAGAATTCTGAAATATCATCTAAAAGTGACAAACAGTTTGATAATGAGAGATTAATACAGAAATGGTACTCATATAATTTTCAATCTGAAGCCACAATGGCCGAATATTAGGACATTCCCATATTATATGAACAATATCACAATCTGAAGTACCACATCACCATCAAACATAATCAGGGCTTAGTTTAGAGGAATGTAGTTTAGATGGGGACCAATGCCAATGGTGTAGTATTTTGAAATACTTGAATTTAATGAAGAGGGAGACCCTTAATCATTTGTTATAATTGTCAAGGATAGTATCCCATTCTTCATCTTTGAAATCTATATTCAAAATTATGGGAGGTTTCAATGGAAAATGAAGAATTAATAAGAATGGCTTGGAGACCAGAAATGCCCTTGAAATGTTTCCATGTGTGAATATAACATGCAATTGGAGAATAAGATATTGTGTCAGGATTTTTTGTCTTGCTAAGAGTAAGCGCTGATTTAAGTTGGATATTATTATAGTGGAATGTTGAAGGTAAATCAAATTCCTGTTGTAAGCTAAAGAATGATTTGACAGAATGAGTTGATGTGAATATATCTTATATCTTATGCTTTTTCATAAAGACCAGTTAAGATCAGATCCCTTATGAAGTATGTCAGCATTATTCCATTATGGAGCTTCATAATGAAGACCAGAATGAGTGTTCGTGATTTTATATGCTTTCTGCCATGCTAATTGTGAGGAATAAGTCATAGGATTAGTGGAGTTCATAAATTTCAATCATTTGGTGTAATATGTCACCATATCCAAATCAGATCGAAGGATGGATCATTCTGTTGGAACCCATAGTGGTGTATTCCTGTGAGTGGGTAGCATGTATATAGAATGAGCCAGTTGTTGTGCAATCCAAAAGAAGTCTAAATGAGGAAGTTGTAGGCCTCCTTTCTCTGAAGCTGCATGCAATTTGGAACTGGTTATACTTGGTCTGTCATTATCCCATGAAAAACAAGAAATCATGGATGATAGTGGTTTAAAGGTAGTTCTTGGAAAGAGAAGCAGTATCATACCAAAAATCATAGTTACATTTGGGAGTTGTGTTCATTTTTAGGTTGGGTGTGAGCATACAAACACTTTGTTAGTTTCAGTGTCACTTGAAAATCCTAGCTTGCTAGTGGTCAGTCATGCCTCTATGTACCACCTGCTGTGTGGGAACAGGACCAAGTAATGTATAATTACGGTTTGCCCTGTTTATCTGGTCTGTAGGGGACTTTCTTTTTACTTTGTTTCCTGCTCCTGTCCGGGGAAGCTTCCCTTTTCATTTGCAGAGCATTCTTGCTCTGAGCTTAGCTGTAAACAAGGCAATAAATCAGGCTGTTATGGCTTGGATTTTCTTTACCAAGTTTACTTGCCTGTTGCTTATAGCTTAGGTACCCAGTTCTACCAGGACTCTGCAATCCTTAGAGACAGCACCCACTTCTGCTACATACTGGGATCCCACTTCAACTAGATCGGTGCACTTCAGTTCACACACTCCGAGCCCTCAGCTGCACCAGTGCCTGGACCCCACACGTGCTATTTGCTTTAGCACCTCAGTTCTTCCAGTCAGTACACTCTGCTGCTCCAGTACTGGGACCTCGGGTGCAGCTCCATCAGTGTACCTAATTTCACACACTCCGAGCCCTCAACCGTGCCAGGAGCCCCACATGTGTTGTCTGCCAGAGCACTTCAGTTCTTCCAGTCAGTACACTCTGCTGCTCCAGTACTGGGACCTCGGGTGCAGCTTCATCAGTGCACCTCAGTCACACTCTCAGAGCCCTCAGCTGTGCAGGGCCAGGAACCCCAGTCGATCTGTCTGCCAGAGCACCTCAGTTCTTCCAGTCAGTACACTCTGCTGCTCCAGTACTGGGACCTCGGGCGCAGCTCCGTCAGTGCAACTCAGTTCACATACTCCGAGCCCTCAGCCATGCCAATCCTAGGAACCCCACACACGTTGTCTGCCAGAGTACCTCAGTTCTTGCAGTCAGTACACTTTGCTGCTCCAGTACTGAGACCTCGGGTGCAGCTGGGTCAGTGCACCTCAGTTCACACACTACAAGCCCTCAGCCATGCAAGTGCCAAGAACCCCACACGCGCTGTCTGTCAGAGTACCTCAGTTCTTACAGTCAGTACACACTGTTTTTCCAGTACTGGGACCTTCGGCACAGCTCAATCAGTGCACCTCAGTTCACATACTCCAAGCCCCTCAACCGTGCCCGATCCCCAAACATGCTGTCTACCAGAAGGCCTCAGTACTTACAGTCTGTACACTGTGCTGTTCCAGTACTGAGACCTCAGGCATAGCTCCATCAGTGTACCTCAGTTCTACCCCGGCAAGGTTACTTCCTTTCCTATACTTGGACCCCGCTCACATACAGTTCCTTTACAGCAGCTCAATTCCAATATTAAGTCTCAAAGCCAAGCCAATACTGGACCCAAAAGAGCAAAACACAGCTCAGCCAGTGCACCTCAAGTCTAACAACCAACACCACTGTTGAAGGGAACCATCACAGCGCTGCCAGAATCCATCTATTCTAACATTCAGTGCACATTTCTTCTCAATACTAAGGCTCCCACAGACGTCCTTCAGGACATCTTGCTTCTGTGGGTGAGAGGCAATGCCACTCCCATGCTGGGCCCCACTTGCAGCTTCACTAGGGCACCTGCAGGCCAACACTCAACAACACTGCACGCCAATACTAGGTTCCACACAACTCCATTACCATACCTCACTTCTGACCTCGTATGCCCGTTACTATTCCAGTACTGCAGCCCACATACAACTCTGTCAGTGCACCTCAACCCTAACCTGCAGTGCACCAATATTCCAATACCAGGAATTACATGACGCTCCGTTTCTCATTCCTCACCTGCTGCCTTTCTGTTATTCCAGCAATGGGCCGGGATACAGCTCTGTCTACACCCCCAGTCCTAATCTGAAGTGCCACAATATTGCTGTATTGGGGTTCACATACAACTCTGCTAAGGTACCTCCTGCTTTTCAGCAGTGCCCCCTTGCTGTTCCACACTCTGGCTTCTGTTTGAGGACGTGGGGGAGGCAATTAAATCTATTCTTAGCTGCCATCTTTATATGGGAGGGTCTGTTTCACCTATCTCACTCCGTTCTTTCCTTTACTCTGTTTACTCTCAATGTTTTCTTTCGGCCCCACTTTTCTCTTTCCAGTTCCTAAAATCCACATTCGCTCTTTCTTTCAACTGTTTATTTCAACTTCTCTCCCTTTTTTTTAATTTCCCTCTTCCATTTGCTACCTTCTCTTTCAAACTTGCAAAAACTTGGCTATTTCTCTCCTTGTTTCATTTGTCTCTTTTTTCTTCATCAGGCCTTCAGTCTTTCACTATTTTTTCCTCTTCCCTTCATCCTTTCTTTGTCTTTTTATTTGCTCTTTCCTTTGACTTTTTTTTTTTTAGATCTTCCTTCCTTTCACTGGAGTTTTCCTTATCCTTATCTGTCAATTCATGTTTTACTATAAATCCCTCTTTTTCCCGTCTGTATGTGGAAGCCACAAGTCACTTGTTAAGACCCGAAGTGTCAAAGTGGTTTTCCCATTCTGTGCCTGTGGGTAATGTGTCAGTACATACATGCCCCGGTTCTTTCACTGCTTGTTTCTCTCACCATCTCTCTTTTTTCTCTATTGTTCATTTTTCTCTTTATTTTCACACTTCTTTTGTTATTTTTTCCTCTTTGTCTTTCATTCACTAGGTATTTTCTCTTTTTAATTTTGTCTCACACGTTTGCTGTATTTCTTCTTAGTTGTGTTTTCATTTTCTAATTCTGTCTTTCTTTCCTTCTTTCGTTTATTTCTTTGCGACCCCTTCTCTTTTTTCCTTTTGTCTGTTGTATTCCTTTCACTTCTCTTTTCTGCCCCATCCACTTTCTCTCCTGAGGCCTAGTTATCAATGGAGCTGGGGCCCAGAGACCTACGGGCCCCACTCAACTCTAATTACTGCTGTATTTTCTTATTGAAATTCCAGTCAACCATTTTCCTTTCTTACCCCAGGGCCCATGTCACCGTTACTACGCCACTTGTCCTCTTCATCTTTACTCCCAACTCCCTCTTTCCTTTCACCCTCCAATCTGTCCCAAATGATATTTCTGTTATGGTGTTTTGAGCATTACACTCTGATGCCAAAAGTTTAAATTATGATAAAGGTTTATCTGATAATTGTATATGTTTTAAGATAGAGGAAGAAGGTAAATGGAAGTGTCTTAGTTAATTGCTGAGCTACTGGAATTATATTGCAGGGTTGACCAATTTATGTGGCAAGAAAAGTCCAGTTATGAATTTACAATGTCAATAGCTCTAACTCAAGAAAATGAGAGACCTATTGCATTGCAAATGCTTGTTATAATCTGTATCCTACCCCATAAGGATAAATTCAAACATGTCCAACGCTGAAAATCTCTTATAGTTTCATCAATTATAGGATTAAAATTATCCCCAATCATATCCCTAAAACCAGTTTTGAGGAAGATCCACAGATACTTTAATTTTGAGTGTAACCATTTAAAAGTGAGACCATCAATACTGGCTAAAGTAGTAACAAGTATTGGTGGTAGGGATTTGCATTTAGTCTAATTAATTTTATAACCAGAATTATTTAAAAAAAATATTTAATAGCGAAATCAAAGCTTTGGCCAAAGCTTCTATGTGAGAGATGGTCAATACAATCTCATTCGCGTAATAAAAAAGCTGTGCCTTCTCCAGGGGTCGTGTTGATACCATTTATATCAGTATTAGATTTTATGGTAACAGCTAAAGGTTCCAAAGCTAACAGAAACAATAATGGAGAAAGGGGGCAACCTTGTCTAGTGCCTCAATGGATATTAAAGTATGATGATGTAAATCCACCACAAGACACGGCTGCAGTGGGTGAATGATACATACCACCTATTAATGTAAGGAAATTATTACCAAAACCCATCCTTTCCACTGTACTAAATAAACATCTCCATTCTTCTCTATTGAATGCTTTTTCAGCGTCTAACGAAAGAAGGACATTTCCCTCTTTGCCGTTTCATAATTGCAGTAGTAAATGTGAAATAGTATGAAGATGGTTGGTGGTTGATCGACTGGGACCATTTCAACTTGAGAGGGTAGTTAATGAACCGAGACGGTGCTGCAATATTTTAGCTAGAATCTTTACATCTGAATTAATTAGTGATATTGGTCTGTAACTCGAACAGTCTAAAGGATGTTTAACTGGTTTATGAATAACCATAATTTTAGCTCTTTAAAAACCAGGGGGCGGGGGTAGATGTCCTAAATGCAAGGCTTCATTAAATACAGATACCAGTAAAGGGACAACATGTGTTGGTGATTTTATCAAATTCAGTCGGAAGTCCATCCAACCCCAATGATTTACCTGTCACCCCTAGTCAATTGCCCTTAACACCTCTTCAGTAGAAAATCCTCCTTCTAATTTTTGTTTCTGTTCTATGGTCAGATTAAAAAAATTACATTTAGAGAAGAAGGCATTTTCTTTGGAGTTATTTGAACAGTTAAGGGAATGTGTATAAAGTTTAATAAAAAATGAAAATCTAGCATGAATCTCTGAAGGGAGTGTAAACAGAGTACTGTCAGAATTTCTAATAGCAGGGATTGTCCTAGAACGTTCTTTTTGTTGTAATTGGTAAGCTAATAATCTCACATCTTTTTCCCCACATTTGTAGTGGTTTTGACCAATATGAAAGAAACATTTTTATGCATTAGAGTTATAAAGAGTGTTAACGTTGAGATTTGCTGATAGTAATTTTTGTAAGAGTATTGGACAATGAGTTTGAGAGTAAATAGAGGTAAGACTTAAAATTGATTTTTCTAGTGTAATTCTGATACCATTAGTATCCTTTTTATAAAGCGCAGTGCCCCTCGTTATCATCCCTCTCAGTACTGCTTTCCCAGTCCCACAGAGCACATGAGCAGAAGAAACCGAGTTTTCATTTTCTTTAAAATATTGTTCTAAGTATGAAGATCCTGCAGAGTTTTAAATGAAGAAAGATTTAGGGGGTCATTACGACCCTGGCGGCCGGCAAGACACTGGCGGTAGCACTGCCAACAGGCTGGCGGTGTTCCGCTAGTGTATTATGACTGTGGCGCATTAGCCACGACCATACCGCCTGCCCCTCCACTATACCACCAGGCTTCCGCCAGGCTGTCATAATCCCAACCGCCAGCCTTTCCATGGCGGTAAACACTGCCATGGAAAGGCTGGTGGTAAGGAGGACTTAGGGTGCCCCTGGGGGCCCCCTGCACTTGCACTTGGCATGGGCAGTGCAGGGGCCCCCAGGCACAGCCCCATTGCGCATTTCACTGCCCGAATTTTGGGCAGTGAAATGAGCGACGGGTGCTGCTGTACCCGCTGCACATCAACATTGCTGGTGGTTCTATTATGAGCCGGCTGCAATGTTGATGTGACTTTTGCGCTGGGCCAGTGGACGGAAACACTGTTTCCGTCCGCTGGCCCAGCGGAAATGTCAAAATAGGGTGCCACCAATACCGCTAGCACTGGCGGTATTGTGGCTTCTGCGGGTTCAGTGGTCTTTTTTCAAGACCGCCGAAGTCGTAATGAGGGCCTTAGTCTCCAGGGAGATTTTAGAGGTCTTGAAAGTCCTAAGTCAATACTTATGTCAATAAGATTGTGATCCAAAATACTACAAAGAACAATTTGTGCATCAGTTATTAATTGTAAAACAGAAAAGGAAGTCAAGAAATAATCAATTGTGTGTATGGAGTGAGGACAGGAATTGAAAGTGTAATCTTTCTCAGTTAGATGCAAAAATATCCATGGTTCTTGTAGGGAGTAATTACTAAAACATCTTTTAACATCTCCCTATCTTTACTATGTTGTGTATCTGGTTTACCTGATCTACCAAAAAACAGGTTAATAGTGGCATTCCTATTTCCTCCAATCAACACATGTGTATTCCCAAAAACTATTAATAATCTACTAAATTGAGATAGAAAAGTAAGTTTAGAATCTGTAGGCGAATATATTGATCCCAATATCAGAAAAGTGTTATGGATTTGGAGTTTGACAAAAATATAACAACCCTCATTGTCTTCCCATATTTGTAATATCTTATAAGGCAGATGCTTACTAAAAAAAATAGTAACTCCGCATTTTCATGTGGTGTGTGTGTGTATTACCAGAGATTTTGGAGGTGATACTTGCATGAATTGCATGACCTACCCAATCCCGTTTAAATTTTTCACTTACTGATGATGTGAGATGTGTCTCTTGCAATAAGGCTATATCAGGTTTGTTGTGATAAATATATGTCAGTATCTTCTTCCGTTTAATAAAGTGTGTCAATCCATGCACGTTCAGGGAAAAAAAGTTCTCAGATTTTGATGTATTAGATTGCATGTAGGAAAGTAATGAGTTGCAAGCAATCGCTAATGAAATGGTTTTAGGGTTTGTATGTTAATACAATGATAGTTTGGAGTAAACAAAATCAACATCAAAGTGATTCAAAAATGAATCTGCTGCAAGGCAAAAGGAAGTGTTAAATTAGTGATTAAAAAATGTAAGTCCAACAAAAATTGTTCAGAATAATTAATATAGGTTTCAAACTTGATAAAGTTTTATAACTTTAATCTGGGGTAGAACGTATAGTCTGGGATACAAAACCAAGAGCCTAGTAAGTAAACAATATCAACATTCAATATGTAAATAAGTACAATAAACTTATATAAAATTCAGGAGTACAATGCACGCTATTTATAATCAAGTTTTATGCATAAAAAACTTTTAAGTGAAATAACATTGATAAATTTGTCAAAAGTAAAAGGCACAAAATATGGTAAATAATATATGTTGGAAAAGAGAAATAAGAAGTAGGAAGGTGAATGAAAAAGAAAAAAGAAGTATCAGGAGTGAAGAAAGGAAGAATAAAGGAGAAAGTGAGAAGAAGAAAAAACGTCATTTTGAATTATGTAAATAAATGATTAAATATAAGACGAAGAAAAAGAAAAAAGGAAATAAAAGTGAAATGATCAGATCTATAAAGGTGATCTCAACTTTTCTCTTTGTTGCAAACCTTTCTCAGTTTAAAATTTACTGTCAGATTACCATTTTCGAGAGACAGTCTCCCAGCCATCAAAATCTTGTATATCTGTAGAAAGCGGGATCTTTGAGTGTTGAGTTGAAGTAGAAGGTGTAGATTTGGGTTACGTTCCTGAGTCTTCTTCTTCTAGACCATTAAAAAAAGATTACACGTCATGTGGATCAAGGTATTCCTTTAGTTTGACCTTGATGTGTTATGATCATAGTCAGGGGTTCCAAAAGACCATACTTATTGTTTCTTTTCTTTAACCTGGGACATATAGCCAAAAATAAATTCCTCTTAAGATTGGTGGGAGCAGAAAAGTCAGCAGTGATGATTACCTGTGCTCCATCATGATTGTATGGACCTTGCTGCCATTATGATTTAACAAGCCTGCTGATGACGGAGAGAACACACCAGGATGTGACGAGGTTGAGAAGTGTGAGCAGAGTTTTTTGATCGTACATGGTGGGCGCATTAATATTCAAGTTGTGGGGAGAAGGAGGGCTTTGTCAAGTTAGGAATCAAATTAGTGAGAAAGAGTATCATAACATTGTTTTCCAGCTGTTCTGGAAGACCAATAATTCTGATATTATCCCTTCTACTAAGATCTTCCAAGTCAATTGTCTTTTTTTGGAGACACCATATGTCATGACCATGTTCAGGTATATTATTAAGTTGAGATTCAAAATCAGATAGATTGCCCTTTATCACTTGCATACTTGAATGAAACTGAGTGACTTTACCTTTAAGAAATTGAATTTCCTGAGTGTTCGGTGATACTGCATTGTTAACCAAAGATATTACACTTTTATAATGTCTAAAAGTTCTTTCAGAACAGAATCCATTGTTGTCGTAAAGATCTTGTGGGGGTTGCCCTACTAAGAGGTGGAGCCATATTAGTTGGGACTGATGTCAGAGTTTCACTATATGACAGGTGTCTGGTGTGCTTAAATTTCGACATAGATATGTGGGTGGTTTCAGGTAAAACTCAAGTGTATCTTACTTATATTGAATACAAATCAGAATAGTACTTCTCGACTCACCAAGCACCACTCCATCAACCCTCACTTTTATAACAGCAGACGATTTTGAACAATGTCAATATATCAAGTAGCAGCCGTAGATAAGCAGAGTTAGAAACATATTTATTGGTCAAAAAAAGAAGAAAACTCCCATTGATAGTAAATATTTTCACCAGTTTATAAAACCCGGGAGTAAGATAACCTTCTGATAAGTCCTTTTCCCCTCAAAACATTATTCACCATTCTTTCAAGAGTGCAGTTATGATATCTTAAGTATCAAAAAGGTTCAAATATGATTATAAATCACTAGGGCCATCGTGAAAAGGTTTTATCTGAAGGGCTTTCAGGTAACTGAAATCTGTGTCTTTATTTCTTGAAAAAAATGAGAAGTTTGAAGAAAGAGTTCTCAAGGACTTCCATTTAGCATGAAGCATGGGCCATAAAAGAGGTACGATCCCTCGTACCTGAGTCGCATGTTTAAAGATTATTAAAAAGGGCATTCGATTTCAAGTAAAGTCAATTAAGCAAAGTTCAGATGGGCCAATTACAATGGTGACAAATATGCATCGAAATGATAGCATGCCGTACCTGAAGAAGCAAATGTTGAAGAGCGCTGAAAGGATTCTGATGCCTCTCGTCGACAAGCTCAGTGAAAACGGTCCTCACAGGACTGCGCTCTTTGTTCTGCTTGGGCGCAAGGTCGTCAAATAATAAAGTCAAGATTCCAGGTGATATAATGCATGCCGGGTGAAAATAAAGCAATCCTTACATGCCGGTTGCACTCAGATCGGTATATTTCACATTTTGAAGCAGCCAGGTGTGGTTTTCTGGGTGAATATCGACTCCGGTTTGAATCCTTCAATGGAGGCTCAGGAGGGGCCACCATTACTCTCAGGGGCAAGCTCCGCACCAGCTATAGCTCTCTGACTCAGCCTGGGCCCAGGCTTCCTAGTTACAATGTCTGGTACTGCTGTCCTGCACTTTGTTACAAAGTAATACAGTTGAGGAGTAGGCTGTCACAGGCCCTCAACTCTGGCTCACACCAGTCAGGTAGCATCCATCTTAAATCAGGGCTGCTGAAGTTTTAGTTTGAGGTGCTTTGGCAGAGCTAGATGCTGAGGTCTGTTCTGAATCATGTGGGGTGCTGAGAGGAGGAATAGCGGCATTCTTTTGAGATGTCTGTCATTCCCAGTTCTGGAATAGGACTGGTGTTGTTAACGCTAATGTGTATTGGAAACCCATTTGGGAATATTAAGAGTTGAGGATTAAGACAGAAAAAGTTTCTTAGAGTGCCTTTTAATGGCTCATAATTGTGTTCTGACCACATGCTTATCCAATTAGTGGCTTCTCTCCAGAGAACACAGGAGGATGGCATACACCCTTCCCTAAAGGTAATCCACGCCAGTAATGCAGTTTCTGAAAATACTATGGAGGATACCTGTAGAATCTTTTGACACCACTGTGCCTACGGTCTATTGTTTCTGTAGTTTCCTGCTGGACACATTCTAGTGTTTGTTGCACAGCCACTCCTTGAAGGCTGGACTTTACACCCACACCCATCTAATACAGGCATTACCAGTCAGCTAACCCTGCCAGTAAAGGAGCTCGAGTGCACATGCTCGTGGCCAGTTTTACACAGTATACCTACGTGTCCATGTGATTGATTGATTGATTGATTGATTGTGATCCTTTAGTCAGCATGAGGGCCTAGGGCCCATGACACAACCTTGGCAATGAGGGGTCTGGCCCCCATTGTGGCCGTGCAGTTCTCCTCCATGCTTGAGAAGGACATCAGAGCATTGTCACTGCGACCTGCCCGGAGAAGTGGGCACATCACCCCAAGATGAGTGTGCACCTTTTCCTTGGCGTGAAGGAGGAGAGACAGGAGACTTCTCACCTACAACCTCTTGCTGCGACAGCTGGCAGCCAGTGTGGAGGCGAAAAATGAATGCAGCGTAAAAGCGACGCCCACATGGGTAATGACAGCACATGCCTGTGCAGCAGTCGAAGAAATCCCAAGGCATCACCATCATCGCCAGAAATAGAGCAGAGCAATGACCCAGCGAGAGGCTTGCCGGCGGCCAGCAGATAAACACAACGCCCGACCACAGATGAGAAGTCCACCGCCAGGACCCGAGGCTGCTCCTGCACAGAGTGCCCTCAGTGCCTATTTTATATAGCCCTCATGAGTGGCATGGCCCACAGCATCAGGGAGACTGCCACGGCATGTGAGGAGTGACCACAGCGCAATCTAGTTGAGAGGTTTTGCATTGGAGGGGCCCTTGGAGAGAGAGACTCGCTCTAGTCTCTCAGTGGGTACGATCGGGATAGGGAAGTGACGACGGGGGATGGGATTGGCTTCAGGTAGGTGGGGGTGGGCTTTATGGAGGGAAGATAAAAGATGTGTGGGGGGAGGGACTGGCCTCTTTCCGCACCGCTCATTGCGCGGTTAGGTTTTTGGTCACCCACTCACTCGGCAATAAGCAAAAGGTGTGGGAGATGAGCAGCGAGGATGGACCTGATGAGGTAAGGTAGGTAAGAGTTGTGACCGTCAGTTAGGGCAGGTTTGTGATGAAGGGCAAAGCAGTAGATGGGGGAGTGTGGAGAGTCAGATGCGGGCTTGGCCACCCTTCCAGGGGAAAAAACAAGCAGGTGAAGGATCAGAGTGTGGGGTACGCACGAAGCAAGTAGGGCATGAAAGGAAAAAGGGAGTGTTTAGGGGAATGGAAGCAAAAATTCAGGTTTTGAGTGAAAGGATGAGCGAGGAAATGTTAAAGGGTGGGGTTTATTAAAGTTGGGGTTTTAAGTTGAAATTTAAGGTTATGCTTTATTGTTGCAAAGCTGTCCTAAATAAATTACCTTTTACACTAAATCGTTGTCACTGAATTATGTCCCGAGCAGACGACCGACCGGGCTAACTTAAAGAAATTGACAATCCGTCAGGACGCTCCTGAACGATTGAAACCACTGCTTGCTGCCTCAATACAGATCGAATTATGCGGCGGCCCTGATCTGAGCCAATTCTAATAAAAGACAATAAACAGCCCTGCCACCTGGGAGCCCACACTCCCTGTAAGAGAGAGGATGATCCAGTGACGGACACTTCTCCAGGAGGCTAGTTCCCCCAGAGGTCACAAGAGAGCACAGAGGTGCCTGGAGGAGAGCAGCCAGGCAAGCTGGAAGAGAAGCAGTGAGCCACACCTCCGCCCAATTAACCCTTTACCCTCAGCATCGGGACCAGCTCCCCCCCTCTCGTGTTTGCCTGCACTGATTGGCACAAGTGCAGCACAATGGCAGAAGCAGCCCACTAGAGGGTGTGCATGCCTTAAACAAAAAAATGTTGCAAGGGAAGCCCGTCCACTGGCATGGCCCTCCAAAGCAAAAGTGCACACTATCACGTCAGGGCAACAGTTTACATTCTAATTTGGAGAACAGTGCAAGTGCTCAGGTCAAGATTTCATCCAAGTACGCTCATCTCACAGAAGCAAAGCATGGTGAAAGTATAAAACACCAGGTTTTCCCCTCAGTTGGTTGAACACTACGACTCATTGATTGTGGAAAGCTCACAGCACCAGACCTTTTCTGACTTCTCTGACCTTATGAAATTAAGAACAGATGTCAGCCCAGTAACGAGGTGCCATCCCAGGATTTAAATTCTAAAGAACAACCACTGCTCACAAGCTAAGGACAGTACAGCATTGGTGCAGAATGAACCAGGCCCCAGTCATGAGGGAACTGGCTGAGATGGAAAAGGACTGAACTATCTGCAAAATAAACAGCAAACAGTGAGGCACACCTTGACCTTGATAGTAGTACAGTGCAGCCAGAGTGCCGCCAGGCAGCACATAGACAATGTAGAGCTGCAGGAAAGAGACCACCCCAGCTCGCCACCCCAGCATCAAAAGGCCAGCGTTGGCCCACCAATGAGAGTGTCACATGGAGTGACCAACCTTGCCAAGGACCAAACCTGCCAAGCACGTACAAACTTAGACAGGCCCAGAAGCCATGACAGCATAGCCTTGAGGCACAAACACTGTGCCTTCGATCAAAAAGGAGGCAAAAAGGAGGTTTCCCGCCATCCACGGAGTGGAGCATTAAGGAGACCGAGGAGAAGAGGCCCGGTGTGGCCCGAACGCAGGAAGGAGATTGTGTTCACCCTAACTGCACTGCCCCTCAATGGGGCAGAGTGTTCAGGGAGTGTCCTCCCCCACAATGCCTACAGACTGAGAACTACTACCAGCATGAGGAGAGTCGCACATCCCGAGTGGCAATTGGCTACCAGCACAAATGGAAGGAGACTCTTGTCTTCCACAGCAATCCTGAGCTGCACCCTGAATGCCTTGTCCAGGAGAGGAAAGGTATAGAAGAGGTTGCAGATTAGATGCATGAATCCAAACCTACCTCCACTGCCGTCACAGAATAGCTGCCGTATATGTGAGGAGATGACCAGTCCTACAGACAGGACAGGACCTGGTCCAAAATGGGAGAAGATGCACAATCCTACAAAGATGACACAGCTGGCTTTAGGTCCTAGTGAGCAGAACTGACGACACGTGGCCTGAAGCCACCTTGCACAAGGTGATGAGAACACGTGTGACGCGTGGCTGGATGCCACATCACAAGCAATATTCGAGGAAGAAAAAGAGCCTGTTGTGTCACAATGAAAGACCTGGCCCACTGAAAGACCTGCAGACCACAATTGTGCAAGACTGAAATATCACAGGATGAAGAGATCGAGGACTCGTACCACTGTCTGAGAGTGCACCTGTCAACACAAGCCAGCCACCGCCATGCAATGATATCACTGGAGACAGCCCAGCGGGGGTACAGAATGTAAGCTGCCTGCATGCGTGAACCGCATACCTGCCCCACGCTTTACAGTGCGACTGTCCAGCCACCTTTCACAGGCTGCTTGAAGCAGATGGCATCCCTGCTAACAAGTACACATTTCAAAGAAGAGAGACTGCATTAACTATGCGGAGTCTCTTGGCTGCGAAGTCCCTACAGTCACCCTCACTTCAGCAAGACATAACTATCTGTCCTCCAGGTCACCTAATGGCAAACACCATCACTGCCCCATGCATCACCCAATCCAACAAAGGAGGATCTCATAACCTGGGTGGAGCCTTACCCCGAAAACCTAAAGAGACCTCCAAAGCACTCCAGGCAACTTGTGAGACCAGTAGCCGAAAGACTATGTGTTAGGCCCCACGGGCACCTGAGTCCTGCTGGCAAGAGCACACAGACCATGAGACATCAACCCTTAGTGGTTGCGTTAATGACTTGGCCATGGCTGCTGTCGGACAGCCTTCAGCGGCCCTAAGAAAGGAGCCCACATGCAGCCAGAACAATCCACGTGGTCCTGGGGCAATTCAGTAAAAAGGGCCTCAAGGAAAATCCTGAGTGAGGAATCCTTAAATGAGAGATGGTCTAGAAGCTACTCCACTGACAAGGTACTGAGACGCACCAGGGCTGCAGAGGAAGGCGTCAAATCATCCCAGATGTCTTCCTAGTCTTCGCAGAGTTGGTCTTCATGGAGTCAGGATGTCTTATGAGGAAATTCTACAATTGCATTCACCAATGCTCCTGATGCATCAAGTTTGAACTTTTTGACACCCACCACATCACTGCAAGAGCATGCAAGACTGACCAACAGTGCGAGAATGGACATTGACCCCACCAACCAGCTGTTGAAGAATCCGGATTCCATCTGCCTAGTGTTCATGCCCAGCAGTAGCTAGTTAAACCATGGGTTCGTGCAGAGATGCCCGGGTGTTCCCAGCTGCACATGTTCACTTCCTTTTTGCGACTGCCTCTCGAGGCTGAGACTTACTTGGTGTCTTGTGTGTTTTGTTTTATTCTTGCAGGTTGGACTGGTTTTTATTTTCAATAAAGTTTGGGAGGAAAGCAGTGTCCTGCTGGGGCACATTCTAGTGTTTGTTAAACAGCCACTCCTTGATGCCTGGACTTTACATCCACCCTACACCCATCCAACACAGGCATCACCGGTCAGGTGACCCTTTCAATAAAGGAACCCATGTTCACGTGCTCTTGGCCAGTTCTACACATTATACGTACATGTCCGAGTGGTTCTTTAGTCAGCATGAGGGCTTAGGGCCCACAACACAGCAGCTTCCTTTTCCTGCTGCTATGCTGACGGGTCCATGCTGCCATCTGAGAGTGGCTAGGAGCTCCCTGCTGCACCAAATGCTCTCCTCATCACACAATCATGTGTTCATTAATTTCTTTACATTCCATGACGTTTGTAAAATCTATCAAATAGAGGTTTTGCACTCTATTTTTTGTGAGAGCTGTGTTTTTTTTGTGAACGGTACCACCTATTTGTCTGTGTACTTTCTTCCTTTTGGTTGGGGGTTACTTGGCATCTGGTTTGAAATGTGTTCCATTTTAAAGTTGGACCATGTTTTTCATGGAAGCCACTTCGTGAGTGTCCTAATGTGATAAAATGAACCTTCATCTTGGTCAGTCAGCGGTCTAGTTGTACACAGGTCAGAATGTGCAGGTCTGCTGTTGTCTATTTTATCACTCTTCCATTATAGCCAAGCAAGCCCTTTTGTGCCTGAGCATGCCAAAACACCACTAGTCACGCTACCCAAACATGCAGAGAAGATGAGATCAAACATAGAAATTGCCCCCTCAAAGTTTACAATCTCTTTGTTTCCCACCTATGTAACAATGTCACTCCAACTCTTGTAACCGTTACCATTCAATTGGCTTTCAAAGAGTGTCCTCTAAAGTCTATTTAAGAATTAATACAAACTCTCACAGCAGTGTCATTATGCATAATTAAGCAATTAAACAGACACCACATTTCTAACATTATCAGCCTTCATGGAATTGACCTGCTATTTTTAACAGAAACCTGGCTAGTGAGCATAGTGTCCATCCATAATTTCGAAAACCTCAGAAAACTAATTTGAACAGACTCACAGGCAATGTAGCGATTATATCACCTGATTAATTGATGATGAAAATACTTTCTAAGCAACCGAAATTTGAACTGGAAAACCTTCCTGTTAGCATTTCATTCAAATTAGCTATACTGATTTTCATATTGATTTACAGGCCATCTAACCCTCTGGTTCTACCGTCACATCCTTCTATGAAGAACTGCCAGACTGCACTATTGATGAACAAAAGCTGGGGTATATGATTAAAATACTCCTTGAGAAACAACATAACCTTTCAAAATCTCAAACTGCGAAGCCATTCTGTAAGGGAATTAGCACATGGAACTTCTTCTCCTCAGGGATTCTTTATATGGTTCAAGGGGATTCTTCATCTAGTCGGGGGCTCCTGGGGTGCTGTCCAATTCCTGCAAGCTCCTGCACATGTATGTTCCTCCAAGGGACTATTTTGTACCCAGGACGCGCATCCTTGGACGCCATTTGTTTCATCCCTATGGGTCTGGGCTCAATTACAGCCATGCTAGGGGTTGTGAACCAAGTTCCTTCTGCATGCTGGTGTGTCCTCAATGTCACCTGCAGAAGGATTTGTCTTGACCCTGATTTTGGTTTCTGAGATACCATATATTAGTGGATATGATATTCTTCACATATTATTCTGTAGGTTTTGGGTATAGAAATGACATATGTTTTATGTATTCTGAATGTTTCTATTATTATTTGATTTCCCAATTCAAAGATGGACAAACTTTTCATGGGTTTTATGACATCCTGTTTTGTACTGTAAAGGAGAGTCCATTTTGAATCAAGTTGCATTACAATTGTATCTGTTTGATTTCTTGCTCAATATTACATTCCCAGTCACAATCTGGAGTTTGGATTGTTTCCGGAGATAGTAAGATGTTCATAAGCTCAAACAAAATCACATCACCTGTCGCCGAGAAGCAGTCAACTCACATTGGAGGCCAAATGTTGCATGCCATTTTGGCCTCGGCCAATCTAATTACAGTACATAAAAAACACCCCTTTTTGAAAATGCATTTCACATGAAATGACCAAAAGTCATTGGTAACTGTAAACCCTCAGCACCAGGCATCATGCACGACTGCTATATTTTAATCTCATATCAAACTACCATACAATAAAAAAAAATCTCTGTTCCCAAAAACCCCAAACACTAAAGTTTTGCTTCATCATTTCAACTCCTCGCTCCTTGCCACCATGGATGAAAGATTGCCAATCCGGGAACAAAAGCCTGCATGCATACAAAGCCGAAATTAACCTTGTTTTTCAAAAATCTAAACCTAGAAGTTTGGAGAGTGATGTAGAACCTCAATAAAAGAAAGACAGATAACAGGCAGGTTTCATAGGCAAGAGTTTATACATGAATTCATGGGGACAAGCGCTTGACAGCTGCATGTCCAATTTGCGGAACTTCCACATGATCTTTTATTCGTGAAAATCACAAAGGCATGAAAATATACATTCAATCATGATACAGAAATAGTGATTACTTCAGAATTATACCAAAATATGTAGTATGATGTTGATCTAAAAGGGAAGAATTACAAAATCATCAGAATACCCAATCAATCAAAAATCAAATAGCAACTTGTGATGGAAGTGTGATACTGGAATAGCTTGAATGACCATGGTGAGGGCCTAGTACATGCGTAAATTTTATGATTCTTCACAATTCCCACCCAATCAGAGGTAGGTCCTCAGGTCCTTACCTGTCTATGGTTATAGATATGTCGAATTATTGCCATTTCAGGGTAGGAGAGGCAATGTATTCCACATGAGATGTATTTTAGTGCAAGCCTTGCATTACAAGCTGTTTATCAGAGTACACTAGTGTATCTGAGCTCATTTGCCCTTAGATACGTCTTGCAGGCCTTGACTTCACTGACTATCACAGAACAGAGCAAGGGATCAATGGATTCTAGTAAAAAGAAAAACATGACTTCAACATCCCCTCTTCTGATAATCAATGATGACCCCTATCCATACCTACTCCTCTATAATTATCACCCCTTCATGTCCTTGATCATCCTCAGCAGAGGTGGGCCCCAACACATCTGGCTTTAGTGAATGTGGTTGCTGAGATCTGAGCAGTGTGGTCGAGCAACCTTAGACTTATTAGAGAGGAGTTTTAGACATCTGCAAATGCACACACAGTCAATAAATGAGACACAAGACTCAATAAGGAGATCTACACCAATTTACAAAAATAACAAGTATCTTTATATATATTTAGAATCAATACAATCAGGTAAGTATGTTTTGCAAGAAAAATTCTTTCAGGTTTCAAAAGTGCATTTTTCAGAAGTGGCTATGTTATCCCATAGAGGAAAAAACAAGTACTGCATTCAGGTTTAGTACAGTGACCTACGGGACCAATCTCCTGGACTTAGGTTGAGTATGAAAGACTTCCTGAAGGATAGGACCTTTCAAGTCCTAGCTCGATCTTTTTTCTCTAACCCTCTGCCACTTAGTTGTGTGGTGCCGCAGGGCTCCTCCTTGAGCCCTACACTCTTTAACATTTATATGTCCCCCCTGGCCAGAATTATTGAGCCACATGTACTATCTCTAATATCCTATGCGGATGATATTCAGTTGGTCTACTCCTTCTGTGCTAAGAATAGCCAAGAACAGGCTACTTTATCTTCCTGTCTCTCAGATATCGCCAGATGGATGACAGAGAGCAAGCTTAACCTCAACGATGGGAAAACAGAAGTTATGATTGTCAGGAATTCTTCCCTACTCAGGTCCCCATCTTTGGTAGTGGACCTGCTTAAGGATCTACCTCCGCCCAAAGAATCCATAAAAAGTTTGGGTTTTTGGTTAGATCGTCACCTTACAATGGAATGCCACGCAAAGAAATTGGCAGCTCCCTGTTTCGGTTTTCAAAAGAACCTTTAGCAAAATTTTTAAACTACTTCCATTCTCAGCCAAAAGACTTCTTACTCAGGCTCTGATACTTTCACAACTGGACTATAGGAACGTACTGTTCCTGAGCTCTCCTTTGCATGTCCTAAAGAGTCTTCAGATGGTGTAGAACGTTGCTGCTTGCTTATTCACAGACACCCCCAGTCATTTTCCTGCCACTCCAGCCTTGGCTTTCCTCCATTGGCTTCCTATTGAACAATGCATTATCTTTAAAGCTATGTGTTTTGTTCACCGAGCCCTCTGAAACAAGGGTCCAGTCTTCCTCAGATGAATGATCATTCCCTATACCCCCCTGGAGATTACGCAGATCTTCTTCAGCTTTTCTAATCAACTCCTTTTGTGCTAAGAAATTCACATGGGGGGTAAATCCTTCGCCTGCAGAGCGGCTAAGATCTGGAACTCCCTCCCCTTGGAACTTTGTCATGATTTGTCAGAATCGTCTTTTCGTCGAAAATTTAAAACTGTATTGTTCCCTGTTTAGATCTGTTCCTAATATCTAGTGATCCTCCTCAGCACTGGGAGGCCTTCAGGTAGCCATGCGCTCTACAAATTCTGTAAACTAAACTAAACTAAACTATGGGGCAGGGTTGAAGGCCACACCAACAGGTCCGTCCGGGCAGCATATGGACAGCCGGGTGCAGTACAGCATTGGTTACCCAATGTTAGTCAAATGGGGATCAGTCCAGTTGAAAAGAGGCTGCAAATTTGGACAGGGAGTACAGTTGAGGAGAATCAACAGGTGCGTTCATGTCTTGAGGTGCTTGGGGACACCTTGGGGCCAGGGGCAACGGGTGCAAAGGTGTCCTGGGGCATCGGGTTTTCTCCACTGGAAATACTCACAGTTGAGGGGGCCTGTACGATGAAGCTGCAGGCAGCGTCAGGGAGTCTCCACTGGGCAAGTCTAAGGTGGGCTGTGACTCTGGAGGGGTGGGGGACCACGTTGGCACTATTGGCCCACCTCAGGTTGGTCTAGGTTGCACGGGGGCAGTGGTGTTTTCAGGTGACGTGTTTTCAGCGGTCCGTTGTCCCCGCAGTTTCCTTGGAGTGCCTGCAATATGTTGGGAAAAAGCTCCGCTACTCTTGGAGCATTGTTGAAGGCAGGCAATCTTCCCAGGCTTTTAGACACACAGCAGCTTGCAGGACAAGTTGACTTTGGCTCAAATCGGCGAGAGCAGCAGACAGGATGACAGTTCCAGGGCCAAGTCAGGTGCTTCTCCCTCAGTCTTTGCTTTTGCAGCTCATGAGCATCCTTCTTCTTTACAGGTCAGCAGGAATATGATTTCCTGTTGCCAGAGGCTCCTCTATATACTGAATTTAAAGGTGTTATGGGAGTGTAGGGAAATAGCCAATGGCTGCTTACCCCTGGGGCCACTATGCCCCCAATGTGGCCACTTCCTGTGAGAACTTGATTTAGCCATGTCCCAGAGTTCCTAATTCTGCCAACACCAAGATGGCAGATTTTTAAAAGTTGTGTCCACATCAGGCAGCTCACCTTAGGGGTGAAGCTGACTTGTAGGATGGACACCTCTCTAAATACTACATTTTCCACCTGCCCAGGGGTCAAATAGGCCTTGGGGCAGGGGGATCAGCATCTCTCCCTTGAACAAAGCCAGATCTGTGTACCAAGGGTGGTGGGATTGATTGAAGCCCCCTGCCTTGGAATGCAGATTTGCAGGTCATCCTGTTGGGAGGGGTGTACTAACACTCATGCCAGAGCAGGCTTTTGTTCCTGTCCGCCAGAGAGCAAAGGCTCCCACCCTTGTGGGTCAGAAATATGTCTGGTGGGGCATGCTAGTTAGAACTTGTTAAGCAGCACACAAATAAATGGTAGTTTTTTCAGGGGGCACCTCTAAGGTGCCCTCTGGGTGCACGTATTATTAAATCCATCACTGGAATCACTGAGAGTTTATTAATATGAGATGGTTAATATCAAACATCCCTTTTTTCAGTGAAAGCATCATGTAGCTGGGGAACACGTACTGACCAGTGTCCAGCACGTGTACTTAAAATGGCTCCTCTGTTCACTCACTATGTAAGGGAACCGACAAAGACATAGCAGGGGCATATCTGCTCTTGCAGATATATCATCACATGTAATATGATGCACCCAGCCTTAGGGCTGTAAGCCCTGCTGTAGGTGGTGACTTACATATATTGCCTGCAGTGTTAGGGGACATGGCACGCAGGCTGTGTGCCATGTGGCACAAAAATCCGATAGGGTGTTTAATAGGAATGGTGCTCACAATATCCCACCTCAAATCTCCATTGTAAACAGAGTCTCCACAGTGTTTCTGGAAGGGAGGACCCACCCCACTCCCTCACAATTTGTTTAAAAAAAAAAAAAACATATGCAATCCAAGGCACTTGTGTCAAATAAGTATGCCCATTACCGTATCTCTGTGTTCAGCAGATCCACTTGTTTTTATTGAATGTATTCTTCCAGCCAGTCCAGCCAACACGTGTTTCGTCATGCAAACAATACTTGCTTTGACTTTGTCAAGGCTGTAAATCAACTTAATTCAATCCAATTATTTTTCCAACCATAACTAAGATTTATACTAAATATCTCCAATCTCCATTTTGAAATGACTAAAATCCCATAATAGTTACATGATATTAAAAAAATCAGTTACAGTGCCTTCACCAAAATTCCAAAGTAGAAGTTGCAAGTGGAATTAAAATAGCATGCATAAAATGATGGGTAGTGTAAAAGTAGATCACTCCTATAGTGTCAACAGTAGAGGAACACTAGTTAACATTAACCAATTAAAATATTCCAAACGTGCTGTATCCATAAAAGTGAAGTGCATAATCCAATCACCTAATGTGCAACTATAATAGTGTCAACTACAGTAGTACCGACTATGCCCTACAGGCTTCTACTTGCCTTCATTCAAAATATCAAGGAATCAATCTTCCCAAAATTTACCACAACGTCCTCACAATCTTCCTACAGAAACGAAAATAGATATAAAAACAGAAAATAATCAAAACAGTTATACTATTTCTAATATCAAAATTATAGGAAAACGAGAGCCACCCGTTTTTCCCTTATCGGTAACATGTTGTGTTCTTATGTAAAGTGATGTTCCAAGCACTACTCTAATGAGTTCACATCCTTCGTCTTGCTCATTTATCTAGCAGACATAAACATAAGACTAAACCGTTGTAACATCTCTGCCTTATTAAAAGTATGATCTATTTTTACTGCATACAACTCATTTTAAACATGTATCCTACATATAGAATCGCAACGCGAGTTCGTAATTTACAAATGACCCACACCTCTTAGACACAGCTAAATCGTACTCATCAATTCAATTCCTTTCCTAACTCCCGTTTACATACATCTATACACCTCATATAGGTTCAGCCGGAATATTATATTAGCCTGAGAGAGAACATAGCCCATAATGACTATTGCATGGAAAATATAATTGTGGGAAACGAGTGCCAACCATAATGTGCTTACCGGTATCTCACTATATTAACATGTGGGTCAGGGTCCCGAGAAGCGTGTACGCGTTAAATCATCTAACCCAACTCCTTCTTTACCTCGCCTATAAATATACCAAGAGTTAACATAAACAACGGACTACAAAGTCATAGGGCGTCCGCCAACTTGGAGGTATAATCAAATCATATTGTATGCAATGGTTTTGATTTTATAGGTCCACCATAAAAAATAGTGAGATGAGTTCCATTAATTCTCAACTCGCTCTCATTGTATATTCATTAGGTTCGTATTCATGCATCTATGCGATTAGAGTATCAAATTCAAATAGTATTTTGATTCTCATTTTTGATTTAATTGCTAGATGTCCCTTAATAGACAAATGTATATTATAATGCTACACCAAGATGTCCTATTACCATAGACAATGGACTACAAAATCATGGGGCGTCCACCATCTTGGAAGTATAATCCAATTGTTTTATATGTAATGGTTTTAATTGTAGATATCCACCATCAAAAAATAGCAAGACAAGTTTCATTAGTTCTCAACTCGCTCGCATTGTATAATCATCATGTTCGTAGTCAAGCATCTATGCGATCTGAGCTATCCAATTCATATATTATTATAATTATCAATATTTGGTTAATCGCTAACAACATCCCGAACTAGGCAAGTGTATATTATAATGCTACACCGAGATGTCCACCATCAAAAGGTAGCGAGACGAGTTTCATTAATTCTCAACTTGCTCGCATTGTATATTCATCAGGTTCGTATTCATGCATCCATGCGATTTCAGTTATCCAATTCATATAGTATTTTAATTATCAATATTTGGTTAATTGCTAAACGTCCCAAAATAGTCAAACTTATATTATAATGCTACACCAAGATGCCCTATTAACATAGACAATGGAATACAAAATCATGAGGGGTCCGCCATCTTGGAAGTATAATTCAATTGTGTTGTATGCAATGGTTTTTTAAATACTAGCAACATCCCGAAATAGGCAAGTGTATATTAAAATGCTACACCAAGATGTCTTATCAAATCTCATTATTATACCCCAAGTAATTATATATATGGAGACAGAATCATGCAAATTTCTCAATGAACTCAAGATAAACTATTGCTAATTCATCATTGTTTGTCACATGGGTGTGCCCCCACCAAATATGGAGCCAGCACGCTTGGAAACTCTATTCGTAATAATTAATAACAATAGAATAGTCAACGTAAATTATATAGTAGACTCAACAAGTGTTTTTCTTCTTCTATGTATAGTATTCTAATTTTATCACATTCAATAATTGTTAATCCTTATGATCTATATCTTCTCTTCCAGAGAATTTGTAAATCAATACATAAAATACCCACATTTTTTAACTCATTCTCCCAAAAAGAATTCTAGTTCATGGTTAGTATTCAGACCCTCTTCTACTGCTCTTAATCTCAGAATCCAAATACATTCCCTCCTTCTCAAATGCAATTCTCTATTGTCCCCACAGGGGTCTTTTTGAACTTGCTCTAAACCAAAAAATTCAAAGTTTTTAATAAGTCCTTGCCCCGAACATTGTCTCATATGTACAACAATAGGATACCTAGTATCATCCTGTCTCAAGGCTCTATAATGTTCACTGACCCTTAATCTTAAGGATCTTATTGTACTCCCCACATACATATGATTACATTTACATACAACAGCATAGACCACATAAATACTGTTGCATGTGATGTTCGTAAGTATCTGAAACTTTTCTCCGATATTATTGCTAAAAGTACACGTCCCATTCCGGGCCCATCTACACATCCCACAATGCCCACATTTGTAAAAGCCTTTCATTTGGGTTGTTAACCAGTTGGTAACAGGTTTCTTAGTAGGATAGCTTGAAATTACTGCCTTTTTGATAAGTAAAGTGCAGACGATCCGAAATGTATTTCCTCAAACTATTATCTGCATGTAACACATGCCAATGTTTACGCATACATTTAAGTATAAGGCCCAATGCCTGTGTGTAATTCACTATACATTGTATCTCCTCACACTTTGGTGGTCATTCTGACCTCGGCGGTAAAAGGCGCCTACCGCCGGTCAGAAATCCTCCATAATCCCGCCGCGGTCGCGGAAACCCGCCACGGTCATTCTGACCCGCAGAAGGCAAACCTCCGAAAATCCGACCGCCACAACAGACCGCCAGACCAGCGGTCGGCGGAAAGGTGGAGGTGCCCAAACCTCCACCGCCACGCCAACAGAAATACGCCCATCCCATTACGACCCACGAATCCACGCGGCGGTCATTCAAACGCGGTATTCCATTGGCGGGACACACCGCCGCGGTCAGAATACACACAAACGAACAAAACTCAGCCACATTGGACGATTTGAATCCCACACACCTGATACACATACACACACCACTCCCACACACACAATACAATATAAAACACACACCCACATCACCCACAAACCCCTACGCTAAAAAATTCGGAAAGAAGGCAAGAGCGAGACACCAGCATCCAAAAAATAACAGCCACAGCCACTCAACACCATCACCCACACACTATCCACACACAAAACAACACACACCACCACACTCAACTCACTTAAATACACATACTCCACCCCACACATCATACACACCACCCCATGGCACCCCAAAGACAACCCCGCTTCACAGACGAAGAACTCAGGGTCATGGTGGAGGAAATCGTTCGGGTAGAGCCCCAGCTGTTCGGCACACAGATACAATACACCAGCATTGCCCGGAGGACGGAGCTATGGCAGAGGATTGTCGACAGGGTGAACGCAGTGGGACAGCACCCCAGAAATCGGGAAGACATCAGGAAGCGATGGAACGACCTACGGGGGAAGGTGCGTTCCATGGTACCAGGCACAACATCGCCGTGCAGAAGACTGGCGGAGGACCCCCACCTCAACCCCCACAATTCACATCATGGGAGGAGGAAGTCTTGAACATCCTGCATCCTGACGGCCTCGCAGGAGTCGGCGGAGGAATGGATACTGGTAAGTTGAAGCTTCAATACTGCTTCCCCCCCACCTGCATGCCAAATCAGTCCCCAACCCTCACCCCCATCCTCGAACCCCACCCTCACCCCCACCCCCATCCTCACCCCCACCCTCACCCCCACCACCATCCTCACCCCCACCACCATCCTCACCCCCACCACCATCCTCACCCCCACCCCCAGCACACCTATTCCCCGCCAATGTCTCACCATCACAACCCACACATCCCAAAACCTAGGCCTGCATGCGTCCACTAAGCATGGACACCCATCACCAAAGCATGCCCAATGCATATACACATCCCCCCCACAAGCCACCCTCACCAAAGCCCCCACACACGAATGCCAGCACTTGGGGACACGAGAACCCACAGATACACCCATATGCGACACATTTAAACTATAACCATACCTCTATACCCCTGCAGGACCCGACCGTCAACACACCGCGGCGGAGGGGCCAGAATTCTCCACACCCCCCACCCAAGAGGCCGTCAGCGATGACAGCAGCTCTGTCGACCTGGACACCGATGACCAGCCCGGACCATCGGGGACCTCTGGACAGTCGGTTCCCCTCACACAGGCCCAGGCCACTACAGACCCAAACCCCTCTGGGAACACCAGCACAGCTCCCACCCAGCGGGCCCATGCCTCTGTCTCCAGGGCGCGTCAATCTGCGGTGTGTCTACCACTACAGGGCACCCAGGATAACCCACCACCCCAACAACAACAGGGACCTGGGGGCAGTGGTAGTGGGCACACCGGCCAGGGGGCAGAGGCCCAGGGAAACAGGGGAACTCGGCGGGCAGCTGTGCGACAGGGGGGGGAGGAGAGGCCCAGGGAACCCACTCTCCACGAGGTCCTCACCACCATCATGGGAGCATACAACCGCTCCCAGGAGACGATGGCGACGGTACTGGCCCGGTTCCAGGAGATCCAGGTGCTGCAGGAGGAACACTATCGGGGGTACAGGGAGGACATCAGAGCCATCAACACCACCCTGGTTACCATGGTAGGGCTGCTGCAGGACCTCGTAAACAGCAGGGCGGACACTGAACAACACCCAAGGGCCCCTGCCACTAGCCTGGACCAAGAACAGCCATCCACCTCCGCCGGCGCTAGTGGACAGGAGGCCCCCGCACAGCAGCAGCCCACCAGACCCCCACCTCCTGCAGGAGAAGAACCACCCCGCAAGAGGGCCCTGAGATCTCGCAAGAAGACAGAGTAGGATGTCAAGACCCCCGCCAGCAAAGGATACCACCTGATGTCATCCCACTGTCCCACATTGTCACCCTGTCCATCCTTGAACTGCCCATGCTCCATCTCTCCACAGGCCTCTGGACAATGCACCTGTGTGACTGTTACTCTGGACTCTGCCATGGACATTCCTTCACCATAGCCCCCACCCACTTGAAACCACCCATCCCATTTTGAGCACTTCAATAAACACCTATTTTGCACCAAAATATCAGGAGTCTGGCTGTGATTTCAATAGATTGTAAATGACATGACAGTGCAAATATGTCCTTGTACATGGTGAAGTCAACAAACAGCTGCCACAAAGCTGTAGTCCATGGGGAAACGAAGCACAGGACTCGTAGTGGGGACCCCAGATCTGAAATAGGGAGGGAAAAGCCAAAACTCAGTCATCATACACTGGGGCAAATAGACAGGCAGCAGAGATGCTGGAGAGTAGTTAACATTTACTAAATTATCTTTGAAATGTTACCTGTGTCCTATTGGAAGTACTGTTCAATGATTCTGTCCCTGTTGTCTGTTTCAGCCCCGTCGTCTTCCTCCTCGTCACTCTCCTCAGGTTCCACCGCTGCCACAACACCACCGTCTCGACCATCCTCCTGCAGGAAAGGCACCTGGCGGCGCAAAGCCAGGTTGTGAAGCATGCAGCAGGCCACGATGATGTGACACACCTTCTTAGGTGAGTACATTAGGGATCCACCTGTCATATGCAGGCAGCGAAACCTGGCCTTTAGGAGGCCAAAGGTGCGTTCGATCACCCTCCTAGTACGCCCATGGGCCTCATTGTACCGTTCCTCTGCCCTGGTCCGGGGATTCCTTACTGGGGTCAGTAGCCACGACAGGTTGGGGTACCCAGAGTCCCCCACTAGCCATACACGGTGTCTCTGTAGCTGTTCCATCACGTAAGGGATGCTGCTATTCCTGAGGATGTAGGCGTCATGCACTGACCCTGGGAATTTGGCATTTACATGCAAGATGTACTGGTCAGCCAAACACACCACCTGGATGTTCATTGAATGGTAATTTTTTCTGTTCCTGTACACCTGCTCCCTGTCTCTTGGGGGAACCAAAGCCACATGGGTCCCATCAATGGCACCAATTACGTTGGGAATATGTCCAAGGGCGTAGAAATCACCCTTCACTGTAGCCAATTCGCCCACCTCAGGGAAAATGATGTAGTTCCTCACGGATTTCATCAGGGCAGACAACACTCTGGATAACACCTTCGAAAACATGGGCTGAGACATCCCGGAAGTAATTCCCACGGTTGTCTGAAATGACCCACTTGCCAAGAAATGTAGTACTGACATGACCTGCACCAGAGGGGGAATCCCTGTGGGTTGGCGGATGGGGGACATCAGGTCGGGCTCCAGCTGGGCACACAGTTCATGGATAGTGGCACGGTTAAGACGGTAGGTCAGGATAATGTGGCGTTCTTCCATTGTCGACAGGTCCACCAGCGGTCGGTACACGGGAGGATTCATCCGTCTCCTCGCCCAACCCAGCGGACGGTGCCTAGGAAGGACAACATGGAGCACACAGTCAAGCAACCCACAGGTACGTACTCACAACTAGCACAGTATACGATTCTCTATGCAGTGAATGGCGTGTCTGAGTGGCTATGCAAGGCCTAGGCCTGTGTGACGCAGTTGAAATTGAGCCATGTGGGACCTGGAAATGGCGGCTGCCTGACCTGTGAAGTGTGACAATGGGATGTGAGGTCAATGCGCTGGCGTGGCACACCGCGGCGGGCGGCGGGCGAAGACCGCGGCGCGAAGCCGCATTGGTTAACATTGAAGCCTATGGGTTTCAGGAGCCAATGGCGAAGGGCGCCGGCGGTGGCGGGACGCACCGCCGCGGTACGCACCGCCGCGGACGTGACCGCCATTTTCTATCTACTTATCCACTTGCGACTTGAACTTTCACAGGAGAGGACCTATACTGCAAGTGTTGCTGTGACCTCGGTCTGGAAGGGACAATGGCTGCTGCGACTGGGGAAAGGGCCCCTGCCTTCACTGGAGAAGAGTTGGAGAAACTTGTGGATGGGGTCCTCCCCCAGTATGCGCTACTCTACGGTCCTCCAGACCAACAAGTGAGTTTAATTCAATATGGATTTGGGGCCACTGGCTGGCTTGGGGGCCTGGCGGGGATGGGGGGCATGTTGGGGCTGGCGGGGGGCCTGGCGGGGATGGGGGGCATGTTGGGCATGGCGGGGGGCATGGCGGGGGGCCTGGCGGGGATGGGGGGCATGTTGGGCATGGCGGGGATGGGGGGCATGTTGGGGCTGGCGGGGGGCCTGGCTGGGGGCCTGGCGGGGATGGGGGGCATGTTGAGCATGGCGGGGGGCATGGCGGGGGGCCTGGCGGGGATGGGGGGCATGTTGGGCATGGCGGGGGGCCTGGCGGGGATGGGGGGCATGTTGGGCATGGCGGGGATGGGGGGCATGTTGGGGCTGGCGGGGGGCCTGGCGGGGGGCCTGGCGGGGATGGGGGGCATGTTGGGCATGGTGGGGGGCATGGCGGGGGGCCTGGCGGGGATGGGGGGCATGTTGGGCATGGCGGGGGGCCTGGCGGGGATGGGGGGCATGTTGGGCATGGCGGGGGGCATGGCGGGGATGGGGGGCATGTTGGGGCTGGCGGGGGGCCTGGCGGGGGGCCTGGCGGGGATGGGGGGCATGTTGGGCATGGCGGGGGCATGGCGGGGGGCCTGGCGGGGATGGGGGGCATGTTGGGCATGGCGGGGGGCCTGGCGGGGATGGGGGGCATGTTGGGCATGGCGGGGGGCATGTCGGGGATGGGGGGCATGTTGGGGCTGGCGGGGGGCCTGGCGGGGGGCCTGGCGGGGATGGGGGGCATGTTGGGCATGGCGGGGGGCCTGGCGGGGATGGGGGGCATGTTGGGCATGGCGGGGGGCATGGCGGGGATGGGGGGCATGTTGGGGCTGGCGGGGGGGCTGGCGGGGGGCCTGGCGGGGATGGGGGGCATGTTGGGCATGGCGGGGGGCCTGGCGGGGATGGGGGGCGTTGGGCCACTGGAAAGGAAAATGCTGAGAAACTTGAACGTGGTATTTCTCCCTCCCTGTACGTGTCACATAGGTCCGCGCCCATGAGAAGATCGGGATTTGGCGTGCCATCGCCAAGGAAGTCCGGGCCCTGGGGGTCCACCATCGACGGGGCACCCACTGCCGCAAGAGGTGGGAGGACATCCGCCGCGGGACCAAGAAGACCGCCGAGTCTCTGCTGGGGATGGCCTCCCAACGTAGGCGGGGTGCCTGCCGTCAACTGAGCCCCCTGATGTTCCGGATCCTGGCGGTGGCCTACCCTGAATTGGATGGGCGCGTGAGGGCAGCACAGCAGACACAAGGGGGTGAGTACAAGCATTATCTACTCTGTTGTCGCGCAGTGGAGGTGTCTGGGTGGGGGAGGAGGGCTGGGGGTCCCCCTAGGCCAGGGCGATATCTGTAGGCTGGGCACCCCCGTACGCCCCTGTGTCCCCAGCCACCACCCTCAGTAGTTTGTCAGTACAGCCATCCCTGGGCCGTGTCATCCATGGGTGCAGTTGTCAACTCTAGGCGTGTAGGGCATGTTCCACGGAATGCGTAGCGTACCCCAAGTGCGCAAGTTAGTGCAGGGGGCATCTGTGTCTGTCATGTCCGCTAACTGTACCGGAGATCCATGTACTCAATATCCCTTTATTTCTCTCTCCCCCCCCCTTTTTGTTTGTCTTTCTGTGCTTGTGTGCATCAGCATCATCAGGCGGAGGAGAAGTGGCATCGGGGCAGGAGGGAGCTGCATCTCACATGGCCCAGGAGGGCCATGCCACAGAGTCAGACTGGACCAGTGAGACGGAGGGCGAGGGGAGCTCCACGACGGGGACGACTGGACCCTGCAGCGACACGGACACGTCCTCGGAAGGGGGCTCCCTTGCGGGGGTGGCACCATCCGTGCCCCCCGCCATTACAGGTACAGCCGCCACCCAGCGCACCATCTCCGCCCTCCCAGCAGCCCCTCAGCGTTCGCCCCGTGCCCGCTCTGCCAGGAAGCCGGGCATCTCCTTCGCCCCAGGCACCTCAGGCCCTGCCCCTGTTACCCCCGCTGCCCTCAGTGAGGAGGTCATTGACCTCCTCCGAACGCTCATTGTTGGGCAGACTACCCTTTTGAATGCCATCCAGGGGGTGGAGAGGGAGGTTCATCGCAGCAATGCGTACCTGGAGGGCATTCATTCGGGTCAGGCTGCCCATCAGCGATCGTTCCAGGCTCTGGCCTCAGCACTGACGGCAGCCATTGTCGCTGTCTCCTGCCTGCCTCTACTAACTCCCTCCTCCCAGTCTCCTGTTCCTCTGCCTGTCCCACCCACACCATCAGACCAGCCTGCACACACCTCAACACCCAAGAGAAGCTCATCCAAACATAAGCACCACAGATCACGCAGACATTCACACACGCAACATTCCGATGCAGACATGCCAACAGTCACTACCACCTCTGTGACCCCCACCTCCTCGTCTCCCTCCTCCCTCCCTGTGACGTCTACACTCACACCTCCATTCACCTCACCATCAGCCAATGTTTCCATCACCAGCACACCCTCCACTCCAGTCCGCACACGTGCAGTCACCACCCCCACTGCCATTTACACGTCCCCTGTGTCCTCTCCCACTGTGTCTGTCACCCCCTCTTCCACACCACACAAACGCAGCCACCCACCCACCCAACAGCCATCCACCTCTAGACAGCCTATCCCTCCTGCACCTGCACCCAAAGACAGCAAACGTGACTCACCTACAACCACATCCTCTCCCTCCACTCCCATTCCCACTGTACCTACCACTCTCCATTGTCCCAAGAAGCTCTTCCTCGCCACTACTAACTTCTTTCCTGACCCTGAGCCCCCCCCCTCCTTCTCGTCGGGGTAAGAAGAGCACCTCAGCCACCACCAGCCCTGCAGCCCCCTTGACAAGGGTGCAGGGGTATTGGAGCCCGCCAGCCCGCATGTCTGGATCTTCGCCCAGCAGCAAGGGGACAGGCAGCCCACCCCCTGGGAAGAGGAGCAGAAGGCGGAAGGGGCGCCGCAGGAGCCCGCCTTCTACATCCCCCCCGGACACCACCCAGAGACAGTCACCAGCCACAGCTCCAAAGGGAGGAAAGGGCCACAGGCCGACGACTAAGGAGGGCAAGGGCAGCAAGTCGGAGAGGTCAGGCAGCAGGCCTGCTGCCCAGGAGGAGCCCACAACCCCCATAGCCGCTGCCCCGGGAGGAACCGGCACAGCTGCCCCGGGAGAGCCCACCACCCCCATAGCCGCTGCCCAGGGAGGACCCAGCCCAGCTGGCCAGGAGGGCCCCACCACCCACAGCCCAGGTGGGCATTGAAGGAGCACCATCCCCGCTGCCCAGGAGGGCACCACCAGGCAATTAGCAGTTGGCCATAGACCGGCCGCCGTCTCAAGAACCGCTGAACTGGGCCCCGCCGTCTCAAGAACCGCTGAACTGGGCCCCGCCGTCTCAAGAACCGCTGAACTGGGCCCTTCAAGGCAAGTAGCGCTGACCTGGGCCCCACCGTCTCAAGAACCGCTGAACTGGGCCCGCCGTCTCAAGAACCGCTGAACTGGGCCCCGCCGTCTCAAGAACCGCTGAACTGGGCCCCGCCGTCTCAAGAACCGCTGAACTGGGCCCCGCCGTCTCAAGAACCGCTGAACTGGGCCCCACCGTCTCAAGAACCGCTGAACTGGGCCCCGCCGTCTCAAGAACCGCTGAACTGGGCCCCGCCGTCTCAAGAACCGCTGAACTGGGCCCCGCCGTCTCAAGAACCGCTGAACTGGGCCCATCAAGGCAAGGAGCGCTGAACTGGGCCCCACCGTCTCAAGAACCGCTGAACTGGGCCCCGCCGTCTCAAGAACCGCTGAACTGGGCCCCGCCGTCTCAAGAACCGCTGAACTGGGCCCCGCCGTCTCAAGAACCGCTGAACTGGGCCCTTCAAGGCAAGGAGCGCTGAACTGGGCCCCACCGTCTCAAGAACCGCTGAACTGGGCCCCGCCGTCTCAAGAACCGCTGAACTGGGCCCCGCCGTCTCAAGAACCGCTGAACTGGGCCCTTCAAGGCAAGGAGCGCTGAACTGGGCCCCACCGTCTCAAGAACCGCTGAACTGGGCCCCGCCGTCTCAGGAACCGCTGAACTGGGCCCCGCCGTCTCAAGAACCGCTGAACTGGGCCCTTCAGGGCAAGAACCGCTGGCCCTTTGGCAGACGTGGCAGGGCAGGATCTATCTCGGGCAGGGCTGCAGGATGTCCTCTGGCCAACTTGCCTCCTCCAGTGGCAGTGGGGTCTGTTATGGACTGTATGGACTGTGGCTTTGCTCTCCCCAGGATGGCCCAGTGGGCAGGCCACCCACTGTATGGACTGTATGGACTGTGGCTTTGCTCTCCCCAGGATGGCCCAGTGGGCAGGCCACCCACTGTATGGACTGTTTGGACTGTGGCTTTGCTCTCCCCAGAATGGCCCAGTGGGCAGGCCACCCACTGTATGGACTGTATGGACTGTGGCTTTGCTCTCCCCAGGATGGCCCAGTGGGCAGGCCACCCACTGTATGGACTGTATGGACTGTGGCTTTGCTCTCCCCAGGATGGCCCAGTGGGCAGGCCACCCACTGTATGGACTGTATGGACTGTGGCTTTGCTCTCCCCAGGATGGCCCAGTGGGCAGGCCACCCACTGTATGGACTGTATGGACTGTGGCTTTGCTCTCCCCAGGATGGCCCAGTGGGCAGGCCAGCCACTGTATGGACTGTATGGACTGTGGCTTTGCTCTCCCCAGGATGGGCCAGTGGTCATGGAGTCCCCTCGTGGATCTGGCGTCGTGTACTCAAGTGGCTGAGGTGCCCCCCCTTCCCTTCCCCCTGAGGTGCCTGTCCTATTTTCTTTCGGATGCCCCTGCAGTGTTCTCTCCGTGGAGTTCTTGTCGTGGGACTGGGCCTTGCCCCTTTGCACAGGACCCCTGTGATCCACGGACAGTGGTTGGACTACATTTAGTAGCTGTATATATTTTGTACATAGTTTATTTATTTATTGGGATTACTGGTGTACATATTTCAATATATCTGCCCGTTTATGATCTCTTCTTTTGGTCTTTGCATTATTTCGGAGGGGGGTGGTTTGTGGGTTGTGACAGTGATCTGTGGGAATGCATTGATGTGTGTGTTGTAGTGGGTGTGGGTGGGTGGGTGTGTGCCGGTAATCTTTTCCCTCCCCTGTGTCGTAGGTGCCGTACTCACCGATGTCTTCCGCGCCGCCGGGCGTGCTCCTGGTATATGAGCAGGAATAGGAGTGCGGGGATGACCTGCAACTCTGGCTCCATACTGCCGGAATCTCGCGTGGAGTGCGTAGAGGTGAGCGTTTTCCCGTTCGTAGTCTGTTTCCGCCGTGTTCTTATCGGCGGTGCTCCCGCCCCGGAAAAGGTGGCAGATTGGTGGGTCGTAATAGGGTGGGCGGTACTTTGTCTGCCGCCGGGCTGTTGGCGGGAACCGCCGCGCTGTTTGTTTGTACCGCTGTGGCGGTCGGAGTGTTAAGTTGGCGGGCTGTGTTGGCGGTTCCCGCCAGGGTCAGAATTGCATATTTTAGACCGCCGGCCTGTTGGCGGCTTGGCCGCCGCTTTATCACCGACCGCCAGGGTCAGAATGAGGGCCTTTGTCTTATGATTATATTTTAAAGTGTCTTTCCTAGAAATGTTCATGAACTTATCATGAGCTTTCTTAATAATATATGGTTCATATCCACGTTGGGTAAAACGTGTCCCCATGTCTTTGATACATTTCTGGAAATCTAAATCTTTACTACAATTATGCCTCACTCGCATCATTTCTCAGTATGGTATTGCCATAGTTTGATGTCTTGGATGTGCACTGGTTGCATGTAGTAAAGAATTGCTGCAGTGCTTTTTCGATATATTCTACTCTCAAATCTCTGGTCCTCAATATAAAGTTCAACATACAAGAACGCAATACTAGTAAACCTAATATTTGCCACATTGGAATTCAAATATTCACAAAAACTATTTAGTTCCATAGTGGTTCCAGTCCAAATCATAAAACAATCATCAATAGATCTACCCCAGTATAGGAAATGGGTGTTCCATTCTGTTCCGCTCGGGCCCCAAATTAGTTCCTGCGCCAAATGTCCCATAAATAAATTTGCATATGGAGGAGAAAATCTCAAGCCAACTGCTACTCCTTGTTTCTGTCAGTGCCATTCAGTTTTCAACAGAAAGAAATTGTTGGGTAGTATCAATTCAGTCATCGTCACTAACATTTCTGTGTCTTCCCATAAGCTTGCTGATCTCTTGTTTTAAAATTGTTTTAACGCAAGGATGACTAAGTCATGTCTTATACTGGTGTACAATGCAACCACATCTAAAGTGACCAAAATCATCCCTGGCTCCCAACTAATATCAGCAAAAATGCTCAAAATATGTTTAGTGTCTTTAATGTATTAGGGGAGATCATGTACATATGGTTGTAGAAAAACATCTACAAATTCCGAGAGTTTTTCCGTGGGACCCCCTATGCCTGATACTATAGGCCTACCCGGTGGAAATGGTGAGTTCTTATGTATCTTGTGGAGGGTGTATAGACATGGGTATCTGGGTCTAATAACTCATAGATACATGTATTCATTCTCATTCAATAAACCTTTCCCGAACCAATCCTTCAAAGAATTATTAATGTTATTTGTCATATTCAGTATTGGGTTGTGGGTAATTTTTTCATAACAGACCCGATCCCCTAATTGCATGTAAATTTCCTGTTCATAATCTGATCTATTCATTATTACGATGTTACCTTCCTTATCAGCTTATTTTATTATAATATCATTCAGTTTCGCAAAGTCCTGAGGGCCATGCATTCCCAATAACTAAGATTTTTTTTGTAAGACCAGTTTCATTTCTTCATCTTATATTCCATTTTAACTAGGTCTCTCCAGACCAATTTATAAAAGGTATCAATGGAATTACCACTAATCAAATTTGGTGTCCATTTTGATTTTATTTTTAATCCACTGATAACTGCATTAGGATGAATATCTAATTCTGAAAGTACTTGCGGAATAGTAATTGAGTCTTCCTCATAATCAGTAATGGACATCAAAGTAACTATATCGTGTGTGTCTTGGATAGTGAGAGGAATATTTTTTGTTGATATTATACAATATGTTTTCACCCAGATTAGTAACATTTGTTTCAAAATATTTTTTTAGTTTAAGACTTCTGATATATTTGAACAAATCTATCTTTGATTGATAGAATTCACCAGTATCCTCAGGACAAAAACCTAAGATTGTACTCAGTAGGGAAATAGCATCATTGGATAGAGTTCTGTTAGAGAGATTTTTTATATTGATTGTTCCCCCAGCAGCACCTGCTATTTCTCCTTGCCCCATGACCTCGTTCTCATTTCCATCCTTTCTTCTACGGTTCCCTCCTCTCTTACCCCTCCTTGTTTTGTGGAAATGTCCCTTCTCCAATTTAATTCCTGGTGTCCCTATTTGATTCCCTGTACCTCCCTTAAAAAAGAGGGAGTGTTGTCCTTATGTATTGCCATGTGTGATGATGCTCCCTCACTTACATCCGAATCACTACCACTACTTAATGGGACACTGAGAGAGGCCATATCCGAACTTTGTGATCCTGTTCCTGATGTCTGTTTTCTATCATCCTTTCTAATCAAATAATCATATTGTTTAGAAAAAGTAAACATTCCCCATTTCTATAATCCAGCTCAGCATGCTTCAATTTCTTTGCCTTCCTTTGTTTAGTTTCATTTTGGTGTTTGGTAAGAATGTCATTTAGAATTGCATAGTTCTTAGTTGTTGCCTCCACTAGATTCAATTATTTTATCTCATTTTCTAATACTAAAATCTCTGATTGCAAATTAGAAACTTTTCTGTCAGCATTCTCGATTAAGATATCTATCAATTTCATAGAACTCAAATTGAATTCCTTCTCCTAACAATCCAAAAGATCATCATCCAGATCATCAAAAGTGCCAACAATCTGGGATCTTAATCCCCTCGGTATCCTTTCAAGTTTCACACATTGTCTTAGAGTTGATCCATCCCACCATTTTGATATTTCTTGCTTTTTAAGCTTCTCTAATCTTATGAACGTATCTCTCATACCTTTCTTGGGTTTGTGAATCCCACTCCAATTCCTAGTATTAACATCACTACTTCCCTCTAAACTGTTGAATAATGCCTCAGCTATCGTATTGCGATCCATAGTATTAGTCCACTAGTCTAGTGTTTAGAGCTGCCCACCTATACCAACAGTACAAAAATCCGACAGGGTGTTTAATAGGAATGGCACTCACAATAACCCACCTCAAATCTCAAATATAAACAGAGTCTCCACGGTGCTCCTGGAAGGGAGGACCCACCCCACTGCCCCACACATTTTTTTCCAGAAAAAACAAACATATGCAATCCAAAGCACTCGTGTCAAATAAGTATGGCCATTATCCGTATCTCCGTGTTCAGCAGATCCACTTGTTTTTATTGAATGTATTCTTCAGTTCCAGCCAACACGTGTTTCGTCATGCAAACAATACTCGCTTTGACTTCGTCAAGGCTGTAAATCAACATAATTTGATTCAATTATATTGGCTTCGATCCCAGTCATAGAACCAAGATGGTGGTCCTGTCAGCTCTCAATGATCTTTATCTTCTTATCGATAAAGAAGAAATTATCATGCTAGTCCTCTTAGACATTTTGGCCACTTTTGATACCATTGAGCCTAGCATGCTTAAGTCACTCAAAGCAGCTGGTATCACCAGTATGGTCATGAAGTGAAAACATCTTCTGTTTCAGAGAGATCACAGGCGAGCACTCTTACCCACTACTCTTCAAAGTCATCCAACATTGACTTTGGTCAATGTTCTCACCATTTCTAATTAATATGTACATGCAGGATCTTGTCCAACTGCTCCACCAAGCAGGAGCACTCCCTTACATGTATGCTGATGGTACTCAGCTTAACGTTAACCTAGTTAGTGTGCAAAAGTCTTAAAATCAAATGACAAAAACACTACTGGAGGGCCTCACCATTGTCAGAGGATGGATGGCCAGGACTTCCTGAAGATGAACCAGATCAAAACTGAGATTTGAATGATCTCAGCTTCATTAGTTGTGAAATGGGATACAACCATATGGGCACACATAATTGTCAGCTCCCAGGTCCTTTAACAATGGTGCTGCTATCATTCAGTCATTTCTTGACTAGGCAAATTCCACCTACTTTGAATCGCCAGGCAAAATATTACATGGACTGCAACTTGCTCAGAATATATTGGCACAAGTGCTTTCAAAAATTGCCAGACGATTCCATACATCAGAAGTGCTGTGATCTCTACATCGGCTAACAATCTGATCTCGGTTAGCATTTAAGGACATAATAATAGTCTTTAATGCCTACACCACAGATCACTGTCCTTTCTGGCCACTAAATGTTCCTTTTTTCAACCTCCCCCCACTTCCTTTGGTAAGGAAACCAATCCTTGCTTGCCATCACCAGGACTAGACCGGTGACTTGTGGACACCATACTTTTTGTACAGCAGCTGACAAACTGTGGAACTCTTCGGTTTTAAATTTGTCTTCATAAAGTGCTACAATACTTCTAAATATAAGTTCTTTATTAATATCTCATACATAAAATAACATCACATAACATCATACATCATAACCTAACATAACCCTTCCTGACAGGGACATGTCTGTGTCGAAGTTTTGTCTGATGTGTAATTTTGGGTGACAAAGTTTAGTGCAAATTAATAAATTTAATGATGCATATGGTCAGAGCACAAGAACTAATGATGCTACACTTGAAACAACTTCATTATTTTCTTTAAAAGCATGATTAATAATGCAGTATAGATATGCTACATTTTTTTGTGAGAAACTGTTTTTTTTAATGGATACAGTTTCTGGAGTGTAGGTCATCTTGCTCCTGTCTTTCCCACTCTCAGTGATTGTCCAGCTGCAGGTCATCTCTCCCTACAGTTTCTGCAAAACACAGGATGCTATGACGCAGGAAGCAAACTGTATTAGAAAGCACGTATTGTGCATGAAACTTTCCAACATTTACCTGAGGTATAATTTTGAAGGATTTCCACTGGAAGTTACCATGTGGTGACCAAAAGAGTATAATTGTATGAGTTATTGTTTGAGAAGTGTTTCATAGTTTGTTGTACATCTCCAGAGTGCAGTTGCTGAAGATTTCACTTACCTGAAGAAATGGGTTAGTGTTAAGAACTTTTCGAATTATGTGTTTGTTTTTGATTTGCCAGTGCAACCTAACCATGATTATACCATGCTGAATTTTCAACGTTGTTAATTGTTATGCATAAATTGTGTATAAAAACCCTGAATTTCAAGGATCGGGCTGACTTCTCATTTTCCTCCTGAGATTCTGACTGATTATTTTGAGACTTTCTTTTCCTCCCTTGAGATGCTATCAATACTCTTTATGAGTTCAACATTTAGAATTTATAGATATTTAATTAACATCAATATGGATGTTATTGTGATTTGTTATTTTGTAGTCTGCATCTGAACATTTATGGCAAATATATGTATTTTATCTGCATCATGTTTTATTAATATTTCTATGATAAATTCTTTGAACTCTATTTTTGATCTAGAACTCAGTTATTAGTGATCACAGTTTCTATTTTGACTTTACTCTGCTAAATTAATGTTTGTTTTGATGGGGAGGGTAGTCTTTTACTGCTAGAACAAGAGATCCTGGAGCTGAACTGCCTCAGGTAGAAATCGGAGTGCATAAAATATTGGGGTTCAGATCATTATTGAGGTTCAGCTCCCCATAAGTCTCCTTGTTTTTATGGTGCTGACAGAAATAAACATTAACAAGCTAATAGGCCTGGCTTGTAGCTGAAAATTCAAGCTAGACATAGGGCTTTTTGGTAGGCAACCGTACAGCATAACACACTACACACCTGGAACGTGCATCATTGACTCATCACGTGTAAGACTTGCTACTTAAATGCAACTGCAGGATGATATAATACAATACCATATTGGCTCACACCTACGTCTTAGTAATCATTTCTAGGAAAGTAGGTTATCAGTAGATGGGGACATTCGCCATCAGCTAGTGATGATTCCACAATCACTAATTGTTCCACTCAAGTCTCAGTAAAAAATCCTTCAAAGCTTGGTAAAGGAGCATTCAGGCTTAACTTAGGATAAAGGCATGTGTAAAGCATTTAATGGCACCAAAACAGCAAATTAGGAATGGGCACAACACAATAAAAATCCAACACCAGTCTATAAAAATAGGAAATATTTTTATCTTTAAAATGACACCACAACAACAACAATCCAATGATGAGAACCAGATACATGAATTTCAAAATATTAAATTAAAAATGTACTGTATAGAGCCTAAAAGCCTAAAACGCCACTCACGCCACTCATGACCACAGGCAGACATGCTACCGAGACAACATCGCCGAGGACGATGGAGTGCAGGACAGCTAGGCTGTGAGCTAGGTCTTGTCAATGTTTTACCTTCAGACTTACAAGTTTTCTTGGTTCTTTTGTCTCGTCGACAGGCTTATCGAAGATTCCTTCCACTTGTTGGATATGAAGTGTGTGTGAAGGACACAGTGGCTTGGGGGCTTGTTGAAAAGGTGGGAGTCATACTACTTGACGTCACTGGTGAGAAGAACCATGGAGAGGGCAAAGTCAGCAGACGCGGCTGGGGAAGGCATCATAGATGGAAGCTTGCTTCACCAGGAAGGCTCCAGTCGTTTCCTTTACCTTCAGACTTAGAAACTTTTCTTGTTGTCTGGAGCTTTTCAGCTGGACAGATCTTCGTGGTCAGTCCAAGCAGCTAGTCGACGTCGGTGGCTTCACTCTTAACGTTGAGCCGGTCTTCTCCTGAAGCTTTTTCGCAAAACTTTGCAGAAAGTTTTTAAGTTTCCAGATCTTGCTTTTTCTTGGTTCCTCTAGCACTGGGCAAGGTTTCAAAAGGTCTGGGATGCCACTTGGAGGCTAGGACTCAATCTTCCACAATTCACATGCATAGTCTAACACACATCCAGTTGCACCTAGTCAGCTGGAATGTCCTCACCTTGGTTTTCGAAAGGAGAGTCAAAAAAGAATGTATTGGATTGGAAGATTACTTTTAAGCAGGCAGGAAAGAGTAGCATGTAGCGAAGATTCAGTGCACGTAGTTTCTGCTTGACAGCATCAAAGGACCTGCACTTTTGCTGCACTACCATGGAGTAGTCTGGAAAAAGCAAGATTTTGAAATTCTGATACCCGAGGTCTGCCTGGATCCTGGCTTCTCGCAGGATTGCATCTCAGTCTCTAAAGTTCAGGATCCTCAGGATTATCGATCAGGACGGCGCGCCGACTGGCGGCAGAGGCGCCAGTGAACATTGTGCACGTTCTCTGATGAAAGTGGAGGACAGTTTCTCTTCAGACATTCAGATATGAAACCAGCCCTCAAGCGCCGTGGCTAGATCTGGAACATCCAAAGCCTCCGGCAGGCCCACTAGCCACAAGTTGTTGCGTCTAGCCCGGTCCTCAGCATCCTCTGCTTGCTCGTGTAGTTCAGACATTGAAGATGTGAGTTTCGGAACCTGGCACTTGTGGATGGCCACCTCATCCTCTGTTTTAGAAATGCACATTTCAGCCTCTGAGACTCTTCCCGTAACTTCTCTCAGGTCTTGCCAGATCAGTGAAAGGTCAATGCGTAGTTCATCAACCTTGTGTTCTACAGCCTCCAGCGAGTCCTGAATCGTCTTAAGGATGGAGCAAAGGTCCAGCTGTGATGCCCTGGGCCCCAGGGAGGGACTAACTGCTCCGTTCATGCTGTCCGATGTGGGAGTGGGGACCGTGAATTGATCCATCATTGTCTGGGCCTGCATGGGCGGCGCTGGCCTAATCTGGCCCCTCGGGCCACAGGTGTAAAGGACAGCAGTCCCAGTGGCAGTCCTCACCTGCCCGCTGCAGGAAGCCTCAGCCCGGCCCAGGGGACCACCGTCAGCCACCCACTCCGTGACTCAGCTGAAGCCTCGGCGGTCCCGCCCAGTCCTGTCTCACCAGATCGACAGAAGGGGCCCCCAGAATTCCAGGTTCATCAGGCTGCTGTCCGATGGGCACCACAGGCCCAAACAAATAAAAAAAAGGGGGGGCGAAAAGCAAGGCCACCCCACAGGCACAACTGGTGTCCAGGGTTACCCCCCAACCCCCCACCGCCACAAGTCAATTTCCAAGCCTCTGATGGCTACCAATGCTGATCTTCGGGCCTGTCTCTAAGTCCTTAAGGCCCAGGAGGTCTCCACGCCTCCGTCCGCACTCTGGTTGCTCCTGAGGGTCCCCCCTCAAGAGGCCGGGCATCCCCTCAGTATCCTGCTCTGCCACACCGGTCACTGTGGGGGCTGTTGACTCCTGCACGTCCCTTCCGGCCACCACACCACCTCACCCCCAAGTCACTGCTTCCTCGCTGTCTTCTCTCGCCCTTCGTCTTCCAGGACGTCCTTCTCTGCCTCCACATGGGCCAGCCCCTAGGCCTCACACAAAGCGCATCGGGACCAAAGGCCTCCAAGGCCCGGGACTGTGTCTTGCAGGGTCCGTCATCACCAGGCCAAGCAGGCACCGCAACTGCTCCTCCACTCCTTCACTGTCGCTATCCTACCGCTCCACTCCCTCCTTCCGGCCACCACTGGCAGAGCAGCAGTCCAAAAGCCGGGGGTGACCTCAGGTCCCCCCGCAGGATTGTCTGCGCTCCAGGGGCTGCCGAAGCCCAAGCACACCCTATGCAGTTCCTGCCATCTTGAGGTCAGGCAGGCGTGTTGAACCGGTTCTGTCTCCCTTCTCCGTGGCGGCTGGATCTGCCCCGTCTTCCGACTGCCCCGCTGCTCCCGTGGCCCCCAGGAGCTTGGAGGGCCCTGCGGCCAGGTAGGATTCGGGCAGATGAATGGCGAGCCATGGAGCTCCATTCAAACGCGGCCTCCAAGTTGTCCTGCTTATCCACGCTCCCCTATCCTTCCTCTTTTAATACAGCTCAATCTCTTTGTGAGATGTAGAAGGCTGTAAACCAAACTCATTGACTCAGTACATACCTGAGTGATTTTTCTCTGCGACTCAACATCACCATCCATTTGCATGCCTTGTGATGGGAAGGCCTGACTTTGGTTTCATCGCCAATCTTTTTATAAATTATTGCCTTCCTTAGTGGGCACCAATAATCTTTCCAATGCAAAGTGGGTAATAAATATGATGAGTTAAACTAATGGGCACATAAATGTCATTCTTGAAAAGGGATTCTCATATAGCTTCCAGAAACCCTGGACAGTAGTCTTAAGAAACTAGAGGTAGCCAGTTCTTATGCGGTTGCCACTTTGTAAAAGGTGGGGATGCTCTTCAAACAGTAGATTCGGTGTCCTTCAGTTTTTCTTAAGTAGAGTCTCATGTATATTTTTTGTAAGTATACAGACTCAGTCGTCTCTACACTAAACACACATCTCTTGAAAGGGCACTATCACCTTTCATGAAAGTAACGTACCCGTGATCTGACTTTTTACAACAATCCTGCATCATGTATATAGGCACGGACACACTGCTCAGTGCTCCTTGCTCCCCAGTTTTCAACTATATAGGTATAATTGTGAACCTACGTACATACAAGCGGCTATGGCCTCAACTCTTGGAGTGAGTTATAATCAATCTTGCCTACTTTATCTTGACCAATCATCTTGCTATCAATCACTCAAAAAGTTTCAAAAATGTCTATCTCCATTAAACAATGCACATCTTTCTCAGACATGTGTCCGTCCTAATGGACTAAGCACTGCAAGCTTTAGTAAGAAATAACTGATTCGCAGAGAAAACAATATGCTCTGACCAAAGGAAATTTAGCATCAGGCAGGTCATAATCAGGCAATGGTATATTTCCCGTCATTTAGCTAAGTTTTCCTGCTTTCTTATCTTTCCCGTGATTTGAAGCTGCCAGCAGAGCAAGAACTTCAAGTCACCAACGTATTATGTTGCATTGCACTTACGCAACACCTCATATATCCATACCAGTAAACCAAAACCTGTGGCAAAGTACCCAAAGTTACAGGTCATGCTATGACTTTTAGTAATTGTGGCTAACTTCTGGATTCCAGGAGTAAGCCATGAATTGCATAAAAGTCACAACAGCTTAGTGCAAAATCTTTGAAACTCTCACTACCGAGCTTCTTACAATTGGGCCCCAGATTTACTATATGCTTGTGCAGGTGTCTGTGTGGTGGATGACGGTGCTTTGCAGCCCAACTAGAAATGTTGATCAACCTTCCCCCACATAAACAGGTTTTAATTAAATGTTGAAGTGTTCCCCTGACCAAAATCCCTCTAGACCATTGAACACCATCCAGCAGGTCATTTATAAAAAGGGGCATAACTTAGAGAGGAACAGGGCAAATGCCCATTGGCTTTAACAAAAGATAGATCAAACAAACTAGTATGACTATGATATACTAAAGATAAAGAAATTCAGGTGCAAATGAGTGGTAAGCAGACTCTCCCAAATATCCCTACTCATAACAGGTGTACTTGCTGCAAATTTACACATCTTACCTTTGTAGGATTGTCCTTATTGTCAAGTGTAAGTGTCACACAAGGAGCCACTGAATTGCTGTGGCGTTATGTGCTAAAACATCTATTTCAATGTGAACATGGCGATTACATTATCCGCAAATGACTCTTGCTGTGTATGGCGCTGTACAGTTTTTCCTCATTCAAGCAATAGAGTGCTGTAATTTTTCAAGCAACACTGCATTGTATGACTGACAGTTAATCTATCGTGGATTTCTGTGTCAGTCATGTAAGCTCTAAGATAATTTAGAGTGAGATAAGGTTCAAACTCCATCATCACTTTTAAACGGCCACTTAAACACTTCGGGACATATTTACAAGCCCCGTGGCGCAGGGCAGCACAGCAAGTGACCTTGCTGAGCTGCCCAGCGCCACAGGGAAAGGACAGAAATGTACTGTATTTACAAGACACAGGGCATTTCTGTGCTTTCCTCCTACGCTGGTGCACAAGTTGCTGCCTAGTGCCAACGCAGGCACCCTTGCACCATGTTTTTGTGCAGGAAAAGACATGTTCCTGCATCAAAACAGTCCAGAGAGGCATTTTCCTTTTTTCATGTGTGATGCAAAATACAGCACACATAGAAAGAAAAAACAACGAGGCAAAATAAAGATATTTCTCAGCGTTGCACCTGCCCTGGGTAGGCGTACAGTTTTGACCCATTCACAGGTTTACAGATTCTTGTGAATCTGAGAATGCATCACAACCCATGAGTGTTGCGTGAGAACACCCATCACGATGCCTTTGCTTAGCCTACCTGACACAGTGGAAGGCAACGCAGTGGCTTGCGCGGCTTTGCCTTACACAATATCTACAAGGTCATTAAAAGCCACACAAAGTGGCTTTGCTGGCTCTTGTAGATATGGGTCTGCCCTATGCTCTGCGGTGCATCACAAAAAGTGGCGCACGGGGCTTGTAAATATGCCCCATCATTCAGCATCCTTTGGCACCCTTTCATGTCATTCTAATCTTAAATCCTATGCTATATGTTTCAAGTTTTCCACTTTTCTTCTATTGCGGTTTTGGCAAAGTTTAAAAGGACTGGGAAGACCTTTAGTTTTTAAAATCAGGTTTCACTTTTTTTTCCTTCATTTTAACCCAGTAGCCATATTGCTGCGCACGGCTCTGATGCCGTCCTGCATCTTCCTTTGATTCTGTACGTACCCCGTCAGAAGTGGTAATGTGCTGTGCCATCGGGCGGATGGCGGCCTCTTCTATAACACGCCATGTAATTGGGCTGTACAGATCAAAGTGCAGACACAGCCAGCATAAGTGCTGCCCAGCATGAATTACAAAATGTTTCCAAGCATGAGCTTATTTCAGACATCAAAACACATTACTTAGCCCTTCCTAGGACGCCATGTTCGTGTTCATCTGGATATTTCGGGAAGGAGGTTGTGTTCTTTGTAAGTCAACAAAAGCTAAAAGGGAACACACTGGTTCTATATTTAAATAGCAGAGTTAGGTCGAAAAACAGTTGTAGCAGTTAATGTGATTTTCACACTGATCCCTTTTGGGATGGATGCACGATAAAGAAGGACATGAAAGTAGACATCTCAAACAATCCATCTTCTTTTACACTTAAAGAAACCAGTGCTGAAAGGCCAGCTGGCTATTGCAGCTTGTAGAATTTACAAGCAAGCCTGACTCTTAGGCCCTTATTTCTGTCAGGCAAGTGGTCTCATCTTTCGTTTGTGTTCAAATCGGGATTACAATGTATGTGAAATTACCGCCCAGAACAGGGAATTTCAGTGCACAAATGTGCTAACCCTAAAACCTACCCAATGAACAGTGGTCCAAAATTGTAAGGCATTGTATTTTAATACATAGGGGAATATTTAAGAGCCCCTTGCACCGCCTTAGCATCGCCTTAGGCTAACACATTGTTAAGGAGGCCTTTTCCCCACTCCATATTACAAAGTGGCGCAATGCAGGCATTGCGTCACTTTGTAACCCCTTGCGCCACATTTTGCCTGCGCTAGGTATAATGTATGCAAGGGGGGCGTTCCCGCGCTAGGAGGCCCACAAAAATGGTGCAGTGAAATTTAACAGATTTCAGAGCATCATTTTTTGCATCATTTGCTCAGAGCAGGCATTAAAATGATGCTCCCACAGTAACCTATGGGTCTCCTTGCACTTTGCTGCGCTAGCATCAACATTTTTAATGCTAGTTCAGCAAAGCGTCACAATAGCGTAAAAAATGTTGACGCTATTGTGCGAACGACCACCATGGTGCCCATATTATATATACAGTGCAACTATGGTGTCATTAGGTGCCGGTAGGGGACTCAGAAAAAGTGGGGTCACTTTTTCATAAATATGGGCCCCAGTGTACTCTTTTGTATTACTTTTTAAACAAAAATTCACCCTTCTTGTGTTTTATTGGAGTTACCTGTGTTTCCGTTGTCTAGTGTGTAATTATCTGAATCCTCCAGTTTTCAGGCGTTTTTAGTTTCTGTATTTCTAGATGTGTTATTTTTACGTAATGTTTTTATTTCATATAGCTTCTTTTAAATGTGCACAAAAAATAAACAGTCGGTAGCAAAGTCTGCAACAGGTAATAATTTCAAAACTGTAGATATCACAGGTAGAATGCTTTAAAAGAGAGTCAGTTTGTACAGTTGGGATGTTGGATAAGCCAGTACTCTACAGCTCTAGGTTGTACCAGTGCCATGTATTGTTAGGAGCCCGCTCCTCGGAAAGCAAGGAATATGTTCAGTGGTATGAACCAGTGATAGGCGTCTGTACCGTTACACAGAAAGTAGGATATCTGAGTACCACACAGTGCTGCTCCCTCCAAGCTCTGACCCAGTGATTGGCAGAAACTATGAGGTACTGAGTGGCATATTTACAAGCCCCCTGTGCCAAACTAGCGTCATTTTTCTTACGCTAATGTGGCGTTAAGGCAGCAATTTCCTCATGCCATATTTACAATGTGGCACAATACATGTATTGCGCCTCTTTGTAAATCCTTGTGCCACATTATGCCTCTGTGAGGCATAATGTATGCAAGGGGAGCGTTCAAAAGCAGGGAGGCCTAAAAAAGTGTACTAGATTTTATTGAGCCATTTTTGGCATCATTTTTAACACCTGCTCAGGGCAGGCATTAAAATGACGCACCCATAATCTCCTATGGGCCTCTCTGTGCTTTGCTGGACTAGTGTCAAAAGTTTTGGTGATAGGGCAGCAAAGTGCCTCAATAGCTCCAAAAATGTTGACACTACTGTGGTATTGTGTACCATGGTACACTGTACTGTAAATACAGCACAACCATTGTGCCGTTAAGGGGCATAGGGGGGCACAAGAAAAGTGGTGCATCAATACTTATGCGCCACTTTCTTGTAAATATGCCCCTGAGTTTGGTTGACCAATATTGGAGCGGTTCAACATTCACTAACAACATTGGAGCTTTTAACATTATGAACACATCATTCGGGCTGGCGTTAACCCGACCTTTTGACTTCACTAAAGTTATACATATGACATATTTACTTAAGAGCGGCTTTCATCCTTTGGTCAGTTCTTGTGTGGTTCAAAGTTTTCTGTCAGCCCTGTTCAGCCATTGGCTAATTTCACAGTGAGTGACAGCATTCTGCTTGTTTAAGGGTGGTACATCCACACAGAAAGAAGCAATATAGATATATATTTATTTTTGAGAGCCAGGCAGCTCCACCAAAAGTAAAGTTTGCAAAAACCATGACAGAACAAAACAAGCATTGACAAAGCCAAAAGGCTAGCAGTCAACTTCAGGCCTATTGCTTTTTCCAAGGCTTTTTTTCCTTGTGAGTTTTATATTGTGAAGTGGTGTATGTCTGGCCATAGAAAATGCATGGCTGGGGAAGTGGCAGTGTTCGATTAATGCAGTGAGAGGTTCAGCGGTATGAACCATCACAATGTAGCTGAAGGACTGCATTGTGAGCGACCAGGTGATTGTTTTTGTGGGTCATTGGTATGCATGTGCATGGCAAAGTAAGCATACAACCGTAGTACTAAGTACTCACATTTGGAGTTTGGGCGACGCTGTACTGCTATAGGAGGCACTTTAAACTAAAGCCCACCATGATGTGTAGTTTAAAGGTTGCATCATGAGGTGCTAACAGTATGAAGTTATTATGGGTCATATACAGGGGCATAGTTGTCAGTGGTGAAGCAGTTGCAGTGGCACTGGGACTCTGGGGTGTGGGGGAGGTAATGGAGGTGGTGCTCGCTGCACTCTCTGCTTCTGTCCCAAACATGCATGACTCAAGCAAGTGGATGGGAAACAGAGCATCGCAGGAATGCTTGCCAGTCAGCCTGCCCCCTCCCTACAGTTTACAGCCACCATGCCAACCCCCACGTTATAAGAAGGGCCACTGGGATTATGCAGCAGGAGAGGGCCAAATTATACAACAGGGTTCAGTAAATTATGCAGCGAGAAAAGGCAAATTATGCGGCATAATATGGCACATTTTGTAATAGTATTACTTCATTATTTCATCATTTTTAAACTTAGTAACACTCTCTGGGCATTGAGTGCACCTTATTAGTGCCAGTTTAACACCATCATATAGGAATAAGGAGCAGAAAGGTGACCACTTCAGCTTTGTAAAGGACCTTCCACTGCGCAGCGACAAGTGTCCTCATCATTTTAGTAACTTTGGAATCGTTTGTGCTAGAAACACATTTTTTATGTTAAATTCTGCAGATTAAGTGTTAGATGATGGATTATGTGCTAAATGCAGAAAATCTATAACTATGCAAAAATTGCCACGGCCACACAATCACATAATTCCAGTGGCCCTGGCTATAAGGATATCTCCTGTCAGTCCACGTGCCTAGGCGTCTCCTCAGGGCAAGGGCTTATGATGTATCGGAAGTGTGGAGGGTAGCTTCACCCACACTTGCCTTCCTACTTCCAAGTGCCGTTTGCAGCAAACTTCAACACTATTCCGGTCCATCCCCTTCGTACTATAATTAATCCTTATTCTTAGTGTGCCCCATATAGTTTCCTCTTTACAAGGCTGAGCCTTTAAGTTCGAAGTACCTGCAGAGACCTGGTTGCTCACTGGTAATGCACATACCTCAGCGGCACAGTGTTCTAAAACCAGGGCTGGCTTTAGCTCTGGTTGCGCCCAGTCAGGCAGTGTTTTTTTGGTGCACTACCAATGACCTCCTTCTCCATGAATTTCCTTACTGCCACCCTTCAACAGTGCCCCCCATCTTTCTGTAGCCCTTTTCTGACATGCAATTAATTTCTTTATAGCGCTACTCATATTTCAGTTACACTCAGTTCTGTGATCTGCCTGGTACATGTTCTTTGCAGCAGGCACGTTAACCCTCTGCACTAGTTTATGATGAGTAAAAACTGCGACTAGGCAAAAATCCCATCTCTCTCTAGCAGGAACCTAAATCAACAGAGTTATCTTAACATTTGTATTATTGCCTGACAACTGCTGGACCCACAAGGAACTCTGCAGAATGTGCTTTTAAACCCATAAGTTATTTTAAACAGAGCGACCCTCCCCCAAAGTCAGCACCAGGTGTGGCTGCAGCAGTCCCACTGCCCTAAAGCCAGCCCTGGCTACAACCTGCAATACTCTTCAATGGTTATACAGAAAGGCCATTGAACACTTTAACATGGAGGATGGCTGAATTTGAAACTCCTTCTCCTCCTGATCCCATCTGGAGGAGACAATTGCACAGCAGAGTTGCAGGAGAATGAAGCTCCAGCCACCACACAATAGACTTTGAGTATAAAGTCAGTGGAAGAGAGCAATGGGATGATTTGGAAGGACATTAAACCCAAGCTCTGTCTTGTTGGGGCAGTGGAATCATCTACTACTAAAGTCTTACAGAGAGGAGGTATTTGGATTAATGCTGCACTGCCATGCAAGGGGGGGAAATGCAGTTTTCGGTGGACAGGTAAGGGAGACAAAAAACTGCAAAGGGAAGAGAAAAGAGGAAGGAGAAATGCAGTGAGAGGTGGGGAAGTGGTTAGCTTTACTGTGCAATAAATGCGACAAGGTCATATCCTGGAGTGCCTTGGAAAGAGATGCATCATTATTGCACCCTACTGTGGTTAACTAACAGGAGGCTTTTAGGCTTTGAGTTAAACAGCAAGTGAACTTGTATGTTTCTCTTAGCCTCGCTCAGACTGAGAGGGTGTTTGTTGCGCTACGTTTTTTCACCACAAACACATCTATTTCATAGAAGAATTAGGGGCCTGATTTAGAGTCTGGCAGACAGGTACTCCACCACAAATGTGACGGATATTGTGTTTGCCTTATTACAAGTGCAACAGGATATGATGCACTTGTAATAACGTAGACGGTGTATCCGTCATATTTGTGACAGAGTAAACTTCAATCTCATAGTGTAATCATCGAACAAGCCCCCCCCCCAATGGTTGTATGAACCTTTCATAGTAATTGTGAAGTGTTGAGGGAGAGCTAACATTCAGAAGTTATTAAAAGTATGTTGAATCAATAGAAGTTGGTAAAAACAACAGAGAGGATGGTATGCAACCATAAAGATGTATTTTTTTAGATTAGTAGTCCTTTACCATCAATAATCTGTTTAAAGAACAATCAACATTATCAATATGAGAAAAATATCAATATGCTCACAAAATCTCAACTGAGATATTATAAAGTACAGAATGCAAATAATCAGTATGTAAGGAATGCAAATTATCCAGATTGAGTGTTCCCTAATGGAACCAATTCTAGATAAATGGAGAATTGAATGTGCAAAGGGGATATCTAGAGTGGAAAGGAAGAAGGTGTCCACATCAGTAGTATAGAATGATACCTTTCATCACCATTAGTTTTTGACAGGTCCCAGAAGTGACGTAGGAGCCCGCCCCGGAAGTCCCAGCTCCAGAAATCCTGCCCCGGAAGTCCCAGCCCCGGAAATCCCGCCCCGGAAGTCCCAGCCCCAGAAATCCCACCCGGAAGTCCCAGCCCTGGAAATCCCACCCTGGAAGTCCCAGCCCCCGAAGCCCCGCCGGGGAAGTGGGGTAGGTGGCAGGTGGCATGCCATCCACCTTAGGGCTAAGCGTAAGCAGAGACTTACCTGTGTGTGCCATGTTGGTGGGGTCAGTAGGGACATGTCTGGCATGTTCAGCGGACTGTTGCGCCTGTAGGCTGGTGTTGCTCCAGCAGTGGCGAGGTGCTACTGTGGAATGGGAGCCCTGGAGTAGTGTTGTGGTCTTTTTGGAGGTAGACCATGCCCTCCTAGGAGGCATGCCTAAGGCTTATAGGTATGGGGCCTAGCCACAGCCAGCCAAGGGCGGGAAGCCCATTACAGCAATTTTTACCGCCTATTTTTAAAAGTCTTTGACATAAAGCTGCCTGACACTAGTTATGAAAAAAAAAAAAAAAAAAAAAGATGTTAAGTATCGATGATTTGAGGGGGGTGACTGGTGTGACGTAGAAGGATACACCCTCTTTTTTGTGAGCATACGTTGTATATAAGGGAGCCCGTTAACAGCTAATGTTAAACTCGTCTGCAAGTGAGAACCCTGGTATCATGAAGCGATACAACTATCTCACAGGAAGGGACACCCCTGCTTACGGCCTGAACACTCTTGACACATATTTTAGCCACTTGCTCCCCTTGGTAATGGATGAGCAGACACGGCAGGAGGTCCATACTGAGGAGCATGCAGAAGTTACAGATTATCATGAGGACCTGTGTCGGCGGATGGCCTCGCTCAGCCTTGAAGATCGACCGCCGTTGATATCACCTATTAAGGGGTCATCAAGCGGCAGTGAGAGCTCAAGTAAAGAAGTAATGGATGTAAATAGTTTCACAGACATGGAAGGCTCATAAGAAACTATAATCCCCCCTTACTACCCGGTATATGAAGATATGAGATTTCTGAAGGAGGAAGCAGGGTCAGAGGTTGCTGAATGCCAGCAACCTGTTGTGAACAGCTATGGTCATGAGGAGACTCCTATGGACTATGACATCTCGCAAGATTTCAGAGCAATCGCGGAGGCCCCTGAGAATGTAGAGGTTAGTATGTTTTTAATGTAGACACTTTAAGCCTGTGTGATGCTAGGTTTTGTTGACTAATAGCCTGTTTCTTTCTTTTTTTTAACTGCAGAAAGCAGCAGAAAAAGGCTATGAGGCTGAGGAGACTCCTATGGACTTTGACAGCTCGCAAGATTTCAGAGCAACTGCGGAGGCCCCTGAAAATGTAGAGGTTAGTATTATCTTAATGTAGACACTTTAAGCTTATGTGATGCTAGGTTTTGTTAACTAATAGCCTATTTTTTAACTTCAGAAAGCAGCAGAAAAATGCGATGAGGCTGAGGAGACTCCTATGGACTTTGACATCTCGCAAGATTTCAGAGCAATCGCGGAGGTCCCTGAAAATGTAGAGGTTAGTATGATCTTAATGTAGAACCTTTAAGCCTATGTGATGCAAGGTTTTGTTAACTAATAGCCTGTTTCTTTCTTTTTTGAACTGCAGAAAGCAGCAGAAAAATGGGATGAGGTTGAGGAGACTTCTAAGGCTGCTAAGACCTTCATTATGAACTGCTTGTGCTGTTCAAAACAGATTGAAAGTTCCACAAGCCAAAACAACGAACTGTGTAAGGATCGTGAAAAAGGATATGATTCCATAGATCTTGGAAAGGAGGCCCCCTGTGTAACATGCATGGATAGAGAGCATGTTAAGGGTTTTTCAGCTAGTGTTGTGGACGCCTGTCTCAAATGAGACTTTTATTCTCAATGTTATGGTCATAAAACTAAGGATCCACAACAGACGTCTAATGACTGCCTATTTCCATTGTACACAGCTGAAACTACCCGCTATATTTCTCATTTGATAGACCCCTACAAGTTATATAAACTGTTAAAGTCGGTGTACCAGCTAGCGGGTGAAAAAAATGTCAGACCTGCTATGGTTCGGGTCTTGTCACAGACACTCAGAGAAATCCAAAATGCGTATCACATTCGCGCAAAACTTTCTAACATGCGGGCAAAGTGCCAGACAGATGTTAGAAAGAGGGCAGAACGATCTATAAAGAAGCATGGTGCCGATGCTTATTGTAAAAGCAGAAAGCAGGTGGGGTGTATGGCCCCTCGAAAAATGTTTTAAGAGCCAGAGCATTGAGTGTATAAATGTTAAGGGATACCAAAAATGCTGCAATAAACAATGAACTATTGTTTGACTGTTTAATACTTATTTTTAGGATATGGAGCAGGAGATGGGAATCCCAGATGATTTTGAGACATCGCCGGAATACCAGTGTATCGCTTATGTGTTATATGATTTGCTTCAAGAAAGAATAGCTGAAATACATCCTCTGCTAGAGGCCCCCCGGCATGGCAGTCCTAGATGCTTATGTGAATGCTGTGATAGTATGTGGATTCCAGTAAAGGATGCATTCTGGAACACGTACATAAACTATATGCAAGGTTTAATATTGCCCCAGATGTACAGCTTAAATTTAGCCTTTGACCTTCTAATTGAAGATTATTTTAGAAACAAAGGTTTCCTGATCTGTGAGAGAGAATTGTATGAACTATTGACAGCTGCCAGTATTCTAGCCGTACAGAGTTACTGGAGGGGCGATAGGGCTAAACTATACAGTGCTATCCACAATTTATCTTTAAAAATATCAAGATATGTGACTTTACACCGACATTTGAGACACACGTCCCAATTCCATATGTAGAGGACGCGCTAATATGCATGCATCATAAATAGCCTGCATACTACTTCCTGGTATCACCAACAGTGTAAACTTGTAAAATATGGAATGATGATCTCTGTAATAAAATGTCCATACACAAAACAAAATGTTTTTCAGTCTGTGATTCACAAGTGTTAACATGTCGGGCTCCGTGTTAAAGAAGCTTTATTACGATACAAAGGATGTTGCGAGCTTCGGAAGCGGCGAAACGTTGTTTAGAAGGGTTAAAACTGAAAATGAGCCGATAAGCAGAACACAGGTTAAGACATGGCTATCAGGTGAAGAGGCGTATTCACTCCACAAGCTAGCAAGAAGACGTTTTAAGTGGAGGCCCACTATCGTTAATGCACAATTAGATTATCAATCGCAGGCTGACATAATAAGCCTTCAAGATCTGGCAAAGCATAGTAATGGCGCCTGTTACATTTTAACAGTTATAGATGTACTGTCTAAATACGCCTTTGCAGAAACGCTAAATGATAAAAGTGGAACAAGCGTCACCACGGCCTTTAAAGTAATCTTTAGGAAAGGCCGAACCCTGTAAAAACTACAAACAGACTCTGGAAAATAATTTTTAAACAAAACATTTCAGAAATTATTAAAACAGTATGGGGTTCAGCATTTTACGTATCGGTTCTACAGGATTTTTTTAGCTGTTTATAATGCCAGTTATCATCGAACTATCAAAATGGCCCCGGTAGAATCCTTGGCTGGTTATTCTCTAGAGGTGTGGAGGTCGGTATACGGCAGTTACTTCAGCGCCAGAGTAAAGAAGCCTGTTTTTAAAAAAGGGGACCATGTCAGGGTTTCAAAATTGAAAGGGGTCTTTACGAAAGGTTATCAACAGACTTTCAGCGATGAGATATTTATAGTTGAGAGTGTAGAGCTTAAAGAAGGTGTGTACATTTATAGGTTGAAGGACTACTCTAGTGAAGCGGTGATTGGTGTTTTTTACAGTGAAGAGTTGCAAAAGGTCCCAGGCGATGTAAATAGGGTTTACAGGGTTGAAAATATTCTAGAGTGGAAAGGAAGGGGGGCAAAAAGACAGGCCTTTGTTAAATGGCGGGGATGGCCTGAGAAATGTAACAGTTGGGTGATGGCCAGCGCCCTGCATGACATGTGAAGACCAATAGCTCTAAAAAAAGAAGAAAACAATATGGAGACATCATCCTTTTATATTACATTACCCTCTAATGCATTGATGGGTATGTTCCCTGATAATAAAATATCAAATTATACAGTCAAATTGGCTAAATCTGTGGATCTGAAAGGGGATTGGGAAGTCGCCTTAACAGAAATCCAATACCCTGTACATGGAATACGTTTAGGAGGTCTGAAGTTAAATTCAGTATAAAGAAGTCTCAAACTGAACCTTTATGCATCGCAGGTTTTCCCCCCGGATATTACCCTACTGTTAATGCGGTGGTGGATGCCATTAACAAGACAATAACAGGCATTGATGGTTATTCGGACGTTCAACTGGTGCTAGACAGCATTAGAAGGAAGGTTTTTATTAAAGCGCCCAGCCAGGATGTACAGTTTATCACTAAAGGGAAGTTGAACAGGGTTTTAGGAACTATACAACATATAAAAAACAAGCAGGAGCTAGATATGGCGTGTCCCGATATTGATGGGGGTTCTACACACTCTATGTCTATATGGATATAATAGAGCCGCAGAGAGTGGGGGATAGTTATGCTCCCTTGCTGAGATGGGTTCAAGTGAGGGGTGAAAACAACACCATAGCTAATATTCAATATATTAAGCATGACTACGTAACAATTTCTAAAAAACATTTTGACACTTTAACCATTATGGTTTTTGATGATCAGTCTGAACCTGTGTCCTTTAAATACGGGAAAGTTATTGTTAAGCTTCATTTCAGACCTCGCCGCGACAGTGACTATTAAGAGGTCATCATGGTGCCTATGAAATCCTATGGCAACCCATCTATGTATAGAGAGTATTACAGGCATCAGGCGGGATATGGAGGGCCCCCCTACTTTCAAGGATCTCCTGTTATGTACGGGGGGTCTTGGTGTTTTTTTCCGTAGTTTGTTCAGAAGGGCTATGCCTTTTATTGAGAAAAGGCTATGAAATTGCAAAACCACATGTAAAGACAGCTGCCAAGAATATTGCCCAAGATGTGGTAGGTTCTGCGAAGTCGGCAGTCGTTGAACGCATGAACAAACAGCCCCAAGAAGGGTCGGGACTATTGTACAAGCCACGTCTTAGTATTAAAAGGAAGAGGAGGTCTTCGCGACGCTGAGGGCCCCCTGCTCCCTATAAAAAAAGGAAGCGTTCTTCAAAAAGAGCTCACAAAAGAAGATCCCTAAGCCGGAAGAGGGCTACGAAGAAGAGAACACCATCTAACGTTAACATGTTCTAAAAGGCTTGTCACCCTAAAACATGGCTTTTGTACACTGCGCATTGGGTGAATGCGTCAAGTCAGAGTTAGATTTGTTTTCTCTAAACCTTATACAGACTAGTATCGAAAACTGTTTTTTCATGGAAGTATCGCCATTAGCAGCCCTGACACCCCTGACCCCAATAGAGTTTTACGTGTCGGGGTCCACGGATCTGTATCTAGATCTCAACAATACTCTGCTACATCGTATTTGTAAAATTGTAAAAAGCAAATGGATCCAATATTGCTGCGACTGATAGAGTGGCAACGATTGCTTACCCCATTGCGACGATGTTTAATCAGGTGGACATTACCCTGGGTGATAGACTCATCACGCAAAATGACAACATGTACGCCTACAGGGCGCTCATGGAAAGTATTCTGAACTACAGCAGCGATGCCTTGGACACACAGCTTTCAGCCTGCCTTTTCTACAAAGATACTTATGCTCAGTTTGAAAACACTGCTCTAGATGGGCTTAATACAGGCTTTGTAAAAAGAGCAAGCTTCGCCAGCGGTAGGAGAGAGTTTGACCTCCTGGGGCGAATACATTCAGACCTTTTCTTTCAAGATAAACTAATCATTAACGTCATTGACTTGAAGATCAAACTCAACCGCAACAAAGATGCCTTCTGTCTCATTGCTGAGGGTGCTGAACAGTATAAACTGCTCAGACAGTCGGCCAGCCTGTATGTAAAGAGAGTGAATGTGTCACCAACGGCTTATGTTGAAGCTTTACAACTGTTGAATGCTAAATATGCCATTGAAAGAGTCTCAATGAAAGTCTACAGCATACCAGTCGGCACCCGTTTAACACAACAGCAAAATGTATTTCTGGGGCAGCCACCAAAACTTGTTATTATAGGATTTGTTGACAACACAGCGTTCAGCAATCTACACACCTCAAACCCTTTTAATTTCAAGCACTACGATTTCAACTGCTCTGCTCTAGTCCACGAGGGAGCTGTCATACCTGCAAAACCATACACACCAAACTTTGGATCTGCAAATTTCATCAGAGAATATCTCGGTTTAGTATCGATAACTGGGAAACACCTGCGTGATTCAGGGGTCATCGTATCACGCGAAGGATATGGCGCAGGCTACACGCTATTTGCCTTTGATTTAACCCCTGACATGGAAGATGGTGACCACTATAGTCTAGTCAAAAATGGAAATCTAAAAGATAAAATCCGCTTTAGCGCCGCTCTGACTGTGAATGTGAACATGGTAGTATTTGCGGTATTTGATAGTGTTATACAAGTTAATCATGCACGACAGATCCTGTTTAATTATTGTAAAAAAAATATATATATACATATATAGGGACACTATTCAAATACAAGACTTCTTAAACAGGCATGAATGTGCTAAAAAATACTTTTTAGGTGCTTTTCCAAGCGACGGTCTGCCGGCTGAAATAAGTCATGAAAGGCCTCAGTCTTTGGTCTTTAACACCCATCCACATCATAAAGCAGGAACACACTGCGCTGCTATGTTTTTGGACAATGACAGGGTAACGGTGTTTGACAGCCTTGCGGAGTTTCCTGAGCAGAGCATCTATACAAAGCCGATATTCAAGTATTTTAAAAAAGTGGCTTCTAGGGTGGAATATAACAAGTTGGCAGTACAACCACCCTCACCCACGCACACAAAGCCCTCCACAACAAGGGACCAGAATACCTCAACCGTCGCCTCAGCTTCTACGCTCCCACCCGTCTTCTCCGCTCCACCAGCCTCGCGCTCGCCGCCGTCCCTCGCATCCGCCGCTCCACGGCAGGTGGGAGGTCCGTCTCCTACCTGGCGGCCAAGACTTGGAACACCCTCCCCACCATCCTCAGGACCACCCAGGACCACTCCGCATTCCGGAGACTTCTCAAGACCTGGCTCTTCGAGCAACAGTAACCCCTTCCCCCTAGCGCCTTGAGACCCGCACGGGTGAGTAGCGTGCTTTATAAATGTTAATGATTTGAATACAAGATTCACTATCTATTACGTGTTGGGAACATTGTATATATTTTATCTGTAAAATGTCAGAAGGTCTAACTTTTAGAATTTGTTTTAATTTATATTCAAGTGATAAAGTAAACAATGATAGGCTTGTTACCCGCTATATGAAAGAAGGCTTGAAGCCTATTCTCAGCATTGTTACAACCGAATACGATTTTTGTCAAAAATGTAAAGTTTTGTAAAGCTTGGTTGTGTAATGCTTGAGTTCAAAATAAATAAAATAAAAAAATAATCAAAAGCTTATATTTAGGCACTCACACAGACTCCGCGTTTTTTATTCTGTGATAAGAAAAAAAAAGCCAGCAGAGTGTTGATAAGTTATAAGTGTTTATTACAAGCATTTTGAAATATTCAAAGAATCACACACACATAAAAGCTACTATAGAGATAATAAAGCAGCACATAGTAAAGACTGCAAGGGTAAACACAGCTCTGCACACCCTTTTTTATATACAGAATATACAATCAATCAGTAACATTGCACAAGCAACATTTTTTATATTTTAGCTACCCTTTCATTTTAAATAGAGACTTTTTAACCTCAAAAGGCACATCTTCAGGGTTACTTGCGGGGGTTAACTGTGGAAATAAAGGCGATGCAGGTAATTTTGAAGGGGTGTGAAAGGCCGATGATAGCGGCGTGGATGTAGCACCAGCATCCCTAGGGTGTTTCAGAAGTTCAAGCTGGTAGCAGTGGCCTGTGCTATCTACAAGCGATGATGGAATGTTGAGTTCAACCACTGCACTTAGAAACTGCTCCCACCCTCTAGGGGCTGTCTGTCGTGAAAGTGTTTTGGGATGCGTAAAACTTTTGATCAAATCGTACATGTGTGACCCAACAATTGGCTGCCCTTTGTAGATGAACTCACCACGGTCATTATACAATGTTAGTTCTTTAGAATCAGCCATTTTACTTAACAGCATCTGCGGTGCCCCTCTAGACCGCTGACTTATGTTATGTAACAAGCTTTCAACAAAGGCGTCATAGGGTGCCAGTTGCTGAGCTAGCGCAGAGGGTCCTTGAGGTGTTGCAGTGGTTATCGGAGGTTGCTCATCATCGGCCATGTATAAAGTCGGTTTGTTTTTTTCAGCCTGCATCTGCTTGTAATATTGCAAGAAATTTTGAAGAGCGCAGGAGTAAAGCCCCGCTTTAGCTGCAGGCTTTAAGTCTGTGCGGGTCAAAATATCTTTAATTTCAGCATCCAGGCAGAGCATTTCAGCTCTCCTTATGTCCCATGCATCACTTGTGGTAGGTGTCAGCTGTTCAAGCTGCTGTTGTGGTACTAGATACATTTTCTGGGCGTAATCCATCAGTTCCTCGATAGAAGGCTTGTAATTAGAGGTATAGCTATACCCAGCACTGAACCTATAAAGACCCTAAACTGTTTACCAGTTTCTTCTTAGAAGTAAGAGAAACCCTTTTATTACTAAGCTTCTTAATGAGTTGACGCTTGTTCTTCAGCACCACGTACTGGCTCGTTGATATAGGAACATTACCTTTTAGGGTATTTGGAGCAATTTCTGAAATGGCACCAACTAAGTCGTCCGAAGCAGCGCATAGTATGGCTTTTCTTTGCGGCAGACTAGCTGTAACCAACATTTCTAGGAGAGCCATATCACAGCGTAAACAGGCAGACATGTTTAATAACGTATGGCATGAAGTTTTGCTGGTAAATGGGTCCAATGCATTTTAGCGATTCTTTTTATAACCTTTGGGTCTCGATTTAGGGGTGTGGTCAACAGGTAGCTCGGGTGGGAAAATATTAGCCCGTAGTCTGTTGTCTTCTAGAGTACGGGTTTTAAGTCTATCAGTAAGTAGCCGTGGGGTTTAGTAGTAGCATAGTTAAAGGCTTCCATAAAAAACAGAGTGGTCCCGGGATACATTTGTTTAGCTATAATGGCTATTTGCTGTTTAAATAAAACGAGGTAGGAGGCATTGAGAGCAATAGAACGGCTGCCCTTACCCTTGTAAAACAGGTTCTGTACGATATAGCATATACTCAGATTACGATGGTGTGAATACTGAGTAAAAGCTCTTTCCATCTCAGGATGGTCCCCACCTTCCCGCATAAAATCATCAACAATTACCATATTTACACGGTCCTTGGGTAACAAATCGTCATTGTTAAGACTACTAGGTATTCCTTCTATAAATCTAATGTGTGGAAACTGTTGGGTGAGATCCATATAACATTTTTGCCAGCAGGACTAAAGCCATACAATATTGTTAGGAGTTTGAGATAAAACGCCCAGAGCATTTTCGAATAGTTTTTTTATAAAATAGCTTTTCCCACAATTTGATGAACCCGCTATAAAGCAGGAAAACGGATGTTGCAACCTAGTATCCATGCTGGTAGAGGTTCCCAACACTAATGTATCTTTAATATCCGTAAGGGATCGTTTTGTAGTCTGACATTAAGACCCTTTTATCGAACACCACTCGCAATGTTTAATGTAGCGGCTGGGTTGTGATTTCCCATCTTTTTTTGGTCCTTACTATAGAAGACTGATTTACAACAATTGTTTTGTCACATGAACGATCGATCTTTGTGGCATACTCATTCACTAGATTCTTTAGACTGTCAAAAGGTATTCTTAACATTTAATGTTATGCCTTTGACTTTCATGCAGACTTTATTGTTAGAAGTCTTGTAACAGTAGGTCTTAGGGCCTGTTGAAGCAAACTCTTCTACGTGGTCATCCTTTTCTAGTTCGCTAGTTAAATTGCCTAAATAATCTCCTAGAGGCCTGTCTTCGTCCCCTACTTTGCTTACAAAAATAACAGAGTCTGTGTCGTGATACAAGCACCTCTCCTATAGTTTATCTGAAACCTGTAAAGCTCTAAACGAGCGTGTGCAGTTGTAAAACAGGCTATAAAGATGTTTATATTGTTACACGTTGTGGTTTCCAACACAACATGGCTATATCGTCATTAATAAACTCACAGCTGGATACGTCATAACAGGATGCAAAAAGGTAATTAAACAAATTTTCCTCATAAGGAGTTGAGACATAACTTGGCCAACTGCCGTTTGGCGGGGTTAACCTCTATAAAATCGGATCTCAGGTTTATACCCTCATGAACATAGTATTCATCGATGTACTGCTGCTTGGAGGCAGCATCGGTGCACCATTCTGGAAACCCCAATGCCTCCTGTTTGTCTCTGAGAAATAAATTAATATACTCGGAAAAAAGCTGTGTTGTAGTCCTTTCAAACTGCCAAATTTCCAATATTTTACCGAGCTGGTATCCTTTCTTTAGGGCCTCCTGAACTTCTATACTGCACCATGTACCGTGCAGTATCCTTTGTGTTTCGTTATGTAGGCATAAGACAATCTCTTTACTTTCAGCGCAGGTTCGACAGAGGGGAAACATGAGCTTACTATGGACTCTGTAGGGTAACACTGAGAAGTAAAGTCCTCGGGCGGATAGATTTCACATTTAACTAACCCAAAGAATGGGTCTAAAGATTTAAAGTCCTGGTATATAATAGTTGGGTGCACTTCGGGGTATAACTTTAGTTTATTGACAAACGGATACAAGCTTGTGAAATCGTAGTAGTGTATTTTCTCCCCAGGACCTACAGCTCTGTACAGGTGTATTGTATTTGTACGACCCCCAAACAAGGCGTTGCAGGGTTCCAGTGGTTCAGGTAGCTGATAACTCTTAAGGAAGGGACCCAGTTCGGCGTCTGATGTTAGCATGTCAATCCACTCATGTTCCTAGAGGGTTCTCATAATGAAACCCCTGTTTTCAATATATTGAGCTTTTAACAGAGTGCGGCTATGAAGGTGCTCAAACTTGGTGCCCAAAAGTTTATTAAACTCGTGTGGTTTGTAGCAACGGGGGCACCAGTGGCAAAAACAACTGTTGTATTCAAAAGCTGTTGGCACGCCTTTGATTACTGCGTATCCGTCTAGGTAATAAGGACCCACACCGTATTCACCACCCTGTAAGGCGTGCTGAATGTAAATGTTTTCTCTATTTAGAAATGTACATGAGCCATTGTGTTGAGGGCGTGGAGTAACATTTTCGTTTACTGTTATAGAGGTCTGGTGGTTTTAAAGCTATGCTTTAAGGCTGTAAAAACGTGCTTATAGATAAACATACACATGGAAGTTAGCGTAATGTATTGAAAAGGGTCAATGTACTCTATAGATTTGGTCACCCGGGGTGTGTTGGGGTTGGTCACTTCCACTTGTTTAGTCATGTCTACAGCAGCGTCTCTAAAAAGATTACAAGCTTGGCGCAATATCATAACATCCGCCTGACAGTAGGCTTTTAACTCGGTTTGAAACTTAAACGTTTTGTCACGGTTTTCAGCATACTGTTGTAAAAAGTTATTTTTCTCATCAGGCATCATATACTCCACACCATAGCTGTGCGGCGGTGGCATTGGGCCCTTATAATTCTGATTAACCCAGGTGTTAAAAAAATGTGGGAAATAACCTTTACACCCAGGAAACCCAAAAAGCTTTTGGTAGCTTACTTAACTTCATGGCAAAAAAATTTAAGGTGTCTATAAAACGGATTTGTAAGGGTAGAGCCATTACCAACAGCAGCTTTGAGCCCTGGGTGATAAGTTTCACAGGCGCCTTTTCACTAACCATTTTTTGTCAAATAAAAAAACGAGTCATACCCCTTTGAGTTATGAGCCATCAAAGTATACCCCTTATATCTGGGTTGCATGAAGGTGGTTAGGAAATCATTCACACATGATCGGCCTTCAAACTCCCAGTTCTCATCCGTGGTTAGATGATGAGCATAGATACAATTGAGCTTATGTACAGATGTTTCTTGGGTGCACTCTATATCAAATATGATATAATCTTCTGTTTTAGGAGACTGACGTTCTTTACGCATGTCACACATGTGTTCTGTACCCTCCTGAAAAGATGCCTTACAGCGGGGGCATTTAATACCCGGGCATTTGTGATCCTCTGCGACGTAATGCCCACACCGACTGCAGTCTGTTTTAAAGATACATCGAACAACCCTGTTATGTACGCTCAGGCATTTTCGTGAGCGACAGAATAGATTACAGGTGCCACAGCGAACCTTTTGCTCTGCAACAACTTTGCATCCAGCCGTCTGACACATTTTACAATGCATTTCACAGTTGTGAGTTGTTTGAGTGCTGTAAATATGATCACAGTATGGACACACATACCTAGCTCCTATAAACCCTTTTAAGTTGAGGATACCATAAAAATGCTTTTCATGGTGGAGAACATAAAGGTTTTGTTTTTCAGTGGCTCCCCCGTTGTGAAGTACTGCCAAGAGCCATTGTTGTACAGAATTTTCACTGTAACGTCAAAATAGTTCTCAAAAAGCCCCAAGTCCCCAAAACCAACCAGGTGATCTGTAGGAATTTTAAGAGCTGTATGGGCTTCATTAGCTCTAGACAAAATGACAGCATCTGTAGTGTCACGGTCTGTCAATAGCCCTGCTACTCTAGCGGCCAGGCATGTATTAGATGTAGGGTTGTTAAAATCAAGCAGTCAATGTTGTTTCCTCCCTATGATTTTACTGAACAGAATAGTTTTTAAAGGTCTGGAACCATCCCTGGCATGACCTCTAACAACTAGAGCTATGATTCTAAAGGTACCGTAAGACATTATCTCGTTCTTACTCTGAAAAAGACTAGAGAGGTTTTCTAAAAAATCTACAGCATCAAAAACATCCCAGAGTGTTCTTCTTGTGAATAAAGGACTATTGAGGCCTTGTCCTTGGAACCGTAGTTGAAAGAAATCATTAGGCCCGCCTCTTGTAACAAGCGCTCTATAAGTGTCTGTATAGCTTGATGGATAGCTAAAACGCCTTGATCTGCTGAGTTTATGCAATCGAGGTTAACAAATCTTAATTCCTCGTAATGTTCTGTAGCGTGAAATTTCTCTACAGGGCGCTTGCACTTTCTAACGCTTTCTAAAAACACCGTCTCTAAGTCTTCAGATAGGGGGCTGGTGCTAGGTGGAGATCTCAAATGGAAAGCCTCCGGGGTGCCTGTCTTGGGTCTTGAGCAGCCACTTTTTAAATCATCTTGTGGCATAGATTCAGGCTTTCTTTAAACTACTTATTAAACGTCGGCAAATCCTAGTGCTCTTTAACCATTTTTGCTTGTTATCAACCTGCGTCTCTTGAGGCAGCCTCCCACATCCTGATTGAATACGAACATCTGTACCTGTGAAGGTTGTTCCTGCATCATCCCGCACTACAGGCAACCTGTCAGTACCTCTTGGGCGATGAGGTTGTTCACTTATTCGCAACTTCATATGTAGTGTGTCTACAGACTGGGGGGTTCAAAAGGCCCTCTTTTAAATATCTGGTTTCGGGTTCATCATGGTCCCCTTTACACCTTATTGTCTGTACCTCTGGTGGTGTTAAACCAATGCTGAGCTGTTCTAACTGCTTTGGGTTCTTAAGCGTCTGCAGGAATCGCATAGCTTTATTAAGTATCTTATGAATAGTTTTTTATATATTTTGACACAGTTGTAGCTTTATTCACATGTATAGAATTAGACATTTTTAGCGGGGTTTGTAGTCCTAGTCACAATGGTATAAGCCCGAGGTTGGTAACTGCTGATTCACAGGTGATACTACATAGCTTTTACACCTTTTCAGCTCCTGATTTATTTCAGTCAGTATGTCATTTAAAGGCCTGATCTTGTTTTTTGCTTTCCCCGGCTTTAAGATATAGAGCTCACCTTGGCTTTTACTTGTTTAATAGACCGCTGCATTTCTTTGAGGTCTGTCAGTAAAGCTTTTTATAAACTATTTCAGAATCGTTGCTGCTGTTCGGTTGGCCTATTAGTGTAGGGCTTGTATTGCTGTTGTGGTTCATTAGGCTTGCCCCCTGATCACTGTTAACAGATCGATTATTGGTGTCTGTGCAGCTATCTGCTAAAGATGTGTTCCCCAGTGAACACCTGTGCATTACTCCTGATTGCTGATGTTAGAGCCGTTCTCGGATTTTCAATATTATTCTGAAGAGGCTCCCAATGGGAACAACAGGGTGTGGCTGCAGTGGGGTTAGATGATAATTCAAAATACAAATTTTCAATGTCAGGAGACAATATTATTACACTTGAGGAGGGGCTAGTGGGGTTATTGGCCTCACTGGGTGTAGAGGGTAACACTTGCTGAACAAAATTTAAATGTTGACCATAATAATCCAGGGCCTCAATGGCATGAGATGCAATTGGACTTGGGGCGGGACTGAGTATTCCACATAGTTTACATTAGAAAGACTATCAGCTACCTCTGTTGGTGTTATTTCAGAACTCTACGTTAACCCTGACATCTCCTGAAGAAGCTGAATGCAGTCTGCGTACGCCTGCTCGGCCTCATTGCTTTCAACAACCTCCCCACTGAACCCAGGGTCATTATTTGTTAGAGGGTTCCTATCTCCTTGATCACCTGCTGGTAGATTACCCCTGTCTTCGTTTGTTACAGACTTCTTGCCACGTTTAGCATTCACACCTCTAACCCTCTGTTTATTACGTGTCACAAGCTGTGTGGAGGGGTCTTGGAAGGGGTTGCTCACCGGGATCTGCCCTGCAGCTAGACCTTTAGACACCTGTGAAAGAAATTGGGGGCTTCGACATCTGTGTAGCAGGTTTTTTTTTTTAGATAAATCTAAGGGACCCTTTTGAATATCGGGGGTAGCTACTAGATCCATCTTTAACTTTTTCACATATGAAGGCGTTACTTTAGGTGCTTTACAATCTCCAACAGTCTCTTCATCAGGTTTACAAAAAAATCTGCTGCTGCGGATATGCGGTTAAATGTACGAACCCTGTGTCTTTAACACCTTTGTAAATGTTGTCTCGCCAGGCGCCCCCACTCTCAACACTTGCGGGCTTGGTTCATTTTGCACCACCTTGGTGATGTCCTTTAGATGTATTTACATTCGCCGTCCCTCGTGCAGCGCTTCTTTTCCTACATACTTTTGTACTGGTTCTACAAGTGTAAACAAAAAAATATATATATTAAAAACTAGAAAAGCATAAACTGGTACAAAAAGCGACAGTGAATACTCTGCATTTCTACTTTTACACTACATCTCAATACACCGTCGGGGACACCTACTAGACCCCGGTGAGGGTAAACTAACTATTACCTTTAAAAAAAAAAATACTTAGTCCCATCTGTTAAAAGCTCACCTGACTGATGGCTTTGTAGAGCCCAATTCTTAGTAGGCGGTCCACTTTTAAGCATTGGCGGTGCTTGTAGAGCCCTTTTCTTGGTGGGGTGTCCGCTTTTAAGCATTGACATTTGTTGTAGAGCCCCTCTCTTGGTGGACGGGCCATTTTTAAGCACGGGCGTCATTTGTCGAGTGCATTTTTCAGGAGGCTCCCCTCTTTTAAGCGCTGCTGCTGTCCTTTTCAGGGCTCTCCTATTAACACCTCGTGCACATCGATAGGAACTACCAAGAAGAAAAAAAATATGTATATATACAGTATATATATATATATATATATATATATATATATCTCCTATCTTACAATATAATCAGGCTTACTACCCCGCTCTCAATACACACACACACACACACACACATATACATACACATACACGCATGCACACACACACACACACACACTTACCTGTAATTGGCATATTATAAGAGTGCCGCTTCCCTGGCTCCTCAGTATCCAGTTGTAGTTGTATTGAGTCGACGGCTAATTGCATCTCCGTGTCATAGTCTGTAAAAACCCATATATACAAACACCATTAAGAAATGTAAAGAAAATACATGCCTATACTGTGACACATAACTTTTTTTTTTTTTTACTATGCATTTCTAAAGCGGAGGCTCTTGTACATGTACCTTGTTCATATGCAGCAGTTTCCTCATCAGACAATGTTAGCTCCCGGAGATCCTGCGCACAAAAAAAAAAAAAAAAAAAAGAAGTAACTAAATAAAAATATATCTTTTTCCAAGAAAGCCCCTGCGTTACAGACTGAGCTGAAGTGAGGTGTCCAGAATCAGAGGATGGTTTTTTTTTCAAAATCACGGGGTGATTGAGCCTGTGCCATACCTCTATTTTGTTCCCCAAGGGGTCCCAGGCATCAGCTCTGATCATACAGCTACAGCCTCTCCTCAAGAGAAATGTAGCTGCATGATCAGAGATGGCACCTGGGACCCCCTGGGGAACAAAATGGAGTCACAGCGCCAGCTCTGATCAAGCAGCTACATTTCTCCTCATAAGAAATGTAGCTGCACATTTTTAAGTCCAGACAAGGTAAAAAAAAGAAAAAACTGTAATTAAGCCAGGGGCACGGCGTGTAGATGGCGCACAGGGCCCCCCAGGTGAGTGTAATTAAAGCCTGGGGGGGGGTCTAAGGGGTGTATATGGCAACTGGGCCTCCCGGTCAGTACAATTAAAGCCTGGGAGGCATGGCGTGCATATACACCCCGAGCCCCCTAGGCCATAATTACACTCACCTGGGTGGTCCGGTGTGCCATATGGCGTGCAGGGGATTAATAGACCCTTCCACCGGAAAGAGTGTACAGCAAAGTCGTGCTGTACACCCTTCCCAGGTGCAAGGGTCTATTAAGTCCCTACCATTATAATTAAACTCAGGGCTTAATGGACCCTTGCACCGGGAAATGTGTATAGTCAGCACAGGTGCGCTGTACACACTTCCCGGTGTAAGGGTCTATTAAGGCCCCAGCCAGTATAAGTAAAGACGAGGCTTAATAAACTCTTGCACTGGGAACAGTGTATAGCAAACACAGTTGCTCTGTACACTTTTCCCGGTGCAAGGGTCTATTAAGCCCCGACTTTAATAACACTGGCCGAAGCTGAATAAACTCTTGCACTGGGAAAAAATGTACAGCGCTGCCATAGTAAGCAGGCAGAAGCACTGTTTAAGCGCTTCCACCCCCATCATGGCCGTGCTGAGAGGGGCGGAAGCACTGTTTAAGCGCTTCCGCCCCCATCATGGCTACCAGGTCATGGGGCGGGTTCAGAATGGTTTGAAGCCTGTCCGAGCCTCGCCCTCCTCACAACCACCGCATCCCATGGGTGCTGCAGCACACCACCAGCAGCCCCAAAAAGACCCCCATCAAGGGCTGCTGGCGGCGAAGGGTAGCAGCCCAAGCTGGTCGCGACATTTGTGGTGGCAGCTGGCCTGGGGATCAGCCGCCACCGCCCCCCACCACAGAACAGGTATGGCATGCGGCGGGGCATTAAAAACGGCCCCCTCCGTGACCCCCCTGCACCACAGCCACCATGTGGGCATTTAAAAAAAAAAATCAAAAAGAAAAAATCTTGTGGTCGGCTGAGACCCCTGGGGGCCAGCCTTCACAGTCCTCTTTATCTCCCCATGAATGGAGACCCCCGGGTGCCAGCCTTCACAGTCCTCACCATCTCCACTGAATTTAGACCCCAGGGACCTGTCTCCACCGCCCTCACCATTCCCCTGAATATTTTTTAGGACCCCTCATGGGGTGGAGGAGTCCCCCAAAAGGGCAATATATATATATATTTTTTTTAAAACACCAAGGATTTGGACAGCGCAAAGCCTCAGCCAGTGCAGCCACCACAACTGGGCCCTTGTAATGCAGCAGACGCCTGATTTTGGGGAGCCCCAGCCATCTCCAACATATCCTGAAGACCACCAAGACTTAAGGTAGGTGTATAAAAGGCCTTGTTTTATCTTGTCATTTTTTACCCTCTTAATACTGTTAGGCCTCTATGACATAGTATTACAATAAGCCCTTTATGATGCTTATTTTACAGTTATTCCTGGTCTAAAGTTTTTAACAGATACCAAAAATGCATTATAATTTTTTTTTTTAAATCCATAACTACTTACATTAAGTATAGAGTTTGTTTTATCAGCGTGGTTGCTACCCCTCTGCGCCATGTTAACTCTGTAGTCTTCTGCCGAAGCCTGTTCACCCGTCCAAGATGCAATTAGGTGCTCCAGACACTTTTCAGAGTGGAGATGTGTGTTAAAGTTACGTCCCTATTTTTCTACCTGGTACAATCTGATAGTAGGCCTTGGGGGTCATCCTCTAGACAGGCGGGAAACTTGTGGAGTTTAATGTTGCACTTCAGTTTTTTCTCTGCTCCCTCCCAAGGTGTAAAAAGCACGCCTTAAAAATGTCAGACTTTCACATCTGTTACAATCTGATAAATAGGCCTTGGAGGAGCCCTCTAGACAGTCGGGAAACTTGTGGAGTTTACGTGTTGAACCTCAGTTTTTCCTCTGCACCCTCCCAAGGTGTAAAAAGCGCCCCTCAAAAAATGTCATACTTTCACTGACACTCTCATGCACTACCCCCACCTAAAAGCACCATGTACGTATTCGGAGCCACTCTTTACAAGACGTCCTTGCTTATCAGTGCCTGACACCTGTTCACTGTGTAGAAGCCTCTTCATGTCTTAGCACTCTTTTACATGAATTTTAGTTGCCGCCTTTTATGGAGCCCTGGTTCATCCCGCCCTTTCTGAGGCTGCAGCAGCAGGCTTTACCGGGTTACAAAATTATGACTGTTTGGTTTACCGCCTCTTATGTGAACTTGCTCCATCCAGCCCTTTTTGGGCTGTGGCAGCACATTTTTCCTTTACAGAACAATGCATGGGCATGTTATCAAACTCCCTGAGTGCATTACAAAAGCTACCATGTTTATCAACCCTGACCCATCACTCCCACATAGAAAGAAACCACAGTTGCATAACACATGTCTTTTTTATTTATTTATTTATTTATTTATTTTATAACCATTATCATTTTACAGCAGAGACTTAAAAAAATTAGGCGGTAAAAATGTTGCACCATCAGAACACAGTCTAGAGCTGAGGCAGCACACTTTATCCTGCTATAGAACTATGTATGGGGATGTTACCAGACCCTCTGTGTGACTTAACATCTATTTATTTTTTCATAACTAGTGTCAGGCAGCTTTACATCAAAGACTTTTAAAATTAGGCGGTAAAAATTGCTGTAATGGGATTCCCCCCCTTGGCTGGCTGTGGCTAGGCCCCATACCTATAAGCCTTAGGCATGCCTCCTAGGGGGGCATGGTCTACCTCCAAAAAGACCACAACACTACTCTAGGGCTCCCATTCCACAGTCGCACCTCGCCACTGCTGGAGCAACACCAGCCTACAGGCGCAACTGTCCGCTGAACATGCCCAGACATGTCCCTACTTACCCCACCAACATGGCACACACAGGTAAGTCTCTACTCACGCTTAGCCATAAGGTGGAGGGCATGCCACCCACCCCTCTTCCCGGGTGGGGCTTCGGGGGCTGGGACTTATGCGGCGAGAGTTCCGGGGCTGAGACTTCCGGGGTGGGATTTCTGGGGCTTGGACTTCCGGGGCAGGATTTCCGGGCCTGGGACTTCCGGGGCGGGCTCCTATGTCACTTCCGGGACCTGTAAAAAATGAATGGTGATGAAAGGTAGCATTCTATACTACTCACATCAGATGAACTTCAGTAGAAGTTCAGTAGAAGTTCAGAAAGCAGAGAGGGTGTTTAGCATAAGGCCTGACATGCTGGAAAATTCAGAAAAGTAGAAATATCTGCTCTCCTCAAAGTCAGGAATGGGTCTCTCTTCTAATTGCTATGGAACACTAATTAAAGCACCCCTAAAGGTCTAGGGCATCCATATCTCTCTCCCACAGTTCCCGCACTTACTGAAATCTGAAATCTTACATTGGAATCATGATCTTCAGCATGTGGAGACACCCCTAACTGAAGAGCGCCATGGCCAGTCTGACCTACCCCGTTGTCTGGCAAGCTTGGACGTCGGGGTAGGTTAGACTGGCCATGGCACTTTTCAGTTAAATTGTCTTGGTAGAAGAGCGGCCAGTATTCATGCAATCCCCAAGGGGCCCATGTACCAGACCTCTGAGGGTCTTCATATTCAGAAGTTTATGATTCCAATGTAAGATTTCAATGATTTCTTACATAGGTAGTAGGAGTAAGGTTTTATTACTCTTTAGTGATTGGGATTAGTGGGTTAGGCACAACAACAGGTCCTGAAGAATCGCCACCTGATCCTTGTGCCTGTATTAGGCGACAAACATGTTGACCATGACCAGCAGTTCTGTAGAATAGGGAATACCCACACACAGTTCCATAATATCTAAATATCTAATTAGAGTGGTAAACATAAATTTAGTTGTTGGTAGGAAACTAGATCACTGTTTTCTGTACTTCCCCTTTTTTGTTTTGTTTTTGACCTTGGCAGGGCTGCCAGGTTGTATTGAAGATAGTTTTCTTTAACCAATTTTAGCAGTTTTCCCTGCCCCTCTCACATCCACTCACTACCGGCATTCTTTCTTAAAAAGATCTTCAACAAAGAGCCCGCTAGTAGGCCCCATCATGCATTGCAGTGCCGGACTGACGAGGAGCGTGGCCCAATGAAGAAGCATGTAACCCAAAGGTGAGTGAGGGCTACTGTTCCTGTAATACTAATGCATGTAGTGACTGAAAAGACGCCTTGCCCTAATTGGTGGAATGAAGTACGTTCTTCTGGAACAGTGCATCCTTTTTAATTTAATACCACAGTGAATGACCAGCCTTCACATCCAACATGGCAAAACCTTGGAAAGATGAAAAGTAAGGCAGTGGCTAAATGCAGAGGCCTGAAGGGAGAACAGGGCTTAATACTCAACATCAGATATCATGTGCACCACTGGTGAAATGCCTATTGTAAAATTATGAGAACTTTAAAAGCAATCCTTTGATTGTCTGGGAGTTAGTGCATCTCCCGTATACGGTGTGACATATGTGATCTCTGCAGTAAATCCAAGATCAGACCACCAGATGCAAATTGCACCACTTGCAGTTTATTAATTAATTGGTCCGGAAGCCCGAGATAAAGACCATTGGCATAGTCCAGTCTTTTCGGTGATAAGTGCATAAACCACTTTTGTACGTGTCTTTGAGGGCAAGAGATTCAGTCATTCATTCAGTCATTTTTGCATGGATCTCAAAAAAGAAGAAACAGGAAGCAGCGACAGAGGTGACTTGTCAAGTAAAGGATACTTTGGGGGTCATTCCGACCCTGGCGGTTGTCTACCGCCAGGGCCGGGGACCGCGGATGCACCGCCAACAGGCTGGCGGTGCATCCATGGGCATTCTGACCGCGGCGGTACAGGCGCGGTCAGAAACGGGAAACCGGCGGTGTCCCGCCGGTTTCCCGCTGCCCTGGGGAATCCTCCATGGCGGCGCTGCAGGCGAACCTGGCTGGCGGTAACGGGTGTCGTGGGGCCCCCTAACAGGGCCCCACCAAGATTTTCAGTGTCTGCCAAGCAGACACTGAAAATCGCGACAGGTGCAACTGCACCCGTCGCACCCCTTCCACTCCGCCGGCTCCATTTGGAGCCGGCATCCTTATGGAAGGGGGGTTCCCGCTGGGCTGGCGGGCGGCCTTCTGGCGGTCGCCTGCCAGCCCAGCGGGAAACTCAGAATTACTGCGGCAGCGGTATTCTGACGGCGGGACTTTGGCGGGCGGCCTGCGCCGCCCGCCAAAGTCAGAATGACCCCTTTGTCATCTATTTTTCCCCTAGATACCTCACTGATAATGCACGCTTAGGAGGAGGAGGAGGAAGGTCCTGTGGCCAACAGCTACACAGCTATCTTCTTTCATATGAATCTCGGTTTTATCCACATTGCATAGCTGATGATTCTCTTTCAGCCAATACAGAGTGGTAGTGAGGAAGTTTTTGAACACCTCCACTGGAAAAGAGAAAGAGGGATCGACTGTTAGAAGCAGCTGTGTGTCGTCGGCAGAGGAGATTATTCTGAGACCAAAGGATTCTATTAGTTTGGCCAGGGGAGCAAAGAAAACATTTAATAATGTAGGGCTCAGTGGGGATTCCTGGGGTGCCAAAAAAGGCCAGTTCCCTTGCTGATGATTGACAGGGGGCAATGCACTTTTCTCGTTCTTTCTGCTCAAGAAAGGTTGTAAGCCACCCCCCAGGCCCTCCCACTTACATGCCATGGCACACGTCATGCCAATAGTGTCAACATTTTTGGCACTATTATGGCACTTTGCAGCACTAGCATAAAAAATATTGATGCTAGTACACCAAAGTGCAAGGAGGCCCATCGATTAAAATGGGTGTGTCACTTTAACACCTGCTTTGAGCAGGCATTAAAAAAGATGCTAAAAACGGCGCAGTGAAATCGTGTAGATTTCACTGCAGCATTTTTGTAGGTCTCCTAACACTGGAACGCCTCTCTTGCATACATTATGCTAGACGGAGGCATAATGTGGCACAAGGGGGTCGCAAAGTGGTGCAATGCATGCATTGTGGTGCAAGGAGGCGCTAGGGCCTTGTAAATCTAGCCCTTAGATGCTGATGACAAAACAGATATGAGACGAAAACTAGCCAGTACCTCTAGATTAGCAGAGGTTTTTTTTTTAACAAAGGGACTACTTTGCCCTTTTCCAGCAGTGAGGAACACAATTTGAGGACACTAAGCTGTTTACGAGCTGCTGAAACACTGGAGCAATCACTTCATTAGTCATTTGAAGGATCACCAGAGGACTCTGATTTGCAGAGCGAGATGGCTTGTGAAATTTGTTCCCAGGGAAAAGGTCCAGAATCATTCAGGTTACAGGGAGTGTCATTAGATGACTGAGTCATCTTGGTCATGGACCAGGTTAATGCATCTGAAGTGGACCTGACAAAATGGAGTGAATTTTTCAAATCTGTTCCTTGAAAAATAGAGAGAGCTCGGATGAAGCAGAGACAACTGGGTTGCAAGCTTGAGGATTCAAAAAGGACTTTGCAATTTTTTAAAAATGCACGCCAAGAGTTATTGGCTAATTTGATTTGGTCAGCGAAATTCATACTGTGTGCTGTATTTATTGCTTTATGATAATGTTGAAGCAAAGTTTTATAAGATTCTTTTGCCTTTATATCATATGCCTCTTGCCAGAGGCGCCCCAGCTTTTTGCAACCCTTTTTAAGGGCCAGAAGGTTCAGAGAGAAGGATGAAGTAGATGGTCCTCTTGTTTTGGCCGAGTGAACTTTAACGGATGCCAAGCCATTGGCAACCCCCCTAATCCAAGACTTCACAGCCTCCAAATCTGAATCTGAATTAATATCTCCTATTAAATGAGGGTAAGAATCAGGTAGTGCATCCGCAAGCTCCAAAGGCTTGATTTTATTTCATGCTTGATATTCAGTTCTGCATTTGCGGCCATCCTCAAAAGTGTCACAGCCACATCCCCAGCTGAAATATATTAGCAAATGATCTGACCAATGTAATTCCAGTGGAGTTCTAACCATAAGAGAAAGGTTAGAAAGGATAGAAAGGATAAGATCTAGGGTATGTTTGGCTTGGTAAGTAACTGTTGAGATCAAGGAGTTAAAATAGAGGACCTTACACAAATCCATAAACAACAGACCATTCCTTTCCGGAGGTATATCCACATGAAGGATAAAGTCCTTCACCGTTAAAATTTCTCAATGCCACCTCCAAGGTAGCCTCTTCCTAGGAGTCCAGGAAATTCAATGAATTCCCTGGGGGTGGTTAACAAATAGTCCAGATAAGGAGGCGTTTGGAGACAATGGGGCATATTTACTGGGAGGGACACCTACCTGCACAGAAATAATCAATAGAAACATTTTCTTCTTTCTCTATGTGCGTTGGAGGATGCAGCACACATAGAAAGAGTAGAAATGAGGAAAAATTAAGATATTGCTCCTCGTTACGCCTCCCCTGGGAGGCATAAGAGTTTGATGCATTCCCAGGTTTACAAGAACTGGTAAGTCTGGCAATCCGTCAAAACCCATTGCATGGGAAAACCCACCACAATGCCCAGGGAACGCCTCCCTGGGGCATAGTAAGGCAACACAGTGACTTGCCTTCCTCCATATCTATGAGACCATGAAAAGCCACTCAAAGTAGCTTTTCATGGCCTCATGGATATGTTTTTGCAGTGATGTTCTGGTGTGTGGGGGGCTTGTAAATATTCTACAAGGAGTTGCAAAATCACAATTCAAAATGATTACATATGATAACACTGATACCACCCTCAGCTTTAGTCAACCTATCTTGATGAAAAATAACATGGGCAGAGGGAACTGCTTGAGCTCTGCCTTGGTTGGAATCTGGCCCAGAACAGGTTTCAGTGAGAAACATAGCATGAGTACAAAATCTGAAGAACATGAGGTGCATGTTTAGGTATGGATCAAACATTTACTAGACAAGCGTTACAGCATGTCACAGAGACACCTATGGGCTGTGAGGGAGACTGAGGCAAAAGCAAGCATCAGCGCTGCGACTCTCTGCCCAGGGAAGGGATCCAAACGGAGGGTTGCAAAGTAGAGAGATTGGAGACGGAGGAGAGACAGAAAGGAATAAACTGGACAGTGAGGTTGGGGAGCGAACGTAAAAAGATGATGAGTAAAACTGAGAAAAGGAGAGTTTTGATTAAAGGGAGGTGGCTTCCAACATGTGGGCGGATCTCAAGCCCCTCTCCTGGTGGTTCTCACCTAATTGGTGACAACTGTGCTGTCAATCCAGACCAAAAAAGGGATAAGCCTTACAGATGCCTTATAATCAGAAGAGTGAGAAGCAGAAACAGAGTCAATTGTGATGCAGGGTGCTCTGGCAGGCTAATGCAGAAGAGGTCACAGAGAAAGCACCGATTAAGTGCTTCCTCCATGTCAACATCAGAACATTGTGATTTTTTTCACTGTCTTTAATTATTAGTATGGGGTCAATAAGGAACCTCTCTAACACATTTTAAAGCACATTGTTTGTATGATTAGTATTTTAAGTATGTACTGATAAAGGGAGAAAATACAGGCTTTAGTTGATTTTGCCCTATTTTTATACTGGCTGAGACATTAAAATACTGATCATGTTGGCAAAAAAAAAACATTGAGGTGGGAACCTTATATCAAGTCAGAGGCAAACTGCAACTCAGCGGTGTGTGTTGGGAGAGAGGTGGGGGAGCCAACAAATTAACACAGGAGCCGAGCCAGAGCTGAGCTATGGGACTGGCTTGGTTCTTGGACCAAGAGTCTCACTTGGCTCTTAAAACCCATGCACAAGCTCAGCCCTGATAATGTTTGCTGGGTAAATCATACAACAAACATTACATAAAATATGATAAAGTCTCTTCAAAATTCAAAAAAGTGTATTTCTTTAACACAGATTACAAACACAAGCTTTAATAATAATATCACATTATCATGCTGCACTGACAAGTATTTATTAAAAGTGATAGCTTTCAAACATGAACATACTTTCAATTCCTACCCCCACCCTCACACTGGTAACAGTGCCATTATTGAACCAAGAGGGAAGATAGTTGCCAGCTGGATCCTGTATGTGGCCCAGATTATTATAGAGCAACATTAGCCTATTAAATCACATGTAATAGTTTTTTGTACAGTTGGTTTTTATATTCATGTATTTAAACATGCTTTCATGCGCAAATAAGAAAAAAAACAAGTTTCAGTGAAATAAAATATTTGCCTTATCTCACACAATTTAAGTGGGGAAGCTGCAATTTATCCAGGTTTTATGGTTTCACTTTGTACAAATCAGCCACGAAATGACTATTAGTCTCTCCTATATAGGTCGCAGACTACCAGACAGCAGAGCTGTCTGGTTTGCTTAAGACATCTTGGGGACATTCATAAAGTTGACCTAGAAATGCATTCTGCCCGTTGCTTGCTATGGCCTTTCTGGTTTGTAACTCACAGTTTCTTGCTTTCCATTTGCTGGCTTTATTTATTTTAGGCTGGCTAGCTTGAGTTTCGTCCTTTTCTTGCCAAAACCTTATTCACAGAATCCCTCCAAGTTCTCCCTTTCTATAAACAGGGCTGTAAATCTTGTTCTTAAACCATCACATTTGCTGTGCATTCAAAGTCCAAGGTCAAACACCAGGCGCTATCTTCCAAAGACACCTGTTTACTTTTCCTTCTCTGACATAAAGTGAGAGGATTTATGTGACAATCTTGCTGGATAAAGGGGGGTAACAAAATAGTTTTTTTCTAGCACATGACAACATTTAAATGAACTGTGTAATCATTTCAGACTACATCGGAAGTTTGACCGTACATATGAAGCACATTTTTTGTTATTTTCTGAAGCGTGTTGGAAACAAATACTTTAATATGATCAAAACGAATCATTAAACTAGGTGATACAATTTCCACACATTTTCGTCCGTACACTGTATAGTTTTATTAATAAAACTGTATCTCTATGCAAATGTAACAGTCATTTCAATGGAAAAGGTGTTGTCTGTAATGGCCATGTGCTACTACACCATGAATACTTCTCTCTATGCCACGTCACTCTATTCTGCACCATTCCTCACCACTGCACTCCACTCTGCACCACACCAGGCCACTGCACTCTGCACCACTTCACTCTACCACTCTATGCACTGCACTCTACACCACTTCACACTATGCCTCTCTACTCTTCCCTGTACCACTGTACTCTATGCCAATGCACTCTTCACCCCTCTACTCTCCACCACTGCACTTTTCACCACTGCACTTTTCACTAGTGCTCTCTACAGCCCTCCAGTCTAGGCCATTACTGATATACTCTGCACAACTCCACTCTACGACACTCTGCAATACTGCACTCTATGCTAATACTCTATACGCCAATCCACTCTACGACACTCTGCAACACTGCACGCTAGGCCAATCCTCTCTATGCCAATGCACTTTACTCTGTGTCCCTGCAGTGTATGCCAATCCACTGTACACCACTCTAATCTACTCTACACCACTGCACTCAATGCCAATGAACTCTATGCCACTCTATTCTATGCCTTCACACTCTCTATCACTCTACGCAATTGCACTCTACCCTGCACCATTCTACTCTATGCCGTTTAACTCTACTCTGAAACAATCTTCTCTACAGCACTGCACTCTACATCACTCTGCTCCAATCTACCACACCACTCTTTGCCACTGCACTCTACGCCACTCTACTCTTAGCCACTACAATCTATGCCAATGCACTCTCCACAAATGCACTCTATGCCGCTGCATTCAGCTCTGTATCACTGTGGTCTACACCACTTCTCTCCACTGCACGTTGACACTCTACTCTGCAACACTGCACTTTCTGCTCTAAGCTCTATGCCACCCTACTCTGCACTACTTTACTCTACGCTACTCCACTTTACACCACTGCACTGTATGGCACATCACTTTATATAACTTCACTCTGCACCACTATGCTACTGCACTCTATGCCACTTGACTCTACCCTGCACTCTATGCCACTCGATTCTACTCTGCACACTGCCCTCTCTATCACTCAACTCTGCACTACTGCGCTCTGCATCACTCAACTCTATGCCACTCCGCTTTGTACCACTCTACACCACTCTACTACATGCTGTTGCACTCTATGCCACTGCTCTCTGTGCCACTGCACTCTATGGAGCTCTACTATGCGCCACTCTAATCTGTGCCACTCCACTCTGCACCACTTCGCTCTGTGCCACTCCACTCTGCACCACACCATTCTGCGCCACTTTACTCTGCACCACTCCACTCTATGACACTGCATTGTACACTGCTGAATTCAATGCTACTGCACTCTATGCAACTATACTCTGCAACACTCTGTGTCAATACACTCTACACCAGTCTACTCTACTCTATGCCACTCCAGTGTATGCTACTTTATGCAACTCCATACTATGCCACTCCAATACATGACGCTCGGCCACTCCACTCTACAACACTCTACTTCACTCTTTCTCATTGCACTCTATGAAACTCCATGTCATTCTTCCCCACACTACTAACTTATAGCCATGCAGAGCAGCAGCCACGCTAGTGTACAACATAGCTAAAACACATTGGCAAACCCGATAGCTATTGCACAGGCTAGACCAATTGGCTTTGCCAATGCTTGTTAGGTTAATGCTTTGTTTTTACCTCTGTGTGTAGTTTTCTGCTGCTTTTGTATAGTGCTAACTCGACCTGGAGATATTAGAGCACTTTAAATGAACACTAGTTACTTTACACATAGTCGTATTCCTGTCTGTTAGGCACCTGAGATTTGCCCAGAATCACAGGATGTTGAGTCAAAGCCAAGACTTGAATCAGGCTGGTTCTGTCCCAAAGCTAGAAGCTCTCACCATACCGCCACATCCTAGGTAGATCTAGGGTGGTAGGCAGAAGGTACATTAACTCTTGGCTTGTTATGGGCTCGAAGTTCCAAAAGGACCTCGAGCTGAGCCAAGGCCAGGTTTCAGGCTCAATCCCGTCTCGGGCTTTCAGTGGATTCCTCATATCTAGTTGGAAGAATGGGGACAGAGGTTTACCTGCAAGTGGTGCAGCAGGTACAGTGACACCTTGACCCAGGCATTTGAACGGCCTTCTCCACCTCCATTACAGTCTGTGTGGGGATTCAGATCCCTTGTTTTTAAGTCTGTGTATGATACGCACAGTAATATGCTTTAGGATGGGGCATGTATTATACTATCCATATAATGGCAGTGCATGCCTCATTGGATGAGCGGCCAACAGGGTGAGGGAATCATAAATGTCTCAACCATTACCTGTGGAATTACAGAGTTAATAGAGTAATGCGCTTGATTCACAAAGGTAACCTTACACTTTTGTGTAAGTTAACTATTTTTTTTGTATTCACAAACAATGAGTTTATTTTTACGAACAGTAATTTTATGACTATGGAGATGCCACAGTAGAGGTGGAGAGCTACGTACATACAAAGATAGGACAGCCTATCATTTTATGTGTGAAGTCTCCACAGTCAAATAATTACTATTAGTGAAATTAAACTTGCAGTTTAAGCCTCAGACAAACCGATCATTAGCTTATGTTTCCACATACTGAAGATGTTGAGGAAGATTTTCAAATGGCTCTGCATCTGGAAAATCATCAACCACATTCATGCCACCAGCAAACTAGACTTCTAGAACACCCTCCGTGCCAGGATCAACAAACATCTCATCAGGATGCTCCAGAACTCGGCAGCCAAATCACTCTCAACCTCCCACTACACTCACACATCTGACTTCACCTCAAGGAGCTATACTGACTACCCATACAAAAATGAACACATTTCAAACTTCTCACCTAAACTTTCAAGGCAATCTGGCCCAGCATGCCTCAACAATACCATTTGCTTTCATAAACCTTCCAGACACCTCAGCTCACAGGATTCCTATTTTCACACATCCCATGCATACAGAAAACCAGATCTGGTGGCTGAGCTTTCTCCTACCACACACCTAAAGTTTGAAATTATATGCTGTTACACATCTTAGCTGCCTTCTCACTTCTTGAATTCCACACAAAACTGAAGACCTGGTTTTTCGATTAACCACAGTAGGCCATAGGCGTGGCTAATCTAACACCTACACAGTGCCAGGATATCCTCTTGGGTGAAAGTGTGCTTTACACATCAACATAACATGTCATGACATGACCCAAGACCATCAAATGCACTTTATGGAGCATTCAGTTCAGACTGGTACAAAACTTGACCATGGCTGGAGTGCTCTGTTAATCTGGATGATTGCTTCTGCTTCCCATGTTGTGTGCCTGTTTGCTTTTGTGTCCGCATTCCATGATATGAGGCGGCTAAAAGGCAAGGTAGTCCTCTCATTTGTGTGGGGTCATGCCCTATGCAAATAAGGGCACACACTCTGAAAATAGCTCTGGCTATCCATGTGCACCAGCCCCAACATTATTACAGAACGGACCGCACACACATCTGCGGCTCCTTCTGTAACTGGGGCACTCCGTGTAATACCCCGAAAGGAGGTTACCTCTTTGATTGCAATTTTTGGTTTTATGCTTGTCAGGCATAAAAACTGCTGTTAGTTGTCAACAATGCTGCTTTCTCTTTTTTCAAATGTGTTGCAGCTTTTTAAACTTCATAACAATGAAAGTACACTGCAAAATAATGACATGAAAATAAACATTTACAAAGTTCACAGGGTGCAAATAGTTAGGTGTTGGGCAAATTGCAAAGAGAAGAAACCAGTCTTCCTAGTGCAAAATGTCAAGGCTTGGGTATGGTAACAGGGACCTAATAAAATCTATTTAGAATCCAGGTACTTGAATTGAAGCCTGGCCTGCTGGAAATCATAGAGGTTGTGGCTGATGAGTAGAGACATCAGCTCTTACTCTCAACTTTGTACATGCACTGTGTGCTTGTTTGGAAGAAGATATGATGTAAATCTAGGGCTTGTAGGCTGCCTCCAGAACTGACAAAAATTGGGCCCGAGTTGGACCACCAGAATGTATCCTTGGTCCATTCAGATGACGATATCTGGAACGCGGCTTTTTTGGAATGCTTGAAAATATTCAGACACGTTTCTTCTGAATGCTTTGTGGGCAAAACCAATACTCAGTGTGTATTTTCAACATAAACAGTATTTGTATTGGGTATAAAACACATGGCAATAACAGCCTAATTACCCAGGCAGTGCAGCATCTTCATCCCAAAGAGCAACATATCCCGTCCGGCTGCAGTTTGGCACCAAACTAATCATTGCGCATTAAGGTTTTTTTAACCAACCAGCGCCACAAAATGCATGGGACATATACGAGGCACATACTTATACAATATATTTACAGGAAAACTGCAGCTAACAAAAATATTTAAATGCATGTAGAAGTGTTTTAAACATCCCCTTCCACACCCACACACAACTCTGCAACTGAAATTTTGGAAAGTGAGACCCAAAACAAGGTGACTACTCCTTTATTTCAGTTTACTCTAACAAGCTTGCATGGCACGTTGCAGAGAAGACTCAGCCCATAATTAAAATAAGCACCTACTGCTTTATTTATATTTATTAAAAAAACTTAAGGCGGCCTGGTCTTGATTCTATCTCATGCATCTTTCTTTCACACTATAATTCCTGTCTTTTTAGTCACTCTTGCAGGTTATTTTTTTTCTTTTTCAACCTGGTTTCTACCCATCCCCAAAATTGAGTGGTTCTTCCCACAATCTGCAAACAGTGGCACAAATAAAGCACTGGCAGAAGCACTGTGGGAACTCTATAAAGAGACTGTCAGTAACCAATCTTAAAGCAGTGACTCTCACCATCTTTCTCATTCTAATTTATTGTTTGCAAGTCTCAAAATGCTTAGTGTTGCCGTCTGATAAAAATGGACTGGCTGAAAGGTGCATCACATTTTTGGCAAAAAGAACAGATGATTGACAGGATGCTGAACAAATCAAAGTTTCACCCCCAGTAACAGATCTGGGTGTAAGCCATTGTTTTTTTGCTCACCACTCCACCCCAGTTTGGACCCAGCCATATGAAAATCAGTCTTGACCCAGCTCCCCTTGGGAACAGTCCAGCCCAAACTGGCAGGCCAGGTCCTCCCTGGACCAGAAACAAGTATCCTAGGACCGGTTTCGGGGTATCACCCCTCATCAGCCAGGCTAGCTTGAATCCAGCGGCAGCGCAAGCAAGGAACCATATCTTTGCATACACTGGCAACACAAAAAAATTATGGTCAGAGTACTGAAACTTTTCAAGCACTCGTCAAAGATATGGGTTAAATCCATTGTTCTTTTGCTCACTGTGCCCCCTCAGTTTGGACCCAGCCAACCTTCCGTATGACAGCATGCCATGCTACCTTCAAAAAAGATCTCCAGTTTGGACCTAGCCATATGCAAATCAGTATTGACCCTGCTCCCCATGGGAACGGTTCAGCCTGAACTGCCAGGTCACGACCTCCCTGGACCAGAAACAAGCATCCTGGGACCAGTATCAGGATGGCATGGTGAGCAAGAGAACAATGGATTCAACCCTGAACAACTGAAGAACAATGGGTTCATGAACCACTCTTGTTTGAAGTTGGGAGGCTCCAGGAGAAGGACTTGAGCATTTCCTGACCCCCATTTTGCTCTGAAATTTTCAGGTTTTCAGTTGGTATGTGAGTGAAGTGCTTTTTGTGCGGTGCAGGTGGTTTTAAATTGGGCTCTCATCTCTTTAGATTGCCTTAGGAAGGTTAGCAGTAGAGGAGTGAAGTGATCAAATTTTTTGTGACCAGTCAGCAGTGGTGGCCGACCCAATGCAAAAGTAGAGGGGTGGGGTGGGTGGAGAGGCTGCAGGGGAGCGTTGGGAGTCCACAGGTGGTAGGGGTACACGGAGGGGTTGATAATAAAAAAACGTACACTTACCTGGAGCTGCCGGCAGCCTCATGTGCCTCTGCTTCCTGGTCCAAGCAGTCCATGGGACAGCATCAGAGATTACCTGTGCAATCCCTGTGCTGCTCTCATGGTATACCAAGCATGAGAACAGTGTGGGGATTGGCATGAGAAGGCTGGTTTACCACTCACTCAGGCACAGGGAGTCTGTGCCTTTTTTGTTCAATCCGACTGTGCAATACAGCTGGGTTGGAGAAACCTAAATGCGCATGTCTGTTTGGCCAACCAAACTGACATGCGCACCACTTAAGTACACTTCACTCCACTCCTCCTCCTGTTGCCCACCCCTGCCACTTCCTGCACAAGCTGGCTCATCCAGCAACTGAAAAATAAAATGATAACAAAATATTGTTTTCTTTTTCAGCTGCTGGCTCTGAGCGAGTGGGGGACGCTTCTCCGCCATTGCGGAGGAGCCCCGTCTGCCAGTCAGAAAGTGGGCTGCAGTGTGTAGAACTACTCTGATCGGAGCCAAGTGAACTTTGGGGATGCCTGAGAGAAGTTTGTTTACCAGTGCTTTGTAATTCCAGATATATCTGTGTTAGGGCGAGTGATTAGTACCCACCAGTCTGATGTAATTATTTCAAATAACAGTGGTACAGTGAAATATGTGCTTGTTCTAATTTTTCAGATAAGTGCCTTGTTATCCTCCTTGGTAAAGAACTGTGTGGTTTTAGTGCGGCCACTGATGACAAAGTGAAAGCTTTGCAACTCAATATGGGATTCCAGCCCTCTTCTAACCTCAGATGACTCTCCTAATTGAGTCTGCTATGCCAGAGACGCTCTCAGATTGAGATAGCGTTTCAGATCAGCAATTGCATTAGTGCCTTTTGTTTTCACGTGTTTTCATCTGAGGAGCTGCCAGGCAGTGGTGCTGCAGGAAGGAAACTCTTACAAACCCTGCCTCCTATTCACCCTTCATGAGGCCTGCACACATGCTTAGACGCATTTGAACGTGGGGTGTTTTCTTTCATCAATAATGATGAGCCTCGTTTACTTTAACGGCCAATGTCCTGCCAACTGCAATGTTATGACATTTTAGGCAAACCCTTGCTGTGCAATCCTGGTAGTTGGCATAAAGTATTTCCACACTCCCGCATCTTTCTGCAAGATTAAGGGGACGTCCACAGCATGTCTCTCAAAAGAAGTCAGCATCCTACGGCTTCTTATAATCTATTCACAGACAACTGAATACTCTAGGAGAAAATGTATTGAATCATAAGCTAGAAACGGAATCAAACACGTACCGGCAAATAAAGCAGACCATGGCTTTAGTGTTCGAATTCGTGCCAAGAACGATGTGCACCAATGTGGATAGACTATTTGCACTGTGCCTCGGTGCAACCTGCCTCTTTCTGTGCCTCATGTGTCTATGCCCTCTTTTTTTCCCCTAAGTTTGCAGGCTGGGAGGCTAAGGCGCCACACTCCTCCCAAAGGCCATGGTGCTTTCACCGTCAATGGCTGCAGAAATAATTAGTACTGCAGGAGTAGTGGTACTGCACGGGGAAGAGATCACCCCTTGTTACGGTCTGCAGAACAGTAGTCTTCAGAGCATAAATACGAGGAGACTCCTCAAGAGCGAGCGAAGTGCTTTCGATCTTGATTACATTGCCGAGTAGGAAAGTTTGTTATGAGATATCCAGTCCCTACTCCAGAAGAAATAAAAAAACACTTGGTACCCCAATAGAAGGATTGCTAGAGCGGATGCTCCAATATTTTACTGGTAGGAGTGCATTGTTAGCGCGCCTGATCTTAATAAGTAAATTTACGAGGGGACGTGAATAGGTCGATGAACCTTTTGACTCGAAATTAAGATGTTCCCACCATAATTCCAGTACATGCAGATCAGTAATCAATAACCAAGTCACAATATCAACAATCATCAATAACCAATAACAGTAATACTCAATAGAGTCAGTAATTGTCACGCACCATAACCTTTCAGCCATGAATAACCACACCTTTCAGTAAAAGTTAAAATATTTATTTCCCTACATTAACAATGCTAAAGTCATGTTGATTAACCTCAAAATCAAATGATACGCATACAGAACAACGCTGGCTGTCCAAAGCGATGCAAAAACGTAATCTAATCAAATCTTGAACTATTACACATTCTAAGGTTAAAGTGCAACTTAATAACAAGAACAATTTCGTTAGGAGATCACATACTAGATTCAGCAAAGAAACTCATCAAGCATTATTCCCTATTAGCAGACTTTTCATTAGTAAGAATCCTTAACTAACACCAGATTAGCATCAGTATGTTGGGCTTCATGCAAAACAATTTGGTAATATGAATTTGGAAAAACATCTAACTATGGCTCTATCAAAACAGTGCGGTTGGTACCTAGAAAGAAAAAGCAAATATGCATAACAGACACATGGGTACGATTTATACCTCTCCTCAATTGGATCGGCAAGACAAGAGAGTATTCTTCATCAGGACATCAGTCAATCAACAAGGCATCAGGATTCAGCTTCAAAGTTCAGAAAACACAAAGTTTTTAAGCAATAAAGTTAAGCACGTCTCTTGTCAAGACGCACAAGAAAATATTGACCTTTCGGGCAGCAAGAAGATGGACAATGGGGCTGTCTTCCCTCGGTGCATCCTCGTTAAGTTGAATTCATTAAAACTATTTCCCAAATCCCTATTGGTCAAGGGATTGCATGATCAAACTTTGTCCAATAAAACTAAAACTCCAAATCTATGAATTCTACCATTACTCCGTTCACATGTCACTGATTGGCTTTCCCTTCAATGCCCTCATCATCCGACTCGTCAGGTAACAATATTGTTGCAGTTTCTACTCCAGTCAGTGTCTCCATTGTTCTCTTCCTGAGAAAGTCAGTCTAACACCCATTACACACATATTGTTACATTTATCAAGAACAGCATCTTCTAGCAATCGGTTCTCAAGAGAAAAGATTCTCAGCTGTGAGCACATTTACACAATACAATGAAAAATCACATTTTAACTCTCTAGGACAGCCATTTATTAAATGTTAAGAAATACAGCTTGACATGGGGCCTGGCAAGTAGGCCAATACCTTTGCTAAATTTAAGGCCCACAACTAATAAAGCTAATACATAATGCATAACCTTTAATATGACATATTAATACATTAGTCAAACAAATGCTAAACATTTCATAGTATTAGACTATTAATAAGTATACTTTTTGAACATTGGCGGCCACTCATCGTATTCACATTTTGTAATGCGTGCATTATTTTTCTACGTTATTATATTTTCTACACAACTCCATTACTCAGAATACATGAATATTCCTTAATAATTTTTATTAAAACACCTGCGCTAGCAGTATCACTCAGTACTTGATCTCAAGATGCCAAACAGTTTTCACATCTGTACTTCTGTACAATGCTTTCCCTGCAAGGGATTGTTCTACGGATTGAGCCAGTAGATTGGCCTCGTAAGGTGTAAAGGATGCCTTCTTGCAGAACCCAGTTCATCCAGCCCATTGCCATTTCATGTGGTTTCAAGTCTTACCTTTGACCTGATGGGTGACCCAATGATCGCAGGAGGCACAGAGCCAATGATCACGGGTGAACATGTGTCGCACTTGCAGGTGGATGGAGTTAACAGCTACCTTTCAGGCTCTGCTGGTCTTTGCCTCTTTACTTAATTTCTTCCTTCATTCTTACGTCTGTAGTGCTTCGGTGTACAAACCAAGAATACATGGTGATCCTCCATCCTCTCTAGACAGGCCTTTTAGAAAGTCTTGGACAGTGGATGCCATTTTGTTTCCCTGGGCTTGTGGCTTTTTCCACATTTACTCAGTTTATTTTAATTCAAAGGTAATGCCAAAAATATGGAGAGAAACGGTATAGAGATTATTCGGCTTGGTCACTGTTGGAGCACGTGAACAAAAACAATATGTACGGTAAATGTCTCTCATTTCCCAAGGACTGGTTCGGACATGGCTATCCCCAAGCAGCAGTTGCAGCAGGAGACAGAAAACAAGGCTTTCTTCACCCGGTTACAGTGGCAGGTATCTATGCCCTTTGATCAATTTTGCTTTCATATGAAAATGTCTTGTGCACTTGAAGCTGGTGATCCATTTCTTGGTAGAGACATTGACCTTCCCTTTGTGTGGCAGGCTCTTCTGCCCACCTATTGAACTCATGGATCACATACGGTTGCCTTTTTTGCAGTAAAATGAAAACTTTCCTAGCTAACGAGAAAGAAAGTTTCAATTCTATTAAGAACACAGAGGCGAGGATTATACATAACTTTCTTCACTTAATTACAACAGCAGATTCCAAGAACAAAGGAAAAAAATCAATAAAGACTACCTGTCCCATGAGGCTCACAACATAAGAGTCCAGCCATAGTCCAATCAAAGCACAGTCCAGCATATAAATAGCTGTGAAGTCCTTTCCTGTTCCTCTTCTTCACTTGAGGAAGTTAATCCTGATGGTAATACTAATCCAGTCCTTGGTTGTTACCTGTGTAGATTGAAAATTAGAACCACGTTATCTAGTTCTTTATATAACAGATTATGTTACAATAAAAACCACAGTAATGAAAGAGAAATATTTATTTATTTTTTAACGTGAGATACTAGAAGATATGTTTGTAAATAAACATTTACGTTTATAAATAAAAAGGCACTAGAATAATATAATTACTTACTGGAATAACAGGTATACATGTCCATGGGAGGGAGAGGCTCTTTATGAAGGAAAGGTGCCTGGGTGGGAATAATCCTCACCTCCGTGTACTTAATAGAATTTAAACTTTCCTTCTCATTAGCTAGGAAATTTTTCATTCTATGTCAGGACCAAAGGTGAGGATTCTGCATGTTTCAAGCTTACTGACAACCAGAGTTGCAGTTTCTAAAATTAGTTTAAAACATATTTTTTTGAAAGTAGATTCTGATTACCAATCCGCTGAATTCATGATGTCCTCAAGTCTGCCACCTACTTGGATGGTTTTAGATGCCATTGCTCCTCTCGAGGAATGTGCTCCAAACCTATGAATATCAATACCTACCTCTGCCTTATCCATCAAACCCATCTAACAATATTAGGAGATTAAACTGCTTTAAATAATTTTTGTAAGGCAAATGAGAAGTTGATTCTCACCTGTAGGTCTGATATCCAATGTCATATCTTCGTATGCCTTGATACATCTGACTACACATCATTTTGGATGGTCCGCGAAAGCAGGATAAGATACTAACCTGATATTAGTTTTGGTCCTCCTAGAAATAGCGAGAGTAACACCTTGTGGAGTGAAGACTCTAGCAGACAAATCTAGGGCTCTAACATCAGAAACTCTCCTGCAGGACAGGAAATGAGGCATAAAAGAATAGCCAATTTAGTTGATAATTGTTTTCAAGATAAGAAGTGATTATCTTGCCATTGAGAGAGGAAAATGAAAACTACGTTAATGTCCCAAAGTCCCGAATATCTGGGTCCGGGAGGTTTAGAAAGGCAAATGCCTTTCATTAATTTACATACCCATGGATGTTCACCTACTGGTTTGTTATCAATGGAGATATGTCCAGGGGAAATGGCTGATCTAAATGTATTGATTGTACGATAAGCTAGACCCGATTGGGCAAGTTCAACCAGGAACTTTAGGATGTAAGTAAGCTCTGCCCCCAAGGGGTCAAGATGTTTCTCCATACACCAACGATTCTATCGGTTCCAAGCCAATCTATGTGCTTTGATGGTACCCGTAGACCAGGCCTGTTGAATGAAGTTAGTAGCTTCTTTTGAAAGATATTCGTTTTTCCAACGTCTCCGGAAATCCCCCAGGCCATGAGGGAACAATAGCCTTGAAGTACTAACGGGTGAGGAGAGCCCTGGTGATCTAGAGGTAATGAAGCGAATGATGGTAGTTTGATTGGGGGATCCCAAGATAATTCCATCAAGGCTGGGAACCATGTTTGAGATTTCCATATCGGAGTCACTAGCACCAAAGATGGGATTTGACATCTTACCTGAGCTGCTATTCTGGGAATCATTATAAACAGGGGAAATGCATATGGGAGATCCTTCGACCAATCTTGGAGAAAGGCATCTACTGCTATCGCTTCCGGGTCTGGTCTCCACCTAGCATATCTCATTAGTTGGTGATTCAGTCGAGAAGCAAAAAGATCTAGATTGCAAGGACCCCATCTTTCCATCGGGGCTAGAAAAATGTTTTGATCTAATTTCAAGTCTGTGTTGTCTGTAAAGTTCCTGAAGCTCCAGTCTGCTACAATGTTGTTGATCCCTGGAAGATACTCTGCCGTTACAGAGATCTGTTTTTGAAGCTAATAGTGCCAGAAGTCCTTCGCTAGTTCAGAGAAGGCTTTCCATCGAGTGCCCCCTAGGTGATTGATATATTGGACAGCTGATATGTTGTCCATTCTCAGAAGAATGGAGTGACACACCTTGTCCTTGGTGAGGGATTTGATTGCAAAAGATCCTGACAGAAGTTCTAGGCAATTGATATGGAGAGATAGTTCTTCCTCTGACCATCTGCCTCCCATGGATATCTCTCCGCATCTGGCTCCCCATCCCAGACGACTGGCATCTGATTCTATTATCATGTCTGGTGACCTGCTGAATATTGCTGTACCGTTCCAAGCTTCCATGTGGTCTATCTACCACTGGAGTTCCGTCTTGGCTTCTGGGGATAAAGAGATTATTTCTGAATAAGTTAGCCGCTTTCAGAGATGAGGTGCTTTTAGTCTTGTAATGCAGGGTAATGAAGAGGACCTGGGAAGATGGCCTGAATTGATGAGGAAAGAAGTCCCACTATCCTGGCCAATTCATGGAGGGATATCCTCTCCCTTCTGTGAACCTTCTTGAGTTTTTTCCGAATTTTGGAAAGTTTTGAAAGTGGAAGGCTGAGTGATGCTGTGTTCGAGTTTATGAGAAATCCCAGAAAAACAATCTGTTGGGTTGGAATTTATTCCGATTTCAATTTGTTGATCACAAAACCAAGATTTTGAAGTAGCGTAATAGTTGTGTTCAGATTGTATTTGACCTGAATTAGGGGTTGATCCATCAGAAGAATGTCGTCCAGATAAATTATCATCCTTATTCACCTGGTATGAATGAATTCTACTACTGTATGCAGGAGATTGGTGAAAGGGAGAGCTATGAACTTGTATAGCCCTTTCCATGCGAACTGAAGAGATCTCCAGTGAGGAGGAAAAATGGGAACTGAAAGATAAGCATCTTTGAGATCCAACTTGATCATCCAATCTTTCGGTAGTAGGATGTCTCTGAATAGATAAATACCTTCCATCTTGAAGTAATAATGAATTATCCATTTGTGGAACTCCTTCAGGTTTATGACAGAGCAAAAGCTCTTGTCTTTTTTCTCAACTAGGAAAATATTGCTGAAAAAGCTGTATGGGTGAAGTACTGACATGCAAATGCCTCTTTTTTGTAGAAGATCCTCCACTTATAAATTTATGAGATCCATCTGTTGTGTTGAGAATATTAAAGGTCTGGGTCGGGTTTGTTGGATTGGGGATCCATAGAACTCTATGTAAAAACCACGAACTGATTGAAGGACCCAGGGATCCTTTGTTATCATTTCCCAGTTGTGGGCAAATCTCTGAAGCCTTCCCCCAAGATCTTGAGGGTAAGAATGGATAATGCTTACCAGAATTTCCTCCTGGTGCGTTTGGTCCTCCTCTAATGTGGTTGCCTATTGCTTAACCAGACCCTTGAGAGAGACAGTATGTTTCTTGACTTTCCAGCCGTTGTTTCTTTTAGGGTATCCTCTAGTGGGGCCTTGGTGATAAAAACAGTCGGAGAAGCGACCCCTTCCCCGTCCAGCCCCAGCAAAAACCTTAGCAGGGAAGATCTTTTTAATAGAAATTTGGGCCTTGTCTAAGGTCGAGAAGGTTGCAACAAATTTTGCCTAACTCCTTGACAAAAGGATCCCCAAAAAGGTTGCCCTGGACTATAGCCCCCGCCTCGGAAGTTGCCAGGTCCCCAAGTTTGGGGTCTATTTTAATGAGTAGGGATCTACTGCGTTCTGCTGCTAAAGAGCAGTTTGCATTCCCCAAGAGGCATATGGCTCTTTGTGCCCAACTGGCGATAATGTCTAGCGACAGCGGGGTTCCAGTTTGTTTAGCTTGCTCAACCAACTGGATAATCTGTGCTAGCGGGCCAACAACGTCCAGAAGTTTATCCTGGCAACTCCTCCAAGATCTGTCAATTCCCTTTTTTGGGTCTATATTTTCTGAAGAAGGTAGAAAGTTTTGGGTCAATGTTGGGAGTAATAGCTACTTTACCCAGGAAGAGAAGATTACAAAGTATTGGTGTAGAAAAGGTAAGTTTATTCGATATTCACAGGACAATACATCTCTGCTTCTTTCTCTCCCAGCTGCCTCCAACCGTCTCCCCGTGGCCCCCGCATTCTGTTGAGTCTCGTGCCCAAGGTTCGTAGGTAAGCACGAGACTCGACAGACAAAAATCTCACATAAGAACAGACCTCAACACATCTTCCCCCCTTAAAAAACAATAAAATAAAAACACACATTAATGTTACAACAAAACAATTGACCTACTATACAAAACTCAAACTTATACAATCATTAAGGAAATTAACATTGTAAACATGGAAAAACATCAGCAAATAATTAAATACAGTACATCCTAACTAATTATGCAAAAAGCACATAATCTTCATATTTGCTGGGCAGAACCTTGTTCCTAGGTGATGCTCTTCGTTTTATCTCTTTTGTCTTATGCTTCACCACGGTAGTATCATTCCTTCCTTTATCCAACAGTTCCACTTCACACGCAGAGGACAACTTCTCTTTATTCCACCAATTACCATCATTTAACTTGACTGAATTTTTGCTAATTTTGACAACCCTTCTAGGAATAGAAAACCTAGACTCGCCTTTCTGAACAATACGTGCACTCTTAACCTTCACATATTCCCCCACCTTAACACAAATTGTTTTTCTCGTTTCCCCCCTTATACTTATTCTGAGCAGACTTCCTTCTTTCATTTACCTTCTCAATCAAGCTTTCATTAATTGCAAACTCACCCATCCATTGTCTTGTTAACTTGGTTGCGGAACCCTACCCCTCAATAACTCATAAGGGGACACACCTGTATCCGTATTAGGAGTGGTACGCACTGCCCACAACAACTTCCTCACCTCCACCTTGCAATTCAAACTACTGGCCTTAGCTAGCTGTACATTTTGCTTAATCACCCTATTTAATCGTTCAACAAGGCCATTACTTCTAAGATGATACAGCGATGTTTTAACATGCTTAATACCCATTAATTCCAGGAAACTGGAAAACTGAGCTGACATGAACTGACATTCATTATCCGTGAGTATCTCATCAGGGATACCTTCCCTGTCAAAAACAGATTCTAAGAACTCAATGACCTTTTGAGAATTCGGCACCTTAACCAACTTAAGCTCGGGCCAACGGCTGTAAAAGTCAATCAATACTACTCCATATTCAATCACACGTCCAGACAGGACAACGGGACAAATTATGTCAACAGCAATTTTACTCTATGCCTTATTAGGTACCTCAATTGCCTCAACAGGAGTAGGTAGAGTGACCTGAGACTTGTCACTTATTGCACACATTAAACAATCTCTCACAAAGTGTTCTACCCCTTTATCCAAACCAGGCCACCAGAAATTCTCATAAATTCTTCTCTTCATAGCCCACATTCCTATGTGACCTTCATGACCCAAAGTTAAGATCCTGTTCTTCATGCCTTCCGGCACAACCAGAACATCAGCACGCATTAAAATATGGTTCAGGACTGATAATTCCTCAAAGACTTGTTTGTAAGCCTCACAACGACTAGATCTACATGCAGACCACCCTTGAAGAATGCCCTCCATAACTTCCTTTATTTGTTCATCCTTTTCACATGATTCCCTCCACTCAACTTCCGTTACAGCACCATCCAGATGGCAAACTATGGAGCATACCAACACATCATCCTCATCCATTCCTTCACCATCATACACATTTCCACTTGGAAGATGAGAAAGACAATCAGCAAGCAAATTTCTAGCTCTGAGCACGTATTCCACATGGTAATCATACATCTGCAATCTGTACTGCCATTTGGCAATTCTGGGAGTAGCATGTTGCGCACCCGTGGTAGAAAACAACTTCACCAAAGGTTTATGATCCATTCTGACCGTAAAAGGCACACCCCACAGATAAGATTTGAAATGCATAATTCCCCACCAACATGCAAGAGCTTCTCTTTCTATAGTTGAATATGTAGCTTCAGCACCTCTCAGACTTCGTGACGCAAATGCAATCACTTCATCTTTACCAAGCCTCTCTTGCAACAATACATCCCCCAAACCTAGTTGGCTGTTATCAGTCATAATTATAATTTCATCCTTAGTATCAAATGATTTCAACGGAATGGCATGTGCAACTTCTTTTTTTATAACTGCAAACTCCTGCTCACATTTTGAGCACCACTCAAATTTGACATTTGTTTTTAAAAGATTCCTAATGTTATGAGTTTTACCTGTACAATTGGGAATAAATTTGGTGTAAAACTCAATCAATCCCATAAAAGATCTAACTTGATCCTTATTTCATGTTGATTGAAAATCCTCAATGGCTTTAATCAACTCGCTTTCGGTTCAACCCCTCTTTCTGATATCTTATAGCCTAAGTAATCAATACATGTTGTGCTGAATTTACGTTTGTTTGCCTTGAGAGTGATTCCCTCTATCATTTAAAATAGACAACACTTGGTCCAACCGTTCATCATGCTGCTTTTGATCCTTTCCAAAAATCAAAATATCATCCTGGAATGCAATGACCCCCTCCATATCCTTGAATAAATTATCCACAACCCTTTGGAACACAGCAGAAGCCGATGCCAAACCAAATGAGATGCGTTTAAATTGAAACAACACTTCAGGCGTAATAAAAGCCTTCAAGTGTCTTGACTCAAGATGTAAATTGATTTGATGATATGTCAAAGCCATGTCCAACAGACTTTGGGCCTGATTTCAACATTGGGGGAGGGGGTTAATCCGTCCCAAATGTGACGGATATCCCGCCCGCTGTATTACGAGTTCCATAGGATATAATGGACTCGTACTACGGCGGGCGGGATATCCGTCACATTTGGGACGGATTAACCCCCTCCACCAAAGTTAAAATCAGGCCCTAAATCTACTAGCATTGCCAAGAGTAGACAACATCTCGGCAATATTAGGTAAGGGGTGGCGATCTACCCAAATTTGTGAGTTAAGATCTCGCAAGTCCACACACATACGTATCGATCCATTAGTCTTGCGAGCAATCACAATTGGAGCAACTCAATCAGAGGCTTCTACTTTTTCAATAACATCCTGTTCACACAACCTGTCAAGCTCCTTCCTCAACTCCGCCCTTAACGCCAAAGGTACCCTTCAAACTTTATGCACTTTAGGAACAGCATTGTCTGCTCTCCTGTGAGAGAAACCTTTGAACATTCTAATCTCCTCCTTGAAAACACCAGGGAAAACATCTAGCCATGTATGTTTTTTGACAGACAACACATGTTTATAGTTCTTGCTTAATATTACTTGATCAGGATTATTGGGATCCAGTAAAATTCCTAAACTCGTTTGATCATTCCATCCCAACAAACATGTATCATCGTTCGCAACATACACCATTCCTTTAGATGTGCTTCCTTGAAAACTAAATTCAACTTCACATTCACCCAACACCTCAACAGGTTTCCCTCCATAACACACTGGTTTGATGTGAGATTCCCTACGCTCAATGTGGGAAAAACATTATTTCCATTTCCTTTCACTCAAGAGAGTATAAGGTGAGCCTGAATCAACCACCACAACTACTTCACAGCCATTAATTAACAATATGCAGAAAGGCCTTTTAGATCTATTGGAAAACATCCCACAATTATTTCCTTCGTTTAATTGAGATACATTGGTGACAGTTAGTATTTCATCCTCCTCACTAGTAGTAGACTCCAATCGACTAACATTATCATTAAGCACTTTAAGAACTTTGTGTCTTGTACCAGACACCACTTTACTCCTGGCTCTGCACACCCTAGCAAAATGACCCATTTTAGGACATTTGGAACATTTCTTTCGCAATGCCGGACAACCACTTGCATTTCCTAAATGGAAAGAGCTACTGCATTTATAACACTCAGACTTCCTGAAATTCTCCTTTTTTAACAGATGTCTCAGATCTAACATTTATGTGATTTTTGTCAGACTTCTGTTTAACTAACTATACACTCTGATGCAAGTCTTTGTCACCAGATGTGTTGATTTGTTCCATGTACGTTGTAGTATTTTCTATTATAGTAGCTATTTCCACAGCTTTCTCTAAAGTTACGTTTGGTGTTGACAAAAGGGTCTCTTGTACCTTCTTATTATTTGTTTTTTCAACAAGTTGAACCCTTATCATTTCGTCCTTGCATGCTTTATAATAGCATGAAACAGCTAACATTCTTAAGGCACCCACAAAACTCGCAACAGGTTCACCAGAAATTTGCACTCTTTTGTAAAACTTATGTCTCTCCATAATGCCATTCTTACACACTTTAAACCTAACATCAAGAGACTTAGGGCCTCATTCCGACCCTGGCGGTAAAAACCGCCAGGGCCGCGGACCACGGAAAGCACCGCCAACAGGCTGGCGGTGCTTCCTGGGCCATTCCGCCGCGGTCAGAAAACCGGGTCCGGCGGTTTCCCGCCGGATTAACCCCGGTTGGCCCAATCCTCCATGGCGGCGCTGCAAGCAGCCATGGGGATTCCGACCCCCTTCCCGCCAGCCTGTTTCTGGCGGTTTTCACTGCCAGGAACAGGATGGCGGGAACAGGTGTCCTGGGGCCCCATTAAGCTTTTCACTGTCTGCAAAGCAGACAGTGAAAAGCGCGACGGGTGCTACTGCACCCGTCGCACACCTGCAACACCGCCGGCTCCATTCGGAGCCGGCTTCAGTGTTGCAGGCCCTTTCCCGCTGGGCCGGCGGGCGCTCCCTTGGCGGGCGCCCGCCGGCCCAGCGGGAAAGTCTGAAAGGCCCCAGCGGTCTTCTGACCGCGGAGCGGCCAATTGGCGGATCCCGTTTGGCGGGCGGCAACCGCCGCCCGCCAAACTTAGAATGACCCCCTTAATAGCTGAAGCATATTCATCAATTCCCCCATCTCCCTCTCCTTCTGCAAATGGTACCACTACTTGAGGAATATGTTTTAAAATTTTACGACCTCAGGTCCAAGACAATGTTGAAGGATGGCAACTTTTTCTTATGAGTAAAGGAATCACCATCTAGTGCATCCAGATAAGCTTCGAAACCTTCCTTCCACAGTTCCCAGTCTGATTCTGATGAAGCAGGATCCGGAGTAAAAATAGGAGGTGGTAAAATAAAGTGATGCATGGCAAAATTAAAGTTAACCAAACTAAAATTGTAAGGTGTGCGTGTCACCGTAAAGTGAAGACAAAACTGTCCCACAAATAAAAATTTTAGTCAACACTCAAAAGTTAGTAACACTCGTATGTTAAGGTGTGCGTGTCATTGCTTGATGTTAGAAGAAAGAGGTTCACAAAGGTTAGTAAGAGCGGGAAAACTCTGTAACACGCCGAAAAACGCTGAATACCAGATGACAGCGTGCAGTGTAATGGATCATAAACACATGCTAGATTTGTAAACGTAATGTAGACTCCAAGACAAAGGCCCTCATTACAACCCTGGTGGTAAATCCCGCTTTACCCCTTGCAGAAGACCGCCAACATACCGCTGCGGCCACGGAATTCCGCTACAGGTATTACGACCCACAGCTCGAAATCCGCCACAACACAGACACCCACACAAGTCCGCCACCCCAAAGGTCAGTGATAAACTGGCGATACCAAAACCGACACCGTCACACCAACAGGAATACGCCCACACTATCACGACCCACGAACCAAAATACACACACACTAACAAAACACAACCACATTGGACAATTCGAAATACACATACCTGATACACATACACACACAACACCCACACACTCAATCCAATATAAAGCACACACCCACATCACCCACAAACCCTTACAACCAAAAATTTGAAAAAAGGCCAGAGAGAGAGACTACCTAAAACAACGCATGCATCCACAGACACACAACACCATCACTTACACAACATCCACGCACCTCAAACAACACACACCAACACATCCCCTCACACATCACAACAAACACCACCTCACACATCACCCACAACACATCATGGCACCTCAAAGATACCCTAGGTTCTCTGAGGAGGAGCTCAGGGTCATGGTGGAGGAAATCGTCCGGGTAGAGCCACAGCTATTCGGATCACAGGGGCAGCAGACGTCGATTGCAAGGAAGATGGAGCTATGGTGCAGAATTGTCGACAGGGTTAACGCAGAGGGACAGCATCCAAGAACACGGGATGACATCAGGAAGCGGAGGAACGACCTACAGGGGAAGGTGCGTTCTGTGGTATCCAGAGACCAGATTGCTGTACAGAGGACTGGTGGTGGACCCCCACCTCCTCCACCACAACTAACAACATGGGAGGAGCAAGTCTTGGCAATACTGCATCCTGAGGGCTTCGCAGGAGTAGCAGGTGGACTGGACTCTGGTAAGACATATCTTTACTACTTTATCCCCCACGCCCCACCTGCATGCCATCACATACCGCCACCCTTACCCTTACACCCATCACCCCAACAACCCACACATACCCCACTAACACATCCCACACATCCCAAAACCAAGCCCTGCATGTAACACCAATGCATGGACACCCATCACCAAAGCATGTCCAGTACAGAGACTCATTCATGCCCCAAAATCACCAATCACACAAGGACCAAGCCAATAATGCAAGCACAGGATTAGAGGGTCACTCACCCATTGCACAAGATGGCACACAAATACAATAACTATGCATTTACACCCCAACAGGACCCATACCCAACGTCACCGGACAGGAGGTGCCAGACATATCCAGTCCCCCCACAGAAGAGACCCACAGTGATAACAGCAGCTCTGCACGTCTGGATCAAGATGACCAGCCCGGCCCATCAGGGACCTCGGGACAGTCTGTTCCCCTGACACAGTCACAAACCACCACTGAACCTCCCCCCTCAGGAAACACCACCACAGCACCCACGCAGCGGCCCCATTCCTCTGTCCCCAGGACACATCAATCAGCAGTGTGTCCACCACTACAGGGAACCCAGGCAACCCCACTAACACAGGACGATCAGGGACCTGGGGGCAGTGGCAGTGGGCACACGGTTCAGGAGACAGAGGCACAGGATAACAGGGAAGCTGGGAGGACTGCTGCCCGACAGGGGAGGACAGGCCCAGGGAACCCACTCTCCACGAGGCACTCTCCAACATCATGGGAGCTTATCACCATTCCCAGGAGACCATGGACACGGTACTGGCCAAGTTTATCAGGAGGAACACTACCTGGGGATCAGGGAGGACTTGAAGTCCATCAACACCACCCTGGTCACCATTGCAGGGGTGCGGGCAGACCTTCTCAACACCAGGAGGGACACAGTGGCACACCAACGGGCCCCTGACACTAGCCTGGACGATGAACAGCCCTCCACCTCCGCCGGCGTTAGTGTCCTTTTGCATCTTTGTGAAGTCTAAATGCGGAAGAGGTGTAGCGGTCTCAGGGTATATCTGTTATTGGATGGGTACTGGAATGTGGCCCATCCTTTCTTCCATATTGAAACCTTTACTGGATTGTAGAACATGGACATTTGTATTAGTTTGAATTAAGAAGTGGAGTTTGTCACCATCCCAATGTGTACCTTACCCCTTTTGCCTCTGTTATATGGATACCATACTTCTTCCTAAATAAATCTCAAATTTGTGTAGATTTGTGTAACACAACCTACTCTTGGATCACTTTTTCTACAAGATCTTTTGTAAGGTTGGGTCACTTACTGGTAATCTTCCTTACTCCTGGGCAATCTTTCTCATCCCAGTCTTAACTCCATGATGGAAGAGCCCATCCATGACAGGCCTTTTATCGATTGAGTATCATGCTTCATTAAAATGATTACATTTTCCCATAATGATTATAAATTAAAACAATGCCACCAAAACTTTCTGCAACTCAAGCTACTCGATCCTGGTAAAAGGCCATAATTTTGGGAGAGAGAATGCATCTTAAGGAATGGAATGAGTATGATGGCCCCAGTTGTAAGAAACATTGCTGTAATTCAACCATTACCTTATGTGGCCCCTTCCTTACTTTATGAGGAAGTGTCCAAGCCAGAAACAAACTGGCAATTGACCAAGGAATAGGAGCCATACATTGTGTAGGTCCTTCCCCTTACCACAATATTAAAGCCTACATAAGATTTTTTTCAGAAAGCCATCCACCTTTAATTTGACTATCACTGGGGATGATGTATCTTTACCAACACTTGAAGCTTAGCCATTTGCAGATCTCCAGATCATAAAGATGAGACAAATATCTAGGCAATGAAATGTTTTGTATATTTTTGTCATTCTTTTTAAATTAATACTTGATTAATTGAGGGCATGACAAGCAAGGAGCTGGGTCAGGTTGAAACTGATGAAAAGACCACTTTTAATGGTCATTAAATAATCAAAAATCTAATACATGTTCTCCTTATTTTATAGTTCACCAGTGTCTTCTTGCAACATAAACCTTTCCAAATCTGAAGAAAAATAGGTGGAAGAATGACAGGGGAGAACCCTCCATGGCATTTATTCCTTTTTGTGTTTGAACTCTGAGGATAAAAGAAGCTCTTTAAAGGTCTACTTTATTAGCACCTTTAAAACTAATCCACACATTTTTCTGACAAAATATTGGGCTTCTGCTCCTCTGATGAGTCTCTGACAGGCTGAGAAACAAAAGACTCCAGTTCTGAGTTAGATAACCCACAGAAGACCAGGCATTTTTTTATTTTTAGTGAGTGTTTGCCAATGGGTCTTAATCAGAGTCCTCCGAATACTACAATATCCAACAGTAAGTTCTCCTAGGTAGCCCTAATGCACAGAGTAAATAGGCCCCTAGCAAGGGAAGGCTCTAAAAGTGTCTGACTGAAGATAAAACGAAAAATAAATTACAAAAAATGTATAACCTCGCCGAAACTCAAAGAATGTCTCCTGGACTAACTAACATATAGAAGCATTAAAAAGACATAAATTTGCAGCATATTTAATGACTTCCCCCGCCCTTATATAAACTGAAACGTGCCATTAGCCCAGCATCTCTGTCAGGAACTATCTTTCTTAACATACCGATATATAGGTGCCATTGTACTGTACTGAAGTGTGCCTCAGAACCTTAAAAATACAGGCTCACCAAATCCACAGCTGATGTGCTCGCTATGTAGAATCAGAGGGGAGCAGAAATGGGCCTCACATCCCACAGTGAAATGCAGGAACAGAGGCAAGGGTGAGATGGGAGAGCCACTCGCAAGCCACTATGAAACCATCCTTCAACTCACCCTGTGTGCTCTGTGGCGGGCAAGAGAAAGTAAGCAGACTCAAACACTACCTGTCTCCATAAATACAGACAAAAACATTACATTTTGGGGCATCCTTTCAGTTTATGAGATTTTGGGAGAGTAAAATTATTTTGATGAAAAGTGACGCCAGATTGTCTTGGAGTGGCATCTTCCTCACAGAGTAAGGAAGGGGGCGAGGAAGTGGCCACACGAGGAAACAAGAACATAAAAAATAAGGAGGATAGTAGATGTAAAATATACAACACCTTTCCCTTGTCAAATAATGTGGTGACCTATAGAAAATTACTAGAGTGACAAAAAAAATGTCCTAATTTCAGCAGTGTTTCAAAATACTTGACAAATTGTCAAAGAGTAAAGTTGTGGTTTAGTTTTAGTATTACGCTGGACAAGTCATGGCCATTTGCACCTCATTGTCATCAGTGCCCCATAGCCGCAGTGGTATCCCAACACTTTAAATTGAAACTTCAAATGAATCACCTAACTCTCTACTGACAGTAAACAATAACTCCTGGTACCAGAATTTTGATATCAACAGTTATTTACAAGCCATGTTGTGCAGGGCAGTGCAACAAGTGACCTTGGTGTGTTGCCCTGTGCCACAGGGAAAGGGCGGAAATGCACCCTATCTATCAAGATACAGCACATTTCAGTCCTCCCCCTGCGCTGGCGAACAACAGGGTGCCTAGCGCCGACGCAGGCACCCTCGCACCATGGAGCAAGGATGCCTACATTGCAGCCAGGATTGTTTCTGTGCAGGAAGGGGCACCTTCCTGCACAAAAAGAATCCATGGAGGCCTTTTCCTCTTTTAATGTGTGCTGTAGGATGCAGCACACATAGAAAGTGGAAAAAACGAGGAGAAATAAAGATATTTCTCCTCGATGTGCCTCCCTGGGGAGGTGTAAAATTTTGCCGCATTACCAGGTTTACAATGCCTTGTAAATCTGGGAATATGCCAAAACCCATGGGTGTTGTCTGGAAAAACCCACTGCAGTGCTGATGGAATACCTCATTGACGCAGTGTAAGGTAATGCAGCAACTTGCATTGCCTCATACCATGTCTACAAGGCCATGAAAAGCCACGCAAAGTGGCTTTGCGTGCCGCCGGTGTTTCTCAAAAAGTGACACACTGGCGACGCATGGGGCTTGTAAGTTTCCCCAAAAATTTTCTTTCTGAAACTCAGGCCATTCTCATACTTTTTCAAGACAAAGCTTTGTCTATTTTTACTTTGTCCCAGGTGTTATTAGGTTATTAGCTTGATGTTTAGATTTGTAATTTTGAATTACCTTAGTGCATTAGCTCTAAGTTCTGAAACTAATACTTCAACCTGTATTTTATTTATATTTATATTTGAATTAAGTATTTTTGGGGTAATTTACAGACTTGCAAATAAATTTTTTACCTAAAGTAAACACTCCAGTCTGCCTGATGTTAAGCAACTGACCGCAGTATTTCTCTTCTAAGGAAGGTCCACTTTATGTCATTTTCATCTATCAAAAGAAACATTTATTTTACTATATTTACTGAAGCGATGAATGGCACTCTTAAACACAACGTCTGTTGTGTTATTCAATACGGTATCCTGTAGTTTATACACCCAGGGACTACAGTGTGAGATTACAACATTCAAAACTACGAAAGTAAATAGCACAACAGGTTTGTGGCCTTAGCGAGGCACCTTTGTTTGGGTAGGAGTGAATTGGGATGGAATTGTGAGTGGAGGCATCAAACTGAAGTGTTTCTGATGCTCCTATTTATAGAAAATACCTATAAAACTTCTGAGATGTGTCCAGAAACAGTCCTTCAGCGGCCACTACGCCACCTGAAACGTCCTTTCGCTTGATACCAAGAGGAAATCCCCACTTCATGCATTCAGCAAAATATTTTAAAAAAAATCTTATTCCGCAAGCACCTGAAATATTTTCCCTGGAAATATTACCGATGTACGAATAAAATCTGTTTTTGTTCTTAAATCGACTACTCTGTCATTGTATTCTCACTCCCGGGTCATTTTCAACTTCTATTCAAGGTGAAAATGAGTTACTTGTAAAGCACCCTGACACCTCACTGGAAGGAGCAACATGGAAGGCTGTTAAACAAATAAAGGCAACTTTTTGCATTCACGAGGCTCACTTGTGCTTCTAAAATGTTTTGGTAATCGAGGCCAACATGTCAGATTGTAGTTACAACCCATACTGGTGGCAAAAAAATGCATCTTTATATGTAGAATATCCAATTTTCTTTGAAAAAGCTTCAGTATCCGCAATATGAGAGGAGGCAAACCCTCCTTACTTTTGTTAATCAAACAGTGAGGTAAATGATCTTTATCACATGCAGCCAATATTACACTGTTCACAATAATACAAATGCATTAAGTTAGGCAAGGAATACCCCCATGTCAAATGAATCAGATATCGAACTCATTGTGCTCACGATACTGAAAGTTTGACGTCAGAAACAGGATATTACACTTGACCCTGAACAGTGATAACATGTTGCTGAAAAATTGTAATAATATTCTTTCTCAGCTTTGCCATTGTGGCACTTTGATGAGGTGAAACTTACTTTTGTTCAAGAATAAATTATTGTATTTACCACACAAACGTTTGAGAACATAGATTTCGAGCAAGCAGCAACGTATAGAGAATTTAATGAAAATGTTCCTATGTGCAGAAAACAAAGACAATAACAGTGAGCTGCAGCATGGACAAGCCGAATATCAGCTTTATCACCATATTTGTAGCTCTATTCAAATGTAGAGACATTGCATTTAGGGTGAAGCTCTAATCAAATACTGCGGAACAAACATTCTGTTAAATGTCTAGCATCATGTACTTTTTATGCCGTTTAGTAAATGAAGCAACTGGTAGCTAGGCAACTATTGAAACTTAAACAAAAGGGTACTGAGACTTGTATTTACATTTTTAGTCCATCGTTATTATTATGAAAGTTGTACAGTCAGGCAGAGATAAAGTGCGGTCATACAAAGCAATCCACAAGAGCAAGGAGATGATTTAGACAGGTAGTCAAATGTATTCTGCATTATTTGCAGGAATTACAGCATCATAAAAGTTTTTAAAAAGTATAAACACTGTCAAATAAAAACTAATTTAAAAAGCAAACATTCTCTTTGAAAAGAAAAAAAGCTTAATTGTTATTTAAAAAGTAAAATACGTCTCTGGAAAGTATGGGACCACACAAAGGGACATATTTATCAATATGTGACATAGCGCAGCAGGCCACCTATCTGCGTGACAGGGAAAGGGCAGCAATGCACCATATTTAATATAAAACTGCACATTCCAGCCTTTTCCCAGCACCGGCGCACATGATCTACCTAATGCCAACGCAGGCACTCTTGCATCTTGGTGCAACGGTGCCTGTATTGTAAGCACAATTGTTTTTGTGCAGGAAGGGGCACTTTTCTATACAAAAACAATCCCTTGAGGCATTTTCCTGTTTCTGTGTGCCCACATAGACAGAGGGAAAGACCTTTAGAAATAAACATTTTTCTTCTTGTTACGCCTCACCTGGAGAGCTGCAGCAGTTTTGGTGCATTCCCACGTCTACCACTTTTGGTAAATCCTGGAATGCATCAGAATCCTTGGGCGTTGGTGGGAACACCCATGCGCCACCCATGGAACCCTTCGTTGGGGCAGAGTAATGCAACAGAGCAATTTGCACTGCATTGTGTTACACTCAGGGTCATGCAAGGTAACCTTGCATGGCTTGATAAATCGCACTTAAGGGTTGCGTCAAGCTTGCACCCTGTTGCGTGATGTAAAAGCGATGCAACCCATTCATAAATCTGCCCCAAAATGTTTAGCCTGTCATATACATTACTTGATTGCACTAATGTATAACTTTACAATCATCACAGGAGGTTATGATGTTAGTCTATCGTCCTGGGCCAGGCATTGACTATATAACAAGAATGCATGTCCTCATTGCAAATTTCTACTTTCAGTTCCTGAAAAGACAGAGGGGCATATTTATCAAATTGCCTTGCAGCACGTCTCAGAAAGTCACCTTGCTGCACTGCACTGCGTGTCAGGGAAAGGGCAGGAATGTCCCATATTTAAGGCATACAGTGAATTCCTGACTTTTCCCCCTGTGCTGGCGCACAATGGGCTGCCTAGCGCCATTGGAGGCACCCTTGCACTGTTGTGCAAGGGTGCCTGTGTTGAATGAAGGATTGTTTTTGTGCAGGAAGGGATACCTGGAGGTGGGGTAAGATTTTTGACCATCCCAGGTTTACAAGTGCTTGCATATCTGGGGACGTGTCAAAATCCATGGGAGTGGCATGGGAGAACCCATGCAATGCCCATGGAACGCCTTCCTAGCACAGAGTAAGGCAACACAGTGATTTGCGTTGCTTTGCCTTACTCCAGATATTTTAAGTCACATGGAGACACATAAAGTGGCTTTGTGTGGCTTCAAAAATCTGGCCTAAGGTTTGCAACGCTTTTAGATCACATTGCGTGGTGCACGAGCGACGCAAACTGTGTCATGAATACGACCCAGAGTTATATTTCACTTTCATGAGCAGTCTTGTATGGACTAAGCAGTGGTCTAAATACTTCCCTTTCTGCATTCTTGAAATCATTGGGCCTGGTCACAAAAGCTCTTTTGGAGTAGATAAAGAAGTACTACTTGGTGCTTCTAAAGACAGTTAGTTCTCATACCTCTGGGATGAGATCTCTGCCTCTCTGCTCTCTCTAGTGATGGAGATCTCATACTGTGACAGAGATCTCCTCACACATTGATATGTGAATTAGTAGTAAATGTGGGAGGGACAAGGTAGACTGGTGAGAAAATAGTGAACTTTTTCTACTAAATGGGTTGATTAAAGGGAATGAAAGAGAGGTTTAGGAAGGAACATGCTAATACAAAAGACACATAAAGGCAGGTGTAGAACAATTGCAATTTACAAAATACACATTCTAATCTACAACAGTAATATTAAAAATAAAGGAGGCTCAAATATACTCCAGTTCAGCACTGAAGTAAGTCAAGCACCACATACGGCCAACCACTTTTACTGCAAACAATTGTACAGAAAACAATAGGAAAATATATATAACCCACATGGAGACAGATGAAATAAATTAAATTAAATGTCATTTTAAAAATTTACTTTATTAAATGTATTTTTACCTTTATTATTACTTATTTTCAATTTTTAAAATATGTTTTTAAATATTAGTTTGTTAATGCACTTAATGGCATTTAAATAAAATGTATTGTAAATGATAATTTACTTTTTTTAAACAAAATTAAATCACAAATAATATTAATACCTTACTTGTATCCAACAGTGTGACACATTCAACATAAATAGCACTGTAAGGGGGTTAAGCACTTAATTTGTTTGCGGCTTGGAGTAATTAATGTCCAGGTCCAAATTAGACATGAAAGAATCAAAAGAAGATACCAACTTATCTAGGCTAAAGGGGTGGTTCACCGATGGCATCATCCATGTACAACAGTGTAGGGAAGCTAGGGAATCAATAGTTGGTAGATCCAGATCCTGCCTCATTAATACTGTGTTCAAGTGGTAATGTATAGAATCAACAGTAACTGAGCCAGAATGCAACCCTGGCAAACCCTACGCTCCAAGGTGAAGGACTTGGTACATTCACCCAAGGGATTGAACCTAACCCTGGCACTTAAGTTGGTATGCAGCCCAGAGAGAAAGTTAATCTGGGATAGATCCAGACTCAAGGGCTTCAGGCAATGTTTCAACTGGTTAACATGGTCAAAAGTACTAGAGAGGTCCATGAAGGCCAGATACAGTTGGCAGTGCCTGGCGATTATATATTGCAACACTGCACCAAGACCCTCTCTGAACTCATACTGACAAGCTCTCAAGTGGCTTGATCATTGACCCAATGCCTAATCCTATTAAAAAATGGCCCAACCAAAGACCTTAATAGTGGTGGGATCGATGAAAGCAGACAGTTTAAAATTGTTCTTCCTCCATTCCACCAAACATTTAATTCCAGCTGACCATTTCCAGACAGTATAATGGGCCCATGTGCCATTCAGAATTAACACATACAGGGCCTGATTACGACTTTGGCAGATGGGATACTCTGTCACAAATGGGACGGATATCCCATCCGCCATATTACAAGTTCCATTATATTCTATGGAACTTGTAAAACTGTGGGCGGGAAATCTGTGGCATTTGTGACGGAATATCCCATCCACCAAGGTCGCAATCAGGCTCATAATAATATGTTAAGGTGTTGTTTATTGCATCCTTAAAATACACTGCTGTAGGCTGCATTATCAGAAAGTTCTTCGATTGGTTGAATTCTTCTTTGCTTGAAACATTTAGAGCCATATGTACGAACACATTTTCCCATAGACCCAGAAAGGGTAAAACCCTTTGATACATCTGGCCCTTAGATACATATATTTCAGAAGCAGCACTGGTACTGGACCTATTTGCAGAGTGGGGATGCTGGTCAGTGGTGCTGTCTCACGTAAGGCATAAAGGCCCTCATTCCAACCCTGGCGGGCGGCAGCCAAAATACCGCTTCCCTCATTCCGACATTCCCGCTGGGCCGACGGGCGCTAACCAAGTTAGCGCCGGCCGGCCCAGCGGGTATGGGGGCCGCAACACAGGAGCCGGCTCCGAATGGAGCCGGCGATGTTGCGGCGGTGCAACGGGTGCAGTTGCACCCGTCGCGCTTTTCACTGTCTGCTAGGCAGACAGTGAAAAGATTCATGGGGCCCTATTAGGGGGCCCCTGCACTGCCCATGCCAGTGGCATGGGCTGTGCAGGGGCCCCCAGGGGCCCCAGGACACCCCTTACCGCCAGCCTCTTCCTGGCAGTGAAAACTGACAGAAACAGGCTGGCGGTAAGGGGGTCAGAATCCCCAGGGCAGCGCTGCTTGCAGCGCTGCCCTGGCGGATTCGCCCAGCCAGGGCAAAAACGTCGGGAAACCGCCGGCCCCCGGTTTTCTGACCGCGGCTTTACCGCCGCGGTCAGAATGGGCTTGGAAGCACCTCCAGCCTGTTGGCGGTGCTTCCGTCATTCAGAATGACCCCCAAAGTGTTTTAAACAACTGTGGTGTACATGCAAAAGTAGAAGCAGCCGAACATTTCCTTGTGAATATGTTGCTCCCCTCATCTCTAGCACAGTCCACTCTAACATTGCAACAGGTATGGCAGTGCCTTTTAAACCACATGTTCTTAAAACAGAAACTTAACATGGTATTGGAAGCTGCTATGGCTAGCTCTAGAGAGAGTATTTTCCCTACATAAATAGACCCTTTATCCTGGCAAGTCACCACAAATAACAAGAAAGTCACTTTAAAAACGTTTATAATACTAAAAATCATATCTTATTTGCTGGTGTCATAAAATTTTAAATTTTAAATTGTACTGAAAGGTGAACGGCGATTCACTCATTTAAAAGGTGAATCAACTTGAAATAAAAAAAATAGTACCCAGATAAAGTTGCAGATATGCTCTAGATAATGTTAGAAATGGGGTCTTTGGTTGGCAGTCAGGTTACCCTCTGTCCAAGCAAGGACCCTCACTCTAGTCAGGGTAAGTCACACACAATCCAAATTATCCTGTGCCCACCCTCTGGTAGCTTGGCACTGAGCAGTCAGGCTTAACTTAGAAGGCAATGTGTAAAGTATTTGTGCAATAAATCATACAATAACACAATATAGCACCACAAAAATACACCACACAGTGTTTAGAAAAATATATAATATTTATCTGGATATTTGCAGGTCAAAACGATCAAAAGATGCAATGAGAAAATGTAAAGATATCACTGAAAAGTGATCTACAGTGTCTTAAGTCTTTTAAAAGTAAACAAAGTCTCTTTCAAGCACAAAGTACCTGGTTCATGTGAAAAATCTCCGCAAAGGGCAGCAGAGGAGGAGAAGCGGGGAAACAAAGGGGGGAAACAAAGGGGTGTGCGTCGATTTCTCAGGCCGCACACGGTCGATGCGTCGTTTAGTTTCCACGCAGGGACGGCTGTGCGTCGATTTCCGGCGCTTGGTCGTGGATCCTCTTCGGGTTGCGGGGTTTTCAGACGCCCCGGGGTCTGTGCGTTGAATCCTGGGCTTGTGACAAGCTCTGCGTCATTCCGGTGGGTGGTGCAGGGAAATTTCTCCCTCGCGGCAGGCGCTGTGTAGATTTTCCCTCTGGAAGTCGGGCGGCATCATCCCAGGTCGGCTGTGCGGCGATCTGTTGGGCCGTGCGTCGAAGTTCTGGTCGCACCGCATCGATCTTTTCCTTGCGAAGTCGAGCGCCGTCGTCCCTGTTCGGCGTGCGGTGAATTTTTCACCGCTGGACAGGCTGTGCGTTGTTTTTAGCAAGCTGTGCATCAAATTTCCGCCGCACAAGGAGTCCAGTTGCAAGAGAGAAGTCTTTTTGGTCCTGAGACTTCAGGGAACAGGAGGCAAGCTCTATCCAAGCCCTTGGAGAGCACTTCTTCACCTCAGCCAGGGAGCAGCAAGGCAGCAGGGCAACAGCAAGGCAGCAGTCCTTCACAGAAAGCAGTCAGGTGAGTCCTTTGGGCAGCCAGTGTCAACATCTGGGCAGTGCACGCTCTATGGGCAAAAACTCAGCACTCTCAAGATAACGTAATCTATGCATTGTGCTGATATGCTGTTGTTTAACCTTTAACATTGCAGAGTTTAATCCTGAAGACTTATGTTAAAGGTGCTTTTAAATACTGTTCATTTGCAATGTTTTGCTGCAGGCCTTCAGAGTGTGTCAGGGTGTGGTCCCTTTCCAGAGCCTTCTAGAAGCTTTCCCTGCAGCATGCCTGGGAGTGGTTTGTGGGCTGGGCCAAGACTCTATATAAGGGAGCCAGCCCAGCTCCACGTGCTCACTATTCAGAGGTCCAAGTGGAGAGCAGCAGCAACTTCCTGAGCTCCTGTTCCGGAGGCCTACTTTGATCTTCCAGGCCTCGCCCTTTCACTTTGCTTGGTGATTCTTGATCTGGGTGGTAAGACAGAGGTTGGGCTGGGCCCCCGATCCCTTTCTCATAGGATTCCAATTTCTTGGGCCTAATTAGCATGATAAATCTATTTTTGCTCTTGTGAGTGTGAAAGTGCGCTTGAATGTTTAATGGCATTTACTTGCTGGCATTCGAATCGGCTAGACGCGTGATTCTTTCCTCGTATACAAATCTTGATATTCATTGTGCGAAACCACTTTATGGCATTTACAAGGTTGCATTTGAATCGGCAAGACACTGTACTGCCATTTGATAGAGTTTGTTTTGACCAATGACTTTGTGTTTCACCACTGCGCATATTAGTTGCTCAATGTTCAGTTTAGCCGCCTATGGGCTTTGACATTGCATTAGTCTGCCTATTGGCTTTGACATGGCATTAGCCATTACTTTCTGTATTCAGTTGAGCCGCCTATGGGCTTTGACATTGCATTAGCCATTACATTCTGTATTCTGCCTATTGGCTTTGACATGCTGCATCCAGTCTAGCCGCCTATTGGCTTTGACATTGCATTCCTATTGGCTTTGACATGATGTATTGCATTTTATATTCAGCTTAGCTGCCTATGGGCTTTGACATGATATAAGACATTGCATTTTGTATTCAGCTTAGATGCTTATTGGCTTTGACATGACACTAGACATTGCATTTGATATTTAGGTTAGCTGCCCATTGCCTTTAACGTGGAGTTAGACATTGCAGTTGAGAATCCAAGCTGTATTTTTCCAAGCTGTGTTTTTGCACCAGAGAACCAAGATGTTTTTCTCACAGTAGACTAGACATGATAAGAGAGAGTACATGGGTATTGTTTTTCTTCGCTTGAGCTTGGGAACAGGAGTAGTCTTGGAGACCTGGCCAGTCTCCAAAAGGCTTGCTCAGTTTCCCAGGTCTGAGAGGAGGGGGCACACCTTTGTAACGAATGTAACAGGCTGCAGAGAGTCAGATTCGAATCTGCCGGACCTCGTGCTGGAGCTTGGCGCCAGCTGCCAGCAATCCCGTGTGGGTAGATGAATCTCTTTCTCGCGGCTGACAGGGGTCATCAGCTTGCAGACCTTAGAAAGATGAAGCTGTAGATAGTTCCCACACGGTGAAGTATTTGTTTTGCTTTGCATTCAATATCTTATAAATATAACCTGCTGTGTATATTGCAAACTGATATATTTTGTTTGATTAACGCGGACTTGAAAGCTACTAATTCGTCATACATAAAATATTGTGGTTGGGGAAGAATTAACAACAATAAAAGTCTTCTTTGACCTCAGAAGTGCATTTCTGTTGTGTTATGTTAGTGCTTAGAAACCAGCTAAGAGGAAAGCACTACAATTGGTACCAGGAGTCGTGGGGTCGGTCATTAAGAGGTGATTAAGAGGGTGTTGACGAGTTGGTAGATTTCTAAGTGCACACTTTAAAAGTGTAATTGTTTTTTTTGTTGTTTGGAGAATTACAGAAATTGTTTTCTGTTTGGAGAATCACAGTAGCACGGCAGACCATGTCTGGGAATGCATGTATTGGTAAACTGCCTGATGGTGCTACGAAAAACTGTGAATTGTTTTCTGTTTGGGGAATTACAGAAGAAAATGCATGTGTAGCTAAAATGCCTGATGGTGTTTTGAGAAATAATTCCTGTTGTACATATGTAGAAAACGTGTCTTTTGGAAGTAATGATGACAGAAAGGTCTGGATACCTTTATCTGCTTACAGAGAAATGCAGGAGAAATGTAGGAAGTTGGAACATGAAAATAGGAATTTACGTGAGCAAATTAGCCCGACTGAAAGTTATAAAAGGGCTGTTTTAGAAGAATCTTTCTTGTCCCATTCCAGTAATGAGGGGGTTAAGACAGCTCCGAGCTGCACTGAGTTTTCGTGTGAGCCAGGGTTTTTGGCAGCCAAAATGCATTCCTTAACTGATAACACGGACAAGAGAGACCAGAATGTGATTTACGAGTTACCGTTGCAAAATGCACAAGTAAAACGAAGGATTTTAGAGCAAGACACCCCGAGTTTCATTAGCTTGTTTGATATTTGGAAAAAGAATAGCCCTCATTTGAGAGAAATCCCAACACTTTTGTATATGGTCACTGTGAAAAATTATATGCAGCTGCGCGCTTGTGATTTGGCAAATGAAATAATGCAGACTTTAGGTTTCTGCGCAGTGCAAGAAGGAAATACTTATGTACATGTAATTCAAGAACAAGGGAAGAAAATAGTGCCCCTAGCTAGAATCATACAATGGATCTGGTACTTGCAAGACAGGGCTAGAGTACCACAGGTAAAAGAGTTATCAATGAAGTTGTGTGCACCATTTGAATTCGTGTCTACTGAAGATAAAAAGCATGTTTGTTTTACTAATGATTCATTGACTGAAATGTTGTTTTCTGGCACCGTAGAAGGAACAGCGTTGTATAATGTGTGTCAGATTTTAAAGCAAGAGCTACGTGAGATGTGTCATTTTTCAATTACCTTGCAGATGTTAATGAGAAAAATTCAGAGAGAGAAGTGTTCACCCAGAATTCCGCCTTAGTGGGGATGGCTAAGTGGGTGCCCCAGAAATGTGAACAGCTGAGAGAAAAAGCCACTTACAGGTGGGCAGAGATGAGAGAGATGCACATTCCCCTAGATTTGATAAAAACTGTGCAGCACGCACAAAAGCAATCTGTCATGCAAGCAGTCACAGAGCAGTTGGGGAGAGGAAAGTTACCAGAACAGAAATGGCAAATTGATCAGGTTTTAGGGAGAGTGAGTGCTGCAAATTACCAAGGAAAAATCGAAATTATGCTGATACCTAGAAAAGAATCTGATTCATTCATACAAATTGGAGACAGAATGGCCCAAATTGACAAAAGTGCAGTGAATGGAGGTTTGGTAAGGAAGGAGTCTGCCCCAGCCCTTCTGACAGTGCAAGAAAAGGGAAGCTGTGGCGCAGCAGATAAAAACCTCAGTACTGATGTGTGGGCTGAAGCCCCAAGTGATCCTCCAGAACCTGCAGAAAATATAACAAAGGGCCTCAAAAACGTCCTGCTGATTGTAAAACAGGGAAAGAAAGAGGAAGGGTGCAGTTTAAATGAAAAATGTTATTTGCAAGAAAAGTCATACTTGTTTCTTTTGCAGATCCTACCACGTTTCGCCACTGTCCCTGAGTGTGCTGTGTGGTCCCCCTTCCGGTGTGTGCGTGTGGGGTCGGGGAAGGGACCGAATCCCCAACCTGAACCTGGCTGAGTAAAGTGCCAGCACCATGGATCCATTTTGCGCAAACTGCGCCTTCAGTTCAAGTTCAACTTGTTTGATTGCATTCTTCCACTGGAACTAAGCTGTGTTTTTTTTTTTTTCCCTCTCGTATGGAACTCTGACTTTTGCTTACCTTCCAGAAAACCTTTCAGGTGGACCGTGCCCCTTTACATGAGTAGAACTCATGCCACATCAAATTGCTAACACTGTTGAATTAGAGACTCATTCAGAGTAAAAATTGCTCAGTCTTTTCTATGTAGATGTATCTGATGTGAAAGGTTATGAAATCAATGTGTTAATCCACTTCTATTGCTTTACAGGGATTGCTTTGATCTGATGTTTTTTTTTGTTTTTTTGTTTGAAACAAGAGATATGTGAAACAAAAATTCATTGGTCAAAAGGCGGAATGTACTGCCATTTGATAGAGTTTGTTTTGACCAATGACTTTGTGTTTCACCACTGCGCATATTAGTTGCTCAATGTTCAGTTTAGCCGCCTATGGGCTTTGACATTGCATTAGTCTGCCTATTGGCTTTGACATGGCATTAGCCATTACTTTCTGTATTCAGTTGAGCCGCCTATGGGCTTTGACATTGCATTAGCCATTACATTCTGTATTCTGCCTATTGGCTTTGACATGCTGCATCCAGTCTAGCCGCCTATTGGCTTTGACATTGCATTCCTATTGGCTTTGACATGATGTATTGCATTTTATATTCAGCTTAGCTGCCTATGGGCTTTGACATGATATAAGACATTGCATTTTGTATTCAGCTTAGATGCTTATTGGCTTTGACATGACACTAGACATTGCATTTGATATTTAGGTTAGCTGCCCATTGCCTTTAACGTGGAGTTAGACATTGCAGTTGAGAATCCAAGCTGTATTTTTCCAAGCTGTGTTTTTGCACCAGAGAACCAAGATGTTTTTCTCACAGTAGACTAGACATGATAAGAGAGAGTACATGGGTATTGTTTTTCTTCGCTTGAGCTTGGGAACAGAAGTAGTCTTGGAGACCTGGCCAGTCTCCAAAAGGCTTGCTCAGTTTCCCAGGTCTGAGAGGAGGGGGCACACCTTTGTAACGAATGTAACAGGCTGCAGAGAGTCAGATTCGAATCTGCCGGACCTCGTGCTGGAGCTTGGCGCCAGCTGCCAGCAATCCCGTGTGGGTAGATGAATCTCTTTCTCGCGGCTGACAGGGGTCATCAGCTTGCAGACCTTAGAAAGATGAAGCTGTAGATAGTTCCCACATGGTGAAGTATTTGTTTTGCTTTGCATTCAATATCTTATAAATATAACCTGCTGTGTATATTGCAAACTGATATATTTTGTTTGATTAACGCGGACTTGAAAGCTACTAATTCGTCATACATAAAATATTGTGGTTGGGGAAGAATTAACAACAATAAAAGTCTTCTTTGACCTCAGAAGTGCATTTCTGTTGTGTTATGTTAGTGCTTAGAAACCAGCTAAGAGGAAAGCACTACAGACACGCAATTCTTTACTCGAGTACAAATCTAGATATTCATTGTGCGCAACCATTTTATGTCATTTACAAGGTTGCATTCAAATTGGCAAGTCGCGGGATTCTTTACTCAAGTACAAATCTAGATATTCATTGCACGCAACCATTCTATGGTATTTACAAGGTTGCATTGAAACCGGCAAGACGCGTGATTCGTTTCCTGTGCTTAATTCATGTTACTCGTTGTACGCTACCATTTCTTGGCATTCAATTGGTGGCCTTAGAATCAGCAAGACGCGCAATTAATTTCTTGTGTCTAATTCATGATATTCATTGTGCGTGCTACCATTTCTTAGCATTCACATGGTGGCCTTCGAATCGGCAAAAAGCGCGATTCATTTCTTGTTTCTAATTCATGATATTCATTGTGCGTTACCATTTCATGGCATTCACATGGTGGTATTCGAATTGGCAAGACGCGCGATTCATTTCCTGTGCTTAATTCATGATATTCAGTGTGCGCTACCATTTCTTGGCATTTCACACGGTGGCCTGCGAGTCGGCAAGATGCACGATTCATTTCTTGAGCTTAATCCATTTTATTCATTGTGCGATACCATTTTACGGCATTCACATGGTGGCATTCAAATCGGCAAGATGCGTGATTCATTTCTTGTGCTTAACTCATGTTATTCATTGTGCACAACTATTTCATGGCATTTACCATCTATTGTGGAAATCCGCTATGTCTGCAATTCATGTTCTTGCATTCTAAGAATCTAAAGTGCTAGAATTCTGGATGTTATATTCTATGCACATGTAAGGTCTTTAGTACAATTCCTATTGTTTTCCAAGGAATGTTTGGATAGCCTTTATCCTCATGTAATGAGGCCGTTTTTGTTCTGGGGCATTGTTCTGGAAGGTTCTTGTATTCCTAGAACAGTATGTTTCAATTCATGAAAATTCCATATGAAACATTGTACTAACCATTTTTGATTCTTTTCCAGGTACCTAGATTTAGTGAGGCCTAATTAGAGTATAGTTCTAGGCCATTCATGTTTCCTTAGTCTAGATATTATTTCATGTTCCTAGTATCACAGAACTCTAGACTCAACAGAGTGTATTTCATGTTCCGAGTACCACTGAACTCTAGACTCAACAGTGTGTTATTTCGTGTTCCGAGTATCACGGAACTCTAGACTCAACAGAGTGTTATTTCATGTTCCAAGTATCAGTGAACTCTAGATTCAACAGAGTGTTATTTCATGTTCCGAGTATCATGGAACTCTAGACTCAACAGAGTGTTATTTAATGTTCTGAGTATCTCTGAACTCTAGATTCAACAGAGTGTTATTTCATGTTTCAAGTATCACTGAACTCTAGACACAACAGAGTGTTATTTCATGTTCAGAGTGTCATAGAACTCTGGACTCAATAGAGTGTTATTTCATGTTCAACGTATCATTGAACCCTAGTTTCAACAGAGAGCTTTTATGAATTTAAATGTAGTATTGAATCTGATGTTGTGTTGTTTGACATTTTGCTTCCCACAGGTCTCCTTCCCCGCTGTTCCCTTCCTAATCTACTTTTCCCCACTTGGACTCTCTACACTCTGTGACATTCTAATCAGAGTATTGGAGCTGTCTTGTGGTGGACGTGTTGGGAACGTGCGCAGACCCCGAGGATCTGGAGACTCTGACAGCCGGCAGTTCTTCTTGGCAGGATGCAGGTTCTGGTTACAAGTTTCTTCTCCAGGAAGTGTCTGAGGTGGTAGTGCAGAGGCCCTGATTTTATATCCAAATGTGCCTTTGAAGTGGGGGAGACTTCAAAGACTGGCTTAGAAGTGCACCAGGTCCCCTTTCAGTTCAATCCTGTCTGCCAGGGTCCCAGTAGGGGGTGTGGAAGTCCTTTGTGAGAGAGCAGGCCCTCCACCCTCCCAGCCCAGGAAGACCCATTCAAAATGCAGATGTATGCAAGTGAGGCTGAGTATCCTGTGCTTAGGGTGTGTCTGAGTGAATGCACAAAGAACTGTCAACTAAACCCAGCCAGACGTGGATTGTAAGGCACAGAAAGATCTAAGTGCAGAGAAATGCTCACTTTCTAAAAGTGCCATTTCTAAAATAGTAATATTAAATCCAACTTCACCAGTCAGCAGGATTTTGTATCACCATTCTGGCCATACTAAATACGACCTTCCTACTCCTTTCAGATCAGCAGCTACCACTCCAACAATGTGTGAGGGCAGCCCCAATGTTAGCCTATGAAGGGAGCAGGCCTTACAGTAGTGTAAAAAAACGAATTTAGGAGTTTTACACTATCAGGACTTGTAAACTACACAGGTACATGTCCTGCTTTTTACCCACACAGCACCCTGCCCTAGGGGTTAACCAGGGCACACCTTAGGGGTGACTTGTATGTAGAAAAAGGGGATTTTGTATGCTTGGAAAGTACTTTTAAATGCCAAGTCGAATTGGCAGTGAAACTGCACACACAGGCCTTGCAGTGCCAGGCCTGAGACAAGGTTAAGGGGCTACTTAAGTGGGTGGCACAATCAGTGCTGCAGGCCCACTAGTAGCATTTAATCTACAAGCCGGGGCACATATAGTGCCTTCTACTAGGGATTTATAAGTAAATTAAATAATCCAATTGGGTATGATCCAAGGGTACCATGTTTAAAGGGAGAGAGCATATGCACTTTAGCACTGGTTAGCAGTGGTGAAGTGCGCAGAGTCTAAAAACCAGCAAAAACTGTGTCCAAAAAGTGGAGGGAGGCAGGCAAAAAGTTAGGGGTGACCACCCTAAGGCTGTCAGGTCTAACAGTCTACAAATCATTTAAATTACAATTCTTGATAATATGCATATTTTGTGAGAGCTTGAGTCAGTCATTATATCCCAAATCACCCTTTTTGATAATTGAAAGGGTTACTCAGAGTTTTCGTCTTGATATTAAAAAGCTTTACTCCAAGTCCTACTCCAATTACATCTGTGAGTCTTCTGTACCTTAGCTACAAAGAGCTCTGATGTTGATAATGAAAAAGACGGGGTCCCAGTCTCTTTTCACAGCTTTATTTCAGACAAGCAAGATGCTACCAACCCTGGCAGTTCCAGTGAGCAACTGTCCCTGCTCACAATCTTCGCCTCCCTTCCATTCCATTTAGTTGCATAGCAATAATTACATCTCTAACATTCCACAACATAACCCAACATATCTCCCCTCCTAAACTAAAACAAAGTCATTAATACTTTAATATCTCGTAATATACCGATAAACAAAACAAGAGTAAAATTTAAAAATATATATATATATCGATAACAGTAATATACACAAAGCACAACCAGTGCACCAACTACATATCAATGTTTTCAAATTAGACAACATAATATTTCAAATAGTATGGTCTCTTCACAACTCTCTTTTCCTTTTCCTTTACCACGTTTCACTCTCAACCCTTCCATTCTTACTCACATCATTACTCCACCTCCTCAACTCCAACTCATTGAACTTCACCACACTATTCACATGCCATCTCCTTCCATCCACCAACTCTACACTATACCCTCTCACCTTTGTTATCCGCTTAGGGACAGACCATTTGGATAAACCTTTCTTTGCTCTTTCCTAAACCCTTGTTCGCACCCATTCCCCTACTGCCAATTTATGCTCCATCACTCCATCCATACCTCTACCCTCATACTTTCCTTGCATTTCTATCACACAACTCAATAATTTCTCCTCATTCACTCTTCCACTACCTGCCTTGCCCATCCAACCTGGTACAGCTTTAGTGCAGGGTTTCCTACCTTTCAACAACATTATCGGTGTCTCCATAGTAAGAGAATGTGGGGTGGTGCGATAGCTCTACAACTTATATCTTTAATCTCCTTCTTCCAATTCAACCCATTCTACAATGACAACTGAATGTTCTCCTCCAACACTCTGTTGAATCTTTCTGCCAATCCGTTCTCCCTGGGATGTGCACTGGTGGTTTTGATATGTTTAACTCCACAACTCACTAAATAGTTTTCAAACTCATTCGACATAAACTGCAGACCATTATCTGTCACCACCCACTTTGTGATAACCCTCTCTTCTCCATATCTCTTCACAAAATTCAATAATCATACCAGATCTAACGACCCACACTATACTGACCTCTGGCCATTTTGAATGGTTAATCTATCATCACAATACCGTAGGTTTTGCCACTTCCATCCAGCTCAAATGGACCACACACATCCATACCAACTCTCTGCCACGGCTCACGTGGAAATGGTGTGGGAACCACAGGAGTACTCTTCCCAGCATGCGTTTTGTCACTGCATGCACAGCACAAACAATTCCTAACAAACCTCTCAACATCTCGATCCATGCCTGGCCACCAAAAATCCTCCCTAGCCTCCCTTTTCATACCTGACATTCCACCATGCCCTTTCTATAAAACTTCTAATACTTCCTCCCTTAACTTTCACGGCACAATCACTTTGTCGCCCCTTCTCAATACACCATCTTGTTCAGATATTTCCGACCACACTTTCTTAAAATTTTATATTACATCTGCAACATCACCTAACTCCCACCACTGTTTGTCCAAATTCGTTTTTAATGTTTGCATCACTATATCTTCCTTCACTGCTGTCTTCCAGACATCCTCCCCTAGAACCTTTGTTTCAATGGCTTGTATATCTGCTACTACCCAATCTTCATTATCTTCGCTCTCTACCCCCTCAATTGGTAGTCTAGATAAACAGTCAGCATTCACATTTGCCATGCCTGGGACATATTCAATTACAAAATCATACTTGTGCAGCCTATACAACCATTTCGCTATTCGAGGAGACGCACAGCTGGTACCCTTTGTCATAAAGATGTCCACCTAAGATTTATGGTCTGTACATAGTTCAAATCTTCTTCCCCGCACATAATTTCTGAAATGTTGGACCCCCTCCCCCACCAACAAGCAAGAGCCTCTTTTTCAATCACAGAATTTGTGGTTTCTGCCCCTCTCAGTGTTCTTGAGGCAAATGCAATCACATGCTCCTTCCTCTTCCTCACTTGCATCAACACTGCTCCCAAACCATCCATAATGGCATCCATATATATAATCGTATGGTTGTTCGTTATAAATGGTTTCAACTCCACGGCATTAATAATACTGCACTTCAACCCAGCGAACACTTGTTGACACCTCTCTGACCACTCAAATTTCTGATTTTATCCACGCAGTGGGTGAGCAATGTCAGCAAAATCCTTCAAAAATGTTGCATACTATTAGGCAAAGCCCAAGAATGATCTCAATTGATCCTTATCCACTGGACTTTCTCAATCGCCTCCTTTAGACCAACATTTGCTTTATACCTTCCCCAGACACAGTATGACCAAGGTACTCAACAGTACAACGTTCAAATTTACACTTCTTCATCTCGACAATCAAACCTGCCTTTTCCAGAATTGAACACACACTCCTCAACACATCATTATGTTCATCCACATATTCTGCCCATACTAACACATCATCCTGAAAAAACTTCACATTCTCAACATTTCCCAATAAACTTTACACAACCCTTTGGAACACTGCCGAAGCAGATGCCAAACCAAAAGGCATTCGCAAGAATCTAAATGCCCCCTCAGGTATAATGAAAATGGATGTAACAAGATTTGATGATATGCGTTAGACAAATCAAGTGTAGAAAACATTTTCCCACCCTGAATGCTGGCCAATAATTAATTATGGTTGGGTATGGGATGTTTTTCAATCCATATATTATCGTTCAAATCCCTCAAGTCCACACACATTCTGATTTTGCCATTAGGTTTCCGAGCCAGCACCACCGGACTCAACCATTCTGAAGATTCAACTTCTTCTATCACTCCCAACTGTAATAATCTCGCCAACTCAGCTTTCAGTGCATCCCTCAACACCAATGGTACCCCTCTCACTTGATGCACTTTAGTTACCCCACCCTTTCTCAAAACAATCTTATGTTGAAATTTTTTAAGACATCCCAACTTATCCCTAAACAACAACGGGAATTCGGCCCTCCATTTCTCCGCCTTTGGATCTTCATGCAACACAGTCAAAACCTGTTCATCCGCATTTGGAGTCAACACAATATCCAATGCCCTTTGCTCGTCCACCCTAACAAACACCTGCCACTTTCCACAACATATACACAACATGTTATTTCCCTTTGTTTAAAACCCACCGTTCCTTGAAAATATTCTGCAACAGGTATTTTTCTACCTCCATACCCGATCAATTCAACTTTAGACTTGGATAAATCCACCTTTCCTACTCTATACCACATATTTTTCTCAATGAGCGTATACGTGGTGAATGAATCTGCCCACATGCTAACTGATACACCATTCAGACTCAAAACACACTTCAGAGGTCTGTATCGATAATTTCCTAACCACAAAACGTTATTTTCAAACAATTCATCTCCTGTGGTGGCATCATTCAGCATAAAAACTTGTGTGAGGTCACCATCTTCATTGGTAGATGTTTTTAAAAAATTTACCATCGTCCTGCAAACAATTCACACTTTTATTTTTAGTCACAATTTTTCTCTGGTTACACACTTTAGAAAAATGCCCCATTCTGTTACAATTGAAACACTTAGCATTTGCCGCTGGGCAACTCACAGAAAATGCCAAATCCTTCACACTACCACATCTATTTTTTCTTCCCATCTATCTTACTATCATTTCTACTGCATTTGACTTTGTCTACCTCCTGAACAGTCACATTCTCTATATTGTTTTTCACCAACTCTTTTATGTATCGTGATGTGTCTTCAATACGTCGTGCGATAACTATTGCCTCATCTAGGATGGATCCTTTAAACTCAAAAGTTTCTCTTGAATTTTTAAGTTCCTAGTGCGGTTTATTAACTGGTCCCTAATTATCTCCTCGTGCAAATCTCTAAACTTGCATGTGTTTGCTAATGTTCATAACACACTTACAAATTGGTAGATAGATTCACACTGTGCTTGTGTTCTAGAAAAAAACTTGTGACGCTCTACAGCTATGCTTTCTTGCTTACTAAAATGACCTTCTAACGCCCCCATGGCTCTAACATACACATCATCACCTTCTACTTCCTCATCAGAACCCTCACCATTTTCAATAATTCCGTTACATGGCAAAGTTTTCAACACCTTCCTGCCCTCCACCCCCAAATTGTGTTTTAACAAAGCTATTATCCTTTTAGCAGTAGTTTCTAAATACGTTTCGAAAGCCTCTTGCCAATCTTCCCACGGCATACTAGGTTCACTAGGCAGAGCTAAGAATGAAGGTGGAGGCGTTATTGACTGCATAGCGTGCACTATTCGCCCCAAAAACCACAAAATAAATATTATAACAGACTAATCTCAATAAAACTTAAATGTTCATTAAAACCAGTCACTGCAGTTACATTCCTTCACTCTCCTTCTTGGACAGGACAAGATGTACCACACACATAGTTCTCTTTCCTTCTTGCCGAAATATAATGTAAATGTGCAGATCTCCAACAGGAACAAACAAAAACTGTCTTAAACCTCTCATGAAGGAATAAAAACAACAATACGCTTTTAATTTGGCAGTGTCCTCATCGTTGTAGGAATATTAGTTTTGTTTCTTTAGTTGGTTGCCCTTCTTTTGGCAACGTGCATGTGAGGAATAAAAACAACGATATGCTTTTAATTTTGCAGCGTCCTCATCGTTGTAGGAATTTTAGGTCTTTTTCTTTAGGTGGTTGCCCTTGTTTTGGCAATGTGCAGCAGCGACGTTCATCTCTGATGTCAGTTGCACTTGTTATCGCAATGAGCCTCGCACTCGCGCAAATGCTTCTGTGCACGAGTGGCACCACAGCACGGGATGCTTGCGTCGAAATTTCCACGGAAAACAAACGAGCGACTTTACCGCGCGGGGCACTAGCGCATAACTTGAATACAAAAATAAGCGCATAGTGAACTGACAGCGATTTTATAAGGATGCTCGCCATGATATTTGATGTAGATAGGCGCGCACACACAATTACGATTGCCTGAAACATCACAGCTCTTAAACGTGAATAAGCGCGCACACAGTTACAATCGCCTGAAACAAAAATACCTCCAATAACTAATGTCCGTACAGGAACAGCCAGCACGAAGTTCCGCCCTTTAATATTGTGACACACAGTATTGATGATATCTCTTCTTATCTTTACGAAAACTCCTACCAGCAGGAATCCCTTCCCACTGGCCCCAGGAGGCTCATGATGACACAAAGCCCCTTCCAATAGGTGCACAGTCTCCTCTGGCGAGTCCCAGTCCTTATGGGCTTTTAAGACTGCCCTCCGCAGTCAGCAGGATGGTCGTCATTGTACGGTGATGCCTCTTCACATTCAGGGCACACCTGTGTCCTTTCTCACGCAAACCCGCAACACTCTTGGGATCCCACGCTTCTCTTAATGAAGAGGGTGTCACACATATGCCAGGGTTGGTTTACAGATGACATCCCACCCTCGTCACCACTGAAAAAGACGCAGTCCCAGTCTCTTTTTAAAGCTTTATTTCAGATAAGCAAGATGCTACCAACCCTGGCAGTTCCAGTGAGCAACTGTCCCTGCTCACAATCTTCACCTCCCTTCCATTTCATTTTGTTGCTTAGCAATAATTACATCTCTAACATTCCACAACATGACCCAACAGTAACATCTCAACTCACTCCTTGCCCTACTCTTGATCAAATGCAGACTCCCTTAGAGTTGTTCTTAAAAATACCCACATTTCTTGGAGATAGAGAGGCCTGCTTTGCTCATAACATACATTTACTTAGGTTTTTGACAACAAATACAATAACCAAGAGGTCTTATCTGGAGGTGTGACAGAACAAGCAGAAAATGTGCAAGTGGGAGAGGGAGTAGAGGTGAAGACCCTACTTTTCCTTGGCTGCTAGAAGTGTTATGTCAGTTGCAGAATCTGAGGAACTTACCTTTGATTCTTAGATGTGCTGGAACGGTTTACAAAAGTAGAGACCTGTTGGTGTGAAGAGACCTTCTACCTTATCTTATAGCCCTTTCTGGGGAGATAATTAAATTTTGAATGGCTGGACTCAAGAGACTTCTTTGTTTTTTACTTCTCTAATTTTAAAGCGCTACCTGCTCTTTTATGCCTTTTGTGCTGTTCATAGAAGTAGCTATTCTACAAAGTTCTCACTGAGTAAGGACCTTACCAGGCCAGTACATTGCAACTGAACAAGAGTTAATGAGTGGCAAGTGGAAGGGTCCCAATGGTGGGAAGAACTGCTAAACTAGACCTGACCCATACCAAGACAAAGAATCCCTCTTTCTTCCCTAGCCACCCCACAAGTATGAAACTGAGGGCCTCATTTACAACTTTTTGGTGCAGGGCAGCGCTGCAAGGCTTCTTGCGGTGCTTCCGTGCATCAAAAGGAAAGGGCAGGAACATGCTGTATTAATGACATATGGCGCATTCCTTTCCTCTCTGCCTGTGTTAGCATACAAATTAGTGCCTAGTGCCAACGCAGGCATCCTTGCACCATGGTGCAAGGGTGCCTGCATTGTTGGCATGATTGTTTTGTGCAGGATGGGATACCTTCCTTCACAAAAACAATCAATTTAGGTGTTTTCCTCTTTCTATGAGTGTTGCAGAAAGCAGCACACATAAAAAGAGGAATAAACATGGAAAAATAAAGTTATTTCTCCCCGTTACACCTCCCCTGTGGAGGTGTACAGGTTTGGCTAATTCCCAGGTTTACAGATTCTTGTAAATCTGGGAATGTGTCAAAACACATAGGTGTTGCATGGGAGCACCACCACAGCGGCAATGGAACGCCCCCTTGATATCTATGAGGCCATGCAAAGCCACGCAGGATGGCTTTGCGTTGCCTCAAATATGATTGAGAGGGCAGCACCATCGGAGCATCATAAAAAGTGACGCCCGGGCAGGTGCTGGCCTCTTGTAAATGAGGCCCTGGTCATTTACATTGTGTTTTTCATATGGCTCTTAATATTACAGTATTGCTGTTGATCAGCAGTGTAAACGATGGAGCTTGCTAATAACTAGTTTAACTTTGTTAAATTCTTTTCTCTTGGAAGGATGAAAGGCTGAGTGGAATCATAATGTGTGCATCACACAGATGTCAATAGCAAACACTTCTGAGCCATATTGCCAGAAATTTGTAAAACTGTATGTGAATTTGCTTGAAATACCAACTATTGCGCTATAATGGACTGGATTTCGCCTAGTACTCAAGTGACTGAGTTTAGTCATTTTTAGGTAATCATTTGTTTTACTTTTTTAGTACGTATAAATGCTAGAGGTTTGAGAGGTGCTTTGTTTCTGACACTCTCCATCATGGAGTACTGGGATTGTCTAAATGTAGGATAGAAAGGCTAGAAGGATTCTTTTAACTAGCAGGTAGGAAGCAATGCAAATGTTCAGTTGTATGGTAATCCAGCGGGTCACGGGCTGTACATTAGGTTGGGAACATATCATTAACACTGGAGTAAACCAGGTAAAATATAGTAAAATTGCATAATATATAATATTTTTCCTATTTCAATAGACTTGCTGATGCCAGAAATGGTACAAAATTCCCTGAATATTTGCTCTGTAATGCTGTCCATTCCCCTGAAAAATGCTCAAGAAAGAGGAATTAAAAGTTAAAGTGGTTTTTAGCTTCTGTGCTATAGTATGCCTATGTTCTCATTTTTGTTTTCAGCCTTTTAATAATCATTGTGCCAGGACAGTCCAGATTTAAAAGGTAACATGCCTCATTTTCACTTCTAATGAGGGTTGTGCTTTTTAAGATGTTCACTGAAAAATGTGAAGGTTAAAGTGACCTTATAGTTAGGTATGGTAATAAGAACTTAGCTTATATTTAAAAAAAAAACTAGAAATTAACTGAAACAACCAAAGGTTAAAGTGATGCTATAGTAAGGTGTTGAAATAGGATAAAATTGATGTTTACAAACCAGAAAAACACTGAAATTCACCAGTTATAGCTTACTTAGCCAACTATAATCTGAGACCCTGGCATGCACTTTTTAGAACCTGAAATATTATATCTCTTGTGACATGTTAAATGATATTATTGATGACATCATCCTTGCCGCCAACTCCTACCAACTCCCTCAGACACCCATCCAATGTTGCATTTTTTAGATTTCTGTTTATTTTTTACAGGTACTGTGGTACTCCTGTGTTACTGGCCACTTAGGATTCTCCCCGATGGTACCATGATAGCATGCAAACGTCCTTTAGTGAAGCTTGCATGGTACCACAGTATCATTGAGTTGAAGCTTGAGCAGCAGTCCTAGGGAGTACTGTGGTATCTTCGTCACCCAACAAATGCAAGGGGGTCAGGGGGTCTCTGTCCAGCCCTCTTATGCTATTCTGTTTTCAACTTCAGGACTAGGCGCCGGATCCCTGAGTATTGTAATGGCAGCACAACATTTTTGTCTGGGTTGAGGCCAGCCACATAGATCATTCTATACTCTGGACTGGTATTGGTCTTGTGGTACTGAAAGGTTATGGAATTCCAAGGTGACTTGCAATATTCGTATTATGTATGCCAGGGGGTGCTTTATCCCATATAATAATACATGGATACACCATCATTTTTCTCACAATCCACTTAAAACCTTGGTGTCAACCTCTTTGATGTAAAAGAGCAAGCATGTTTTCAAAATACAAATAAAACAATTAGTGCAAAATTAAATGCAATTTAAACACATCAAAAACTTTTCAGATATTTGTGGCAAACAGATATTAGAATCAGTTTAATACAAGTCAGTTTTGTTTAAAAATAACGAAAAGCTGCACTAGCTCGGAAAGTGTAGAAACATGCAGAAAGATTCTAGCTTTTCTCTTTCCAAGGAGTGCAAAAAATAAACATATTCTGTCTGCTTGTCATTGTAAACTATTAAACTAGAGCAGAAGAAAGAAAAGCAACATTTTGTTTTTGTTGCTTTAACAGCTTCTCTGTGACCTGACCTGCCTTTCACCTCGGCTGCTGGCTCTGGCAGCAGGCATTGTGTTACCAGAACTCCACTGCAATAACTTATACCAGTCGAGTTCTGACGTCTTTTCTTCATGATTGGTGACTACGTGAATCATTAGCGGCTGATTATAAAGACATTAGAGACACTCATTTATAAAGGGATTATAGAATCCCATGTATTATTATTTAAACAATTAAATAGGAAAAAAGTGTAAATTATTAAAGAGCACTGTGAGACCTGGTAAGCAGGACTTACTAGCCAAGCATCTGATCTCCTAAATAGACGTAATTTCTCAGATTAGATTTCCCTAAAATAATTCAACATTTTCTTTCTTGTCCTGAGTAAAGCTGATCGATGGCTTTCAAGTGTCTTTTAAAACTAAAATAATGTTAGAAAATATTAATTTTAAAAGTCAAGAGTTTTCAATGACTAATTTGGGATTTTAGGGCATGTGAGAGCAGCAGTCCTGTTTTTACCTCTATATATAAGGTCTGTGTCAACAAAGTTCGGAAACAGACTACTTTAGATAGGCTTACTGAGGCATATCTGTCCTCTAGGATTTTCACTTGATTCAGTCTGTTATGATGTGGGAAGCACAATTGAAAAAAGAAAACAAAAACATACACTTTTCCTGCCAAATAAACATTATCAAAGATGGAGCAAAGGAGTTCATTTATGGATACTGAAAAGAAAGATATCAAAATTCCAAGGCAGATCACATAACTAGCCAAGCCATTGATGGTTGCCCTTTTATATTCTCCATCCTATAAAATAAAATGAGATTTTCTAAAGTTTCAATGCATAATCACCTGTAGCTACAAATTAGCATGTGAAAGTCTTGAAAAACGTTAGGCTGAACAAAATAAAATATTGTAAATGAACACCCTAGCACTACTGCATAGTGTTATTGGTTTAGTAGTAAGTTTTATAGTGAAGCTGATGATTTCTTGTATTTTTATAAATACAGGAAATGCATATAACACAAAAGAGGGGCTGTAGCAAGGATATCTGGCATATCAGAAGAACCCTACTCACAGCATGGCACTTAGAGCCGATGTACAAAGCCCTTTTGCATTTCTTAGCAGTCGGAATCAGCATTTCGGGCCATTAGGAAATGCAAATCGTCCTTTTCTTATGTACAAAGGCCTTTAGGAAATCGCAAATTGTGATTTCTACCCTGTACAAATCGCAATTTGCGATCCCCAGAATAAGAATTCTCAAATAGGGATTACCTTTTTGCGATTCCTATTCTGATCTACAAATCGTTTCCTAAATGCGACTTGAGCATTTAGGAAATGCAATTACCATCAACTTGAAGTCGATCGTCACCATGTGCAATTAAAAAAAAGCACCCCAAAATGCTTTTTTCTAAATTGCAATAGAGTACACACATGTCTATTGGGCATATGTGTGCTCTACATGTGCACCACTATTTCTGGGGAGCACCAAGGGGGACCTTTTGCCCATTGCTATCCTTGATTTTGCAATTCCCAAATAGCGATTTCCTAATAGGAAATGCAAAACAGGCCATTTACACAAATGCAATGGGATTCCTCACTTGCGATTTCCTATTAGCGACTCCTACTTTGTAGGAATCGCTATTGGAAAATTGGTATCTTTGTACTTAGGAAATGCAAAATTGGATTTGGGTACATCTGGCCCTTAGAAATATATTTTCCATAATTGAGCAGCATTGCATTCACAGCTCAGCATAAAAAGTTTCTTTATATAAACAAGCTAATCAGATATTTCCTTACTTGAAGCATTTCTTGCCTTTGTCTGAGTGTGTATCTTTAAATTAACCCTATAATCCACTAATGGTTTTATTGTCTTGTAAGTGTACATCATAGTTCAGCTCCCTAGAAAGTGAGTCATCAAACAAGATTTTTGATGCTTATATTTAAAAACGTTTGGAAGAAAAATGAGTGCAGAATTTGCTTCTGCATAATTATGTGAAGTTACTGCAACATTACATATAATTATGCAAAATTCAAATACATAATTTTGTGCTATATTTTAGATTATAAATATAGAGGCAAGATGGTGCTGCCATAGCGGACGACTGCTGGCCCCGACCCCCTGACGCCATACGAACGAACGCCTCGCAGCAAGGGAAACGAGGATGCGAAGAGAAGCGGAGGACGCACCAAGGGTGTGGTGGCTGAAACTGTTTTTTCCCCTGATTTCAGACCGGCGTGGACTGCTTACAGCTCGGGACAGACACCAGGGGACCCAAGACAAAACTAGGTGCAATTTCAAAGAAAGGGAAGATGAGAAGCATATGATACACACCAGGACCGACACAGGACCAGAAAACAGGCTGTGACCAGGAGGGGGAAAAACTAATTAACAGGTACTCTGGGGAAACAGCGTGAGGGAGAGACTATGGATTGCTCCATAAAGGGTGCTGTATCACTATATTTCAGAGCTACAAGCTTATTTAGTGAGAACACTAAGTCAAGCTCATCCAATATCCCATTAATATTGAATCTAGAGTGGAGTGCTCTAATATATTAATGTGGAACGGCCTTTGCAATAATTATGTGCCGGAGAAGGCAGGGTTTGGTCCCTTAGGCAACGCTGTGTGGGCATTGTTTGGAACATTGTGGAATACTCTGTGTTGCGTAATAAGAGAATTAGAGTATTGGCATAAGGCAATAAGGAGAGTTGGGAAGCTAATTGGAGACCTGCACTGGGTTGGGAAATGGGAAATGGCACCAAAAAATATACAAATTGTTGGAGACAAAATGGAGGGGGCCCTTCAGACACGCATAGCCAAGAAGGGGAGCGAGGGAGGCTCAGCAGGCAAGCGTGCTGCTATTGGGGAGACTAAACTCAATAGTAAAGTTGGCGGTGGCATTGTTAAAGATGTGTCTGGCATGAGTAAGCTGATTCAGTCTGAACACAAGGTAAAGGACAGAACGCAGCCTGATATTACAAACTTCTTGACTGTTGGAGGGCATGAAGGCGGAATCTCAAACCCAATACTCCCTGTTAAGGATACGTCGAAGTGTTCAAGGGAAAAGCCAGAGGTAATAGCTCACAGAATTGAGCTCCCACTAACCAATAATGAAGCCCTGGAGACCCTGGAGAGTAATTTGGACCCCAATATGACATATGTTTGTGAGGGGAATCAATTAGAGGAGACTGGGTGCTCAAGGGGGAAGATTGAACAGCATGGAGCAGTCACTAGGATACCTATTAAAATAGGCATGCAAATGCAGATGGATTGCCATAGAAAGGATTCTCAAGATATTCATACTGATGGTACCGATATCCCCCTAGTGCCCTATATTAAGAAAAGGAAGGAATTTGATTTAGTGGGTTATGAAGGTGTGAGAAGCATGGATGAGGGGATTAGGAAACCGAAAGGGGGCAGGAAAAAACAACGGAAGCCAGAGCGAGGAGGAAGAGAGTATGTCTACAGGATCCAAGAATTTATCACCGGCAGGAGATTCCACAGTAAAACTGCAGCGACTACACCAGAGGCACCTAAAGCCAAGAGTGGGATCAACAGATGGAACAGATATTTCAGGACGGACTGGCGTGACTCTTAAATTGGATTATTCAGGAAATAGATTGTCGTGCCCGGAAAAGGACGCTAAAGGTGTCCTGCCTTCAAAGGCTGACGGAGGAGAAAACAGCTTGACGGTGCCTATTAGTAAGACCGCCAGTACAGATGCAGAAATGTTACAATTAAGATATGGCACAATAAGGGAATTACGGATGGAAACACAGACAGAGAGCCGAAGAGCCTGGATGGCCACTATACAACTGCAGGCTACTGTGTGAAATGTAGCAAAAACCTGTTGGGAAATAGAAGAAAAGCTGAATGCAATGGAGAACAGAACGTCCGCGGTAGAGGCAGAGGTTGAGTCCTTGAAAGAGCAGGTAGAAACTCAAGGAAGACAAAAAACTGATACCATGTGGAAAATAGAGGACTTCGAAAATCGGCACAGAAGAAATAATTTGCGCTTTTTGGGAATAAAAGAAGGGGTCGATGGCACTGACACCAGAACATTTATGATTAAGCTTCTGAGTAATGCTTTTCCAGAGTTCACAAAATGGGAGTGGGAGTTGGAAATTCAAAGGGCTCATAGATTCCCATTGGTCAAGCAAGGGCTATATTGGTAATTATGTGCTAAGACAAGCTATCTTTGAAAAGGCCCACCCGGATGCCCCTCGTTGTGTTGACAATGTCACTTTTTTTTACCCGACCGGATTACTGCCATGTTACTGTGAAGCGAAGATGGAGGCTGAGGCAATTAAATAAGCCTTTTCAGGACACAAGAGCGGAGGCCTATCTGTTAGCTCGAGCACGGTTGAAGACGGTGATCAAAGGAAAAATCAGAACTTTTTCATCTGAGATTCAGGCAAAGGAATATCTGATGAAACTGAAACCACAAAATTCGCAGAAAACTGATTAGAGGCAAAGAATTATTTGCTGTGAGGCGGTGGATAAGTAAATAAATACACATTGTGAAGCATGGCGGACTGGGGTGGATTCGCGGTTGACCCTCAGAGACACCATCATACATACCAGCAGTGGTCTGATTGCCTTGTTGGATGGGGTGGGGGAAGGGAGGATGATGGGGGAGTGGAGGGTGGTGGTGGGAAACGAGGGGGAGGGAGGCAGGGAGAGGGAAATAGGGGGATGGAAGAATGGAAGGGGGTAGGTGGAGGGAGGCAGAGGGGAAACATTAAAAGAAAAGAGGAGTGGAAGACTATGTTTGAAGAATTAAGAGGAGGAGAGGTGATTGTAATGCCTGAAATAGAAGGGAATAATGAATCAAGAACGTGGAATTTTGAGACTCGATATATTAAGATGATAGTCAGAAAAGGTAGAATGGATATAACCGTGGACAATTATATATGTTTAAGAGTAGCAGAAGAGAAACAAGGGGTGAATGGCTAGGCTATGAATTGCATCCATAAATATTTGTGGGTTGAACAGTCCCTGGAAAAGGCAAAAGATTGCTGAAGATTTTAAAATGCTACGGGCACACATATATGGCTTGCAAGAGAAACACATAGAGTACTGTAATAGATCTATTTTGAACTCCCTAGCAATGAAGGTAGTAGTCTGTACTGAACAGAATGTTAGGACTAAGGGGGTAGTGATATTGACCGGGAATACTACAGTTAAGTTTACGGAAGGCAGATAAAAATGGCAGATGGGTGGTGGTCAAGGGACAACATAGCAAAGGCTGTTTTACCTTCTGCTCTGTGTATGGTGCTGTGGTGGATGATCTTACGGTGTTACATTTTATATTGTTGGAATTGGCAGAGTGCCCCTCGTATATATTATGTGGAGATTTGAAATTTAATAGCTCCTGGGATGGATTAATAGATCTGGTGGGCACCACCCCTAATAGATATCATAGATGTAAACCACAAGTATATAAAGCTCTCCGAAATCTACAAGAAGAGTTAGGGTTGGTAGATGCCTGGCAAAAATTTTGTAAGCCAGACCCCGGGTATGCATATTGTTCAGCACCTCATACGAAATTGGCCCGATTGGATTATTTCCTTATCTCTCCTGGAGTTCTAGTAGGGGCAGGGATGGAAATATATACATGATTCATGTCAGATCACAACCAGTTAATACTAGAAGTAAATATGGAAGGTTTTATAGATAATAAAAGAGTGTGGACAGTTGAGAGAGGGCTTCTTAATGATCCAGAATATCAACACAATATGAATACATAGATGAAGGAGTTTCTTGAAATTAACAGGGGACTGCTCCGGTGGAGATTGTGTGTGATACTCTAAAGGCAGGGGTTTGACGGGAAACTCTGAGCTTCAGCCTTAGAAGAAAAAAGCATACTCAGACCCTGGTTAAAGAGGCACATTTAAAGCTTAAAGAGCTTAAAGAGGCAGAAAGTTATTTAAATCAGGCTATCAAGCGGGGAAGAGATACGTAAATTGCCTTAGAGAAGATTGCTTTTGTAAAAGCAGCAATTAGTGAGATGTCAGCAAAGAAGGTGACGGAAAAGCACCTATCAAAACTCTCTGAAACCTATGAATATAGCAAAGAGACTGGTCGCTTGTTGGCGGTACAGGCACGCCATAATGCGTCTGCCGGGGTTATTAGAGAGATTAAGGACCGACAGGTACGGATTGTTTCAGACCCTGAAGGTATTAGAGAAGTTTTCCGTAGCTATCATGCCGAACTATATAAGCCTGCCCCACTCATAGATGAGCAAGCAAAATATAGGTTTTTAAGTATTACAGGGGTTGGTAAACTCTCGAACGAGGAACTGGAAGCACTACGGGAGGGAATCAGGATGGAGGAACTAGAGGAGGCAATTCAGGGACTTCCTACTGGAAAAGCTCTGGGGACAGATGCTAGCTCCTTAGAATTCTATAACTACTTCAAGACCTTACTACTGCCAGTACTGTTAGAATTGCTAATACAGGTGCAAAAAGGTAGTAGAGCCTCTCCTTCTTGGTCTACGGCTAATATAGTAGTATTTTTGAAAAAAAAGGGAAAAAGCCACATAAACCAAGCTCATACAGGCCAATTACACTAATAAATAGTGAGATTTACATGAAAATATTTGCAATGCGGCTGTCTTCTGTTATTGGGAAATTAGTTACATTAAGTCAACATGGGTTTATTCCTTGTAGAGACACCACTGATCACTTTAGAAGGGTTATTACGCTCTTTGATGCAACAGAGATAGCAGAAGAACCTATGGTATTATTGCACGCAGAGGAGGCCTTCAACAGGGTTAACTGGGATTATTTGTGGCAAATTCTGGGCCTGTATGGCTAGGTGGAATAATTCCTGTTGGCAATAAAAGCTATATACATGCATCCTAGTGCACGGATACAGCTAATGGGTGGCCAGTCTGATAATATACAAATAGGACGAGGTACCAGGCAGGGGTGTCCATGTTCCCCATTGTTGTTTGCAATATATATTGATCCTTTACTTAGACAGCTAGAGAAGAATTCTACTAGTCCATAGGTATGGATTGGATACCAAGGTATTGGCGTATGTGGAAGATATAGCTCTTATAACAGCTAATCCAGATGAAGCTCTAAGAGAAATAGAGAGGGAGACGAGTAAGTTTGGAAAGTTTTCTGGTTATTTATTAAATAGAGAAAAAACTTGGTTGTTGGTGAATAAGTATACGACTACTCAAGACCCTCATATGGTGGATCATGCAGTATATTTAGGTATAGAAATCACCCCCACGGTGGAAATGGTAGTTGGCCAGTTCTAGGGAAAGCAAAGCAAGATTTTAGTAGGTGGAACAATTTGCATATGTCCATAATGGGGCGAAGCAATATGATCAAAATGATGTTTCTGCCCAAGGTTCTTTATGTTTTAAGAGCTATCCCCTTGGTTTTTGAAAAATCATAGTTCACAGCAATAGAGCAGTTAGTAAACAAATTTATCGGGGCATATGGCAAGAGTAGAAGAGCCAGTAAATGGATGTCTCTACCTAGAGAGAAGGGGGGATGGTTGGTCCCAAATTTGAAACTCTATCAAACAGCAGCAGCTTTTCAGGCATCTGCATGGTTAGATCCGCAGCCCCCTTCATGCCAGCAGTGGTTGGGACGACTCTTATCTACATATCAATTTGAGACTGCACTATTTCAACGTAAGGGGAGGTCGGTGAGACGCAAGGGGCAGATATTCTGGGGGCTTTTTGAAGATTGGGTTCGATCTAGATCAGGAGAAAGGGGTATATGGCGCTAGGCACTTTAATATGGAATGTACGGTACTGTTGGATTTTGATTCCTCTTCTCCTCTTTATTTATGTGTAATGAATTGTCTTCCTTGCCTAACAAAAAAATAGATTATAGATATAATAAATATTTATTTTTATTTTATATATTTAGATTATAAATGAGGCCACTGAGATCAGTTTTTGGCACGAGGGGCACATTCAAACAAAAACACCATAAACAACAGCCACACTTGTTCTATTGTTCCATGCCTTCATGGTAAATATTTACAGCAAATGGAATGTAATTACTCAAAATTCTGTAATGGTGTAATTTTGGCAATTTCACATAATAAGTGTAACACACAATTCCCCAAATTACTTGAATTGTGCCTTAATTTAAGTTTTGTCCTGGCCTATAATTAGAGTTGAAATGCTTTGACCTCAATGGGTGTCTAACTGGTTAAATGCCTATCTCCTGCCAGTTAAGGTTCCATGATATTGACAGCAGTACTGTCCAGTGGGGTGTATCTTCACTTATACTTTCCAGTTACAAATGCCAAGCACATGTTGGCCCAGGCATGCAAAATGGCAGAGAAAGATTTGATCCAGTTTTTCTCAAAAACCTGGGATGGTTAGATTTGCAAAGAACATTTTTCCTGACCTTTTTTTATCAGACAGGAATACTGAAATGCTACTTGAAAATGAGATGCTTGGGTCAAAATTGATATATTCAGAAATCCATCAAACAAAGGATCCCCTCTAGAATTCCTAAATTCAGTTGATGTGCTCTGCAGACAGTGGACAGTCCGAGGGTGCTGGTGTGCGACAATGCCGCTGCACTGTTTCCGCTGGGCTGACCAGTGGAAATGTCATAATATAATGTTTCTGGCAGTCACCCTGGTGGAAACATTGTAATATGACGGAGGGTGGGGCTGTTGTGTTGACGAAGGCCTTACCTCCGCGTAATCAGCCCCCAAGCCTTTTACAGGCTGTCACGATTTTCACACTTTAAAATGAATTGCTGGATTTTCAAAGAATTATCGCAGGGTATAATAAGTGGTTGCTCTAAAAAGTTTGAAAAATGACAGAAGCATAATTATTTTAGTACTGGAGAGTGATTCAATCAATAACAAAGGCAACTTGTACCTTAACTTAGTTGATTAGATGTTTCTTTTAAAATGGTTTAAAATGAATGGCTCATCAGGTGCATGTTAGAGTGCAGATTAATATGTAAGTTATCAGGCTACTATTTTTTAGTTCTAGCTGCAGACAGTTTTAGCTGTCCAGAAAACCTATGAGCATATTTTTACACTGTTTGTGCCGGATTTGCGTCATTTGTTTTTATGCAAATCCGGCACAAACTTAACTCCATATTTATATTTTGGCTCTAGACATGTCTAGCGTCAGAATACTGGAGTTAAAGTCATTTTTTGCCTGCAGAAACCTACCTTGCGTCAATGAGATGCAAGGTAGGCGTTCCTGGGCAAAAAATGACTCTATGGCCCTACCGCCTTATCTATCATCCCCTGCAAAAATCACGCACGGGAGGAGGAGGGCCTTAAATGATGGCGCTAAGCCTGCTTAGCACCATTATTTAACGCCTTGGTCAGGGCAGGCGTTAGGGGATATATGGGCCTTTTTCCATGGTCAGAGACCATGGTAACAGCCCACAGGTGCCCTGCCCTGCCCCCAGGGACACCCCGACCCACCCGCACCCACACCTTGAGGATACCTAAGCATGAGGCGACCCATCCCAAGAACGACCAGGTAAGTATTTTTTATTTTTTTTCAAAGTGCCATTGGGGGGCCTAACTTGGACCCCCCTACATGGCACTGTGCCCAATGGCCAGTCTCCTGTCCACTTTCGATAATATACGTCTATGAGAGTACAGTTTAACTCAGTTAATGCGGTCTGTTCAGGAAAGGGGCTATATTCTGAAATTTCATATTTTTGTAGCCTAAAATGTTTCTGTATGGGATTATCTTTCTAATCAGCTGATGGCTAAATACACATTAACCCAACTTATACTAAACAATTCCTCTAAGAAAAAGCTAGACCTAATGGCTTTGTCAGTGCTTGCTAATCTCGGATTCAAACCCTTGAGGTTAGCTAGTGTCACGTGTGTTTTCAAGGAAATTAACCAGTAGCCTAAATGGTAAGTATGGTTTGAGCAGAGTGGTTAGTTACAATGAGTTATCATTAGGTTAAAGACATGATTTTATCATGATTATATTTAGATGAAAAGCAAGAATATTGTTGGGGGTGTGCTTAATCTTAAGAAAAAAAGGTTTGATTTAAAGTGCAAACAGAACATGTGAGGAGTGGTAGTCATGATGGGTGCCTGTTTTGAAGCCTAAAGTTCACAATTTATTCTGTCTAATAATAAATGCAGCTGAAAAGCAGGAGTGTGTGCAATGATTGAATAAAGAATTCAGAGGTAAAATGTTTACGAACGTTTGGCTTTATAAAAGATTAATTACCTGCCGAAGGCATTTTGGGTGTCGCAGAAAGCAATTGCAGTGGGCTAGCTGTTCCTCTGTAGGATATCAAGTAAAAACAAGGTTATTAAGTTCAATAGTTGATTGGATGGCAAGGGTTTTAGCAACGATATTCCTGTCTATAATTTCTTCATGCAAAAATAGGATAATAAAATTAGCATGACTGTGGGGTGGAGCTGGCTGCAGACAAATAGGCTGCTCCCTGAAAAAGCCATGGCAGTTGCCGCTAGCACAGGGATAAATAGACCATGGAAATGGGATTTCACTGCATCATTGAAAGTGGATGCATACAGAGGCAAGAATATGAGTAAACACTCTCATCAGGTGGCCTTAGAACAACCATATGCCTATGCTACTGCCACCAATGTAGACTAGTGGTTCCCAACCTGTGGTCTGGGGACCCCTGGGGGTCCGCGAAGCCTTCTCAGGGGGTCTGCGAGAGCCTAGAAAATTAAAAAATATTAACAAGTATTGACAAATTAGGTCCCCAGCTTCCAGTAATGACTCAGGCTGGGGTCCCCTGATTCTAATGATGATTCAGTGGGGGTCCCTGGGTTCCATTAATCTTAAATTGGGGGTCCACCGAAATCAAAAGGTTGGGAACCACTGATGTAGACAATGCACTGATTTGACCTTCTTTGGAACAAAGGTGGCAGATGAACCTATTTTCCCTGAAAAGGAGGGTTGGAATCGCCCTTAACAAGAGTGCATGCTGAAGCATAGTGACTAGGTTCCATAGGTGCTCGAGGACAGAGAGCAGCCTATTCACAACACATGAGTTAACCTACTCCTACACTTTTTAGTAACTTTACTACTGTTGGATATTTGCCATTTTTAGTGTAGTTACTATAAAGTGTAGGCTAATATGTGGCCACTCTCTATGGTAAAATATAGCAAAAAGTAGAAAAAAGTTTTAAAAATGCTACAGCACAGCAAACTTAATTTTGAATTTAATATTGAATTAATTTAAATTTGTTTTTTAAATGAAAATTATTTCATAATTTTTTTTTTTTTAATTGCACCTTACGTAAAATGTGTATATTTATTATGGTATATTAAATAGTTCTAAACATAGAATTCAATTAGATTAATAAAATATTTTTAAAAATAGTAACCTTTCCTTCGGCATGGAAAAGGTTATTAAAATATTTCATAATCAATTAATAATGTTGTTTCATATAATTTTTCACATTAAATTAAATCTATATGTATTTTTAAAAGTCAAAATATCATTTTTGAACATTGCTTCTTATAGGGTTCTAGTTTCAATCGCTATCTCCATTATTTTCTACGGGAAGGTGTTATAATAGTGTTATAATACCAGTGGTGGCCGGGTGTGGTGCAGGACATAATCCAAGGACCATATTTATGGGCTTTTAATGCAGGGCAGCAGAGAAAGTCACCTTGCTGCGCTGTCCTTCGTCAAAGGGAAAGGGCAGCAATGTGTCCTATATAAGCAATACAAAAAGAACAGATGATGAACGGAATGCTGAACAATGCATTCACCCCTAGTCACAAAGATCTGTGTTTAATCCATTATTCTTTGCCCACCATGCCACCTCATTTTGGACCCAGCCATATGCAAATCAGTCTGGACCCTGCTCCTAATGGGAACAGTTCAGCCCAAACTGCTAATTCAGGTCCTTCCTGGACCGGAAACAAGCATCCTGGGACCGGTTTCGGGGTATCACCTTGAATCCTGTGGTGCAGTGAGTATGGGGCCCATGTCTGGGCATACCTTTCCCACTTAGGGCGGTAGAGGCAAAAAGAACAGATGATGGACAGACTGCTGAACAATGCAAACATTTACCCCCACTCACAAAGATCCGGGTTTAATCCATCATTTTTTGGCCCACCCATATGCAAATCAGTCTTAACCCTGCTCTCCATGGGAATAGTCCAGCCCGAAATACAAGGCCTTGTTTTCCCTAGACAAGAAACAAGCATCCTGAAACCGATTTGAAGTATCATCCCTCATCAGCAAGGTTAGTTTGAATCCAGTGGTGCAGTGAGCATGTGACCCACTTCTGGCCATACCCTTACCACTTTGGGCAACAAAGTAAAAAAGAACAGATGATGGATGGAATACTGAATGATGCAAACTTTCACCCAGATTAACAGACCAGAAGTGAACTAATGGTGGAGCAGAAAACACTAGAGTGAGGTCTTTCTGAATAAACTTCATTAACAACCCGCTGAATCTGAGGCTTTGTTAGGAAGTGGCAGATGAGTCATAATTAGCTATACGATGTCTTCTCACAATCCCACAGGGATGACCCCAGTTGTGCTCTCTACTTGAAGACCATTTCACCGTCCTCTGAATTTCCTACACCCAAGACAGCTCAGGATGCCACCCAAACAGGCATTCTGCATTGGAAAAACAGTTTTAACTGTATCTGATTGTTCTAAAATCTTTTCTGGTTTGTTGGCAGACCCCTGCCTACAAAAAACGTTTGTGAAAACTTCTAAGTGCACTAATCACTAGCAGCACATCAAGACAACTGTTCTTGCACACCTAATCTCACTCCTCTGGAGGGCACAACAACGTCATTCCAGTGAGATGCTGTGACAAAGTGACCACCTTGCCCCATCTCATTACAGAATGAACAACATGCCGATAATAATTGAAGTTAACTAGATAGTCTCCCTTCGAGGGAAATACATTCTTTGTCATGCCTGGCAGTTGTTCTTTACAAAAGTCTTACAAGGCACCAAACCAATTTCCAGATCAATGGAAATGAAAAGGCTGGATAGTTCTCTTCATGCATTTGAAAAAGAAGTCACATCAATAGGAACATAACTGAGGAAAACATAACTCAAGCGCACAGAGATACCCACTGAAGTCACATCAAATCGTGTAGATACTGCATTGTTCCATGCAAGAATGGACTCAGTTGAGAAATGACTAGTCAAAATGGAAGACAGAATTACCAGACCTCCTCACTGAGTCTAAAAAGCGTGGCATCTCCACCACATATTGACAGAATTGGAAGATCATTCCATTGTGACGGTGTTCATTTCTGTAGGTTCAAAGAGCAGATGGAGTTGTTATGGTCAGCTCCCTGTCAGAGATGACCCCTGATTGACAAATATCCAATGCAGGGATCCTCTGTACCTTCAAAGAGCGCACAGTCAGATCTTGAAACATTGCTCAAACTCGGTAGCATTGACCCATAGATGTCTTCTTTCTTAGACACCAGCCTGCCCAAACATTCCTTATGGAAGCAAAAAAGAATAAGGGTCACTTTCAATTTGTGCCTGTATCTACTGGTGCAAGCTACTCAAACAAACACAAATGTTAAACGGATAAAGTTATTAGTGCTCCATCCACCCTTGTGACATTGGAACATTAAATTCAGAAAAGGATAAGTGGGAACATTTCTTAGCCTCACTTGACTCCAACTCTATGGAATAACAGTTGGGCCAAGGGACAAATGTCTACAAGCCACAGACCAAGAACACTGCCACACCGCCTCATTTGCCAGACAAGAGACACTGATATCAAAAAGTAGCCTTTCCTCAGAAATTCCAATAGCATTGGCCTCAGTCCACTAGCTTGCCAGACAGAGTTTTGCACACCAACCACAGTTTAGGTTGGTAGCCATGCACTCATAATTACGAAATATATTGTTGGTAGCCCTACCTGATTGAAGATTGCCACACAGCTCTAGAAGTTCAAGTTCCAACTTACCCTCCCAATACTCTCGCTCCCTTTACAAGTTTGTCCTGTGTTGAAGAATCCTCCATCACTGAGTAATACAACTTAGATATACATCACCACAACAGTGAACTATTAACACCTCTGGTTTTCCCTTCAATTCTCACAATAAATCCAGACTAACCCTCTTCAAAACCACTAAATTAACTTTCAGGAAATGTAAACAGCCTTACTCTTTTTGTAAAAAGAAAAAGGACAGACAGTATCCACTGCCAAGTAGGTAGATGTCAAACTCATCCAGGAGACTTATCTCTTGGCTACAGGATCAGCAAATTCGAAACCTGACTGAGTCTGTAGAATGAGTAACAGCATGAGCAGAGTTTGGGTTGCTAGAAAGATGACCATCTGGTATTTTTCAAGGGTTTATGGGATGGCTGCCCTTATTAAAAGGACACTACATCACAAGACACTAAATCAAGCAGGTGGGCTTTCTCTAAATTGAAAACCTTAAATAAGACCCAGATAGTCAGAAATATCTATGCACGAACATCATAAATGTTTTCTGCAACATCTGTCTAGGTTGATCAATGGGTTTGGCAATACACAAATTATTAAAAGTGCAACTGGAACTTGGCCATTCATCTCTTTCTGGTTGGGTAAAGCACCCCCAAAAGGCTTAAGGCTGATAACAAGGCATTACTATGATATGGTATTAATGCCTAAAAACTAAATGGCACCTGAGCCGCACTTCAGAAAAGGATTTTACTTGTATTTCTTGTACACATCATGTGTCCTCCTCTGTAGATTATTTATCAATTAGAAGCCCTCTATTTTGAAGTGTATCACGCTTGATTTGGGACACATCTTCCCACCAAGAACATGCAAGCTGCTAAATACAGGACAACTTTAGGAAACTGATCTGCTGGTGCTTATAAAAATATATAAAAAGGATAATGAGGGCTCGGTCACTCATGCTTCGATGTAATAGGCACCAAGAAAAGCAACATAAAGGGGTTTGATGATGAGATACTTGCTCTGCATTAGCTATACACCATCTAAGACAAAAGAGATGGAGCTGGGAAAATGAATTATTGAACTTACAGATCAGTATAATAAGTCTGGCACCACACCTACATCAGAGGTGAAACACAGAAATTCATCCTAAACTCTGTATTCACAAAAGCAGTGGAACATGCATTATTGAAACTGAAACATAGACTCCGTTGCTATTATTACTGTCCCCAGTTGTGTCACACTTGCAGCATGCAATGTGGTGCATGCAAGGCACAACTCAGAAATTAGATTTATGAAGCCGTGCAATGCCCCCTAGCGTCCCCTTGAGGTGCTTCATAAATCTCGACTGAAGCACTGCAGCGCAAACCCCTGCATTGCCTTATTCTGCCCCAGGAAGGCATTCCATGGGTGTTGCATGGGTGTTTCCAACCAACATCTATAGATTTTGACACATTTCCAGATTTACCAAAAGTGGTAGACCTGAGAATGCACCAAAAACCTACCTTGCCCAGGTGAGGCGTAACATGGAGAAATATCTATATTTCTCCTCATCATTTCCTCTTTCTATGCGTGCTACATTCTGCAGCACACATAGAAAGAGGGAAAAGCCTTAGCGGATTGTTTTTGTGCAGGTAGGTGCTTCCTCCTGCACAGAAAAAAATCCTACATGCAACGGAGATACCCTTGCACCATGGTGAAAGGGTGCCTCTGTTGGTGCTAGGCAGCCCATTGTGCGCCAGCTCTGGGGAAAGAACAGGAATGCACCGTATTTGGATAAATACAGGCATTCCTGCCCTTTCCCTGTGACGCAGCACAGCAGGGTAATTTGCTGTGCTGTGCTGCATCACTTGGCCACAAATCTGGCCCTATGAATGGAGTGACAAGGCAGGCAGACATTAGGCAATGCACTTAGGCCAGTGAGAAGTACAGCCGTCAATAGCAACACTATGAAATAGTGAAGGACAACTGCTTTCTTACCCAGTAGAAATAAAAAAAAAAATTGCCAGGCATTCTAATGACCTTTACTGAAGATCCCCACCATGACAGCTGAGGTTTGACCACTTTTGGAATGTAAGATTACTATGGGGGAGCTTGGGACAGACATTTTGGGCACATCTACTTGTTGGTCTCTTGGGGAATATGGCTGTGGCTTCCCAGATGGGTCCTACAAAGCCAGAAAAAAACATTTAGTACCCATGCTGATGAAATGCTCAAAGAGGAGGAAACAAAAGCATCTTTGGGTAGCTTGTCCAAGAGGGCTATAATCACTTTACTTTTCAAGGAAGGAAAGGATCCAGTGGAATGTTCATGCTACACTCCCATTTCTTTAATCAAGGTTGCCATGAAGGTCGTGGATAAAATAATACTGACTCGAGTCAAAAGTTGATTCCAGCGCTTGTACACTCTTTGCAGGTGGTTTTCCCACCAGGGCAACCTTTCTAGAATCATTAGAACGCGCTACTGCATCTCCTAAGGCACTCCAGAGACTTCCTTGATGAACTCTGCTGCTCTCCCAGAATGTGGAGAAGGCGTTCAACCAAGAGGAGTGACCTTAGAGAGGCTAGTCTGGGACATATTTTAATTTAAAAGGTCAGGTTATACTGTGTCCCATCTACCCAAATTAACCACGTGGGGTTTCTGTTGAATCCCATTAAAATACAGGGATGCCCACTGTCCAAATTCCTGCTCCTCCTACCTCTAGAACAACTCTCTGCAGCAATCATTGGGCCACATTAAATCCCTTTGTATACTGACTTATATTATTGATTCCATTCTAACCTTGATACTATCATTCTGCTAGTGCTTACATTAATGCATTCCTTACTGTACTTCTCAGGTATTAAGTTTAACTGGTGCAAATGTAAAGTTTTGCCCATGTCACTTACAACTACTAAAGTCAGTTTATGTGGCCATGATATGAGTTGTGTTTCGAAAGGGATACAATTTCAAGGGATACACGTCAATGGAGACTTGGCATAAATGGTGGAGGACAAAAGAGCTTTTCCAATGACTAAAACTCACAATCACTTTGAATGGTGGTCAAAGATTAATCTAATTTCTTTGGAAGGGATAGGCTGTCAAAGTGTTGTCAGTCCCCAAATCCAACTACAATGTTGGTATGCTACCCCTATTAGTGCCTAGTCACCTGTTAAAATAAGTAAAGTCCAACATTATGACTTTCATTTGGAATGGGGAGCTCCCCAGGTTTAGAAAACACAAATTACATGCACAAACTGGGGCTCATTCAAAAACTGGATTTTGTAGTATGTTTTGTAGTTCTACAATGAAACTGCTAAAACACTACAACTGCTATTCACAAACCTAAGTATGTAAATCTCCTCCTACATCTCTCCTATCTTTTCTATCGGGAGAATCTCAGACGTTAGTTTACTACTTAGTGGTAAATATGGAAGGGACTGAGAAAGTGGATGGAAAAAGGAGCATGTTTACTACTAACTATGGGGGGTTATGATGTAGGAAGAAGGGTTTAGAAAGGGTTAGAGAGCGGTTTTAAGGAGGGACATTTACTGACAAAAAAGTAAGCCCATCACTGTTCATACACTGCACTTGTACAATTACTACAGCTAAAAGGAACACAAAACAGTAGTAAATTACTCTAGCCTAGAGGTGGAATAAGACAAAACACTACACATAGCCATTCACTGGTACTGCAGCACCCACCCACGGAAAATATTAGTGGTAGGGACTTAAAATAAACTTCCATAGGAAATAATGTGAAATATAATTATTTGAAGCAGTTAAAATACAAATAGATGACATTTATTGTTAATATTTTTTAAAATAAAGCATGTTTATTATTTAATTGTAAAATTATAAATTAATCTAACATTATTTTTATTAAAACCTAGTTTAATGATGTATAATTCATTGTTTATATTAATTATTATTGAACATTTTAAAAATGTAACTTTTTACTTCAGGTGAAAATGTATTGTTTGATATAAACTTCCCAAAAATATTTTTGTTTTAATTTAGTGTATTTAAATTAATTAAAGATGTAACCGAACATTAGGCTAAAAGTGCTGTTGCATTTTTCTTTGTTTGTCCCACATTTAAAATTAATTACTCAGATTTATATTACATTATTCAATATACAATATAGTTACTATTTTTGTTTAAGTTAAATAAGCTATTTTTACTTTTACCTATCCTTTACCATTGGGAAACTCTGTAGTCGAGGTAGCGATTTCTGAACATCCTACATCTTTTCCAATCCCTGAATGTAATATCCAGTCATGGCTCGCGTTGGGGCAAAAGGCGGGGGGTGAATAAAACAAAAAAAATAATTAAAAAAATAAACTGACCTTGATCCCTGCTGCATCACTGCACCCCGCTCTTCAGGTCTCTACTGCAGACAGGCACAGGCTCTCAGCCTGCCCTGTGGCCAATCCTAATGCTGCAATCAGCATGACAGCAGTGTCAGGATTGGCCTGAGCTCCCTGACTTTGAGCTCCCAGGCAGACGGGAAGCCTGTGCCTTCTGTCTCCAACCCAGCAAGGCATCTCAGGTTTGAGACAGCTCAGTGCACATGTGTGTTTGGCCATCCTGAGACAGCCGACCAAATATACATGCGCCCTGAGCGAGTGCACACCAATCCTCCTCCCTGCCAGTCATCTCCCATGGTTTGGCCCCTATCAAAATTAAGCGATGAGAAACATTGTTTATTATCGTTTTATTTTTAAAGTTTTGCAGCTGCTGCCACTGGCAGGGGGATGACGGTCCTCAGTCATAGCGGAGGAGCCGCCGCTGATAATATCCTGGGCTCCCACTAGATGATAGAGTTCATGCCAACAAAATGGTATGTCATGGAACTGGGGAAATCAACTGTTAAAGACAGTAACCCCTCTAAGACAGGGTTTTATAATACCAGTCAATAAAATTAACCCCCCTGCGATATCAACCGACCGTCAAAATAAAAGGCAGTTTTTCCTAACCATCACTTAGCATGCTGTGTATTACAAAAAAATCTCTGTAATTACATGAAAAATATATAAAAATATATGTTCAATCAAATGACATAATTTAAAAATTGTTATAAATCACTTACAAAATCAATCACATTCCATAGAAACCCATAATTAATACATATCAATACACAGTTTTTCCCATCTCACTAAAACTCATTGATTTGTTCTCTTTACTATGTATTTTCAATTAGACATGATGAGAAATAGAAATGTTGACACAGCATTTCAGGTGACTAACGGGTCTGACAACGTTCTTCTGGACATATTTTGCACTCATTTCATTAAACTGTTCTCAATCAATACACTGTCAATGTTGTGCCATCGCACCACATTTAGGGTCAGATTTTAGAGCCCCTAGTGCCTCCTTGCACCATATTGGCATAATTTTTTAAATGCTAATGTGGCCGAACTAGGCCAAAATCGCCGCGTCAAATATACAAGGTGTCACAATGCATGCATTGCACCACTTTGTAACCCTTTGCGCTACATTATGCCTGTGCCAGACATCAAGTATGCAAAGGGGGCGTTCTAAGAGATTTCTTTGTGTTATTTTTTCTGGCACTTTTAACGCCTGCTCAGATTAGGCGTTAAAAGGAAGCACACCATTGTTTTCAATGGGCCTCAATGGGCTTTGCAGGATTAGCTTCATAATTTTTTATGGTAATCCTGCAAAGCTTAAAAGGCTTTCTATACATCAGTGATTATTCCACTGTTCAGACTTTCATAGGATGTTCCTTAATGCATTCCTTCTGAAATCTAGGGTTACATATAACACCATCCGCCTTAGAATATTCCGCACCAGTGACCAGTCCTATCGGCCTTTATGTTCCGAGGCAACTTGCCTCACATTTCATTGATCTATTCCAAAAATATTTTCTGCTAATCTTGCACTGTGAGGCTTCATGTTCAAGGGCTGATTTCTTCTAAAGTTTGTATAATGACAACATGAGCGTAATGGTCACATACTTGGCCCCGACATCCACACTGAAAACTTCATGCACCCTGTTGGACTTTTTTTCTTATGCAGGGTCATCCCCAATCTTTTTGCCTCCTGCCTCCTATTTTTTCTGACCTGTTGCTGTTGGCTTTTGAACTCTGAGCACTTTACCAGTGCTAAAGTGCATATGCTCTCTGTGTAAAATTGTATGTAATTGGTTTATCCATGATTGGCATATTTGATTTACTAGTAAGTCCCTAGTAAAGTGCACTAGAGGTGCCAGGGCCTGTAAATCAAATGCTACTAGTGGGCCTGCAGCACTGGTTGTGCCACCCACACAAGTAGCTCTGTAATCATGTCTCAGACCTGCCGTTGCAGTGTCTGTGTGTGCACTTTTAACTGTAAATTCGACTTGGCAAGTGTACCCACTTGCCAGGCCTAAACCTTCCCTTTTCTTACATGTAAGGCACCCATAAGGTAGGCCCTAGGTAGCCCCAAGGGCAGGGTGCAGTGTATGGTTAAGGTGGGACATATAGTAATGTGTTTTATATGTCCTGACAGTGAAATATTGCTAAATTCATTTTTCACTGTTGCAAGACCTGACCCTCTCATTGGATAACATGGGGGCTACCTTTAAATCTGAATAAAGTGTACATTCCCTTTGGGAGCGGATGGACATGTGGAGTTTGGGGTCTCTGAGCTCACAATTTAAAAATACATCTTTTAGTAAAGTTGATTTTAAGATTGTGTGTTTGAAAATGCCACTTTTAGAAAGTGAGCATTTTCTTGCTTATACCATTTTTGTGACTCTGCCTGTTTGTGGATTCCCTGCCTGTGTCAGTTTGACAGTTGGGCTGGTTGCACCTCGCACTAGACAGTGACACAAAGGGAGCTGGGGTGTAGTCTGCATTTCCTGATGAGCCATGTGTGCTAGGAGGGAGGGAAGGAATGGTCACTTACACCTGAAAGGGCTGTGCCTGTCCTCACACAATGCCGCCTATGACCCCCTGGTGAGTGTCTGGGGCCCGGCCTGGGAAAGGCAGGATTTCAAATTCAAAACAGACTTTACTTTGAAGTAGGCCTACTTCAAAGAAGAAATTGGGCATAAGAAGGGCACCCAAAACCACAGACTTTAGAACACTTCTGGAAACAAGAGGAACCTCTGCCTGGAGAAGAGCTGAAGAACTGAGGAAGAAGAGCTGCCTGTGACTGTACTTTGTGGAGCTATCCTGCAGTAGCTGCTTGTGCCCGGGTAAGAGGGCAAAGACTGGACTTTGTGTGCCTTCCATCTTGTGAAGAAATCTCCAAGGGCTTGATTTAGAGCTTGCCTCCTGTTGTTTGAAGTCTCAGAGACAGCAAAGCCTTCTCTCTGCCAGCACCTGGAGTCTCTGGAGAGACTCCTGCTCTGACAAGTGGTGCCCTATCCAGTTCCTGGGCCCTTGAAAGGAAAGCTGGTGGAAATCGACTTCGGACCGACGCCGCTGCTGAATCCGGTGACACTGCCTGCAACCGATCCGTGATCTTCGCTGGAACGCGATGACCTTCGTAGGCCCGACGCCGCTGCAGCCCCGCTGAAGTCTGCGACTCAGTGGAAGTCCCCGCACCACGTCGTGACCGACGCCGCTCGAAGTGCACGGATTCAATGTTTCACACCGATGCCGCGATCCCCGACTTCGCGCATCGACTTGTTTTCACTCTTTACCAAAGGTACTGTACTTGGGAGTCTACGCGACTCCGTGTCCGGCCCTGCTGGAGTCGGCTTGTTGGTAAGGACTCCGTCATGACGCTGTGTTAACACCTCATCAAAGCATTTTGTGTTTCTAAGTGCTATTTTTGAGTTTAATCTTTAAAAATTCATAACGTGACTCGTGTATGTCGGATTTTTTTTGTTTTGGTCTTGTTTTGTTTAGATAAATATTTCCTATTGTTCTAACTGATGTTGTGTCATTCTGTAGTGTTTTCATTAAGTTACTGTGTGTGTTGGTACAAATACTTTACACCTAGCACTCTGAAGTTAAGCCTACTGCTCTGCCAATCTACCAAGGGGGTGAGCAGGGGTTAGCTGAGGGTGATTCTCTTTTACCATGACTAGAGTGAGGTTCCTTGCTTGAACAGGGGGTAACCTGACTGTCAACACAAAGACCCCATTTCTAACACACCCTGATGTTTTACTCCTGTTTTGAAATCGCATTTAGATCAACGACTACATGGCACACTCATGAATGCTCTCCGGATGCAGAGCACTAAATGACAGGTAGAAAATACTGCTTTGTATTTTTAAATTATTTTTGTTCTCAACGGGAAGTTAATTTTGTTGAATTGTGGATATGCGAAAAGCCCATTGATGAAGCGTACCACAAAATATGGGTGAGGGCTTCCTTTTCAAAAAGAGAGATCTCCTCTACAAAAATCAAGAAGTATAAAATAGTATGCTACTTTTGTCTCTCTATACCACTTTGTATCAGGAATTTTTGGTATATTACATCACTTAGAAGACATACTCCAACACTTCATCAGCATATGAGGGCCCTTAGAGACTATAGTAAGAGTTTGGAGGGCTGGGACGGTATGTCAGCTATGTGACATCAACTTATGGGCATTTTGCAGCATCTCGGGAGAAACTGATTGTGCCTCTTGGCTGGGTGGAACTTGACACTTTTCATCTATTTGTATTATCTGTGAGAACTCTGCTGGTTGCCTGTGAGTTGCCGCCATATAATGGCTCTCTACCCTTCTGCTCTCCAAGCCAGCCCCACCTTGTCCAATCTCTTGGGACCACCTTGTGAATCAGATGCTCCACTCCCTCCTTTCAATCTAAGAACAACTTCAGTGCCTTCAAAATAGCCGTACAAATCACCAACTGAAGGCCTCCTTCTTCATCTCTGCCCCAACAGCCAACCTCATTTAAACAAAATGGAGAGGAGCAATTTCCTAACTTCCATGTTGTAAATGACTTACTTCCTTGTGCTAGCTCTACTGTTTTGCAGTTCACTTTCTTGCTCCACTCTTTTCTTTGTTAGCAAAAAATCAGCAAATCCTACAGACAAATTGTATAATTTCTGTTGATATTGTTAGCTAAATAAATAACGCATTAAGGCGGTCATTCTGACCGCTCCGCGGTTAGGAGACCGCGGATGCCATTCTGGCTTTCCAGCTGGGCCGGCAGGCGACCGCCAAAAGGCCGCCAGCCGGCCCAGCGGGAAAGCCCCTGCAACGAGGAAGCCGGCTCCGAATGGAGCCGGCGGAGTTGCAGGGGTGCGACGGGTGCAGTGGCACCCGTCACGATTTTCACTGTCTGCAGAGCAGACAGTGAAAATCTGTATGGGGCCCTGTTAGGGGGCCCCTGCACTGCCCATGCCAGTGGCATGGGCAGTGCAGGGGCCCCCAGGGGCCCCACGACACCCGTTCCCGCCATCCTGGTTCTGGCGGTGAAAACCGCCAGAAACAGGCTGGCGGGAAGGGGGTCGGAATCCCCATGGCGGCGCTGCTAAAACCGGCGGGAAACCGCTGGTTCCCCTTTTCTGACCGCAGCTTTACCGCCGCGGTCAGAATTGCCCTGGAAGCACCGCCAGCCTGTTGGCGGTGCTTCCGCTGCCCTCCGCCCTGGCGGTCAGAGACCGCCAGGATTGGAATGAGGGCCTAAGTCCTTTATTCTATATAAATAATTAGATACTATAACCAGTTCGAAATTGGCCCCTTCTCCAAAATAAAGGGGGGAGTATAATTTCTAGATCAGTGACATTGTCCAGAGCTATGGCTCACTTTAAACTTTTATTGTCCTTGCCTCAGAATGCGATGCACTTTTATATTACCTATTCACTTGTGCTTTTTAAATAAGCTTTCCTTTTTGGTTCCTGTGTTTATTTATTATTCTTTCTTGGTAATTTAAATAGTTAATGCAGAAATTAACTTCAGGCAATGCTTAAAATATATGGCACTCGTCTTGATAGGTATAGTAAGTTGTTTCATAATTCACTACATAATTAAATTACTTTTTCGAGTTCCCACTTAAGGTTAGTATTGAGCTTTTCTTTACTCTTAAATTAATTGATGAGCAAATCCATATTTATATTATGCGGAGGTAACCTTTAATTGATTAACTCTGTGTGTATATCAAATTATGCATGCTTTTGCAATAATGGAATATTAAAAATTAAAGGTCTCACTCTGAGAGCTACCAAAGTTCAGGTTTAATCTTACTGACATGCCTTCCTGTCAACCATCAAGCAATCCCAATAACACAAATCAGCAATCCATGCTAAGTGAAATATCGGAATGAAGAGTTTACAGGGAGGTTCTACAAAACTGATATTTATAAAAGAGGTTATCTACCAGTTAGAAAGTTTTATGTGGTCAAAGCAAGTGTTTATAAGAAACTACGAGACTATTTCAATTGTGAGAGTCGTGTGAGAAGCTTGACACGTTGATGGATGTTGTTTCAGGTGCTGGTGGTGTAGCTGGAGAAACCTAACCTTATATTTTGCTTCATTATGGCATCCCATGCTTTGCAATGTCAGGCCTTCTTGTGTTGCACTGCCCCCAGGAGATAGTGTTTTATTGTGCCAGGTAGGATGATTAATTGGTTACTATTGATTTGATGCAGCATGTCTTGATGTGGTGGCCTGCAGAGGCAGCCAGTGAAGGTCTATCAGAATAGAAAAGGTATTATTCTCCTAGTTAATCTCTGGACGCTGGGCCCTATTCACTGGAGCGTGAGCAAGACTTTGCAACCATCCTGGTGGTGAATGGCCAGGAGTTGCACAGGGATTTAGAAGTCCATTGCAGAGTTTACTTTTGTGTAGGAGGGATAACTGGACCTGGGCTGTTTCAACATTTTTGGCAACGTGGTCTCTAAGGGAAAAAATACTCTCATGATGAACCTGAGGGACACTGCATTTACAGAGACCTGGGAACTAATCATATACAACTTCATATAGGACCACGGCTTGTCTGGACCTGTTGCTATTTCAGTAATCCAGTGCCTAATTTGAGCCGGTGGTGTCCGTGCTGGCACTGGCACCTAATTGGCAACACCAACATTTATGACAGTCTGGCATATAGTGGCATTGTCTGCCTGATTTAGACATGATGAAAGCAACAACAGTTTTTACTAATTAGATATACATTAAAAGTGATGAATACGTTCTACCCACGCTTCTTATAGTCGTCCAGGACAAGAGAAATCTGGATTGTCACACTTGTAGGAGTGTGATGGTAAGTAGTTATGTTGGGACTGTCATTGGCAGCTCTTGCAGGAGCAATGGGTGGTAAAAGTTCCAGTGACTTCCTGACAAGGGCTCTGGCACATATATTTACAAATGAAGCACTGCAGCAACCTATCTCCATAATACTTTTTCACCCTACACACTGACCTGGAATATACATCCGCTACTTACAGCTTTCTAGCAAGACTGACCTAAACCATTGCAGCATCCATGACCCAAGCATTTTACCTCTAGGCTCCTTACACTGGAACTTCTTGATTCACTCTCTTCAGGAGTTCAGAATCACACTGACAAGTGTCTGCTGCAAATGGAAAAACTTGAATGATAACCAATCCAGTCTGGTGTAAATATGTACAGTTCACGCCTGTATGTCGCTATCAATTAAATTCATACACTTGTACAATGACTTCAAACATACCTGTTCCATCTCCTATCTATGTCAACCACCCCACACTTGTAACCAATATACATTCATTGTTTCTATGTACACCACGTTCAATCAAAATATTCACGCTGTTGCTGCTGAACAAATAGGATACCTTATGTCAATGTTTGACTCAGCTGGAGGAAGTCACTTTACATGTAGACTTGTGTAAAGATGAGCCGTTCCTCAAGTAGTTGTAGGTTCTTCATTTTGTAGACAATCATGTTTTGAAGTAGTGGATCATGATGTTATGATGGGCAGGGGGGTGTGCAGGTTGAAGATAGCAGGGAAAGACTGAGGCCCTGAGGACTTTTCTTGCGCCTCTTGGTGCCCCCCTAATGCCACCATGTGTGCACCGTGTCTAACATAAGGCGCACCATGGCCGTAGTTAGGGGAACTAGCATCAAAAAAAATTGCGCTAGTTAAGGGCTTTGCAGGGTTAGGGTAAAAAATGTTGACTAATCATGCAAAGCCCATTAAGAACCATTGAAAACAATGGCATGCCTCCTTTCAACGCCTGCTCTGAGCAGGCGTTAAAAGTGCCAAAATAAATGATGCCCCCATAATGGAGGAATGCTACCTTTGCATACATTATCGTGGCACAGGCATAATGTAGCACAAAGGGTTACAAAGTGGTGCAATGTGCCACTTTGTAAATTTTGTGCGCCGATTTTGGCCTCGTTGGGCCAAATTATGGTAAAAAAAATGATGCAAAGAGCCACTAGGGGCTCTTAAATCTGAATCCTTAAAATATTCCACAGCTAACTGGTCACCAGTAAGGCCCATAGGTGCCCATATGAATGGGATTCTTGGCATTGAAAGGTTAATAAAACCCATTACACTGCTAAAATCCCTAATAAGAAATAAAATAGAGTTAGTCACAGGAGGAGAAATAAAAGAGGAAACATAAAACATTAAGGGACATATTTATGACTTAGCTTCCATCGTGCACACTATGTGGTACATGCGCAGCGCAAACCTTAAGCCAGATTTATGATGTCACACAAGGCTACTTTGCGTGGCCCTGAGTGACTCCATAAATCTGGAGTAAGGCAACACAGTGCAAATCATTGCATTATCTTACTCTGCTCTGGTCTTCTATGGGCCTTGCGTAAGTGTTCTCACACAACTCCCATGGTTTTTGATGCACTCCCAGATTTACCAGAACTGGAAGACCTGGGAAAGCGCCAAAAAGATACGCTTCATCAGGGGAGGAGTAATGAGCGGAAATATTGTTATTTCTCTTCTTTAATTCCTCTTTCTGTGTCCTGCATTATGCAGCACACATAGATAGAGAAATATGCATCAGGGGATTGTTATATGCAGGAAGGTGCTGCCTCTGCACAAAAACAAACCTGCATGCAACGCACGCACCCTTGCAGCATGACACAAGGGTGCTTGTTTTTGCCTCTACGGTGCTAAAGGGGGGCCAGCACAGGGGAAAAGGCAGGAATGTGCTGTATTGCCTTAATGCAGCATATTCCTGTCCTTTCCCTGTCACAGAGTGCAGTGTAGCAAGGTGGCTTGCTGCGCTGCACGGTGTCACAATTTCATAAATATGTCACTCAAATTTTAAAACCCAACAAATAAATAACTCTATAAGTAATCATAATTACAAACAACTCAGTCTGTAATCAATAGGTAAATTCATTTTGCCATTGCAAGCTTTTGATATACATCAACAAAAACATTTAAAAGACTGCCAACCAGAATAACTGGGGGAAATGTCACTGATGCCCGTGTGCATGCCTTTTTAGGTTTAGTTTGACAGTGTAACTGTCTCAATACCTTTGGTTACCAAATATGTTAAATATACACAAAGTGGGCTTTGGCTCTGCCCAGAGAAGTATCTCACCCTTTCTTTCACCATGTTGTTGGCTGTTTAGTGTATCATTCCGCTTGAAAAGCACAAGGGCTAATATTTACATCACAAAAGCTCACTGAATCATCACACATTAGCTCCTTTGTTGCCAGGCCTTTTCCCCTCCTGTGTTGAGCCTTTTTTAGGCTATTTGGGGCAGTTCACGCTTAGGCCCTCATTGCTTTTTGTCCACATAAGCTACCCACGCCAAATGTGCTTCCTTTTTTCTAACATCCTAGGGATTCTAGAGGTACCCAGAGTTTGTGGGTTCCCCTGGAGGAGGCCAAGAAATTAGCAAAAATACAGCAAAAATTTCGTTTTTTGAAAAAAAATGGAAAAAAGGGCTGCAGAAGAAGGCTTGTGGTTTTTTCCCTGAAAATGGCATCAAAAAATGTTTTGCATCTTCCCAGCTATCAGGAGCAGGCAGACTTGAGTCAGAAAAACACAGGCCCATATTTATACTTTTTTAGCGCTGCATTTGCGTCGTTTTTTGACACAAAATCAGTGCAAACTTCTAAAATACAGTTGCATGTTGGAAGCTTGCGTTGCTTTTGCGTCACAAAATGACGCAAATGCAGCGCTAAAAAAGTATAAATATGGGCCACATTTTTCAATATAATTTTGGCATTTTACTGGGACATACCCCATTTTTACTATTTTTGTGTGCTTTTAGCCTCCTTTCAGTTAGTGACAGAAATGAGTGTGAAACCCATGCTGGATCCCAGACAGCTAAACATTTCTGAAAAGTAGAGAAACATTCTGAATTCAGAAAGGGGTCATTTGTGTAGATCCTACAAGGTTTTCCTACAGAAAATAACAGCTGAAATAAAAAAGAAAATGAAATTGAGGTGAAAAAAACAGCCATTTTTCTCAACGTTTTACTCTGTAATTGTTTCCTGTGATGTCTGATTTTCAAAAGCAATATACCATTACGTCTGCTGGACTCTTATGGTTGCAGGGATATGTAGGACTTGTAGGTTCATCAAGAACCCTAGATACCCAGAGCCAATAAACGAGCTGCACCTTGCAATGGGTTTTTCATTGTGTACCAGGTATACAGCAAATCATTAGGTGAAATATAAAGAGTCAAAAACAGGTATCAAGGAAACCTTTGTATTTCCAAAATGGACACAAGATAAGGTGTTGAGAAGCAGTGGTTATTTGCACATCTCCAATTCCGGGGTACCTATACTAGCATGTGAATTACAGGGCATTTCTCAAATAGATGTATTTTTTCCACACTGTCTTACGTTTGGAAGGAAAAAATGTAGAGAAAGACAAGGGGCTATAACACTTGTTCTTCTATTCTGTGTTCCTCCAAGTCTTCTGATAAAAATGGTACCTCACTTGCATGGGTAGGCCTAGTTCCCGAGACAGGAAACGCAACATGGACACATCACATTTTTCCATTGAAATCTGACATGTTTTTTGGAAAGTGCCTAGCTGTGGATTTTAGCCTTTAGCTCAGCTGGCAATTAGGGAAACCTAGCAAACCTATACATTTTTTAAAACTGGACACCTAGGAAAGTTCATAATGGGGTGACATGTGAGGCTTTCACCAGGTTCTGTTACCCAGAATCCTTTGCAACCCTCAAAATTTGGCAAAAAAACACTTTTTCCTCATATTTCGGTGATGGAAAGTTCTGGAATCTGGGAAGAGCCACAAATTTCCTTCCACCCAGCATTCCCCCAAGTCTCCCAATAAAAATGGTACCTCACTTGTGTGGGTAGGCCTATTGCCGGCACCAGGAAATGCCCCAAAACACAACATGGACACATCACATTCTACCAAAGAAAACAGTCCTGTTTTTTGCAAAGTGCCTAGCTGTGGATTTTGGACTCTAGCTCAGCCGGCACCTAGGGAAACCCACCAAACCTGTGCATTTTTGAAAACTAGACACCTAGGGGAATATAAGATGTGTGGGGTGGAATCTGAGAGGAGTCACAAATTTCCTTCCACCCAGCATTCTCCCAGGTGTCCCAATAAAAATGGTATCTCACTTGTATGGGTAGGCCTAGTGCCCGCAACAGGAAATGCCCCCAAACCATATGTGGATACATCAAAATTATCAAATACAAAACTACCTGTTTTTGCAGGGGGACCTGCGTTTTTTGTCCTGGGCTCAGCAGCCATCTAGGGAAACCGAGACATTTCTGAAAACTAGACTCCTGAGGGGGTCCAGGGAGGTGGGACTTGTGTGGATCCCCCAATGTTTTCTTACCCAGAATCCTCAGCAAACCTCAAATTTGAAGACCACCACCCTGGACTCACCCAGATGTTTAGTTTTCAGATGTGTCCAGGTCTCGTAGATTTTTCTAAATGGCAACATCCCAAAGTCCAAAAAGTGCAGCCCTTACCATTCCAAGTGGGACGATTTTGAGAGCTAGAGAAGCTCTCATGGCCCAAATGTAAAACCAAAACCCAAAATAATCAAATGTCCTCTTGCTTGCCATGGGATAAGATGTTTTAGTGTGCTGGGGGAGGGATGAAAGACTGTTACCAGCTTCAGTTGGGGTGGGGGCATAACCATGCCCATACTGGTTAGTAGCCACCACCCCACTATTTCTTTTTTTTAATTCCCTGGCAAGTAGTAGGATTTCTTCCCTCCCTCCAAGGGAGTGGATCGGGGGAAATTGCCCTATCTGCCCATCGGTGGGCAGAACAACTGTATTCCCATTTATTTGGGGTGGGGCTATGCCCATACCTCCCACCTCTTTTTAAAAAAAAATCTTCCCTGGTCTTTGGTGGGCTTTCTGCCCCTCTTGGGGGCAGATGGGCCTTACAAACATAGACCAATCTGCCCCCAAGGGGGGCAGAAATGGCCTAAAATAAATTTGCTCCTTAGGGGAATGACCCTTGCCTAAGGGGTCACTCCCCTTATAAAAGTAATTTTAAAAAAACATCCCTGGTGTCTAATGGCCTCTGTCCCGTCTCCTCCCAGGGGCAGATAGGCCTAATTAATATAGGCCGATCTGCCCCCGGGGTGGGGCAGAAAAGACCTAATTAAAAAATTGCCCCCATGGGGAGCGACCTTCGCCTAAGGGGTCGCTCCCCTTATAGCAGTAAAAAAAAATATCTATCCCTTGTGTCTAGTGGCATTCCTGCAGCACAATCGCTTTGTGATTGTGTTGCAGGAATGCTCAGAGAGACATGAAAAAGAAAGGAAAAGCCTTTCCTTTCCTTGTCATGCCTCCCTGGCCTCCCCTGCTCCTGTGCTGAGGAGAAACTAATCTGTTTCTCCTCGGTCGAGGCAACCTCTAATGAGTGATACAATGAGGCAATTGCCCACTAACCCTCATGACCAGGGCAATACATGCAATAATAATAGAGGTCAGTGCAAGGGGAAAGTAGCCTAGACTTCCACTGTATATAAACAGCTTAATGAAATCTCTCTGTGTCAAAAATGTAAAACAAATGAGATTTATTAATAATTTCAAACGTTTTCTCCATTTGTATCTTGTGCTAACATACACTTCTAATAATAAATTATTGTATTATTCATAAGCAAAGGTAGGTGCTCCTAAACAAACAGTGAAAGTGCGGAGGTGCAAGTGAGTGATGGTGATATGTACAAGTAGGGCAGAGTGTGGTTGTATAAAAATTATCGACTTCCAGTGGCTCCTACAATCCAGGAAGCCCTGGTATGTCACAAAATTTCTTTTATGCTTTTCTCATCCACACTTTTGAGATGTGTCAACGTTTCGACCCCTGATGCGGGTGAGTCAGGACGGGGTCATCATCAGGACAGGGATGATTGCAATGGAAGCACCTATGTTCCAGTGAAGGGAAAAGGACCAGTAGTGGCTGAGATCCAGAGGTCGTAGTCCCAAGAGGCTATTAGTTAGTATCAGTCTGTTGGTTCCTGTTAATTGGGCAGGCCAAGTGTCGCTTCAATCCGACATTGAAAATATTAATCAACTAGAAAAATCCATTGGATAAGTATAGCCGGTGGGGTTCAAATTATATTAGCTAGAACCATCCATCGGCTATGTATAGCCAGGGAGCGCCAGTGAGGTTCCAATTATTTGTAACTAGAAACACTCTCAAGGCGGGCGGACGGCCGCATTGGTTGGCCAATGCCCAGTATTCTTAGCGTGCGGTCTTTTCAAAATGAGGTCACGGCACAATGGCATGCTAACGTCATCTGATGTGCCTGGGGGGGGGTGGGGGGAGGCTCACGGTGAGTGCTAGCACTCCCCCCATGCTCCAGTATGAAGAAGTAATGGTTACGTCTTTGGCACAGGAGCACTGTGCCGCAGGACGTAACCATTCCGTCCCCGGCACAGAACCGGTTAAGGCCCATATTTAAACGAAAATTACAGAGTGCAATGCTGTGGCAAAATTAGCAGTGCCGTGCTCCGTCATTTTCACAACACAGGGATGTGCCATTTTTAATTGAATATGGCACACTCTTGTGTTGTCCCCTGCACTGGCGCTAAATTAAGCTGCCCGCACCAATGCAGGCATCCTTGCAACATCGTGCAAGGATGTCTGCGTTGATGTGTTTGATTGTTTATGTGTGTGAAGGTGTCCCTTCCTGCACCTAAACAATCACTAATGGGGATTTGGCATTCTGCAGCACACACAGAAGTGCCAAAGCGTCATTTGGAAATGATTGTTTATGTGCAGGAAGAGACATCTTCCCACATATAAACAATCATGTCTGGCATTTTGCTCTTTCTATGCATGCTGCAGAAAAAGCAAAAATCGAGGAGGAATAAAAGTATTCCTCCTTGTTGCGCCAGGGGTGGCGTTAGATTTTGGTGCTGCCTCAGGTTTACAAAATCTTGTAAATCTTAGGTAGCATCAAAATGCAATGGGTGTTGCGGTGACAAACCCACAGCAATACCCATTGTATGCCCCTTCCACGCAAAGGGCTGCGTTTGAAGGGGCTGTATTTACAAGGTTGCGTGAAGCCACAAAAAGTGGCTTAATGCCACCTTGTAAATACAGTGCAGGGCATAGCGCAACCTGAGCGTCACTAAAAGTGATTCTCCGGTGACACTAGAGGCTCTTAAATTCTTTAACTCTCAGATGTGCTGTATACAAAAATAATTTTTGTTTGCTTTTTCACTTCATCATTCTTTTTTAAAATGTTATCAAACACATGGAAGGCAATGGGAGGAATGCTTGCAATAGTCTAGCTATTGTCAATTGCTTCGAATAGCCTTCCAACCCATTGTTTTTTGTCCACCATTCCACCTCAGATTAGACCCATCCAAATGCAAATCATCCTTGATCTACTTCAATAGGAACAGTCGGGTCTGAATTTCCAAGCCAGGTCCACTCTGAACTAGAATACATGCAACCGAAGACTGATATCACCCTATTTGGGTCTTTTCAGTTTAATGCAGCTTAGCTTCAGTTACAGATTGAACACAGGATCCACATCTGGGCATATCCTTGGTCACTTCAGGCATTACATGACATGCACGAAAGGTGTTGGTAGGAATACTTGCAAATAGTCTAACCATTGGCAATCACTCAGTGAAGCACTTCAATCCATTGTTTTTTTTACCCACTATGCCACCTCAGATTAGATCCAGCCACATATAAACTAGCCTTGGTCCTGCTCCAGTAGGAACAGTCTTGCCCAAACTGCCAAGCCAGATCTTTTCTGAACCAGAACACAAGCGACCCAAGACTAGTTTCAGTCCAGTTGGGCCACCTCAGATCGGTGCAGCTTGGTTTGTTTTACAGTGAGCATGGGATCCATGTTCAAGCCTAACCTTGGCCACTTAGGTCATTACATCAAAAACACACAAGTTGATGGTAGGAATGCTTGCAAATAGTCCAACTTCTGGCAATCACTAAGGTGCTTTTAAAATATTTTTGTCAAGACACAAAATGCAAGCCAGACCTATTGGCTTTTGCAATCTTCAATTTTAGGCTGTGCCATCACCAGCAGACAAACATCCATTTACTGAAGTACTTCCACACAGAACTGGTAGAGGAAGCCACCTGAAAGTGATCTAATTTTATGCTCACTTGCCACCATCCACATTTCTCAACCCCCCATCTCCCATTCTTGGCTCCTCCAAACCCAGCAGGCAGGTCTTCTCTATGTGCAGTCACGTGATGGGAATGAGATAAGACGGTGGCGGGTAGAAATAAGATTGTACCAGGTAGAAATAAAGGGGGTACAGGAAAACATCAATGCCTCGTCAGGGGTAGTAAGCACTGTAAAATAATACAAATACAATGCAATAAAGTACATGAGGTGCACAGCCATTAGTAATTTCTGCCGGAGGTTGAAGTGTGCAGGATCTGAGGGCCACAATGTGTTAATAATGTTTTATTTTGACAAAAAGAGTTCCAATACTAAATGTTAGAAGGCAACCGTCCCTGGACGGTGACATTTGAGATACCTCAGCTGAAGTGGAAGGTGAGAGCGTCCCCTGTGCTGTGAAGCAGAAGGAGGGGTTAACAGTTGAACAAGAAACAAGCTTTCTTGCCGAGGTGTCTGCTGTCTATAATGTAAATATGCACATTTGCAATTGTAAAGGCTACTTGGAAGCTGGTACTAGCTTTAATTGATGGAGTCACCTAAATAGTATTCTTTTTGAGAAGTAATGTATGATGACCAGGTGAGCTGTGGAGAATGTGCTTTTGAAGGGCAGTTACAAAAAAAATTTGTACTCTGTACAGTGAGCACATTATTCAGATATGTACTTTGGTGACACTTTTTTTATCTTAAACCTAAATCTTTTCGTACACTTTGTGGCAGCCTATTTTATATTGTGTATAATGTAAGTGTGAAATAATAACATACATAGTTACAGTGCTTTCTGTCACAGACTGGGTAACTGATGTAACAATAAAAACACACATCACTTTTCCCCACTATACCAACCACAATTCAATTCTGTAGTGATCACCTTAATCAATAGAGGTTTGGCAACATAAAATAGTGCATCTCTCACTGATTAGTTTCACTTGCATTTATTTTTAGGGTCGAGCCTGTGAATGCCTGCGTTAGCGCATATGTAACGCTTGCGAGAGAATGCTGTGTTCAGTACTTGGCTTGGAGCCCACCTGTCACTCATCATTTGTTGATTTGCGTGGCACTCTTCTTTACAGCCTCATAATTTGTTAAGGCACGCCTGGCATCACTTCTGTTTTTCTGTGTGGCGCAGGGATCAAGAACTGAATAATGCAACTTAGTTAGTGCCCGGCTGCTGCTCCTGATGTAATCAAGGTACTATTTGTTGTTTTTAACTTTGAGTGCCCCACAAACAGAAGGCACAAAATTACAAAGTTTTATTTTTTAAAGCTAATTTTATTTTATATTGCCAAGTCGTCTTTTCTCAGCTTCTTCTCATGTTTTCTTTTTGTTTTTGCTCGTGGGCGCTGTTGTCAAAATATGACAATTAACTTGTTCGAAATATGTGAGACCTATTGCATTTTAATATAGGGCGTGTGTTATTTCATATACAGTTACTTGAAGGTAAAAGAGCAACAAAATAAATACAGAATATTTTGTTCTTTTTATCCTCCCCCATTTGATCTCACCCCGCCCCCTTTGAACTCAGGCTCACAGTTTCCCGTGCCTTTTTTAATACACTTTGACCCCTAATTTTGGCAAATGAAGACTGACAGATGGGAACATATAGTAATAACAATGTTATTCGTGTAGCCACTCCTTGCTGCCAATAACAGCACACAACCCTAACTAGTGTGCAACCAAAGGCTGTACAAAACGTGGAGTGGAAAAGGACAAAAAGTCACAAACGGTGAGGGGGGGTTTATGCTAAATTATATGAGCAAGCGAAGATGCGAAGTCTAGCCGTTCTTGGGCCTGTCGGACTAGATAGACTGGGACCTCCTTAATGGCATCAGATGTGAGGTACACACAAAGACCTTGGAGGGAACTTAACAAAGTTACTTATACAGCACAGCCACGGCTCTTAGACCACCTAGAATATTTCCAAACGCATGAAGTATATAGACCTTCAAGGTCAGACAGGACCAGTTTGAACAGGATAGTGGTGGTCTCAAGCCTTTGAGGCATGGAGGTGAGCCCAGAGGATTATTTGAACTAAATTCCTAATTGCTTCATTTCTCTTTTACCAGTGACTCGAAGCAATAGGTGACCTACTATTTTAAAGAAATTATAGACTATTTTAAAAGCTGAACGCTTCTTTTTTCTGTCACAAGTAATCTGCTGTCACCGCTCCTGGGTGCACACACTGGTGGTTTGAACACGTATGTCTAGCCTTCCTTAAGTCTACACATATTTCCATTAAGGGTGTTATAATTATTTTGAAAGTGAAGGTTCCTTGCAATAGGAAGAGTATTTTAAACTGGCATCCAGACCTATGGGTACCACAGCGTCCTCCTTTCCACGCCTCTCATATTCCACTCCAAATACTAGGTCAAATGGGTATGGGAAATTTCTCAGGCTGAAACCTTTCTTTTGTATTGGGTGGATTATAAAAGCCGCTGCTGTTAGCAGCTGTTTTCAGTTTATTTTGCTGTTGATTTCTTGTTTTCTCTTGGCCTGAAAGTGCCCAACTGCCATATGCGTTATATAAATAAATAAATACCTGTACCCAGTGCTTTAAATGGGCCGGTACTCTCCGGTACTGAGTACCGGCACTTTTTTATTTTGAGAGGGAGAGTACCGGCATATTTCAAGAAAAACGTAATACTTTTAATTGAAGAGTACCAGCACTTCTCAGAAACAAGCAGGTACTCTTACAGAGTACCTGCACTTCTATTTTTCCATTTAAAGCACTGCCTGTACCACAATAAGTAAAAGCAGAGAACTGATAACGGACTTTCATTTAACAGCGTTGTCCGGCTACTATGGAGTTTTCACTGATGTAAAAAATGAGCACATTTAGGCATTACAAATACAATTGTATTTTCTAAGTTTGTGCCGCTTTTGCGTCAAAACATGACCCTAATGTGGTGCAAAAAAAAGTATAAATCAGGGCCTGAGGGCCTCATTTCTCAGGTTTTGGCGCCGGGCAGTGTTGCAAGGAGCCTTGCTGCATTGCCCTGCATCAAAAGAAAAGTGCAGGAATGCGCCGTATCTATAAGATATATCACATTCCTGTCCTTTTCCCCATGCACTGGCATACAATGGGCTGCCATGTGCCAACTCAGGCACTCTTGCGCCATGGTGCAAGGGTGCCTGTGTTGCAGGGATGATTGCTTTTGAGCAGGAAGGGACACAAACTTGAGAGGCAAAAAAAAACTGGAGAAATAAATGTATTTCTCCTTGTTGTATCTCATTTACACCTGCCCTGGGGAGGCACAGGCTTTTGACACATTCCCAGGTTTCAAAACCTAGTTAATATGGAAATGGGTCAAATGCCATGAGTGTTACATGGGAACACCAATCGTAACGCCCATGGCATGCCTCCCGCACCGGGTGAGGCAACGCAGTGTCTTGCGCTGCGTTGCCTCAGTCTATATTTACAATGCCATGAAAAGCCACAGAGGGTAGCTTTACGTGGCTTGTAAATATGGCAATGCAGTATGAGCCGCCAGATCGTCACTAAAAGTGATGTTCCAGCGATGCACCGGGGCTTCTAAATAAGACCCTCAGTTTGCCTTATTAAAGCTGCTTGTGTAGCAGGACATATTTCCAATGGACTTGCTCCAAACAAGGTTTTTTGCACCTGGGCAAACAATTAGGTGAAATGAATTCATACTTTTTAGACCTGTCAGTCTGAGGGTGGTCGTCCCCAAACTTTTTGCCTTCATCCTTTCTATTTTTGTATTTAAAGTGCTTGTGCTCTCTCCTTAAAACATGATGGTCTTCACTTATACAAAATTGACATATTTAATTTACTTGTAAATTCCTAGTAGGACTGATACTACATGTAACCAGGTCCTGTTAATTACTAGTGGGCCTGCATCACTAATTGTGCGACCCACTTAAGTAGCCTTCCTAAACAAGTCTGAGGCTTGCAATTGCAGCCTGTGTGTGCATTGTTTGAACTGCCATTTTGACCAGGCAAAATAAACCTTTTGCCAGGCCCAAACCTTCCTTTTTAAAACATATAAGTCACCACTAGGGTAGGTCCTAGACAACCTATAGCCCAAAGGGCAGGGTGCAGTGTATTTAAAAAGTTGAACATGTACTTTTAAGTTTTACATGTCCTAAGGGGTAGAGCTTGCCTGGCTTGAAGATGGCCCCCTCGTAAGCGAGCTCCTTGAGCCATGTTTCTATCCTAAACAATCCTGGTGCCACTCACAATAGACGCACTGCTGCAATAGTCTGCATGCCATCTCCTATGATCTGTGCACCCATCTGGCCAAAAGGGGGTGCTGCCCAGCCATCGCAGAGGACTGAGGCAGAACCTTGCAGGCAGGCCGCCAGGCGGCATGGCTGATGGCAGAGGCGGCCCACATTCGCAGGTGAATTCAGCGGGCTTGGTGCAGAACAATCAACAGCCCTGAGGTTACCGTAAACCCGCCTGAGTCCTGTTAAGAGATTATGGTTGGGGTGGCCATTGCATCAAGGTCCTGTGACCTGCCCCGGTGCAGCCACAGTGGTGAGTGAGGTCTACACGGATGGGTGTCTCCCTGTCTAACTAAGGAACCAATGGGATGCTTCACTGGCATTTCATTGTTATTGGAGGTGCAGCTGGTGCTTGGGAGAGCCACTAGCACCACTTGCTTGCATGTGGAACTATGTGGTGAGTATGCAGAGTATCCCGACATCTATGTGGTGGGAGTGCGCACAGAAGATGGGGTCTGTGTGAATCAACTGAGGCCTAGAATAAAGACATAGCCACCCTGGGGAGGGCACCCAATTGTCCGCACCTGGCAGAGGCAGACCGCTGAGCTCCATCAGATTTACCCTGCCGCCTCCCCTGTCGGAGGCACACACTGGAGCACCTTATAGGTGGGGGGAAGAAGCCTCAGAAAACCCTCGTAAGACGAGATCTGTACTCAGCCATTGCACACACGAGCAGCCTCTGTGAACATTTAAATTCTGTCTGTCGTGGCAAGTGACTGTGATGCCCAAAGGGACTGGCAGAGGCTAAAATTGGAGTGCATATTCCTCCGTTGTTGCTACGGACCACGGGTTGGTGGATCAATACACCCATACGGGCACAGCCTCGCACAGCCCCTGGGCCTAGGTGTGATGCCGCTCCTGGACGGACAACAGGAGTATGGCCCCAAGAATCCATCTAGGCATCCACGGAGTGACACCCGAGAGAGCCCCATAAACAGGCTGTACCTGAGTAACACCCTCTATGGGGATGAACCTAGCCCTCACGATAAACACTGTGGGAGAAAGACATAGAGATCTGCTCCTGTAATTTTTTAGGCTGGTGCATAGCCCCTCCAACCAGCCCACCTGTATCACTGAGAATTTGTTAATATTTTGTTAGTGGACACTGCATCCTTTACAACATAGTATACTTACAACATACTATTGAAGCACAGGCGAGGGGCCAAACTCCTCTAATATGGGTAAAACTGATAAGCCCCAATCTAAGCTGCACTTCGATACAGCTATAGCTATGATGCGCAGAAATGGGGATTGACAAGAATGGGGCGACACAACGCACTCTGACATGTTAAAGTGTGTTTTTCTGGCTTAAGCTACTTACGTCTCTGTTAGGCCTCAACGCCATTTTGTCCAAGCTGGATGCTGCATCATAATGTTCTTTCTTTGTTTATGTTACGCTGTTGACACTATGTGCAGCAATTTTTTCCACTTAGATGCGGAGTTACATTCATTCATATTGGTTCACTGTAGTTTACATAACTGTGTTGTTCTAACACTGCCGGATAACACCCCCCCCCTTCTGGCGACTCATATTGGACGTACTGGGCTATTACTAAGGTGAGAGGGCTATGTGACATTTTTGTAAATTATAAAAGTGTGATTTTTTTGGGGGGGGCAATGATCATACAATACTGAATGTTTAGAAGTTATATTTTTCTGTGCAAAAAACTGCAAAAACTCCTTTATTTGGGGATGAGCCAGACTATTTTTCCTGACCCCTAGGGATTCTGTCTAATTTTTCACTGATTTTGTTGCAGATATGAGACTTAGGGCCTGATTTAGATATTGGCGGACAAGTTACTCTGTCACAAAGATGACAGATATCTTGTCTGCCAAAACTCTAAATCCCATCATAACCTATTGGACTAAGACTTCGGCAGACAGGATATCCATTCCCGTTGTAGCGGAATAACGTAAAAGTCAATATCTAAATCAGGCCCTTAGTTTGTTCCTGATTTTGCCTATTAAACTACATTGTTCCCACCCTGAGATCCTTCATGGCAATGACTCTATGCATTTAAATAAGACTACTGCTGCATCTGCATTTCACTATTTACTTACTGTACATTTGAATGTCGGAATAAACCTTCATGTTTTTTCTAAATTACTCCCTTGAACTCTCTTTTCAAGTCCGTCCTTTTCTTATTGACTATATTTTGAAATACTACTTTGAACCTTGTCTCCGGGACGCTTTGCTTCCTGATTTGAAGTGAATACTGTTGCTAATCCACCCAACATTTGGACACGCTGTTGAATTTTAGTTTATGTTTAAAGGTAGGAATGGGAACCTAGGTGTTTGCTTGGGAGATGGCAGGATGGTGTGCCGAAATGTGGAGAACACACACAAAATCGTACCTTTGTAAATATTAACAACCATTCTGAATGTTTATTTAAATCAAATACGCCCACATTCACTTGGTGCCAAAAATTCTGGTATCTGTGGGTGAAAAAAAAAAAAACACCTTTATATTTCATAAAAAATATTTTCCTAGTGGAGACAAAAAGTTAGATGACCTAAGTTACTCTTCTGCTTGAGTAAGTGTAGAAGAGGAGACATATTGATGGAAATGTGTCACTTGAGTAGATTCCTCTTGGTGAATCCCCAACAAGTCAAAATTTCACCTAAATGGGATTGATGCTATGAGCAATATCTGACGTTTAAAATAAAATTTTAATCATTCTTTATATTTGTATTTACTAACTAAACATGATCTGCTTTTAACAGCCTAGTTAAAATAAGTATATGTTTGAATATCAAACTTGAAAAGCATAAACTGCACATCATTTTCTACACTTGCCCTGTCCTCTAATATTTCTGGCAAATTGAAATGCAGTCAGCCGTGAATTCGGGAAATATTTTCTTCCTGACAAATTATTTTGAAATCTATTGTGTTTGACACAGTGAGTCAAATATAAAAACAGCCATTTCCCATTGCCATTGATGAACATTAAATTTGTGTGTAGACTAATGAAAGTAATGCATAATGAAAGCAGCATAAAATACTTGAGTGTAAAGACCTTTAAAAAAAAGACCACTGCTGATTGATCAGCGGATATACTGTATCACTAATGGTATTACATAAACAAACTGTTCTTACGTTATTTGTGGTTGTCAGCCTGTGTATACCTCATAGTTATCAGTGATGTGGTCTCAATGCGTGGTGCATTTTGTGATCTCTTTGCTGCAAACCAAGAATGCATACATGGCTGGACTGTCTTTTTTACAGTGTGACAGTATTTGGTCTGTTGGGAGGCACTGGCCCAACATTTACAAGCAGAAATCCTGGATACCACAGTGCAATAATCAGCTGTGATACGTCCCTGCCACCATAAAAACAATGTGTTGCATTGAACCTAAAAAGTGTCACATGGTGCTGAGGTATGGATATGGGAACCAGTAAATGCAATGTAGTTTGTTGCTGATGTGATGCAACCTACTAAATATCCGGAGGAGCCATAATCCAGAATGGGGAACCCACGTCCGTGCACACATCAGCTATGATGTGGCACACAGGAACATTAATGATCCCAACATGTACAGTGAATATGTATGCCGCATCAGCAATGAGGAAGTCATCCCATCAGCACAGAGGAGCAGAGTAATGTGATTAAATGAGGTATCAACACACAACTTCAAAATCAAAAATGCATTCATCTGTGAGGATTATTTAATGTCAATCTCACAGTGTCCGTGTTGTGGGAAGATGGCACAGCATGCTCCCTGCTTATTGGAACTGATCCAAAATAACATACTTGGAGCACTCAAATATATTGGCAGCACAAGCGAAGTACCACAAAACCTTCATGGTGAGTATGAAGGATACTCAGATAGGCCTACTTGATTAGATGCACATGTATACGTCCCAGGCCACAACTTAATTTTGATGTTTACAGCACTAAACAATTTTCCCAAGGGCATGTCCATGTTGGATGCTATTAAATTAGAGGTACAGGTTTGTCTCTAATGCACATGACACTAAAATATTTGCCTACTTCCAAGAGTAAAGATCTTCTGTTTGATCTTGTTTCTCTGGGTACTCGTACAGCTTTGTTGTCTATAGAGTGCAGACAACAATCATGTCATAAGCTAATTTTTGGGATGCGCGACAGTCTGTCGCGTGACAGGTCCAGGCTTCTGAACTTGATCTGAGGATATTAAAACACCTCGTTATGATGCTACTTGTATTCCTGTGATTAGGGTTCTATGCTTCTGCAGCAGTCATAGTATTGCTGTATGGCTTCAGATGCCAGGGTCTTTATGCATAAACCTAGTCACATATGTAGGGTAATTTAGGACATAGCACAAATGTCCGTCAACAGCCATGCGATCATAAATTGTTCCTGTGCACATTGTGGTGAATACCAATAAAACTTTGACCATAAACACTGCTTTTACCAAATGTGTTGATGGTACACTGCCTGTATATGCAAGACTCATGTACTCCCTGGGACTTCACTTCTACATATGTGAAGCAGTAGTGTCCCTCACACGATGTTTCAACATCGATGGATTGGTTATGTTTCCTATCTCTGCAATTGTGTGCCATTCCTGCAGTGGTATCAATGTGCCATGCGTGCAATCTATGAAGTGGGAGTTCGCTCATAGTAGCTAGCCTTCACGTATTGCAGATTATAAGCCTGGTTTACTTAACAATGCAGTTAGTAAAATCCAAGCTGTGGCTGCACATTTGCACTGAAAAAAGCGTGAAGACTGCAGAGGCAGTTTAGCAAGTATGTTTACTGGTATTGCATGGGACTTACAAGTTGTTGGATCAAGTGATGGTGCTATTTCTTCAAGAAGCTGTAATATAATTAGTCGGATTAGAGTAGAGCTTTGTTTGATCATGTCCTCTAGTAAGCCAAACAATGTCACCCACGCTCTCAATATTTTTTCTGCCTGCAGTCTTCTCCTAGGATAATTTCTTGCCAATTTCAGCAGTGTGTGTCAGCTTACTGTAAGCTCCTCTGTGGTTTCTTGGGCAACAGCGAGATGTTAGGTGCCTTTTATATGCCCAATTTTCGTACCTATTTTCATTTGGTGCAGGGTTTTGACTCTTTGCGCCTTCTATAAGTAGCTGCCTTGTCTGAAACTGGACTAATCTGATATGCATTATTAACACTAATAACTCATTTGCAGCGGCAATAATGTTGAACTTTAAGTGTGACCAAGGGAAGATACAACTTCCGAGTTAATCAATAGTGCCTGAACTCTGTGGTCAGATCAGGAAAAATGTAAATGTTCCAGCTACACATTGGTCATACTGAGAATTCACCATGATTAGTGGACAGAGCGTAGCAAACAAATAAACCATCGACAAGGAGATAGGAGGAGATGGGTAGATGAGGATAGTGCGTGATAGTACTCTTGCCATGCTTCCTCACACAACACTGCCACACTCCATTATTTTGTGATGTCTTTTATTCTCCTGTTATTCTGCTCTTCTCTCAGAGTTACTGCAGACTAGAGTAGATAAGGCAAACGCAGTTTCTTCAGGGCACCCAGCCCCTATTTAGAAATGTTGCTAAATTCCAGAGAATAACAGTTTCACGAATATTTGCATAGCTGCTGCGTGATTTAGCTAGTCACCTTGCTGCACTGCCCTGCCTCAAATGGAAAGGGCAGAAATGGACCACAGTTAGGCAATATGGCACATTCCTGTCCTTTCCTCTGAGATAGCGCCCTTTTGGCTGTCTAGTGCCAATGCAGGGACCCTCGCACCATGGTGCAAGGGCATCTGTGTTGCATGCAGGAATGTTTTTGTGCAGGAAGGGGCACCCCCTTGCGCAAAAGCAGTCCTCGGAGGCGTATTCCTCTTTCTATGTGTGTTGAAAAATGCTGCACACATAGAAAGAGGAAAAAACGAAGAGAAATCAAGATATTTCTCCTTGTTGAGCCTCCCCTGGGGAGGTGTAAGTTATTAGTGCATCCCCAAGTTTACAAGTCCTTGGAAGTCTGGGGATGCATCAAAGTCCATGAGTGCTGCGTGGGAACACCTACCGCAAGCCCATGGAATGCCACCCTACCGCAGAGTAAGGCAATGCATAATTTTACACTGCCTTGCTCAATATTTATGAGGCCATTCAAAGACACTCAAAGTGGCTTTGTGTGGCTTCATAAACATGATTTGGTGGTTTGTGCCGCCGTTGTATCACAAAAAGTGACACAATGGCAGCACAAGGGGCGCAAGGGGCTCATAAGTATGCCCCATGGTATCCAAATACATAAAGAGAGCTTCCAAAGGGCAGTGTCGACATAGTGATCCACAGCAATAAGCCAGCATTCTAGGCTTGACATGATGTTCCATACTGCTACTAGTCAAACCCAGCCAATGCAGGACACTACTAACATTGCAACCAATGAATATTAACTACCAGTGCTTAGGCATTCATCCAGTTAGGTGCTGACAGTGCTAGGTATGGACACATCAGGACAGAGACGTGTAATAGACTATAGGGTTCAGCCCACATACTTCAGTCACAACCTAAACCACTTGCATTGCAACCACTGTGTCTTAGAATTGAATGGTTGCAATGGATTCAAGATCGCCTGTTAGGAGAAGTAAAGAATTCCAAGACAACAATCTACCATATCACCATGTCACTGGCAGCCCACTACAAACAAAAGTAGTCAGCCATGGACCACTTACATATTGAAAATTGGTTATTATCTGACCTGGGAATCTGCTAATCTGTGCCTGAATGCATGGTAAATGTCCACTCATTTACAAAACATTCACAAACTATTTTTCAGTAGCTGGGACACCGCACACATCATTTTTACAAATTTACCATAGGTCAGAAATATTTCACTGTAAATAGTACACACCACAATTCCTTTTGACTTCATAAAACTATTACTTTAGGAATGAGTTGCATTGGTATTTCCAAATTAACTTTGGACATGTGACACTCGGAGGCTGTCAGGGGTTAGGGGTAAGGAGGAGCTAGTGGGCCCAGCCATAGGTGTTGACGCCTTGAAGTCCTTTCCCAGGGCCTGACCTACTATGGTTTTGAGCAACTAGGCCAAGTACCCTTTGTGCACTTGACTCTCAGTGGTAGCGTAAGTCAAGCAGTCTGAAACGTCTTTAGTGGGGAGGTAGATACAGAGTGTTGAACTGAGACTCACAACTCAAAGTACATGCAGTGGCAGGAATTAAAGACTGCCCAGTTGTAGTTATATACAATCACAAAGTGAAATATGGCACACGGTCAATACACACAGCCCACTGAGGTCAGGCTTCAGTGTTTAATAGGCAATTCTCTGAGTCCCACTTACCTCTAGAGGTTACCAGTAGAGGTTATTCCCCATTCACAATAAGTGACATTCAGATTAGGCTCAGTCTGAGTCTCAGGAGTCCCACTCTGACTCTGCTAGAAAAGTCAAAGTGTTCCAGCACCAAAGGCCTACCTGGAGGACAAGCTCCCCCTTGTCCTTTTCGTCCTTTGCTCAGTCTTTCCTGTACTAGCAGTGATTGTCTGGCTGGTATCTCCGAGAGCATCTGTCTAGTGGGTGTGGCAGCTGCAGCCACTGCTTCTGGTGAGTATCACATGCAACTGCAGGGAGGGATCATGGCTGGGTGCCCTCAGACCTCCTCCAATGCAACAGTAAGTTTACTTAGGTCTTCCACACAGGTTGTGTGTAGGGCAACTTCTGGTGTTGATCTTCACTGAGGGGTCAGGCCTGCATAAGTCACCACAGAGGCCTTTCCTCACAATGATGACATCAACCAGGCTATGATCCTTGCCTTTCTCAGACCCCCTCTGGTTTTCCAGGTCACCGCCCTTGCTCTTCACTTGGATGAGGGCCCCATCGGCTCAGCTACAGACTCCTCGTCACAGCACCCCCCCCCCTTTGGCATATGGGGTCACCAAGTTACACATGTCACATGTACGGCAAACTACATGGCACACTTCATGGTGGTCCTCTCTGGAATATGATGTCACCAATTTACACACAGCTACCTTCAGCACTCTCCTCTTCCTCACAGGGCTCACTGGCTTTAGCAAGCAGGTAAGCACTGGTTTTCCAGGCTCCATGGGCAGGTTGTCGTGGATGTTCCTGCGTGATGTCCACTCACCCAACTAGGAGACAGGCAGTCCTTAGCCGCCTGCAGCCAGTGCCATAGGCTGATGTCTTACAGTGCTTCCCCTCTCAGACACCCTGTCTGGCTGCTTCATAATTGACAGTTTTGGGAGCCTTTTTTTTTTTTTTTTTTTTTTAAATATATTTATTGGTTTTATATTTCGAAATATGATACAAATTGTTCAGTTTGCAACCACAGGATAAACCAAAACGATGATTAATTATCTAAGTCTTGAAACAAATACACACAACCCCTCTATGCGCTTCACGGAACGCTTCTGGTCTTGCAATATCATTCCTGGCTGCACCCTCCCTAGATTTATCCTTCACTGTTTATTTTATATAGGCATTCGTTGGAGACCAGTGTGGACCTTGCTTTACGTGCATGGGTTCCTTGAGTGTCTGAGGGAAGGGGCATCAACTAGGTTAGTGTATGCGAGTGGCTCCCCTGGTTTTCTGCTCCCCGCGCCGCGCCACCACTGTGGTGACATAGTCTTAGTGGGCATTTATTGCTAGAGAGATGGGCGGGTGTGATGCATGTGCACTGTGTTGTCTGGGTGTCTTATGAATTCTGTTCCCGTGATGAGGGGTGCAGGTGAATTTATGCTGTGGTTGTTGCGAATACGCGCGCCCCAATTTAAGGAGGCTTTTCATCGTTTTTGGCCTCCAGCTTTGTTACCATATCCTCCCATGTAGAGCAACCTGTGTGTTGCCGCCCTTCACGGACCATTCTTTTTAGTACCTGATATTCAGTACGCGCCCAGCGTGTTATTAGAGAGTGCCAGGATTTCAGATCGGGAGCCATAGAGGCTTTCCAATGCATTGCTATTAACCTTTTATACATTAAAAAGGCCAGGTCTATAAATTTATGTAAGTGTCTTTGTTTTTTGGGTCTCTTCCTAAGTCCCAACAGGCAGGACCCGGGGTCTGCTACCAGTGCCAGTCCCGTAAGCCCAGATACCTCCTCTACCACCTCCGCCCAGGCCGTTTGTATATTCGGGCAATCCCATACCATGTGGAAAAAGGATGCTGACGGCAATCTGCATCTGGGGCACATTGATGCTGCATCAGGGAACATGCGCTTTATTCTGGCTGGGGAAAGATATGTTTGATGCGTGTAATTGAATTGGGTATATCTAAATCTGGGATTCCTTGACACACCTCTGATGTGGGATAGGGCCTTAGGCCAGTCTTCCAGTGGGATCGGGGTGGGGAGTACTGCGTTCCATCTATCCCATGTTTTCCCTGTCTGTGTAACAGGGGTCTTGTTGAGGATTCTGTATAGATTGGATATTGTTTTAGTTTGATCGCTGTGTTGTAGAAGCTGGTGAAGCACAGGGGAGATCTCTGGTTCCGAGGTGCCCATTCCCCAAATTTTCCTGATTTCGTGACATATGGCATGATATGTCAGGAACTGTCCCGGATTTATCTCCGTGAGGGCCTGAAGGGCCTCGAACGTCATTAGTTTACCGTCTTCGTAGCAATCCCCTACGGTCAGTATTCCTGCTTCGTTCCACTGCTTTGCAGCTTGCATTCTGGCTGCGTTCCCCACTAACAGGTAATTCAGCGGTACGTGTGGAGAGTATGGGAGCTTATCCGCTCTTTTTTGCACGTATCTAGCCCAGCACGCGTACGCAGCTGCAAGCAGTGGGTTGACCAGTGCCACTTTGGGGGGCTTCGTCGACAGCCAATTTAAAAGGGGGGTCCCGTTCCGCCGAGGCTCTAGGCTCATAGGTTCCGCTTGCTCTGGTCTGTGGATCCAATATTGGACCCATTGAAGTTGTGCGGCTGCATAGTATTTTTCAAAATTCGGGGTTCCTAGGCCACCATTGTCCAGCGGACATTGTAGTGTGGGTAGCGCCACTCGCGCTCTGCTACCTCCCCAAATGAGCTGCAGCAATGCTGTGTTTAGATTGCTGAAGAATCTTTTGGGAATAATTATCGGTAGGGCCGCAAAGTAATATAAAAGCCTAGGTAGAATCAACATATTAGCAATCGCCACCTTGCCGGGTGGCGAGAGAGGGAGCTTGTTCCAGAATTGTAGGGAGCCTTTTATAGATGTTAGCGCCTTCCCCAGGTTCCCATCTCTTAAGTCTTCCGTGGCATGATATATGTTTATCCCTAAGTATTTGAATGTTGTAGGGCACCACTTAAGATGTCCTGTCTCTGGGGGATCATGATTATTAGGAGCCCTTTTTACCAGGGGAAAGACACACGACTTCTCCCAGTTTACCACAAGGCCAGATAGGCCTCCGAATTCAGCCAGTAAAGATATTACAGATGGGATAACTGCACAGCCGTTCCTGATATATATCAACGCATCATCTGCATATAGTGAAATCGTGTGATGTACCCCGTTCCTAATAATTCCCCATTCATGCTCCATGAGGCGAACTTTTGCCGCTAATGGTTCCATTGCTATGGCAAACAGTAGCGGGGATAAGGGGCATCCCTGCCGTGTCCCCCTAGAGATCGGGAAACTATCAGAAATCACCCCGCCTGATTTCACCCTCGCGTTCGGGCTAGAGTACAATGTCCGAACCCAGCGGATATAGTTAGGGCCTATTCCCATACGGGCCATCGTGGCCAACAGAAAGTCCCACTCAAGCGTATCAAAGGCCTTTTCTATGTCTAATGAGAGCACCATTTCCTCCTGTGCATTCTTGGGGGTGTCTCCTATTATGCCCAGCAATCTTCGAATATTCAGGAAGGTGTTACGTTTGGGAATGAAGCCACTCTGATCTGCATGTATCAGTAAGTGCATGAGGGGGGCCAACCTGTTGGCCAATATTTTGCCTAATATTTTGCAGTCTGTGTTCAGCAGCGATAGTGGTCTATAAGATTTCACATCTGTGTGGTCTCGACCCTGTTTAGGGAGTACTACTATCAGAGCCTCCCTTTGAGATGTGGGCAAGCTTTCTGTAGTCCACGCCTCTTGGAACACTCCTAGCAGATGAGATTTCAAACTGGGTAAATAGGCTTTATAATACTCCGAAGGGAGACCGTCAGTGCCAGGCGCTTTGTTCCTGGGTAGCTGTGCAAGGGCTAGTTCTATTTCTGCTATTGTTATAGGGGTTTCAATTCCATCTCTATCTGGTTGTGGTAGCTGGGGTAGGAAGGAGTCCGCCAGAAAGGCCTCTAGTTGTGTAGCCGTGCACGCAGTACGTTTAGTGTATAGGTTAGAGTAATAATTCCTAAACACCTCGTTTATTTCTGCTTGTGTGGTAGCCATTTCTTGCGCGCCCGCCCGGATGGCCCCTATCGGGGCCTGCTGTCTATCCTCACGTAGTAGCCACGCTAGCATTCTGCTTGATCTATCTCCTTCCGTTTGCAACCTGGTTAAGTAATATTTATAGTCGTGGCAGCGGAGCCTGCTATCTGCCTCATTATATTTTAAGCGCTTTTCTTTCAGGGCAATACTGGTAATTTCCCCCCGTGCTACCGCTTTTTCCACATCCCGCAGCTCCTTCTCAAGTTTGCTAATTTCCGCCTGTAAGGAGCGTCTCACTCCCCACGTAGTGGACATACATACTCCGCGGGCCACTACTTTGTGGGCATCCCATTCTATCGCCCGGGTTGTTGCAGACATAGCGTTTATTTCCCAATATTGGCCTATAGTTTCCCCCAGTGATGTAGCGAATGCTTGGTCCTGTAGAGCTTCCGCCTGGAATCTCCAAGTGGGTATTACCTGACGTGCCCTGCCCCAATTCAGGGTTACCCGCAGTGGCGCATGGTCCGAGACTGTCTTTGCCAAATATTCGGATTCAGTTATCAGCGCCCCTATTTCGCGAGTGCCCCATATTATGTCAATTCTAGTGTGGGTATTGTGTGGGACCGAATAAAATGAATATTCTTTTTGCTCTGGATGGCCTAACCGCCATACATCATATAGGCCCATAGCATTTGCCCATTCTTGCAGGGGACTTACGAGCTTCCTATTAGGTGATGCGCTCTGGTGGGCGCTAGTTCTATCTAATGCTGCCACTGGGGTACTGTTAAAATCCCCACCCCAGATGGCAAGGGGTATGGGGTTGGTCAGCAACGTTGGGGTGAGAGTGGTGAGAAAGCCTATGGTGCCGCTGTTTGGGGCGTATACCCCGACCACAGCCATTTGTCTACCATCTAATCTGCCCTCCATTACTACGTACCTCCCTCCCTGGTCTATCTTGTGTGTTGACAAGAGGAATGGAACTCCCGCTGCTATCCAGATCAGCACCCCTCTCGCGAAGGTCGAATATGTTGTGCCAATCAGCTGGCCCCCCCACTTCACTCGCATGTCTCGTAGATCCCCCTCCAGCATATGTGTCTCTTGCAGAATAGCAATATGCACTCCTAGTCTCTTAAGTCGAGCATGTACTCTAGCCCGTTTGTTCGGGGTCCCTAGGCCCCTGACATTCCATGTTAGTATAATATACTGGTTCCCCATGTTGCTTCTAGAAGACATCTTATAGGGTGCAGGGGATATGTTGCTGTGACATGAGCCTGGGTTTTAATGTTGGCCCATCTGGTCTCTGCCTTTCTGCTGCTAACATTTAGATATAACGGGTGCAGGTCCATCTTTAGTGCATTAAGTGATTCCGATCGCTGCATTTCTACTAAACTACTAACCCCCACCCCCCTGGTTAAACCCCCTATGCTACTTACAACTACAATGAAACTACAAAACTTAAAAATGCGTAACATAACTTTTATCCAGTTGGATTTACTTAGTGGGATTCTCATATCTTACAGATGTGGCTCTTGTAAGGGGCTCACATCATGCCGCAGACTAAGGGCCCGACCACAACCCCGGAGGACGGCGCCAAACCGCCCCAAAAGTGACGGACACACCACCCACCGCACCACGAGTTCCACAGGATATAATGGACCCGCAACACGGCAGGCGGCACACCCACCACCCCCGGGACGGTCCAACACCGCCCCCCAACGCCGCAACCAGGCCCCAAATCTGCCAATATACTCAGGCGCCCCCCCTTGGCATGTTTCCGTTCCTTCTGGCCCCACCCGCCCGCCTCTTGCCACCTGTTAGTGCCCCAAGTCACTTAGCTTAGTGTTTATATCAAAGATGTATATTGTTGGAAGCGTTCTGTCCCCGCAACTCGGCAGTGTCGTGGAGTCTCTGCAGGTTTTCCTGGTACGAGCGCCATCCCTAGTGTTCACTCTGGATCTGAGCGACTAGTTTATAGATCATCCGCAGATCTCGGAGTGACCTTCGGCCCACCTAGTTCTCCAGTTACTGTGGATACGGAGCTGGCTGTGTCTGAATCCAGTTCCAGCTCCACAAGCCCACCGGGAGTTATATTGCTGCTTTGCATGTGTAGTGGCGTCTCTTTAAGCACTTTTGCTCTTTCCTCTGCTGCTTGCCGGACATTGGGCTGGCCTCTGGTACGCCGTTTGGATCTCGTCCCTGCAGTGGATCTCCCCCATTTCTCGTCCTCATCTGCGTCTTCTCGGGGGTGTGCAAGGCCCTTGGCATGGAGCCATGTCCAGGCGTCCTCGGTACTGGTGAATATATGGGTACGGTCCTCCATCACTACTCTCAACTTGGCTGGGAAGATCAGGGCATATTTTATGTTCTGTTCTCGTAAGCGTTGCTTGATTTTAACAAAAGAATTACGCCGATTCTGCACCTCTTGCGTGAAGTCAGGGTAAGCATTGATGTTCGAGTCTTCATACTTGAACGGGCCCTTATTGCGGAATTGTTGCAATATTGCATCTCGATCTCTGTAGTTTAAGAACCTGGCAATCAATGGTCTGGGGGGCTGGCCAGGGGCCGGAGACCTGCCCGGAACTCTGTAAGCCCTTTCAACTGAGAAAAACTTGGATGGAGCCCCACTTAACACCTCTTTAATTAGCCACTGCTCTAGGGAAATTTCTGATTCCGGTTGACGCATACTTTCCGGGAATCCCAGAAATCTCACGTTATTTCGGCGCGCCCTGCTCTCCATTTCCTCGGATCTTCTCCAGAGTATCTTCAGCTCTTCATCCATGCGCTGACTTTGTTTTTGATTCCCTTGCACTATTGGGGTTAGTTCAGCTATCTCAGCTTCAGTTGTTTTTGCTTTTTCGGCTAGGCTGCGATGATCCACTCGCAGGAGGTTCAGGTCTTGCACGACTGCGTCAATTCTGCCCTCCAGTGATGACTTAGTGTCCAGTATTGCCTGCAATACTTTCTCGAACTGGGCTGAATGCGCTAGAAGTGTGTTTTCCAGAGATTGTAAGGATGGGCCAAGTTGTTGATCTGTTGGCGTTATCGCTTGGGTTGTTCGATCTGGGTTCTTGATTGACTTGGCTCTCCCGGCCATTTTGGCTGTCAGGGGGGTGCCTCCCAATCCGCAGGGGTTTCGCACTGATGTGCTTGCGATTAGACAGTAGAGCAAAGAAGCATCCAGTCCTGATTCGGCTAATTTTGGCCTGTGTGTTCAGTGACAAATACTGCAGTCATTGATAAGTTCAAAGGTCTAACTCAGCGTTCCCATGGGGCTGTCCGCCAGGCGTGTCGAAATGTGTAGGGGATACTGTCCTTGGGGAAGAGCGCTTGTTTCTTCTTGTGTGGCGGCGGGGCTTGGTGTCAGAGGTTTCCCTCAGATAGAGGGGAGAATTGCTGGACGGCTGGGTGAGGTGCCGAGGCACGGGAAAGGTCCCGGGTTGGGGCGCTCGCGGGGTGCTGCGAATATGCCTTGTGCAGCTAGGAACCCTTGTGGCAGGGACCCACTGCTAGAAAGTCCAGAACAGCCCACGCATCTACAGTCCAGCCCAGCCGTCCATTCTGCCTGTGGTGGATAAGCTGTGCTCCCAGGAGCACGCAGTGCGCTTCTGTCTTGCCCAGTTGCGTGGGTGGAGCGGTGGAGTGAGGGGGGGGGGCGCTCCCTAGGTTTACCCCCTCCGCGAAGTTTGGTGTTCCCCTACTCGTGGGCGCCCTCCTCGCCTTATTAATATTTTAATTCTTTTTTTTTTTTTTTTTTTATTCAGATACACCAAGTTTCTGGTCCTGGACTCCCCGCTGCCTGCTGAGCCGCCGCCGCTCCGCGTCTGCCCCGCCGGGCCTCCTCACTGCTCCTCTGCCGCCCTTCTCCGCGCCGGACGCCGAGATCAAAGATGGCGCCCAAGCTCCTGAAGACGGAGTCCCAGGGCGCCCGGCAGTGCAAGACTGCACAATCCTCCGCCGGACGCGCCTCCCCTGCTCTCCCAGTCTCAAGCAGGCGGGGAGGCAGGCAGCGGCCGCGCCCGGTGAAATCGCGACCGGGCCCGCAGCCGCAGCTCCCCCCGCCTCTCACCTCTCTCGGCGCGGGCCGACGAGTCCCAGACTCGCCCCGCGGGGTCCGAAGCGCGCTCGCAGCGCGAGCTGAATGCCCCGGTCTCCCCCAGCCGCGCCGCCGTCCCGGCCGTCCCTGTCAGGCCGCTGGGGGGGCGCCTGCCAGGATATCCCGAAGTGCCCGGGAACGGAGCGCTCGGATCAAGCGACCGTCCCGGCCGCCATCTTGGCTCCTCCCAGTTTTGGGAGCCTTGACCTCCCCTTCTTATAGTTCATTTCCAGACACCAAATGTGATTTAGGGTCTGAGTCTTTGAAGTTTGTGATGGGGGTCTGCCTTTTTGAAGTACCGACTTCTCTGCCCTGCCCCTCCTCCAGAAAGCAGTTTATCACAGCAGGAGTGACTCCAAATCTGAGCCCCACAACATGGCATTACCACGTGGATGTCAGCCACAGTGATATGTGTATTAAAAGGTTATTGCAAGGCTCTAGCCCTACTCTTTATGATTCTGTTCTCAGCCCCAACTCCTTCCTGAGATGTGCTCAGGCTCCTTTCCATTGACTTCTCTTTGAATCAAAGAGCACCCTTTGAAGTCTGCTGGAGAGCCTAGCTCTCCTTCCTCTAGCGTGTGTCCCACCCAACTCACAAGAATGCAGCAATTCACAAATCTGTCTTGGGGGATTCCTCTAACTCCTCATGTCACACTTCGGTCTCCAAAAACGGAACCCAGAATATTCCATGTGTTGTAACATTCACAGGCACACATATGCCTAGCACATGCATACAACATACAAGCACTTCACAAGGCAGTGGCATTTCACCACTATGAGGGTAGCGCTTTGGGTGAGTATTTGTAACTCCAGAGGTTCAGGGAACCACAGGATCACAAGTAGAACCCTTGGGTCCCCCTAAAAATGAGAAATTACTCGAGGAATTGGGAGCATGCACCTGTTTTCACCAATAATTCTCACTTACCCCCAAAGCTTTACCCACACATCTCAGCTGTTTTCAACAGCCACAATGTCTGGGTGCATGGCTCTTCTGCAGATTGTGTAATTTCAATGGGTTTAGTAACCTCCATTACAGCCCCCTCAGAAGGAGGCCCTAAGATCAATAACTTACACTTTTTATCTCTAGATAAGATGTTAAAACAATTAGGATCTATATAAGTCTTGAAAGCACCAATTTTAAAATATACATTAATTAAAAGGCAATGTCTACCCATTGAAATAAATGAAAAGAATCAACATGAATTACTAAACCAACCACATTCACAACTACAAATGTAAACAAATAGAAATCAGCAGTTATTTATTGGTGGCCATTACTAGAAGAATCCACAAACAAAAAAAGTTGATGCCAAGCATTCCAGAAGAGAGGGAAAAATGTAAGCTACAAGCCAATCTGATTTAAGTGGTAGAAAGAAGAATAATGAAAAAGAGGAATAATTGTTGTGAATTAAAAAGTCCTACCCAAATTCCAAAATAAAAACATTAAAAAGTATGCAAAGCAACACCAAAAGGTACACTTTTTTGTACCTGCCAAAATGAAAACATAATTTACACCAGCTCCATGCACAAACAATCATAAATGTAATAATTACACAAATATACTGTCTATACAATTGAATCTATTACTAACCGCAACATACACATTAATTACAAAATAAAAACACTCAGACACCTTCAACACTAACGGCCTCATTAGGAGGCTGGCAGTCCAAGGACTGCCAGCCTCGCAGTGATGGTCGGACTGCCACAAATGTGGTGGTAGGACTGCCACAAATGTGGTGGTAGGACTGCCACAAATGTGGTGGTAGGACTGCCACAAATGTGGTGGTAGGACTGCCACATTACGACCCTGGTGGTCAGACCACGAGGGGACCGACGTCCCCGTCGGGACCATGGTTCCTGACGGTCCAAAGGCGGTCTGAGTTGTACTCATCCAGGGCGGCGCTGAGTTCAGCGCCACCTGGCTGATTATAACTCTATCTACCGCCATCATGGGCATTTCAGGCTCCCCCATGGCCCCCTGCACAGCCTTTCCGCCATGTAAAGGCTGGCGGAAAGGGGACTTGTGCTCAGCACAGCGGTGCTGAATTCAGCACCGCCGTGGGTGAGCACAAGTAAGACTGCTGTCAGCCAGTCAGGAACCATGTTCCTGGCAGGGATGGCGGTACCCTGGCAGTCTGAACACTGGGGTCGTATTGTGGCGGTCAGACCTCCTTGAGTGCGGCGGTTCGACCACCACCACGAGTCAGACTTGTAATGAGGCCCTTAATAAATCTGAGATCAAGTGGGTTACATTTGGCTTACATGCCACTCCATACATAGTGTATTAAATTCTAATGGTGTTGCTTGAGATTGATTGAGTCATGGTACTGTGTTCCTGAAGAAGAGTCTTAGAGCAGGTGGCCACAGCAGGTCATAGTATGGGGGCCAGCAGTTCACAGCTGCCGCGTTTCTGATTAAGGGACTTATTACGACATTGGCGGTACGAGGACTGCCAATGCCAGGGTGACGGTCAGACCGCCAACCTACCGCTGTCCCCGCCAGGATCTTTGATCCCGATGGACTGTCGGCAGGTGCAGGCTTTAATCAGCCAGGGCGGTGCCCTGCTGATTACAAGCTTGTTCTTTGCCAGCCTTTTCATGGTGGTACCACTGCCATGAAAAGGCTGGCAGAGAGCAGGTGCAGGGGTCCCCCTCCCAAGCACCCTCGAAATGCACGTTGTCTGCTGTGCTGACTGGCGGAAACCTCAGTGGGAAAGTCATAATGGGGATGCTGAGGAGGTCACCAGCCAAGCAGCTACCACCCCATTGAGAGCTTGTAGGACAGTAGTTCCCATCCACTAAAATTTTAATCGGCCCATAAGTGTGACATTTCTATGGTTTCAGTGTAGGTATGAGTGACATTCTACTGCCAAATGTGTGCAATTCAATGTCTCTTTCTCACGAGTAAAGCAAATAGTGAAGTTGGAGAAATATAAAAAATTACCCTCTTTTGACAATGCTTTAAAAAGATGGTGAAACGGATGCAAAACCTTGAAATGGAAGGTAAGTGGCAACGTAACCCTCCCCACCTGTTGGACTGACCTGTGCCATTGTAATGTGCACCACAGAATGCTGCAGCTCAAAGTCACTTAACCTGTTGATGCAGCTGAGATCTGGGGACGATGAAGACAAACCAGGAACTTTCAGCTTGACAGTGAATGCGTTGGGCCTGAGACCGGTGGCCGTTAGTGATGCTGCAGCAGAGAACTAGCTTTGATTGCAGCACACAAAAGCTACTTCCTTAGTGCTGCATTGCTACTCCGTGTTGAACTCAGTTTCGTCTTGCCATCTAGTGCTCCTCGACTCGGTAGCTTTCTGTCCTTTGGAGATCATCTCCCAGACCCTTGATATGCAGTGCCTACCTAATATTAACCCAGTGTTGGACTAACTTGGGCCACTGTGACATGCGCTGCAAGGTGTTTTGGCTCAAACTCCCTTGACTCCCTGAATTAAGTGATGAAAATGAAAACAAAGCAGGGACTTTCAACTTGCCAGTGAGTGTGTCAGGCGTGGGACTGGTGATTCTAGGTGATGTGGTGGCTGAGAGGCATTGCCTGCAGCAGACAAAATCTGCTCTCTGAGTGCTGTTGTGCTGCTCAGAAGCTCCTGATGCAGTTAATTCTGTCTTACGGCCTTAGAAGTATCTGAACTGCTCTCTTCCAAAATGTGAGAGGAGGGACGTGAAGACCCTAATGTCTGCTCACTAGAAAGTCAAAAATGGAATTTGCACCATGGTGTCCCCAGTGGGTTCACTCTGCTGGCTGGGTGATTTGATCATCGTGGGCACAAGGCAGCCTCCGCTGTTAGAATGTAACAGAGAGCGCCAGACTTTAAGTAACGAAGCCAGGCCCAGGCAGAGAGGGTTAACCATAACAACTAGTTATCGTTCCTGGACCTGGTTTACACCCTGACTCATTGACTGGGGCAACACAGCTTTCTGAGAGCTGCAGATCCTCATTGCAAAATTAAAA